>NC_064627.1:655379209-656000119 GCF_023864275.1 Schistocerca cancellata
GGAGAAGATTGTGAAGATTTAACCTGCACTCACCACTATTCATTTAGGAAAAATACAGAAAACATTAGGGTAGATATTTCAGCGACCATCTGAATAATTCCGTTCCTCCAGATAGCAATGTCAGTATTTTCGCTCGGTATTCCAGTCCAACCCCATGGAAAATAATCTTGTTGTCGACAGAGTTATCTGAATCGAGATACTACTGGGGGTTATCGCCGACAGAACTAGACAAGGGTGCACACTGGTACTTAAGTGTTCAATCGTCTGCCTCCCAATGGTTTGATCATGATCTAACACGCTGATATTCCCGGTCCTACTTGCTCTCTTCGAGACTCAGTCAATTCTGAGGACATCGTTTAATCACTCCACTCGTCGTGGTAACGGGAGTATATTCTCACTTTCTCTCAAACCACACCTCTGTGCCGGAATTCAGTTTTCATTTCAACTGATTTACCTTCGGGTCTTGGTGAACCATTGTATGTTTATAAACTAAAGGAATCACTTTTCTGTCTTGTTGCACACAATTTTAATTCCTTACTACCTAGGTTTAGCGTTTTAAGTCCATATTCCAGCAACCAGTGATTCCAAAGATGGCCATCAAACAAATATGAAGGGATAATTTAACTTCTCCATACGAGTGAAACTGATAATAGTTTAGCAACCTTGCTGCCGCCATTTAAAAATTGGTAAACACATAAATAGACTCCAGCGCAGATAGCTCAATTCCAGTGTATGTATAGTGTACAAGTAATTGTTAACGTAATGAACGTCAGGTAGTTTATTATACAGATGTAACGGTTTCATAATTAAAATTTTCAACAGAACTATAACTTTTATAATTTAAAGCGAAAAGCGGCAGATTTACGAACTAATATGTGCTTATCTTTGGTTGATGGATATCTTTGGAATCTACTGTGCACTGAGTAAATTAGCTTAAAACTCGAAATACAGATCGCACGAAGGTAAAATTTTGTGAAACAAAGCAAAAAAAGTGTTTCGTTTGGTTTATACAATCCTAATACGTCGATATAGAAGTCTACCCAGATTAGGCATTACGAAATTATATGATGAATAACAACTTACGACTCCTTGTACTAGCCGCGACCGAGAGCCTAAAGTTATGCTTTTGCCTTATTACTACAATATAAACACGCGTCTATTATTTTCCTCTTTTATAATCTCTCACAGCGAGCCGATTTGGCTCTCAATGTGAGAGATACATACCCACCCATATCTCACTTCAGCAAAAAATTCGGCCTTGTGCTCTGTCCGCCCCAAGCGCCCGTGGTCGCGATTTCCTCGAGTCTGGTGAAAGAATACCTGCCCCTTCCATCTTCTTGGACACCCAGGCTTTGGGCCTGTCCCCCAAGAGGACGCAGGGAGAGTAATTTTCGATTAGAGACGTGAGTATCCCCTCGTGTGAGGGCAGCGTCGCTGCCGTCTTCTGTGAAGTGTCTGGCAGTGCGCAGTGCTGAGGCAGGGAAGTGAGTCCTCTGCATTCGTCGTGTTTGTTCTCCTTTGTATCCTACGAGGTTACGAATCTTGCGATAACACAGTTTTTAAATACATACATGAGTGACTGCCTATTGGCTTCTGTCTCGGGTTCTTCGGCCGACGTTCATCTAATGATTTTTCTGACGTTTCGCCAGCACGAGTGGCTGGCATTATGAACGTCGGCCGAAGAACCCGAAACAGAAGCCAATAGGCAGTTTGTTAACAAGTGGCCACGAAAGCCTTAACAATTTTGTACATACATGAGTGCTTATCCGCAGTGCGGCTCAGCAAGTCACAGATAACGTTACAACGTACAATTTCGTACGGAGAAGGAGTAGATGAGAAGGGAGTTAGAGACGGTCGTAGCTTACCCCCCCCCCCCCCCCCACTATATTTAATCAGTACAGCTATTAAGCAGTAAAGGAAACCAAGGAGAAATTTAGAGCTGGAATTACAGTTCAGAGAGAAGAAATAAAAGTTTTGCGTACTATTTGCAATATTTTGTTTAACGACCTGCTATGCAATGTACTTCAGATATGGATGCATGTCTGAAGGAACAACTGCTGCCATCTGCAGCTGTATGAAATACGATAAATGTATTCGGAGTTGCGAATACGATGAGCTCTACAGTTTATTAGCAATATATGAAAATTTGTGCTGGATCGAAACTCGAACACGGATTTCTCGCATCCACGACCGATCTAAACCTCCATATGTCATCGAGTGTCCACGTCCTGCACTCGCGCAGTCGTTGTGATTCCCCCACAGAAAAAGACTTACTTATTATTACATGAAATGTTTTCGCAGTTGTGAATATGGATAACCGTCAGCTGTATAATGGATTGACGACAGTGAAATTTTGTGCCGGACCGGGACTCGAACCCGGATTTTCCTCTTATCGTGAGCGGTCGCCTCACCATTAGGCTATCCGAGAGCACGGCTCAAGGCCAGGACCAAACTTCCATGTTGTCAAATATGTGTCTACAACCTGCATTCGTATATTGATCAAGCACATTCCACTACAGGGGATACATTTTAAGCGAAAGTTGTTTGCCCAGTGTCGGCGCATAAATACAATATTGCAGCGGAAAATCTGGCCCCGAGTGCCACGTCACGGACTGCGCGGTCCCTCCCTCCGAATGTTCGAGTCCTCCCTTAGGATAAGTTAGTTCAAGTAGTGTGTAAGTCTAGGGACCGATGACCTCAGAAATTTAGTCTCTAAGGTATTCACACACACACACACACACAAACACACACACACACACACGCACACGCACACACACTGTGCATTCCCGTCCCGGTCTGGCACAAATTTTCACTGTCGTCATTCCATTATACAGCTGATGGTAGTCCATATTCGCAATTGCGATAAAATGTCATGTATTTCATAGCGGTTGTAGTCGCCACAGTACCTGTTCCTTTGGACATGCACGCATAACCAAAGGAACTTTGCATCGTAATTCGGAATCACATAGGCATTGCAATATCGTAACTTACTTTTTTTTGTCACGGCCTTCGGTTTGGCACGTAATCACAATTTTCGGTCTCTGTGTTTAACAGTCTACAATGCAGTGTCTGTCAGATACACGGTGACATATGGAGGTTTCGGTACGTCCTGTAAACGTGTTCGGATAGCAGGAGTGGTTAATGCGACCCTTCGTGTAAAGCGGGAAATCCGCGTTCCTGTCCCGGTCTGGCACAGATTTTCATACGTCGCCCATAAACTGTACATTTCTTGTAAAAAATTTAAGATTTGCCGGTGACATTGTCAGTACCTCAGAGACAATAAACGACTTGGAAGAGCAGTAGAACGGAGTGGATAGTGTCTTGAGAAGAAGATTGAGAAGAAGAAGAAGAAAGGAAGATTAGAGTTTAACGTCCCGTCAGCAGAGTTGTAATCAGAGACGAAGCACAAGCTCGTACTGGGGAAGGATGAAGAAGGACACCGACCGTGACCAATCACCTAGCCATTTGCCTTGCACGATTTTGGGAAGTCAAGGAAAATCTAAAGCTCGAAGGCCAGACGTGGACTTGAACACAAGTAAAATGAGCATAATGAATTGTAGGCGAATTAAATCAGGGGATAATGAATTAGATACTAAAAACGAGACACTAGTAGATGAGTATTGCTATTTGAGCAGCAAAAAATTGGTGATGGCGCAAGTAGAGAGAATATAAAATCAAAACTCTCAATAACAAGAAAAGCGTTTCTGAAAAAGAGAAATCTCTTATCACCGGGTATAAAGTTAAGTGTTAGAAACCATTTCCTGAAGTTATTTTTATGCAGTGTAGGCAGCTACGAAATTGAAACGTGAAGGTTTAATATTTCAGACAAGAATAGAATAGAAGCTTATGAAATGCGATGCTCCAGAAGAATTCTGAAGATTAGATGGGTAGATCGAGTAACTAATGAGGAGATACTGAACTGGATTACAGAAAAAATAAATTTACAGCAGAAATGTTAGGAACTCTTTTTCTGAAGCTATATTTATCGAGTGTAGCCAACTTCGGAAGTGAAAAGTAAAAGGTTAAGATTTCAGACAACAAGAGTGTAGACGGTTATGAAATGTGATACTGTAGAAGAATTTTGTGGATTAAATGGGTAGATCGAGTAACTAATGAGCAGGTACTTAAATAGATTACAGAAAAAAAATTATAGCAGAACTTGAGTAAGAGAAGGGATTGGTTGACAGGAAACATCTTGAAGCTTCAAAGCGTCGTCAGTTTGGTAATAGAGGGAAGTAAAGGAAGAAAGAAGGAAGATTACGGTTTACCGTTCCGCAGACGTCGAGGTCATTAGAGACGGAATTAAACCTCGGACTGTTCCTTCGTCGGGGAGAAAATCGGCCGTACCTTTTCCTGTCATTAGCCTGTAGTGATTTAGGGAAATCACGGAAAACGAACATCTGGATGGACGGAGCGGATTTGTACCGTGGTCCTCTTGAATATGAGTCGTGGTGCTAACCATGCGCCATCTCACTCGGTGGGAGCGAAGTGCGGGAGGTAACAACTATAGGGGGAGACGAAGACTTGAGTACAGTAAGCAGATTCAAACGTGTGTAGGGTACAGAGGTGAAGAGGCTTGCGCAGGATAGATTAGCGTAAGGAGCTGCATCAGACCAGTCTTCAGACTTAAGACGAGAACACTGGAAATCAATAGGTAACGCTGAGAAGACTAAAAAGTTGTGTATCACTCATTTCTCACTCAGACCAAAACTTACGGAGCTGCCACTACTTTTCTCTATCTTAGAAATAGCAAGTCGTAAAAAATAAAGCTAACTAATTCATGTAAAACGATCACGTTATAAACATTTGATGGAGTTCCTTCCTCTAAAATGAAGCACGAAAAGTTTCAGTAACGAAACAAGTGAAAGATGGTGGTCGTAACTTTGGAAATACGGTAATTAGTTTGGGCCTGGCCGACAGAGCTTTCTGGCGAATGTAGACCGAGCACTGCACATGTTCCCTTATACGATTTCTTTTTGAGTTCTGAGTTTTCTGACTGGTTTGATGCCGCCCGCCACCAATTCCTCTGCTGTGCCCCATTTTCAGCTCAGAGTAGAACTTGCAACCTACGTCATCAATTATTTTCTGAATGTATTCCAGTCTCTGTTTTCGCCTACAGTTTATACCCTCCACCTCTTGATGTCTTAAAAGACGTCCTACCATCCTGTTCCTTCTCATCAGTGTTTTCCGTATGTCCCTTTCCTTACCGATTCTGCAGAGAATCTTCTCATGCCTTACCTTATCAGTCTACTTAATTTTCAAAATTCTTATGTAGCAGTACACCTCAAATGCGTCGTTTTTCTTCTGTTCCGGTCTTCCTACACCCCATGTTTCACTACCATACAATGCTGTGCTCCAAACCAGGATTCTCAATAATTTCTTCCTCAAATTAAGGGTTATGCACTGAAAAGGCGAAAAACTGATACACCTGCCTAATATCATGTAGGACCCCCACGAGCTCGCAGAAATGCCGCAATACGACGTGGCATGGACTCTTCTTATATCTGAAGTAGTGCTGGAGGGAATTTACATCATGAATCGTAAGAGTACGAGAGGGTGGAGATCTGCATTGAACAGGGCGTTGCAAGGCATTCTAAATATGCTCAATAATTTTCATGTCTGAGGAGTTTGGTGGCCAGCGGAAGTGTTTAAACTCAGAAGAGTATTCCTGGAGCCACTCTGTAGCAATTCTGTACGTGTGAGGTGTCGCATTGTCCTGCTGGAATTGCCCTAGTCCGTCGGAATGCACAATGGACATGAATTGATGCAGGTGAAAAGAAGGATACTTACGTACGTGTCACCTGTCAGACTCGTATCGAGACGTATCAGGGGTCGCATATCACTCCAACTGCGCACGCTCCATACCATTACAGAGTCTCCATAAGCTTGAACAGTCCCCCGCTGACATGCAGGGTCCATGGATTCGTGAGGCTGCCTCCATACCCGTACACGTCTATCCTCTCGATACAATTTGAAACGAGACTGTCCGACCAGCAACATGTTTCCAGCATGAGTGGGCCTTCGGCTCCGAGGCCATTTCGATGATGTTTCGTTGAATGGTTTGCACGCTATTTGTTAATGGCCCAACAGCGAAATCTGTTGCAATTTGAGGGAGGGTTGTACTTCTGTCACCCTGAACGATTCCCTTCAGTCATCGTTCGTCCCGTTATTGCAGTATCTTTTTCCGACCGCAGCAATGTTACAGATTTGATGTTTTACCGGATTCCTGATATTCACGGTACCCTTGTGAAATAGTCTTTCGGGAAAATCCCCATTTCATCACTACCTCGGAGATGCTGTGTTTCATTGCTTGTGGGCCGACTATAACACCACTTGATAACCTGCCATTGTAGCAGCAGTAACCGACATAACAACTGCGCCAGACACTTGTTGTCTTATATATGTGTTGGCGACCGCATCGCCATATTCTGCCTGTTTACATATCTCTGTAATGGTTCAATGGTTCAAATGGCTGTGAGCACTATGGGACTTAACATCTACGGTCATTAGTCCCCTAGAACTTAGAACTACTTAAACCTAACTAACCTAAGGACAGCACACAACACCCAGTCATCACGAGGCAGAGAAAATCCCTGACCCCGCCGGGAATGGAACCCGGGAACCCGGGCGTGGGAAGCGAGAACGCTACCGCACGACCACGAGATGCGGACTCTCTGTAATGGAATACGCATGCCTATATCAGTTACTTTGACACTTCAGTGTATTTGATACTAGGAGACATCTCTTGGCCCCTGTACATACTCTCCAGTTACTGTCAACAGAAACCAGCAAGTCTCCCAAGCGGTTGCTTATTCCGAAATCCACGCAAGATTGCCAATTCCAGCCACAGTCAGCTTTGTACGGCCATTACTATCAACGAAAATCTTTGACGTTAATGCTTGAATAGACCTTTGACCAAACAAAGATTTGTTAGAAGAAATTTCGTCTGCAAATTACATTTACTGTATGTTTTGTAGTCGACATTTCTGTAGACATCAGAAGACCACCCTGCAATATTTAATCACTTACTACGCTTGTGTTATTTGGAATCTGACTTCGTGAACCTAACATTATGTAGAGGCACTTCGTCTCCACGCCATGAAATGTCCTCGGCATTTCGTGAAATAAGAGCCTTTGGTGATTTTGGGGGGAGGGGGAGAGGGGAGGGGGGAACTATTTCTGCCTACTGGATGGTTTAGATATGGCAGGACCAAACCCATTTCGTGAAATTAGAGGGACGAGACCCACAGCCGTACATAGACAGAATGAACTAATGCCTTTGGGGGTGGGGGGAGGGGTAGACTATTTCTGCCTGCTGGATGGTATAGATATGACAGGACCAAACCAATGCTACAGATGTGGGTATCAGTTTTTTCCTACACTTTTTACGGAGTGAAGTGTCTGAATATTCAGGTACTGAACTAGCGTTTGAGAGCTAGCGTTGGGTTGGTGGGTGACGCGGGAAAACGGGGGAGGGGGGTGAGAGGCGTTCAACTTTTCGCCTGGCCATCCAGCTTCGCGTTTTCCGTGGTTTCCCTAAATCGGCGTGTGCAAGGATGAAAAATGTAAACAACTTATCTCTTTCTCTGACGTTGTCCGATCCGAGATTAAGTTCTGTTTCTTAACGATATCGTCACCGTCGGGACTTTAAATCCTAATCTTTTAGAGTGCATCCTGTTCACTCTGGCTAGTACAGTAACCATTCACATTACGTCATCCACTCCACTGGCAGTAGTTCATCAACGTCTGGCGCGAATGTCACGTGCTGCTCGCTAGTAATCACGTCCAGCAGCTCGCCGATTCTGCACTCGTCACATGTCGACACACTCCGTCGTCCTTGTACTTCCTTGCTACATCGCTGCTACGTAAATATCTTTATTGTCCCGAAATCGTAGTTCAACAAGTATTTCTACCATCTGCTTGTAGTCTATTTAGTCTTCCCAATTTCTTTTACTGTGTCATACCTTTCTGTCTGCCATAAAAAGTTTCCATTGTTTCTCTTCTTGTATTCGCGGTATCTCTTCAACTCGTTGTTCCAAGCCAGACTTGGGACTTTTTCGCTTCTGTAAGCTGAATAAAATATCTCCAATCCATCAGATACATGAGCATTTGATGTCAGTACAGGATATCAGTCTGTATTACAGAGTCCCTTAAACTGCGATATTGCGGTCAAAACCGCTGTACATATGAGCCCTAGCTATGAATTAAGAAACCTTGATTTCTGGGTGACCATAAATAACATTGCCAACCAGAGTGTTGAGGCTGAGGTAGAAAAGCAATATAAATAACGGAAGCGTCACGCTGTTCTCAGATTGCCGCAGTTTTCAGACATGTAATACACTCCAGAATTGCCCGCGGAAGGCAAAGGTCCCGAGGTCGAGTCTCGGTCCGGCACAGAGTTTTAATCTGCCAGGAAGCCGGTGTGGACCAGAGTTGTCTAAGTAAAATAAAATAAAACAAAATAAAATAAAAAGTTAGTTTTTGAGTTACATCACTCAGTTTACTCACAATGCACTAAAATTTGTTGCGGAGAAGTGGTATAACGATAATCACACCAGAGCCACTTGAGACTGCCAAACGCATTCTTCCTCTCACGCCAAAGTGAAGCGCGTTCGCAACAGTAGTGGTTCAATTGGCTCTAAGCACTATGGGACTTAACATCTGAGGTCATCAGTCCCCTAGACTTAGAACTACCTAAACCTAACTAACCTAAGGACATCACACACATCCATGCCCGAGGCAGGATTCGAACCTGCGACCGTAGCAGCGGTTTCGGACTCAAGCGCCTAGAACCGCTCGGCCACAGCGGCCGGCGACAGTAGTCATATAAGTCGCCGCGTGGTCTTGTTCTTCTGTGTTGTTTTGCGTGTTTAAATACGCTCTAAAATCAAAAAGAGATTGTAACAGTGCTAGTAAGTATTAGCATTTTCTTTCTTTAGATTTGTAATATCCAGATGTTATTAAAGCAGAAATTGTCATTATAAGGGAAGTTTTCGTCCATGTTGAAGTCTAAGTTACAGCCTACATCAATCAAACAGCGATATCTCACATTAAATCATCAACCATAAAACTGCTTCCTCTCAACAATGCTGCGCGGTCTGTGACCGAAGCAAAAAGGAAAGTAATGATGACACTTCTCGCGTACACCACTCCGGTGTACTACGCTTTCTTGAACCAACTGACAACTGCAAGTTCGGCTCAGGAATCTGGAACAGGACATATTGACACTTTGGCAGAGGAAGATGATTTGGACGGCGAAATCGAGTAGACATGTTCCATTATAAAGCCTCTTCAAATATCAGCATGACAAGAATTAAATTTTAAGAAATTTCGGTATTACAAACAACAATTTATTTATAATGAACGCACTGTTGAACTATTACACCGACTCAGTAGGTAGCATTCTAGAAATTAACAACATTGAAGCTATTATTTTAACCTAATTTATGAGAGAAAAGTGCATACTAGGAGCAATAAGTGCAGACTCTCATTCACTGTATCACATTATGTTTATGTTTTATTAATTAATTGCAATTATGGAGATTAAAAGACAGAATATTCATTCTCAGGTATTCAACTTCACCAAAACATTTATAAGAATAGCGGTACAACTCTTGATTTATACCACTTTACCTTTCACTATGAGCAAATATCTGAGAGGAAAAGTTATACTCCAACTTTTAGGGACTATAAAAATGGATTTAAGGTACAAATAACTAAAATGTCTGTAGTAAACGTGATTATAACATTTCATTTGTACATTTCATCAAATTAAACACAAATTATTGTAAAGCATGAATCTACATTAAACGAAACGCAAACCTTTTGTTTCTCAGTAGTCGGAAAAATTGAGTTATACCATTTTGGTTCTCAGAGGGGACAGGCGGCCGCCTGGACGTACTTGACTTGTTCTTTCGTGCGATTGTTTTGTGTAAGCAGTCTTGGTATGCCTCATACAAGACAGCGAGCGCCTTTCGAGATCGTTTCGAATTTCGAGCGAGGAAGACTTGTATCCATAGCTGCCTATAGGGATTGCGGATCATCCTTCAGAGAAATCGGTGATCGTGTCGGACGGTCCAAGCACAGGACTCACTGTACCCACCTCGTTGCACCGCTACGAGTGACGACGGGCATATTGTGCGCATGACAGAGATGGGCCGCTCTGCCACATCACGAACCGTATGAAAACAAATTCGATCTGTTGCGCAAGAAGCAGTGTCCGCGCGTAGTGATCGACGCCGTTTGCAGCAGAGTGGACCGTCAGCATTGCTGTTTTTACCACAGGAGTCAGCGCCGCTGGCTTTTGCGCCCGCAGTGGTGTGAGGAACGACGGACATGGAGTACTGGATGGAACGACATTGTTTTTACCGACGAATTGCGATTCTAACTGCACCACCACAATTGTCGGGTTAGAGTCTGCAGACACCCTGTGAGAGACTGTTGACATGTTGTCTTGTGCATCGCCATCCTGGTCTTGCAACCGATACTGTGCTTTGAGGTGTACTCCCGCGCCCCTCTCGTACGCAATGCCAGTGCACTAACCAGCCAGCGTTACGTCTCTGAAGGGTCGGAGAGTGTTGCTCTCCCGTACCTTCAGACCTTGCCGACGGCCACATTGCAACAGCACAATCGCACGTGGCAAGCAATGTAAAGTCATCTCCGTCGTCCATCGGGTTGCACTGTTGCCTCGGCTTCCCTGTTCTACCAGACATAATCCTATCGAAAAGGTCTGGACGATGACTGTGGAACGACTGGCCCGGGATACACCACCCGCTCATACACCAGATCATCTTCCGCAATACATGGAAGCAGCATGGACTGCTTACACCCCAACAACACACCCACAACTTTTTTGAATAAAAGCCGGGGTTATAACCAGCAGTAGCGGGAACACTCAATACCAATTTCATCATCTTCCTCACTTCACATGAGGCTATATTTTCTATCATGTGATCTTTGTACAACGTGTTAACTCCCAAATCATTTTGGCCCTGATATCTCCGGTCCCTCTTGGTGTTGCGTTCTGGGTGCCCAACAGTGTATTTAACACGTGTTTCCGTTTTCCTTATATGTAGTGCACAATGATGGGAACTGGATTTTGCGTTTACTGTCACTATAGACACACTGTATAACAACCCACAAGGGACGCGGAGACCCGATTTTTGTTGAGTCCCACAAAACCAATGGGCTTCGCAGAGGAAGTAATACTCATACAGAGATAGTATAGTGGCTGCTGCGACCGGAGTTCTCACTAGGCCGACGCAGAACCGTCTCGTAGTAGAGTTTTAGGTTAGAAACTGCTTGAGAGCTCGTGCATTATATTTGGGGCATAATTGTAGATTTTGATCTTATTCTATTTCAATTATTTTATTAATATTTTTTATTTTTTCCATAGTTCGTTCTTTTATAATAACAATAATAATTATTATTATTATTATTGCTTTTATCATTACCTGCGTACTGATCAACTAGGTTCACGTAACAACTTGTTTGTCTGATGCAGTGAGAGAAGCATTCAACGAATTCGAACATAAAACATTGGCAAACAATCTAAACAAGAACCCTAAAAAGTTTTGGTCATATGTAAAATCGGTAAGCGGATCTAAATCCCCTATTCAGTCTCTCGTTGACCACGATGGCACCGAAACAGAGGACGACCGAAGAAAGGCAGAAATACTGAATTCAGTGTTCCGAAACTGTTTCACTGCGGAAAATCGTAACACGGTCCCTGACTTCAGCCGTCGCACGGACGCCAAAATGGAAAATATTGAAATAAACGATATCGGAATTGAAAAACAACTGCTATCACTTAGTAGCGGAAAAGCATCCGGACCAGACGAGATACCCTTAAGATTCTACAGTGATTATGCTAAAGAACTTGCCCCTTTCTATCAGCAATTTATCGTAGATCGCTGGAAGAACGTAAAGTACCTAGCGACTGGAAGAAAGCGCAGGTCGTTCCCATTTTCAAGAAGGGTCATAAATCAGATGCGAATAATTATAGGCCTATTTCGCTTACGTCAATCTGTTGTAGAATAATGGAACATGTTTTGTGTTCTCGTATTATGACGTTCTTAGATAATACAAATCTCCTTCATCATAACCAACATGGATTCCGCAAACAGAGATCATGTGAAACTCAGCTCGCCCTATTTGCCCAAGAAATTCACAGTGCCGTAGACACTGGCGAGCAGATTGATGCCGTATTCCTGGACTTCAGGAAGGCATTTGATACGGTTCCGCACTTACGTTTAGTGAAAAAAATACGAGCTTACGGAATATCGGACCAGGTTTGTGATTGGATTCAGGATTTCCTAGAAGAAAGAACACAACATGTCATTCTTAACGGTTCAAAATCTGCAGATGTAGAGGTAATTTCGGGAGTACCGCAAGGAAGCGTGATAGGACCTTTATTGTTTACAATATACATAAATGACTTAGTTGACAACATCGGTAGCTCCGTGAGGCTATTTGCAGATGACACGGTTGTCTACAAGAAAGTAACAACATCAGAAGACTCGTACGTACTCCAGGAAGACCTGCAGAGGATTAATGCATGGTGCGACAGCTGTCAGCTTTCCCTAAACGTAGATAAATGTAATATAATGCGCATACATAGGGGCAGAAATCCATTCCAGTACGATTATGCCATAGGTGGTAAATCATTGGAAGCGGTAACGACCGTAAAATACTTAGGAGTTACTATCCGGAGCGATCTGAAGTGGAATGATCACATAAAACAAATAGTGGGAAAAGCAGGCGCCAGGTTGAGATTCATAGGAAGAATTCTAAGAAAATGTGACTCATCGACGAAAGAAGTAGCTTACAAAACGCTTGTTCGTTCGATTCTTGAGTATTGCTCATCAGTATGGGACCCTTACCAGGTTGGATTAATAGAAGAGATAGACATGATCCAGCGAAAAGCAGCGCGATTCGTCATGGGGACAATTAGTCAGCGCGAGAGCGTTACGGAGATGCTGAACAAGCTCCAGTGGCGGACACTTCAAGAAAGGCGTTACGCAATACGGAGAGGTTTATTATCGAAATTACGAGAGAGCACATTCCGGGAAGAGATGGGCAACATATTACTACCGCCCACATATATCTCGCGTAATGATCACAACGAAAAGATCCGAGAAATTAGAGCAAATACGGAGACTTACAAGCAGTCGTTCTTCCCACGCACAATTCGTGAATGGAACAGGGAAGGGGGGATCAGATAGTGGTACAATAAGTACCCTCCGCCACACACCGTAAGGTGGCTCGCGGAGTATAGATGTAGATGTAGATGTAGATGTTTGCTATTTTTCGAGTACTTCGTTATCTTTTGCCTATGTTGTCTTTTCCCTTCTTCTGTTCAGGATATGCCTGATATCTTCCACCTTGACAACCTTCAAAATTTTATTTAAAATTTATTGTTTTATCATTTCCGACTTTGTGAAGTTGTTTCCTTTCAATTATTTTCTTATTTCTGTAATGCATGCTACTGTTGGCTTATTTTTCCAGAGATACGGGAATATTTTTGTTTCTTTGGTCTTTTCTCATTCTTTCGGTAGAGTTGACCAAAGAAGATTAACCTTTTCTTTGTTATTATTTCTGACATTTTCTTTATATTTTGAAAGAGATCTTCAATACTTCTCGCATTAAAATCTTGAACATAGCTAGATGCAGCAACTGTAGAACGGAATCTTCGTGAGGATACAGTGAAATACAACCAATCATTTTCAGAAACGGTTTACTCGAACCCGCTAACCTATGTTTCGACGTCTCTCTGAAACGTCTTCTCCAGAAGGATGAATGATTTGACCGGTTACTTTTAACATGCCTCCACAACAATATGTAACCAGTGTAATCACTGATCCTTCTGAAGAAAACGATTTTGAAGACCTCTAAACCTACGTCAAAACGTTAGAGTAAACCTTTCAGTTTTGCAGCTGATTGGCTGTATTGAACTTTGTCCTCACGAAGACTTCTCATTTGCTATTGATCTATAGTTCGTGTTGTACCCATTATTATTCTGATAATTCTTCTTCGAAGTATCTCTATTCTGTCCAGCTTACAGTCCATCCTTAACCATTCTCATGCATACAAACATTCTGGTCTTATTACTGCGGCGTAGTATTTTAGTTTTGTACTTCTTTTATGCATTTATCGTTGTTGATATTTCTAATGGAACCGTATGCTCTTTCCGTTTTGTTGACTCTTACATCTACCGCATTTTTTTCTAGTCCACGGGTGTAGGGTTTTTGGCTCTGAGCACTATGGGACTCAACTGCAGTGGTCATTAGTCCCCTAGAACTTAGAACTACTTAAACCTAACTAACCTAAGGACAGCACACAACACCCAGCCATCACGAGGCAGAGAAAATCCCTGACCCCGCCGGGAATCGAACCCGGGAACCCGGGCGTGGGAAGCGAGAACGCTACCGCACTACCACGAGATGCGGGCTGTAGGGTTTTTCCAAGATACTTAAAATTACCAGCTCGCTCTATTCAAGTACTTGTATTTACACGTAGTTTTATAAGTTTTTTATATTTGTCCCCAATTTTGTTTTTGGTTTTAGCTGAAATTCTGAGACCAGTTCCATTCGTCATTATTTCCAGAAAATTTATTTGAGTAGTTACTTCGGACAGATTTCGTGAAAGTACTGCAAAAGTCAAACAGTCTACATTAATTCCATTCGATTTCCATCTCAGGACTACTGACTCATTTTTGTGACTTTTTTGCTCCGAATTTCAAAACCTTAATTTTTTTTCGGAAGCACAGTGAAATGGTAAAGGAAATAAGGCGTGACCTTCTCTTACACCAGTTTTTGTTTCAAATGGCTAAGATATTTCTCCCATGACTTTAACTTTAGATATTGTATTTGTTAGAGTTTATTATTTTTATCGTTATTTAACTAAGCTGAGAAAGATAAGAAATCCGTAAACATACTACCATAGTCATGTTATGTAAGATGTGTGTCTAGCACACGCTGTAGCCAACTAGTGTACAGGTCAAGTAAGTTGACAGCCTCAATAACCATAAAGAATTACGTGCATTCCTTACTTTTTGTCCATCTCGCTACGTTACAACATACCTTTCTCTTTCGTCCGTACGCCACTCAGTCGTAAAAATATTCCCCTCTTGCCCGCAACATACAACCGAGAAGTTTTATAGGCTCACCCTGCTTTTATACGCCCTTCTCTTGCTCCGGGAATACGTAAACTACAGAAATTATAGGTTTTTGAGCGATTCACATATTTGCCCGTATTCTGTACTAAGGTAGAGCGTTTGTCTCCGTAAATCTCACACGGAGCTATTAGCGCATGCAAACGACGTAATAGAACCGTTGGGAGCTTAATGAAATGCGTCCCTATTTAATCTACCCAGCGAGCGGCAGAGGATCAAACCCTTTCCTACGGAACCATTAGTCCAAGTCCCACATTCTCCTTAGCCGTAAAACTCGCGTGGACACGGCAGTCACGGGTTCAGTGTAATGTGGAGAGGGTGAATGAGTGAGTGTGGGTGGGTAGTGGAGCAGCTGTCGCTAGGAAACCGTAATTAATGGTTCGAGGGAGGCGCTATCCGCGCCGACTAATGTGGCGATTAATTAACGTCCCGGCGCGGTGGCAGTGGTCCCCCGTGTTATTGTTGTCGCTGCGTCTGCCTCCGCCGCCGTCACCGCCGGACAGCGAGGAATGCTAAACAGGGTCGTCGGCTGAGGGCGTCTCCCCATGCTGGAACCGGAACGGCTTTCTGTCGGCGCGCTGCTGCGACAACGCAGGGGGAAGCAATCTGATTACATTGCGCAAAGAATACTTGTCCAAGGCACGATTTTTTTTTTACTACGCTTCTAATCGATCTGTCGGTCGATAAAGAAGACTGCTTCCGAGACATTCTATTTTACACATCGATGTGCATACGGCTGTGCTAAAAACGGGATTTTACGGTGCTCGTAACTCGGGTTTTATCGGAAATAAAAGGGTAGGACAAGTGTTTTGGATAGCCTTAGGGGTAGGACCATATGTGTGCCCAACAGAACGATCGTCTTAGCGTCATTACTCTATAGTGCAGGACTAGGATATTAATATTACACACTTCCTGCAACTTAGCCAAATGGAGCAAATCAGTTCTTCTTACACTTGATGGGCATTATGAGACACCGTTAATTCTTGGCGGTTGTAATATTTCTGGCATATTCAGCCATCATATTAGGCTCCAGGAAGCTGTTCCCAGGGCAGTGGAGATGCAAGAAGCATAGAGATGACGCAATGTGGGATGAGGTACCAGTGACAGATGTTAGATTCGGTACCATTCCCGTGAGAAAGACCGCCTGCATGATGCTGCTGCTCTGTGTTTGGCTGCTGTGTTCGGTTTAGTTGCTATTATTAATTAAACCTGTTATCCAAATTACTTCTTTTTTTAAATAAACATCTCTCAACAGCCAGCTATCAATCAGTCATTTCAAAATTATTAAAATCAAAGTATTACTAAAACAAAAGACTGACGATATTACTGCCGATGCACTTCGGTGGCGTTCGGGTCACGCCTTGCTGGCTTGGCGTGCGAAGTGTCTCGGGCAGTCCGGCTCTCCAGTTCTGACCGTTCGAGTAGACAGATGTGTTGTCTGTTATAGCAGTATTTGTTTCATGCAATTTTATTTACTGAAGTTCCGACCGTCGCTAGGTACCGACATGTTGTCTGTAATAGTAGTATTTGATTCATGTAATTTTATTCTCCAGTTCTGACGGTTCCAGTAGACAGATAGGTTGTCTGTGGCAGGATGTATTTCATGTCATTTTAGCCAAATATAATGACCGTGGAAAGATATGTTCAATACGTTGTGATCAAGAATAGTTTCTCGTGTCTATATCAATAAAAACGCGAGTGGATTCCCAAATGAGTTATAGTTTATTCGTAGCAGCGGTTCCTGGCGAAGTTAATTTCAGCCTCAAGAAAAAGAATCCACGACCTGCGTGCTGTTTTCTGCGCTGGGGACATCATCATCATGAAGACAGCAGGTCAGTGAAGTGTACAAGAACTTATGATGTATTCCACACAGGGCAGTGGAAACAACTAGGCAGCTCACGTGTACTGCGTGCACAGAACAAATGTGCTCAGTGACACGTCATCTGCAGTAATGCAGAGGAGTTAAAGAAGGATGAAACTATTAACACTATCCAACTTTTATTCCTTTTTATTGCCGTACGACATCTTGGGAAAGTCTACAAAAATGGTTTTTTTACTATACAGGGTGTGCAAAAAGAATCATCCTATTTAAAAAAGTCATAACTATTATGTTATTTGCGATATTTTCGTGAACAACGTACTGTTGGAAAGAGCCAACTCATTAGTTTTACATGGTTTCCGCCAGGTAGCAGCAGTGTGCGCCCACTTCAGTTCCTGTAAAAACGGTGTCGGGACAATAGAAAGCGCTTTGTGTTCTACGTTTTGTGCAGAGCGGGTCAGTAATAACTGTTCAGCGTGATTTTCGAACTAGATATGGTGTGGATCCTCCTACAGCACAGAGCATGTCATGGACATTTCCGAGAAACAGGCTGTTTGTGTAAAGGCAAATCGCCTGGCCGTCCCCGAGTATCTGACACAGACGTCGAATGCATCCGCAGTAGTTTCATAAGGAGTCTTCAGAAATCAGTTCGCCGTGCAGCTCGACAGCTCAATATGCCCCCGATGTCTGTCTGGCGTGTGTTGCGTCGACGTTTACACATGAAACCATACAAAATTCAGCTACTGCAAGCTCTTCGTGAAGGTGACAATCAACAACATGTGGAATTCTGTAATTTCGTTTTTGGCAAGATGGAGAATGACAGTTTTCTTCTACACTTGGTGTTTAGTGATGAGGTAACATTCCATTTAAATAGAAAGATGAACCGTTATAATGTGAAAATATGCGGTATGTAACAACCACATGAAGTTGTACAACATGAGAGTGGCTCTCCAAAATTTCATGTGTTTTGTGTAGTTTCACAGGAAAAGGTGTACGGCCCATTTTCCTTTGCCGAGACCACTGTTACAGGAAGCACATTTCTCGATGTGCTTGAGAACTTCCGTTTCCCACAGTTGGCTGGTTCAAATGGCTCTGAGCACTATGCGACTTAACTTCTGAGGTCATCAGTCGCCTAGAACTTAGAACTAATTAAACCTAACTAACCTAAGGACATCACACACATTCATGCCCGAGCCAGGATTCGAACCTGCGACCGTAGCGGTCGCTCGGCTCCAGACTGTAGCGCCCAGAACCGCACGGCCACTCCGGCCGGCCCCACAGTTGGAGACTCATTTGAACGACTGCATTTATCACCAGGATGGGGCACCGCCACACTGGCACCTGGAAATCCGGGAAGTTTTAAACCAAAGGGTTACAGAACGATGGATCCGTCGCACTGTACCAAATGATTCAGCCTTTCATTACTGGCCTTCAAGGTCACGGCACCTGACAGTGTGTGATTATTTCTTGTGGGGGCTTATAAAAGACTCTGTTTATGTGCCTCCGTTGCCAACAACAGTGATTGAACTGAGACATCGCATAACAGCAGCTGCAAAAGCTGTAACTCAAGACATGCTAGCTGTATTGTGGGAACAATTTGAATACCGCATTGACATATGCTGTGTATCTCAAAGGGGGCATATTGAAAACCTATGAAAATTCATTGTATATCTTCATTAGTTTCAGAAATATAGACGCACCAAATCGGATGTTTATTTTTTGATACACTCTGCATTTCCGCCGTCATCAGCGGGCCAAAACCCAGCCGAGTATTCCAAAATGGCAATGTATAGAAAAAGCCAAATATTTTTACGATGTATGCCTTAGGTCCAGATATCGAACAAATTTGAAAATGTTCTTGATATCTTTATTCATTCCCAGTATACAGAGGCTTGAAGCTACCCTACTTACACACATAAAATCCGGTATGAGGTGAAATCTAAATAATGAATAACGGCAGCAAATTTTTCAAATTTTAACGCTATGTCTTCTAGGCATTTATCTAGAAGACTCATCTTTCCGTTTTCAAATATCTTTATCCATTATTAAGAAACACCCTAAAAACTTGCTTTTTGGGTACCAAAACCCACCACTGATTCCGAGATTGCTACGCACAGCAAATGACAGTAATTTTTACGATGAATTTCTACGATCCCGATCCCGAACAACCTCGAAAATTTTTCTCATATCTTTATCTGTCCCCGAGGATCAGGGGTTCAGAGTTACTCTATCTGTAGACATAAAACACGCACATAAAATCCGATGTGAGAGGGATACGTAGTTTATGAAGTGACGTAGAACGGGGAAATACGCTGGACAATGTCTCCGTTATCATCTGAGAACCTCATGTCGTAGTACTGAAGGACATAAAATTCTTTTTGCATGTAAAATCCGGTCTGAGGCGTAAAATTAATTTTGCGTTACTTCAGTTTCACATAAATAAAGTACCTAAATTTTACTGACCAACACGTTGCTTTTCATCTGAGTTATAAGGCCTGAGAAGCAGGGAAGAGAAGGGAACCTGCGGAAAAATGTTTCTATAGGATCACAAAAAAGGCGAATATGTTCTGTTTCCAGAATGAAATTTTCACTCTGCAGCGCAGGGTGCGCTGATATGAAACTTCCTTACAGATCAAAACTGTGTGCCAGACCAAGACTCGGACCCGAGATCTTTGTCTCTCGTGAGCAAGTGCTCCACTCACTTATCTACCCAAGCAAGGCTCACGACCCGTCATCACAGCTTTACTTCTGCCATTACCTCGTCTTCTATCTTCGGAACTTCGCAAAAGCTCTTCTAAGCTTGTCAAAACAAACTGTGGTATAGAATTTCCAGCGTTGTGACGGCTGTATGGACACGTTCGAAAAGCCAATAATAATAATAATAATAATAATAATAAAACCTTCTAAAGCTGCCCAAATCGACTGTTGGTTATGTGGCAGTGAAATGGAAAGATCTCAGCCACCGAGCGACGGTCGAGCATTGCGACGGATGTTTTTAAAAAAATTCGCATGAAATCAGCAGAAGAAATCACTTGCGAAAACATGGTTCAAATGGCTCTAAGCCATTTGAGGTCATCAGTTCCCTAGACTCAGAACTACTTAAACCTAACTAACCTAAGGACATCACACACATCCATGCCCGATGCAGGATTCGAACCTGAGACCGAAGCAGCAGCGACGTTCCGGACTGAAGCCCCTAGAACCGCTCGGCCACAACGGCCGGCAATCACTTGCGAAATCCAGAGTGTTATCAGCAGTGCAGCTAGCTCAATGACTGTACGTAGTGAATTAGAAAGATTCGGGTGCAACGGGCGAGCAGCTCCATCAGCTAGACAATCCTAAGGGACGCTTGATGTGGTGTAAAGGGCGCCACCACACGACAGTGAAACGAGTGATTTGATGAATCACGCTATACCGTAGGAAACCCGAAGGGACATTTTGGGTTTGTTGAATGCCTGGAGAACATTACCTGCCACTACATGCAGTGCAAACAGTGAAGTTACGGTATTGGGGGGGGGGGGGTCTTTCGTGGTTTGGTTGTGATACCCTTAACGCGTTTAAGGAAACGCTAAATGCGGAAGAGTATGAACACATTTTATAGCATTATGTCTCTCATAAAGCAGCGTCTATGAGGCAGTGGTTTGTGAACACTAACAATCAAACGGAACAAATGGCTCTGAGCACTACGGGACTTAACATCCGTGGTCATTAGTCACCTAGAACTTAGAACTAATTAAACCTAACTAACCTAAGGACATCACACACATCCATGCCCGAGGCAGGATTCGAACCTTCGACCGTAGCAGTCGCGCGGTTCCGGACTGAGCGCCTAGAACCGCTAGACCACCGCGGCCGGCTCAAACGGAACATCTTTGGGATGAGTTGGGGGGGGGGGGGGTGGACGACAGCTCCAGGATCCAGCGTCCAATGTCACTATCTCGTCTTCACAGACATTGAGGCATGTCTTTGAAAGTGCCCCAGTAGAGCTCACGCCGCCATAAAGGCGAAGCGTGGACATGCACCATATTAACGTCTCCTGGTAGGATATCTTTCATCATAAACACTGATCAACCAGAACATTATGACCACCGACCTAATACCGATATAAACCCACCCAGGCGATAGCAGCATCACCTGGCGAGGAATGACTGTTAATCAGACACGCCCACGGTGCATGTAGTAACAGTGAGCGTTCCGTCCGGATGTAGAATGGGGAAGGCGCGCGATGTATCTGAGTTTGACCGAGGGCAAACTGTGATGGCCCGGAGGCTCGACACGAGCATTTTGGAAACAGCACGACTCATCGGGTTTCAAGGAGTGCTGTGGTGGACGTCTTCGACACGTGGCGAAACCAAGGTGAAAGCACTCCCAGACGTCGTGTGACTGTGCGGCCACCCATCGTTACAGATGTCGGACTTAGTAGGCTACGCAGACTGGTAAAACAGGAGAGGCGCTGAAATGTGTCAGAACTAACGTCAGACCCTAACGCTGGGACGAGTGCAAGTATGTCTGAACACACGCGCTGAACACTCCAAACAAAGGTCCACTGCAGCGACGACCCACACAAGTACCAATGTTAACCCCATGATATCGGCAACTACGACTGAAATGGACACGTGACCATTGGAAATGGACGTTGGCACAGTGGTAGAGCGCTGCGTGGTCTGATGAATCGCAATCCCTTGTCGATCATGGCGATGTGAGGCACGAATCCATCATCTTCCAGGATAACAGCTCCTTGACGCCTGCTATGCGGGACGTAGACAAACTGGCGGCAGCTCTATTATACTCTGGGGAACATTTACGTGGGTATCCATGGGTCCTGCGGTGCTCGTGCAAGGCACCATGACAGCCAAGGAATATCGTCCATTGTTTGGAATAGGCGCGCGGAGTGGCCGCGCGGTTAGAGGCGCCATGTTCGAGGTTCGAGTCCTCCTTTGGGCATGGGTGTGTGTGTTGTCCTTATCATAAGTTAGTTTAAGTTTATTTACGTAGTGTATAAGTCTAGTGACCGATGACATCAGCAGTTTTTTCTCTTAGAAATTCACACACATTTGAACATTTTGAACACTGTTTGCACCCCACGTACACCACTTCACGATGATAATATTCTCCCAACGGCAGTGGCATTTTTCAGCAAGATAATGCGCTGTCACAAGGCCAGGAGTGTGATAGAGTGGTTCGACGAACGCAGTGTCGAGTTACAGTTGATGTGCCAGCCCCCCAACTCACCAGATCTCAAATCAACCGAAGACATCTACGATGTGATTGAACGTGGCGTCAGAACTCATCGCTCCGCTCCCCGGAATTTCCGGGAATTAGGTGACTTGTGTGTGCAAATGTGGTGGTAGCTCGCTTCAGCGACCTACTAAGGCTATTTCTTCCATGTCACGACTCGTCGCCGCTGATATCAGTGCCAATGGTGGACGTATCGGTATTAGGTTGGTGGTCTTAATGTTCTGGCTGACGTGTGTTCGTGGCTGATGGATGTAGTTTATATATTTATGATGACAAAATGGTTCAAATGGCTCTGAGCACTATGGAACCTCTGAGGTCATCAGTCCCCTAGAACTTAGAACTACTTAAACCAACCTAACCTAAGGACATCACACACATCCATGCCCGAGGCAGGATTCGAACCTGCAACCGTAGCGGTCGTGCGGTTTCAGACTGTAGCGCCTAGAACCTCTCGGCCACCCCAGCCGGCTTGTGTTGACACCGCAATGGCAACCTTACGTACCCAGCCGGCCGGTGTGGCCAAGCGGTTAAAGGCGCTTCAGTCTGGAACCGCGCGACCGCTACGGTCGCAGGTTCGAATCCTGCCTCGGGCATGGATGTGTGTGATGTCCTTAGATAAGTTAAGTTTAAGTAGTTCTAAGTTCTAGGGGACTGATGACCTCAGATAAGTCCCATAGTGCTCAGAGTGATTTGAACCTTACGTACCCGCTTGCAGCATGTGCCTTTAGCCTGATGATAACCAAAGTTTGTTAGAAACTGGTTACGCATTGTGGAATACTTCTGTGATTGCATCGTAAGGAAAGAAAATAAAATAAATAATGGAATTCCGTCACTCTGAGCTCTAAGGATTACAAGATTTCCTGTCACAAGCAAGGATAACGGAGACGTGATAGGGCAGCGACACCTCTTTAAAAAACGTTGGTCTGGAGGAGATTGACTTCGGAATGGTGGAGCTGGTGAAATGGACAGCTTGTTGTCAAAGACTAAAATGGGCAAAAAGTGCGACAGCTTCTCACCCTAGTGGCGGCTAAATCAGTAATATTCCAGACTGTCAACCTGGTCTTTTTTTTAGAATTCAGAATTCCCACCTCTATACAGTGTAGAATTTAAGATCGCAAAACAGAAAATTCGCTCAATGAATGCACTACCGTCGGTGTTAACTCAGTTGATGAACCCGCCACTATGTTTTGTAATGCGTTGTAACGTAGAGTTCTGGGTAGCTGGAGAGTTCCAACAATTTGTTATTGTTTTTTACCCTTGCATTGTTTTTTGCCCATTTTAGTCTTTGACAACAAGCTGTCCATTTCACCAGCTCCGCCATTCCGAAGTCAATCTCCTCCAGACCAGATTCAGAAGGATGTAGGCTGCAGTAGGTACTGGGAGATGAAGAAGCTTGCACAGGATAGAGTAGCATGGAGAGCTGCATCAAACCAGTCTCAGGACTGAAGAGCACAACAGCAAAAAATTTATTAATGGCCTTTCGGCATCACCTATACGGGCAGCACTACTCCTCCCCCATCCCCCCCCCCCCCCCAAACACAAACA
Source organism: Schistocerca cancellata (assembly GCF_023864275.1). NCBI lineage: Eukaryota > Metazoa > Arthropoda > Insecta > Orthoptera > Acrididae > Schistocerca > Schistocerca cancellata. The sequence goes on from NC_064627.1 coordinate 655,402,984, forward strand.
CGCACACGAAGAGGATATTCGTCCAAACATCTGTATCCAGTTTGTAGAGATAGGTGATACTTAGCAGTCTTCGAAGAAAGTTTATCAACGGGCAGACGATGAACTACACAGGCGGAGTATAATTTAGGACCATTAGTTTCTGTAGATGAAAAGTTTCATAACTGCTGCTGATAAATTATTTCGTTATACTGGTGATCTGAATATGAGGAATGGCAGAAAATACAGGTCATTAGTAACTGTCACTATGTCAATGTAATCTATAGAGCACGTTAATATGTCAGTCCTGATGAACGACGTGAGACAAATACAACATATGTACTGAAATTAGAGGGCATTGTACTGTAAGATGCTGTGATTTGTCCAGCTAACAAAGTAAGTGTTTCGTCATCAGCTCCTGACGTTTACCTTCTCTCAAACGTGACATAAATTTTACGCATGAAATGGAAATTATTTTCCAAGAGATAAACTAAAATTTCGAAAGAGCTAGTTGTATCTAATCAAATACAACAACGCATAACTTTCTTAACGCGCCTACACGAAATTATCAAAGATAATGTAGGTATCAAAGAGGAAGCTGCTGGAACTTCGCAATACCTATTTTTTTATGAAATACGTCGCGCGTCTTAGTAAACTTAGAAGCAAGGTGAATATTTGCTCTGCTTTTTCTTTCTAGGGGCAGGTTTCGTTTGACTTAAAGCGCCACAGTTCTTGTGCGTGTGTCGAATCGCGCCATTTATAACGTGAGCGATATGTCATCTGCGTGGCTGAATTGTAAATGGATTCCAGTCTTATCCGGAAGCCGTTCAGGTAGCAGTTAAAATCACGCAACTGCATGCAACTTGATTGCGTTCGTAGTCTTGCCGGGAAACAAAAAGCCTTTTGAAAACTGTTACTGTTGTGGCAAGGGGAAAAGAAAGGAGCACAATTATTGCTCTCACATTCCTTCTCTGCATGTTTGAGAAAATACCGTTTACACAAAATACTGATGAAATTACCTCATTTTCTCTTTGTTTCTCTCGAAATGTTCAGTTTTCACTAATGCTACAAATACAAATTTTTCAATCGGATTTTAATTACAATGGACTCTGAACCTTTGCAGAACTTAGAACCCAGGAGCGCCGAGGAAAGACTAATTACGTCTACACAAATGCACTAAAAATAACATCTGCAATGTACAACGAGGCAAGAAGAAATAACAAAGCAGTGATGCATCTCTTGGTTGAAACATCGTATACCAACTGTTTGAGATATTCTTAGAACAGATCATCGCATCTGGTCGTTAGATCTTATTAATTCGCGGGTCATCATCACATTCTAAGACATTATCGTTGTTTCCTCAGTGCAGTAGGTCTCTCAGTTAGATCATACATGTTAACATCTGTACATTCTGTTAACTTTCTGGTGTGTTATCGGTTTTAGGTCCCTCAATTCTCTTATCAGAAGCGTCTATCTATAATAGTGAGACATTGATTTCGTTGTGTAGCTCACCTTTCCACATGCCTCCTCCTGATCTAAACGATATGTTTATATGTTATTCCTCACAAAGCGAAATAATTACCAAAACTACAGGTGTTTCTTGTTAGACAGAAAAGGATTTAAAAATAACGCTTCTGTTGTTTTGTGCAGAACAGTCTGAAAATGAGAAGGAGTATTCGATAAGGTTAAAAGACCACTGGGAAGTATAAGGTAGTTTCTCAATGTGGTAATTTATTTATCATTTGGTACATTTCGAAACAGTCAGATACTTTACGTTAAGTAGCACACTTCATCTAGGTAGCTCACCAATGAAGAACAACGTATTTAAAGATTATATTTAGGCATTTTCAATTGGGAGCGTCTTAATCCAGCAGTAAAACAAAATTAAGAAACAGACACACCAGTTGCTAAAAATTTCTTAATATTGCTCCATGACCGGTTTCGTCTTTTACATTGATGTCATTTTCTAATGGAATCTGAAAATTGTGCTGTGGTAAATCATCATTAAATGAAAAAAATTATCATTTGACATTTATTCAACGCAGCACACTTTTCAGACACACTAGAAAATTACTTCAATACAAAAGACGAATCCTCTAGTGGAGTAAACTAAAGGCCATATTAGTAATTGGAGCGGTTATTCAGTGATTAATGACAATTTTTCGGAGTTACGGCGTTCTCCAATCGTGGAAAAACTAATAAAACCGAACTGTTATATCCTCTGGTCGGCCAAAGCTTTGTGGAGATAATGATTAGTCGTAAGGTAAAACGCCGGCCTATGTGGCCGAGCGGTTCTAGGCGCTTCACTCCGCAACCGCGCGACTGCTACGGTCGCAGGTTCGAATCCTGCCTCGTCCATGGATGTGTGTGATGTCCTTAGGTTAGTTAGGTTTAAGTACACTCCTGGAAATGGAAAAAAGAACACATTGACACCGGTGTGTCAGACCCACCATACTTGCTCCGGACACTGCGAGAGGGCTGTACAAGCAATGATCACACGCACGGCACAGCGGACACACCAGGAACCGCGGTGTTGGCCGTCGAGTGGCGCTAGCTGCGCAGCATTTGTGCACCGCCGCCGTCAGTGTCAGCCAGTTTGCCGTGGCATACGGAGCTCCATCGCAGTCTTTAACACTGGTAGCATGCCGCGACAGCGTGGACGTGAACCGTATGTGCAGTTGACGGACTTTGAGCGAGGGCGTATAGTGGGCATGCGGGAGGCCGGGTGGACGTACCGCCGAATTGCTCAACACGTGGGGCGTGAGGTCTCCACAGTACATCGATGTTGTCGCCAGTGGTCGGCGGAAGGTGCACGTGCCCGTCGACCTGGGACCGGACCGCAGTGACGCACGGATGCACGCCAAGACCGTAGGATCCTACGCAGTGCCGTAGGGGACCGCACCGCCACTTCCCAGCAAATTAGGGACACTGTTGCTCCTGGGATATCGGCGAGGACCATTCGCAACCGTCTCCATGAAGCTGGGCTACGGTCCCGCACACCGTTAGGCCGTCTTCCGCTCACGCCCCAACATCGTGCAGCCCGCCTCCAGTGGTGTCGCGACAGGCATGAATGGAGGGACGAATGGAGACGTGTCGTCTTCAGCGATGAGAGTCGCTTCTGCCTTGGTGCCAATGATGGTCGTATGCGTGTTTGGCGCCGTGCAGGTGAGCGCCACAATCAGGACTGCATACGACCGAGGCACACAGGGCCAACACCCGGCATCATGGTGTGGGGAGCGATCTGCTACACTGGCCGTACACCACTGGTGATCGTCGAGGGGACACTGAATAGTGCACGGTACATCCAAACCGTCATCGAATCCATCGTTCTACCATTCCTAGACCGGCAAGGGAACTTGCTGTTCCAACAGGACAATGCACGTCCGCATGTATCCCGTGCCACCCAACGTGCTCTAGAAGGTGTAAGTCAACTACCCTGGCCAGCAATATCTCTGGATCTGTCCCCCATTGAGCATGTTTGGGACTGGATGAAGCGTCGTCTCACGCGGTCTGCACGTCCAGCACGAATGCTGGTCCAACTGAGGCGCCAGGTGGAAATGGCATGGCAAGCCGTTCCACAGGACTATATCCAGCATCTCTACGATCGTCTCCATGGGAGAATAGCAGCCTGCATTGCTGCGAAAGGTGGATATACACTGTACTAGTGCCGACATTGTGCATGCTCTGTTGCCTGTGTCTATGTGCCTGTGGTTCTGTCAGTGTGATCATGTGATGTATCTGACCCCAGGAATGTGTCAATAAAGTTTCCCCTTCCTGGGACAATGAATTCACGGTGTTCTTATTTCAATTTCCAGGAGTGTAGTTCTAAGTTCTAGGGGACTGATGACCTCAGAAGTCAAGTCCCACAGTGCTCAGAGCCATTTGAACCATTTTTTGAAAACAATCAGACGATCGAAACAGGAGAAAATAAGGATTGATTTTATCAGCAGTCTCTTAGCGATTTTGAAAAATGATTATTTTCAAATGTGTCACGAAGTGAAGATGTGTGGCACTAACGGTAGTAAACTGGCCGTCGATGATCGCTACTGTAATCGAAATTCGACAGAGTGTTGGGAACGATTCGAGATAAATGCCATGAGGCTGGACCGACAAGTTGGGATCCGTCGACGGCGGATAGCCGAGTGAGAAAGGAAGGGACAACAATGAGACAACGGACAAATGGAGACGGCTCTACGAATAAACGAAATCCAGTGAATAAACAAAGTCCTGTGAGTAATCCGCAGAGTGAGAACCCGAGACGTAGCGAAAGCGGAAACGAAGAATCAACGCCGCGTTACAACGAGATGATAGCGAAGCGAATCCACTGAGTTGTGTGTTGCTGCGCGCCGCTACTTAGAAGGTTGACCTCTACCTCTAATTGGCGGGCAGAATTGTGTGTCGCGCCGCGGCAGGCAGAGCTTGGCAGTCGGGGTCCATCCAGTTCCACGGCGTCCGGCGAGCTTTCCAAATCGTAGGGGGAGTGATATCAGGAGCCCCTTAGCGCTAGTCAGCAGGAGCAAGGTACAGGCTGATTCTAAATAAGTTACCTAAAAGTAACTTTAAATTACGCAGGAGGTTTTTACTTGAAATAATTTATTGTTCTGAAACTGAACAGAACATCAAGTTTCTTTCTACAAATGTTCCATTTGGTTTCCTCTTGTCATACGGCAGGTATCCCACCAGTGCCAAATTTCTTCTGAAATGCGAAGGAGCATGTCAACATCCACCTCAGCTTTTGCGAAGCTCGTCGACAGCTGCAGGAAGTGGAGGGATGTATGCCTTGTCCTTAACTTATATCCACAGGCGAAAGTCCAAGGGTGTTCGATCAGGGGATCTCGGTGGTCCAGCTATGTTGCCATCTCTTCTACTGCAGACAGAAATAGTGCGAGATGGGTACGCAGTGACTCTCGGTGGTAACATGGAGGGGCCCTACCTTACTGGAAAATGGATACACGCATGTCCTCTTGATGTTGTGACATCAGGTAGTACTGCAACATATTTAAATATGTAAGTCCAGTGATAGCACATGCAACAAAAAAAATGATTGGTGCACTTTGACGGAAGCCATTGCACAAAAGACATTCAATTCTGCTAACTCTCGTAAAGTTCCAAGTCCTCAGTCGGTTTCAATGTACCTCATACCCTCGCATTGTGGCAGTTAACGTTGTCTGTAATGTGGAACGTGGCCTCATGACTGAACACTGTTTTGTCAAGAAAATTATCATCTTCCATCCTGTTCATCATCTCCATATAGAAGTCGTACCGTCTCTCCGTATGACTGTCATACAACAGCTGCAACTTGTACTGCGAATATTGTAGTCGCTCTTGTAAAATTCTACGTACTGTAGGCTGAGGCACTATAGCTCCGGACATCCTCTTTATGTGGACTTCCTTGGACACGGTGCATGGCTTCCACAGCGTGTCCTACTACCCATGGGCGACCTCGACCTTTCTCTTGATGTGCGACACAACCTTTGTCCACGAACCGATCATACCATGCTTTTACGATCCTTGCCTGAGGCGGAGCTTTTAGGTGCTCCGTTCTGAAGCGTTTTCGTGCAACTATGGTGACTGCGTTTCGTGATACCTCTAGCAACACACACCACGTTCAGAGCAGTAAATACATTTTCTTTGTTACTGTAGTCACGCACTGTTTCGGCATAAAGAGTGACATCCGGAACCGTGGGGTTAAAACCTGAGAACATGGCGCAAGGTTGGGAGAGCTCCCGCAGAACAACCAGTCAGTGGTTTCGAAATTCTCTACTATTACTCTTTGGTATATATATATATATATATATATATATATATATATATATAAACACCTTACTTTCATTCCATATTCATCGTTACATCCTTAGTAATAATAATAATAAAATGCAACACCAAACCTCAGACAGATATCCAAGTGACAAGAGTACAATCTTGACACATTATAACAAGTATGATGAAGGAAACACGAAACCCCGTCCATTATGGACAGCAAAACAAGAGTCTCACATTGTTCTTCGTTCTCTCTGCTTCAGTGTGGTTCGGGATTTGCATTCTGATGATGATGATGAGACAATAATAATAATAACAACTAATAAAACAATCCATTGTAATAGACTGGACACAAAAACAGGACATAACGCTGGACTAGTCCCTTTCCTCATACATGTCGTCGTACCCAACATCCGTAATTTGCAAAACCACCTGCAAGATAGGCAACTATAGAGATATGTCAAAAATGGTTCAAATGGCTCTGAGCACTATGCGACTTAACTTCTGAGGTCATCAGTCGCCTAGAACTTAGAACTAATTAAACCTAACTAACCTAGGGGCATCACACACATCCTGCCCGAGGCAGGATTCGAACCTGAGACCGTAGTGGTCGCTCGGCTCCAGACTGTTGCGCCTAGAATCGCACGGCCACTCCGGCTGGCATAGAGATATGTCAGAGAAAGTAAAATCCATGTATAGAAAGAAGCCTCTACATGTTCTACCTGTGCTAATATCGGACACAGGCGTTTCCCGAAACGGTATGAGAAGAGTCTACATAACCTACAACAGCATTCTTCGCTCTGTTACCAACTGAAGAAGGCAGCTGTCCTGACCCAAAGTTCATAGGGTTCTTGGAGAACACAGTTAACTTAATGATCATTCGTTACTTGATTTGTCGTCACTTCATCTTTAAAATTAAGAAAAATCGAGTGAGCCAATACAAAACAATAATAATGACATAAAATACACACCGTCGCAAACAGAACTATAATAACTGTTGAATCTTTTCTCGTTATTTTATTGTAGTCCTATGGTTCACAAAATGATGAGGATGATAGTAATAGTAACAGTAAGGATATCTCAAATTTTTATTTTCTGGTGGTTTTTGTGGTTTTCTGCGGTGTGGCAGAGGGATTCCAGTGACTGTCTGAGACTTCTGTCCTGGTGTGCTGTACAGCAACTGATTTTAACAGCTCACGTTGGCTGTAAGTTACGAAACGCCTACTGGGCCTGTCAACAGAGGCGTTGCGATATGCGACTAAACCTGGCATTTTACAGTCTTGCTTGCAGCGACCTTGCCTTTCTGGGCAACGGACACGTCGCAAGGCGAACTAGGTCGCTGCTGCGATACATATTTATTCGAGGAATGTAGCAGTGCTTCGAGCTTTCGACGCTAGGTGAGAGCTAGGCGCTGTTCAGAGGTGTTTGGTTATGTAGAGACAGCAGCGCTGTGTATTTCCTTAGCTGGCAGATTCCTAGCTACAGAACTCATGCTGGTGTTCTGTTAGCGTCACAAGTCGCGAGATGTCGACACCCCTGCTACCGCTATTTCGTTCCGTTTCTTAACGAGGGCGAAACAGGATAATCTTAGCCGTGGCGACACGGCACCTTCTAAGTTACGTCACAGCTACGGACTCAACCACTACGGCGACGGCAGCTCGTCCCGCAAAACCAGACCGCGTTCCAGTCTTATCGCCAAAGAGTCGCCTCTGCTCCGTGTCCCGTGGTAAGTGTTTTCGTGCTAGTAAAGCGACTTTCCTAAGCCCGAAAACATATGGTCATGTTCCTGTTGTCCACTTCAAACAAAAGAATGGCAAATAAGTGATGGTAAAACCCTCGGAACTGTGCATCTGATGCATGGAGATGACAACTGCACAAACATTCTATCGGAAACCCTTCTATTTCTGGATCAGTCCTTGTTATGTCTGAAACACGCCATTTCAATACATAAATATTTCGGAATATCTGTTCGGAAGGCATTTCATCAATATCAACACATTTGTTGTATATGCTGTGGATATTGATTCTGTTCAGTTAGTATCGGCCAGACTGCACCCCTTGAGTTCCTTATACCAGCAGCATTACACAATACTCGCTTTTTGAGGATAGGGTGCGCTCTGGTTGTAGTGGACTGGCCTGAAGTAGTGGTTCAAATGGCTCTGAGCACTATGGGACTCAACTTCTCAGGTCATTAGTCCCCTAGAACTTAGAACTAGTTAAACCTGACTAACCTAAGGACATCACAAACATCCATGCCCAAGGCAGGATTCGAACCTGGGACCGTAGCGGTCTCGCGGTTCCAGACTGCAGTGCCTAGAACCGCACGGACCTGAAGTAGTGTGTAGCTTTCTGCTTCTCAGATGTCTTGCCAGAGCATTGTAAATATACGCCTACTACGATTTGGGATCCCCCATAAGGAAATTAATTCCTCTAGAATTAGGAATTAGCAACCTTGCCCTGAGTTATAGTTCACTTAACAGTACGCGAAATCCATGTCCATTCTACACTCATGCTAAAAAATTAAGGATAATTGCAGAATATGGTGCCACACAACGTGGCACTACACAAAACTCTCGCTAATAGCATAGAAAAATAAGGAACACTCACGACACAGATCTGAAAGACAACGGTATCGGTGATATGTTGAGAAAACCGGCCCGAAAAACATGTGCTACAAAACGCCACTGTTTCCTGCGCATGTATCTCGACATCAATATGGCATATGATCACCACGCACACGTACACAAGCTGCACAACGGGTTGGCATACTCTGGATCAGGTGGTCGAGCAGATGCTGGGGCATAGCCTCCCATTCTTGCACCAGTGCCTGTCGGAGCTCCTGAAGTGTCGTAGGGGTTTGAAAACGTGCAACGATACCTCGACCGAGAACAGGCAGGACACTCCATTCGTCTGATATCTTCTGTTTCAAGGTACTCCTCCACGATGGCAGCTCGGTGGGGCCGTGTGTTATCATCCATCAGGAGGAAGGTGGAACCCACTGCACCCCTGAAAAGGCGGACATTCTGGTGCAAAATGACGTGCAGGTACACCTGACTTGTTACAGTTCCTCTGTCAAAGACATGCATGGGTCCCACCCCACACCATCAAACCACGACCTCCCTTTCAAGGACATTAAGGGATTGGTATCTGATTCCTGGTTCACGCCAGATGAAAACCCGGAGAGAATCAGTGTTCAGACTATACCTGGACTCGTCTGTTAATATAACCTGGGACCACTGTTCTAATGACCAAATACTGTGTTCTTGACACCATGATTTACGGTCTCTCCTGTGACCAGAGGTCGGTGGAATGCACCTTGCAGGTTTCCGGGCGAATGAACCATGTCTGTTCAGTCGTCTGTAGACTGTGTATCTGGAGACAACTGTTCCAGTGGCTGTGGTAAGGTCCTGAGCGAGGCTACCTGCAGTACTCCATGGCCGTCTGCGTGCACTGATGGTGAGATATAGGTCTTCTTCTGGTGTTTTACACTGTAGACGTCCCGTACTGTAGCGCGTGGACACGTTTCCTGTCTGCTGGAATCGTTGCTATAATCTTGAGATCACACTTTGTGGCACACGGAGGGCCAATGCTACGACCTGCTGTGTTTGACCAGCCTCCAGTCGCCCTAGTATTCTATCCCTCATTACCTCATCAATATGTGTTCTTTGAGCCATTTTCAACACACAGTGACCATTACCGCGTCTGAAAACGTCTGCACACTTACTCGCTGCACCGCACTCTGTCATCCACCAACACACCGCTGCCAGCGCCACCGTGCGACGGTCGCAGGTCAAAGGCACCGCATGGTCGTACCGCGAGTTGATTTAAACCCGCAAACGGCCCACCAGAGCGTTGTTTCACCATGCATCAGCATTGTCCTTCATTTATGAGCACGAGTGTAGTAGTGTTTACTTACCATGTAACACATCTCTGGGTCTGTGGCCCCACTACATTTGCGCTACCTGGCTCATCTCGCAAGCTGGTTCACAAGATTTTCTTCAAGGATTGCGTTTACTGAATTTCCGTTTGAGCTCTTTGAGTAGTATCGTTATACACTTTTCTGTTCCTCTTGATGCCACGAGTAGCTTTTTTCGATCTTTGTTTGATCTGAGGGTCAGAATATAGGAACACGTGTGTCAGATCTCTCCGGTGCTCATACTGAACAAATTGTGTGTCGGTTTAAAATAAAATCAACATTATGCTATCTCGCTTGTTTGGTTTTTGTGTCCACGTCCAGTACCCGATTTATTACACATGGAAAATTGTCTGTACCTCTTTCTTGCAATCACAGCGCCAGATTTGCACCTGGTGGCCAAAATTGGAAGTAAGAGTTTTATTTTTTAAATCGTAGATCTGGTCCTCATTAACGCATCAACATATCTATCAAGTTTCGCTGCTATATGATAATTACAGCCCAGTCTGGATCTCTGTTTACAGCGTTGTGGACTGCGTGCAGTGGACGAACAGTTCAGAGGCGATGAGTGTATTAGTAAGTCAATACACCTTGTCATAATGCAGCTTCCGTGAGACAGTGGTTCGTGGACAGTATTGTTCCTGAAATGGACTGGGGCTGTCCAGATCCCCGACCGACACCTCGTGGAACACCTTCGGGATGAGTTAGAAATCGCCGGCCGCTGTGGTCTAGCGGTTCTGGCGCTGCAGTCCGGAACCGCGGGACTGCTACGGTCGCAGGTTCGAATCCTGCCTCGGGCATGGGTGTGTGTGATGTCCTTAGGTTAGTTAGGTTTAAGTAGTTCTAAGTTCTAGGGGACTTATGACCTTAGATGTTGAGTCCCATAGTGCTCAGAGCCATTTGAACCATTTTTAGTTAGAAATCGATTTCGCTCCAGACACCAGCGTCCAACACCACTGCCTTCCCTGGTTTCGTCCCTTAAGGAGGGATGAGGTGCCAGTTCCTTCACAGACATACAGAGATCTCACTGAAAATTTCCCAGCAGAGTTCAAGCCGTCATAATGGTGAAAGGTGGACACACCCCATGTTAATGTCCACCAATAGGTTCTGGACCCTTTTTATCATATAGCGTATGTTAAAAATAGATTTTTATATCCGGGACTACGGGTCCTACCATTCCCCCTTTCGTGTCGACGAGCGCTCAGTATTTCCAGAAAATGTCCCGTGTAGGTTAGGCGGCTGTATCCGACTCACGGAACCAACCCAGCCAGACGAGGTACTCAGTCAGTTCCACGAGCCCATAAGGAGCGAAGCGCCACTTCTTACAGCGACAACAAGAGGCGAGGCGAGTCTGCGGCGCATTCCGAGCGCGGAGCGGCGCATGAAAACCGCGGGAAGCCGTCGCCGCCGCCGCCACCGCCAAACCGGTTCCGGCCTGCGACACGTCGCAGTGCCGTACCGCCAGCAACGCCACAACAGACACCACTTGCGCCTCGGGATCGCGGCAGGAAAACTGGCTCCTGATTTGCGCGCAGCCGGGCGGAACCACTTGCCGCCTGCCTGCATGCCTACCGCGTCCTACGGCCCAACTCATTTTGCCTGGTCACAAGCAACATGAGACTGCGTGCAGCTTTCAACGCTGAAGCACCGCTGTCAGTTCCCGACTACTGGTCGAACAATAGACAGCAAAACCAGACCCATCGGAACGCAGACTACTTCAATACTTCGAGATCGCCTGCTCTTGTAAGCAATGACTGTAGCCATAGAAAGGCACATAATGGTATAACTTACAGAACCTGACAAGAACTGTTACTCTTTTGTTGAAAGGGGAACAAATGACTCATTAGGCTACAGCCTATGTCGAATCTAAACGCACGTCAACTTGCACGCAGACACTGGTCACCGTCCAGTGCCGAGGAATGGTCCGCTCAAATCATTGGTAAAAAAAAATGACTCTGAGCACTATGGGACTTGACATCTGTGGTCATCAGTCCCCTAGAACTTAGTACTACTTAAACCTAACTAACCTAAGGACATCACACACATCCATGCCCGAGGTAGGATTCGAACCTGCGACCGTAGCAGTCGCGCGGTTCCAGACTGTAGCGCCTAAAACATTGGTACATAGGGGTCGTACTCTGTCGGATACAGAGAGCCTCGGGCCGGCCGCTGTGGCTGAGCGGTTCTAGCCGCTTCAGTCTGGAACTGCGCGACCGCTACGGTCACAGGTTCGAATCCTGCCTCGGGCATGGTTGTGTGTGATGTCCCTTGGTTAGTTAGGTTTAAGTAGTTCGAAGTTCTAGGGGACTGATGATGTCAGAAGTTAAGTCCCATAGTGCTCAGAGCCATTTAAACCATTTGAATTTTTGAACAGAGAGTCTCGCCAAAGAACTAGGACTTCTGAAGATGATTTTCTGTAAGAAGGGCTGCACAGAGTGGCAGATTAGGCGAGCCATTCGCTCTACACCGACAGTATAATCCGTGGAAACGGAAGAGAACCCTGTAGCTACTGCGTTTATCCTATGCTATGCCACCTTATCCTGGAATTGTGTGTAACCACAATGTAAGAAATGTTTTCTGCCCATGACAACAACGCGGATAGCATTTGGTACTTCGAGCTCTATCAGACGTAGTGCAAATGCCGCACACTCCGCCGCAGAGTGAAAATTTCATTCTGTAAGGCGGAAAATAGTGGCCACGTCTTCAGCGCTTAACGGTCAGTTCGTCAGCACACTTGAAGATGGGAACGTGTCCGTTTTCCGGTATATTGGGCCTGGCGCACACAGAGACTCGGCCGTAAACACGTGAAACACTCTGTTAACAAAAAAAGGAAAAATAATAATAAATGAAAAATAATAATAATAATAAAAATGATGTACAACGAATTACGGCAGCATAGAACGTAGGGAAGCATGTCAGTCAGTACTGGTAACCACAGCTGGCTGCACTTCTTATCAGGGAGCACCCGTGGTGCCAGTCCGTATAGCTACTTCAGTGCTACTCACTCTTTCATCACACGTGCGCAATGTTTCCTCGTGACATGAAGTTTAAAAAACCCGACGGTTAATACGTAATTAATTTTTTATACTTAAAAATATGTATTGTTGCATCTTTTCATTTTGTTTTCAATAGAAGGTTTGTATCTTCAGAATATAGGAATGCCTACCTGGTTGCACTAGGAAAAGGCGAGAAATGGAAATGAACGATCTTTAAGCCAATATACGCCTTTTATTTTCTTGTGAACAGATTCAATCTATGAAGTGTTGTTCATCTACATCTACATCCATACTCCGCAAGCCACCTGACGGTGTGTGGTGGAGGGTACCTTGAGTACCTCTATCGGTTCTCCCTTCTATTCCAGTCTCGTATTGTTCGTGGAATGAAGGATTGGCGGTATGCCTCTGTGTGGGCTCTAACCTCTCTGATTTTATCCTCATGGTCTCTTCGCGAGGTATAAGTAGGGGGGAGCAATATACTGCTTGACTCTTCGGTGAAGGTATGTTCTCGAAACTTCAACAAAAGCCCGTACCGAGCTACTGAGCGTCTCCCCTGCAGAGTCTTCCACTGGAGTTTATCTATCATCTCCGTAACGCTTTCGCGATTACTAAATGATCCTGTAACGAAGCGCGCTGCTCTCCGTTGGATCTACTCTATCTCCTCCATCAACCTCATCTGGTACGGATCCCACACTGCTGAGCAGTATTCAAGCAGCGGGCGAACAAGCGTACTGTAACCTACTTCCTTTGTTTTTGGATTGCATTTCCTTAGGATTCTTCCAAAGAATCTCAGTCTGGCATCTGCTTTACCGACGATCAACTTTATTTGATCATTCCATTTTAAATCACTCCTAATGCGTACTCCCAGATAATTTATGGCGTTAACTGCTTCCAGTTGCTGACCTGCTATATTGTAGCTAAATGATAAGGGATCTTTCTTTCTATGTATTCGCAGCACATTACACTTGTCTACATTGAGATTCAATTTCCATTCCCTGCACCATGTGTCAATTCGCTGCAGATCCTCCTGCATTTCAGTACAATTTTCCATTGTTGCAACCTCTCGATATATCCGTAAAAAGCCTCAGTGAACTTCCGATGTCATCTACAAGGTCATTTATGTATATTGTCAATAGCAACGGTCCTACGACACTCCCCTGCAGCACACCTGAAATCACTCTTAATTCGGAAGACTTCTCTCCATTGACAATGACATGCTGCGTTCTGTTATCTAGGAACTCTTCAATCCAATCACACAATTGGTCTGATAGTCCATATGCTCGTACTTTGTTCATTAAACGACTGTGGGGAACTGTTATGGATCGACAACTGACCTAACCTCTTCAGTGGACTTACAACATCTTCCAGTCATAAATTTCTGCAGATATGGGGATGGGTAGATGGCATGTGTGGTGAACACAGTGGATACTTCCAGAATGTGTACTTCATATCCTTCAGTTTTCACTCTCTCTAGAAACCCCTTTAAACACGTGCAGTATCTTGATGAAGAAAATATTTTTCCCTCATGCGATTTACTTCTCAAGTGCTTCATTTTCATCCCATTGGCTCAGAAGACATGCATAGTATTTGCCATTATACCCTTCATATGGTAAATCCCAAAAAGCATGGTTTTTAATAACGAAATTTTGAAAGCATCAGAAAACCGATTCATCTGTACAGAGGACATTATCGAGGCAAAGGTAGTTTGAAATAGGTTAACATCTCAGAAACGGTCTGAACAGTATTAAACGCAGTGTGTGTGTGTGTGTGCGTGTGTGTGTGTGTGTGTGTGTTTGTGTGTCAATGGATTCAGACCTTAAAGAGTTGTTAAGTGAATTGTTTTTAATCTGGCATGTGTCCTTAAGATACGTTAAAGCTTGACTCTCGCCGGAACCCAGAAGCGACAAGGGCAAATGAGTTCACTATCATTAGAGTCCGCTTGAGGACTGATGCTTTCGTTTTCTATTTGTATTTCGTTTCGCTCCAGAGGGAGGTGAGCGGAGTGACTTCACTGGGTGCCCTCTTCAGCCAATGGGGGGAGACGTTATTTTCTGTAGCACTCGTTTGAGAGTTGTCGTGGTGCTGGATCCTGGGAGACGTGCGGGCGGATTACGATACACAGACGACACGTATATTCATTCAGCTTTGTTCAGTTAGTGCTTTTGGTGGGGAGTTGAGATAGAATGCTCGAAGTGAACTGTTCGGGATGAAAAAGTGGTTTATATATGAAAATATTACTCTGCGTACCATGATATTTGACTTCTGACTTTATTGTATTGCTAGTGCGGAAGAAACGAAAATGTGAAGTCTGAGTGCGGGAATTTTTCTTTACCCAAAATGTGAGAGAGTGAGCGTGTTTCAAACGCTATAGCCTGTCCAGTCAATCTACATTTTTAGGCATTTAATGTGACATGATTTTCGCGAATTTTCACCTCTGGTTGGTGAATTAACCTTTTGACAATGCGAATTTGGGTCTTTATTACGGTTTCGCTACTTACCAATGGTTCAAATGGCTCTGAGCGCTATGGGACTTAACTTCTGAGGTCATCATCCCCTAGAATTTAGAACTACTTAAACCTAACTAACCTAAGAAGATCATACACATCCATGCCCGAGGCAGGATTCGAACCTGCAACCGTAGCGGTCGCGCGGTTCCGGACTGTAGCGCCTAGAACCGCTCGGCCACCTCGGCCGGCTCGCTACTTACAAACTGGGATGATACTACTTACCTGTAGCCGAGCGGTTCTAGGCGCTTCAGTCCGGAATAATACACCGAATATCCCGTTTCTCATTTGCTCTGAGTATACATATTCCTTCATCTGATTCCGTCGGAATCTCGTGCATTGCTAAATTTTTGTCCCGGCGCACATACAGCTTGCTAGTTCCCCACTCTTCAGTTTGTACAGTGATGTCAATACCTTGAGTTGCTTCGACATTTACGACTAGCATTCGCAGTCACGCGCTCCCACACATTCGTTTCAGTAGCGAGTGTTGCTGAGAAAACGTACATACGTAATGGGAGTGCAGGACATAAAGTACATCGTAAAATCTTCCCGAGGGAGCACTGTAACCTCTGAGACGTAATACTACGTCCGCTATACCATCACCAGATGTTTTCAATACAGACAGCGAAGGTAACATGACTACAAACAAGAGAATTTCTGCAGATATACAAATCACTTTCCCTTGTCCGGTGATTACATGACTCAACAGAGATTGCAATTCTGACTTAGAGGTTGTAAATAACAGTACGGATTACTGTCAACTATCGGTTCACTGTGAAGGTTACAAAATGATCACGACAGCAACAAAGATACTGCGCTGATGTTCGGTGAACTAGATGGTTTGGCATATGAAAACAGAATACAGGGCGTTAACTATACCAAAACAAGTAACATTTCGAGCAACAAGATGTTTTAGAAGTAATAGTTACATCACTGATCAAATTAGGCTCCAAACATTTGTGACCATCATTATCATTATAGAGGCAATTTGACGCCAGACATTTCCGTAAGGAGAGAACGAGGTAAGTCGCCGAAATACAGGGCGTTTCGAAAAGATTCATCCTACTTCACATGGCTATGTGTTCTAAATAAATGAAGACAGAGAGGTAGGCTGAATTTGAACAAGAATATCGAAACTCAAGTGTTGCTACCCACTTCCCCCACCATCACGCCAATCCGTCTAAGGGGGAGGGGTGGAAACCGCGAACGCGCCGTACTTAGCAACGCAGTCTCATTGCATGCGACTTGGTTTCATATTTCTGAAGAACATAGATCACAAACGAAACAGAGTTTTCAGTATTATTTAATCATTTTTGACATGCTGAAGACATAATATGATTTTTGTCTGGTACGAACTGTCAGCATCTGGACAGACGCACAGAATATCACGGATTTTTGGAATCACGTTCTCATGTAATCGTGACTTATTTCGTTCCGCACATGTAGTTGGTCGAAGTATTTTATCACGTTTGGGAATTAATTGTAGAGAAAAGGAAGCTTTCCCTAAGGAAAACAACGTAGACGCCCTGGACAGCTTGAACGTAAAAGGATTTGTCTTTAAAATGGGAAATACATTGCAGACCAGTCAATTCCATCTCACAGCACAGAAGCGTTTTCAGCTTAAACGGAAAATGGTCTCGAAAACAGATGTAAGTGTCCTCAAAACGTTTAGAAAACTAACTTTGTTGTTTTCCCATGACAGCCGGCAGGAGTGGCCGAGTGGTTCTAGGCGCTACAGTCTGGAACCGCGTGACCGCTACGGTCGCAGGTTCGAATCCTGCTTCGGGCAAGGATGTGTGTGATGTCCTTAGGTTAGTTAGGTTTAAGTAGTTCTAAGTTCTAGGGGACTGATGTCCTCAGCAGTTAAGTCCCATAGTGCTCAGAGCTATTTTTTTCCCATGACAACAACGAATAGTTCAAAACTCACGTTTTAGGGAACTGCGCTGTGTTTTTGTCGGAATTTGTTTTTTCTACTGTGTGATTTATTTCAATGCACTACCATCACATTGCAAATAACTTGTTTCTCACCTTCCATTGTCTTAGTGCAGGCAGTGTGCAGTCAAATGCACTTTGAATGCGACGTCTGCAAGCCATTATGGTTGTTCTAATTTTCGTTCCTGCACTCTGTTTTCCATCATAAAGTCAACAACAGTCGATTTTAAATTTAAAAGTCGTTTCGGGCATTCCCCTTGAGTAACCAATTTACTTTGCAATAGTATATAAAGGCTCCACACCCTTCGTTGAATTCCACCGAAAACTGTTGCAACTGACAGTGGGGTAACGCGTGCGACTTCAGATATGTTACTATTCGTGCCACCAATTTCTTTGTGTGTACCATGCCCGCAAATTAAGCACATAGTGCCTCTTGATATACAGAACAATTAATCCCATCTGTAATGGTTGTAATTTTTTGCTCTGTAATTGTAAACTAAATATCTGAATTCTTTGTGCATGCTATTGTGATGTCGTTTCATAGCGAATTTTGCGACTGCGTAATAGATATTGGGAAATTTCGTTCCTCTCTTCCGTTATTTCCATTCATTTTTAAAAGTTTGTGACGATAGATGGCTTGACTGCCTAATTTTGTGCAAATACCGAGTGGATTTGTGAATGTCTACATCTACAGCTATATGGATACTCTGCAAATCACATTTAAGTGTCTGGCACAATTCTCTATTATTCCACTCTAGTATAGCGCGCGGAAAGATCGGGCACCTATATCTTTCCGTACAAGCTCTGATTTCCCTTATTTTATCATGGTGGTTGTTTCTCCCTATTTTCGCATTCGGATGAGAATGTTGGTGATTGGTATTTCGTGAGAAGATTGCTCCGCAACGAAAAACGCCTTTATTTTAATTATGTCCATCCCAAATACTGCATAATTTCAGTGATACTCTCTCCCTTATTTCGCGATAATACAACACATGCTGCCCTTCTTTGAACTTTTTCGATATACTCCGTCAGGCCTATTTGGTAAGGATCCCACACCGCGAAGCAGTATTCTAAAAAGAGGACGGAAAAGCATAGTGTAGGCACTCTCCTTAGTAGATCTGTTTCATTTTCTAAGCATCCTCCCAGTAAGCTGCAGTCTTTGATTAGCCTTGCCCGCAACACTTTCTATGTGTTCCTTCCAATGTAAGTTGCTCGTAATTGTAATTCCTAGGCATTTAGTTGAATTTACGGAATTTAGATTTGACTGATTTATCGTGTAACCAAAGTTCAACGGACTCCTTTTAGCACTCATGTGGATGGCCTAACACTTTTCGTTATTTAGGGTCAATTGCCAATTTTCGCACCAAACAGATAACTTTCCTAAAACGTTTTGCAATTTGTTTTGAACTTTTTATGACTTTACTAGCCGATAAACGACGGCGTCATCTGCTAACAACCTAAGATGGCTGCTCAGATTGTCTCCCAAATCGTTTATATACGAGGGTTAGAACATTAATAGTGGAAACTATTTATTTACAGCTCGTAGGAAATAGATACGTGTTTCAAAGTTTTACTGACCTTCAAAGTAGTCACCAGCATAGTGTACAATCCGTTGCCAGCCAGCGGCGCGGTCTATTGCCCGACGAATTTGTAATAGTTCTTAAGCGAATGCCGTAAAGAATTTCCTTCAGTTTAGAAATCGAGTCGAACTTACAAGGGCTTAAGTCAGGGGAGTGCAGTAGGTGGTATAGCACTTACCAGCGCTATCAGTTAAACAAATCAGTAACAGCTTGTACTGTACGTGCTTGAGTATTGTCCTGCAAAATTAAGGTCAGGTCCTGCAGAAAGTGTCTTCACTTTTGTCTCTAAGCTGGTCGTAGGTTGTGTTCCAAGAAATAACAGCATAGAGACAGAAGTTATGACACTTTCTGCAGCACCTGACCATCATTTTGCAGGAAAATGCTCAAGCACGTACAGTGCAAGCTGTTACTGATTTGTTTGACTGATGGGGCTGCTAAGTGCTATACCACCTACTGCACTCCCCTGACTTAAGCCCTCGTAAGTTCATCGCGATTTCTAAACTAAAGGAAACACTTCAAGGCATTCGCTTCAGAACTATTACAAATTTGTCGGGCAGTAGACCGCGCCGCTCGAACTGTCAACAAAACTGGCACTGCTAAGAGTATCCTACGACTACCACATCGCTGACAACGGGTTATACACAATGCTGGTGACTACTTTGAAAGTCAGTTATTTTGTACGAGCTGTAAATAAATAGTTTCTACAATTAAAGTTCTAAACCTCGTAGATAAGAAAAAGGAAAGGACCCATAACACTACATTGGGGAACGCCAGAAATCACTTCTGTTTTACTCGATGACTTTCCGTCAGTTACTACAAACTGTGACCTCTCTGAAAGGAAATCACGAATCCGGTCACCTATCTGAGACAATATTCCATAAGCACGCAATTTCACTACAAGCCGCTTGTGTGGTACAGTCTCAAAAGCCTTCAGGAAATCCAGAAATACGGAATCAATTTGAAATCCCTTGTCAATAGCACTCAGCACTTCATGCGGGTAAAGAGCTAGTCGTGTTTCACAAGAACGATGTTTTCTAAAACCGTGTTGATTGTGTGTCAATAACCGGTTTCTTCGAGGTAATTCATAACGTTCGAACACAATATATGTTCCAAAATCATGCTGCGTATCCCCGTTAATGATATGGACCTGTAATTTAGTGGTTTACTCCTACTACCTTTCTTGAATATTTGTGTGACCTGTGTAACTTTCCAGTCTTTGGGTACGGATCTTTCGTCGAGCGAACGGTTGTACATGAGTGTTAAGTATGGAGCTATTGCATCAGCACACTCTGAAAGGAACCTAATTGGTATACAGTCTGGACTAGAGGACTTGCTTTTATTAAGTGATTTAAGTTGCTTCACTACTCCGAGGATATCTACTTCTACGTTATTCATGCTGGAAGCTGTTCTTGATTCGAATTCTGGAATATTTACTTCGTCTTCTTTTGTGAAGTAATTTCGAAAAGCTGTGTTTAGCAACTCTACCTTGGCAGCACTGTCTTCGGTAGTATCTCTATTGCTGTCGCGCAGAGATGGCACTGATCGTTTCTTACCGCTAACATACTTCACATACGACCAGAATCTCGTTGGATTTTCTGCCAGGTTTCGAGACAAAGTTTCGTTGTGGAAACTGTTATAAGGATCTTGCATTGAAGTCCGCCCTAAATTTCGAGCTTCTGTAAAAGATCGCCAACCTTGGAGATTTTGCATCTGTTCAAAAAAAGATTGGTTCAAATCGCTACTTAAACCTACCTAACCTAAGGACATCACACGCATCCATGCCCGAGTGCTCATGAAACTCCAGTGGCAGACATTACAAGAGATGCGTTGTGCCTGACGGAGAGGTTAACTATTGTAATTTCGAGAAAGTACTTTCCCGGCAGAGTCGGACGACATATTACTTCCTCCCACACACATCTCACGAAATAACCACGACGAGAAAATTCGAGAAATTAGAGCTAATCCAGAGACTTACCGACAACCATTCTTCCCACGCGCCATTTGCGAGTGTAACAGGGAAAGAAGGATCAGTGTGTGATTTTACCTTGAATTCTGAGTTGCTAAGGTGTGAAGTGCTTCCCACCCATCTTCATTCCTATGTACACTCAGACAAATATCTGTGGCACGATGTTTCCCTCTGCACTGCTGAAACGGAATAATAAAAAGACTGGGGGACTTTATCGGTTTAGTTACGACTTCATGATGCCTTGTCCGTTCTGTCTGAATCGAAGACTCTTGAGGGCGACTAATACCCCATTTTTAGCAAAATACCACGGAAATTACTAATCGTTATCGCAACTGTGCAAATATACAAAAAGTCGATGTTTCATATATTAGTAACATTGTACCTTTAGCGTTTTAAGGCAGGTTCTGTTCCTTTAGTGTATTGTTATTTGTCCAAGAAAATGTGTTACACTGCTGGAGCTCTGCAACAAATTAAAACTGTACACCAGACCGGCACACGAACCTGGAACATTGCCGTTCACGGGCAACAAAATGTTCAAATGTGTGTGAAATCTTATAGGACTAACTGCTAAGGTCATCAGTACCTGAGCTTACACACTACTTAACCTAAATTATCCTACGGACAAACACACACACCCATGCCCGAGGGAGGTCTCGAACCTCCGCCGGGACCAGCCGCACAGTCCATGACTGCAGCGCCTCAGACCGCTCGGCTAATTCCGCGCGGCTCACGGGTAACGCTTTTACTGACTGAGCTCTCATCTCTACTTATGACAGTAACTCTTATTTACTTTCCAGATTTCCCATGCGATCTTTAAATTTGTTGACGTAAAACATAGATGTTAGCAATTTGGACTTCAAATCACGTAACGTTACCGTGCAGATGAATGGCCTCAAGCCTTAGATTAATTAGTATATTTCTTAATTCTTGCAAAGTCGAATAAGAACCTTAATTTAATAATAACTTTCTGATTTCCGGGTTCATATTTCTCAGGCGTAAATTAGCTCCGAGTTTTAAGCACCTAAGAGGTTGAGTTTAGATTCTCGGCCAAGGCAGCATTAGGAATCAGACTGTAAAAACTACGAGGGCGAGCTGAAAAGTGATACCTCCGAATTTTTTATACGAATACCCTTCAACCTTCTTAAATAAAACAAACTTTATTAACATTCTGCAACTTAATTCTTCATGTGTACGTATCTATTTCTCAACATAATTACCGTGGCGTCGGACGCACTTCTCCCAGAGAGAGACCAGTTCGTTAATACCGTCACCGCAGAATGTCTGACAATGTTGACGGAGCCACAACCTCACTTCTGCTTGCACCGCTGCATCAGTATCAAAGTCCTCGAAGGTGTTCTTTAAGTTTTGGAAACACCGGAGAATCAGATGGGCCCAAATCGCGACTGTATGGAGGATGATCGTATTCCCCGAAGAGTACGTTTAAATGATCCTTTATGTGAGATTAAAGTAACGATGTTACTCCACGAAGAGAGAGATGTGGGATAACGCGTCACGCGCGGTCGAAGAGCCGCGGTCTGCTGCTGAAACTCTCTAACGATTCTCTGAGGGGGAGCATAACGAGGCAGGCGTCTGCAGTTCTATCTGAGAACAAATCTCTCATTCTGCTGCTGAGCGTGCTTCGCAGTCAGCTCTTGTGACAGATTCAAGGCGGTCGATTCAAGGTTCATACCCGTATATCCGACTAAGATAAGCAGTACTTCTCCAGCTGAACTGTTCGAGCTGTTAACTTAGGGTTCAGTTACACTAATTAAGTACTTCTTTCCTTTCCCTTTCTTAGTAGTAACTCTGAGGAGGTGTTTATGCTACCAGCGTGCTCTGTTCAGCCATGAAATCTAGAGCGCAGTAGTCAACGGTGCGCAGGTAGAAGGTATGTATTCGATACATTTCCGCTCTATCTTCTTGTGACTAGATTCTAGCTTACGGTGTATCGGATCACATTTGGAATTGAATTCAAGACTTCTTTGCAGAAAGAACTCGACAAGTTGTCCTAAACGGCACAAAATAACAGCTGTAGAGGCTCAAATAGTTCATATGGCTCTGAGCATTATGGCACTTAACTGCTGAGGTCATCAGTCGCCTAGAACTTAGAACTACTTAAACCTAACTAACCTAAAGACATGACACACATCCATGCCCGTGGCAGGATTCGAACCTGCGACCAGCTGTAAAGGTACATTCGGTAGTTCCACAAGGGATTGTTATGAGGCCGTTATTCTTTACAATGTATACACTGAAGCGCCAAGGAAACTGGTACAGCATGCGAATTCAAATACGTAAACAAGCACTGCGGTCGGCAACGCCTGTATACGACAACAAGTGTCTGGTGCAGTTGTTAGATCGGTTACTGCTGCTACAATGGCAGGTTACCAATATTTAAGTGAGTCTGAACGTGGTGTTGTAGTCAGCGCACGAGCGATGGGACACAACATCTACGAAGTAGCGATAAAGTGGGGATTTCCCGTACGACCATTTCACGAGTGAACCATGAATATCAGGAATTCGGAAAAACATCAAACCCGGCCGTGGTGGCCAAGCGGTTAAAGGCGCTACAGTCTGGAACCGCGCGGCCGCTATGGTCGCAGGTTCGAATCCTGCCTCGGGCATGGATGTGTGTGATGTCGTTAGGTTAGTTAGGTTTAAGTAGTTCTAAGTTCTAGGGGACTGATGACCTTAGAAGTTAAGTCCCATAGTGCTCAGAGCCAATTGAACCATTTAAAACATCAAACATACGACGTCGCTGCGGCCGGAAAAAGATCCTGCAAGAACGGGGCAAACGACGACTGAAGAGAATCGTTCAACGCTACAGAAGTGCAACCCTTCCTCAAATTGCTGCACATTTCAATGCGGGGTCATCAACAAGTGTCAGCGTGCGAACCATTCAACGAAACATTATCGATATGGACTTTTGGAGCCGAAAGCCATCTCATGTACCCTTGATGACTGCACGACACAAAGTTTCACGCCTCACCTGGACCCGTCAACACTTATATTGGGCTGTTGATGACTGGAAACATGTTGCCAGGTCGGACAAGTTTCGTTTCAAATTGTGAGTCGATGGACGTGTCCTGGTATGGAAACATCATGAATCCATGGACCCTTCATGTCAGCAGTGGAATGTTCTAGCTGATGGAGGCTCAGTAATGGTGTGCGGCGTGTGCAGTTGGATTGATGTGGGGTCCTTAATACGTCTAGATACGACTCTGACAGGTGACACGTATTTAAGCGCTCTGTCTCATGCTCTGCGTCCATTCATGTCCATTGTGCATTCCGACGGACTTGGGCAATTCCATCAGGATAATGCACATCCTACACGTCCAGAATTGCTACAGAGTGTCTCCTGGAGTCATTCTCCTGGGTTTAAGCACTTCCGCTGGCCGCCAAACTCCTCAGACATGAGCATTATTGAGCACATCTGAGATGCCTTGCAACGTGTTCTTAAGAAGAGATCTCCACCCCGTCGTACTCTTACGGATTTATGGACAGACATGCAGGATTCATCGTGCCAATTCCCTCCAGCACTGCTTCAAACATTAGAACAGTTTATGCCACACCGTGTTGCGGCACTTCTGCGTACTCGCGGGGGTCCTACATGGTACTAGGCAGATGTACCGATTTCTTTGGCTGTTCAGTGTATTAGTGCCCTCTTTTTGCAGGGTCTGCTGGATATCATTGGACACTTCGAGAAGATATGTGCGTACGGCTCTATTGTCTGTAGGGATGTCGCAACGCCAGAGGACACCAGCGAAATGCAGGAAGGCATGCAGAGGATCGACGGGTTGTGAAGGGACTGATTTTACTGTTGAACCTGAAAACATTTGCTACCGTAAAACATCTACGATCAAACATCCGGCGTGACCTGAAGTGGAAGGACCACTTAGATAGGGAAAGCAGATGCTAGGCTGTGATTGATCGGGTGTATTTTAAGGGAACATGATTTATTTGTTAAAGACGTGGTTTACACAACATTTCTTCGGTCATTTCGTCAGTCCGGGTCGCTTATCGAGAGAGAGAGAGAGATAGAGAGAGAGAGAGAGGAGGGCGATGTTGGGGGATCCAAAGAAGTGCAGAGCGTTTCGTTATCGGATCGTGTAGCCGGCGCGACAGCGTTACGTAGATGCTCGACAAACTCTACTGGCAGACACTACAAGAGAGGCGTTGTGTATCGGGGAGAGGTTTACTGCTGAAATTTCTAGAACGTACTTTGAAAGAAGAGTCGGACAATATATTACTTCCTCTTAAGCAAGTCTCGCGAAATATCCACGAGAGAAAACCAGAGAAATTAGACCTCGTGTGGAGGTCGGAATGGAACAGGAAAAGAGAAAGTACCCTCCGCCACACACCGTGACGTGTGTTGCATAGTACAGATGTAGACGTTACTGACTTTGATGTCGCGTTAGATTTTACTACCAACGGGCAAGCTTTTATTTGGATATCTCTCTCTCTAATTATCATGTGATATGTCAAAATCGTGTGTTTTACACGATGTGACGTACTTTCAAACTGAAAATGTTTGCCTTTGTACTAACAATGTTTCTGGATTCTACAATCTACTGGAAGTGGTGTTACGATCCTATGAATTTCCTCTCTGCATGATATCTTAAATGTGTAAGGTACACTGTGGATTAATGTGATCGTTACGTGTAAATTACAATGTTCTTTTTTGTGTTGTCACGGTTTTGGAAACGCTCCTAAGAGTGCCATATTCATTATGGTTCCACGATATCAAAAAGTAATGCATTAGAATCTAAGACCACGTATCACTGTAAAATACACTTCTACGGAATACTTCAGTCCTACTGTTCTGTAGGCAAAGCCTGATGGTAGTACGATTCGTTAGTGTCGATTCCATTCCTGCACAGTGCAATCTGCTGAGCTGCTTAGCTAGTTTCACATGCATTGTATCCGTCAAAGCTGGCCTTCCGAACGACGTTCACATACCTTTCATAATGTCGACACTGTATTATGTATTGATGGTTTCGAACGATGAACTAAGGTTAAAGAGTAAAATCCCG
The DNA here is from genome assembly GCF_023864275.1 of Schistocerca cancellata. NCBI lineage: Eukaryota > Metazoa > Arthropoda > Insecta > Orthoptera > Acrididae > Schistocerca > Schistocerca cancellata. The sequence continues at coordinate 655,428,644 of NC_064627.1, forward strand.
ATGACAATGCAGATGGAGCGGGGTAAGGGAGGGAGAAAGAAGCCAGTCGCTGCCGCTTCCCTCCCGTAAAGTAATTTACGTAAATCGCAGAAAACCTAAACCTGGCTGGAAGAACCGAGATTTTTTTTAGTTTCACAGAATGAAATTCTGACGCTTTGAAAATCACTCGATCTCTTCACCTAAAACAGCCAGGGACAAAAATTCCTTATTGGAAGAATCAGATAAGTGAAGCAAACACAGTGATTTGTATCATTCACTGAAAATGTCAGTAGTCTTCTCTGGAAATACAATCCAGTAGTACTAGATAATTGTTGTCGATTCATACTGAGCTCATACTTTTCATTATGATTGGTACTTGAGGCTTCAGGCAGCTTTAACCTTGACCTTCTGTTCGTATACGCCGACTAACATGTTCTGTTCAGGCCTTTTTAGATTTTGTCGAGTTACTCATAGTGATAGCTCTAAGCCATGGACAACTCCAAGGTGCCGGGAGGAAAGGGGGTACTTGGGCATCTTGGAATGAGGATTAATCCATAGCTTTTGTTCATCAGTATATAAACATTAATTGTCTGGGATATAATAAGTTTCTTTTTCAGCATGACACGATGTGTCTCGAAACTCACCGAATTATTTGCGTAACAGTCTGGAAATTTTAGAACCTTTGCCCTCCCTCCCCTCCCCTTCCTCCCCCCCAGCTGGAAAAAATTCTGCGGATACCCATTCTTACAAACGAATACAGTCAAAGTATGATTTGAAGATGACTATTGGTCATTCTAAACCGGTTATCTGGTTACAATTCGATTGTAATGCTATCAGTACTATTAAAATCCGAACTCAGTTACATATGGGTCCTGATTTTGTGTTGACGTGTTTATTCTGCGCTGTTACGGTCCGTATGTGTACTAACGTGTCAGAGATGTCGGTGTTCTTTATTCACGTATCGATATTTAAGACCGAAAAGTTAACAAATAAAAATGTCTGTTAGACTATTGTAGCGTTAGTTACACTGATACTCCTTTAGAGCTACTTCTGGAACCTTAAAGCGAAATACCGTTTCCATGTCGTGCGAACTGGAGCCGTTAAAGAGCAAGAAAGAAAGGATGTGTTGAAGTACACTCTTCTCTTTGTGAAGTTGCCGAGACATCATCCCAAATGGGGCACGGGCTATGACTAAACTAAGTAGTACGGTACACACCGTTGCTGCGCTACGTTTGGAGTAACCCGAAGTGTGACGTCAGCCGCGGCGACCCTCCGCTGCACCGCGTACGTACGAGGCCCTGGCGGCCGCGTGCGCGTCTGAGGGCCGGCAGCCTCTCCATCTGGCGCCCTCTGCGGTGCAGTCGCTGCTGTCTGTTGCGTATTCACTGCGGGGGCGGTGGAGGCGGCTAACGAGCGACCGATCATTACGGACGGCTGCTCGCCAAGACTGTCCAAACGTGGTCGTTAACAAAGCCCCCTCTGCGCGCTCTTCCCACGCCACACTCTCACTTGCTGCAAGTCCTGTAGATAGAACGCGAGTGACGTTCGAACCGTCGGCCTCCACACACCCACTTCTGCTGTACGTGGAATTTAAACCAACCGTCTTGCAGATTACTTCAGCGAAATTTGGAGTTGAATCTAACTTTTATGCGTCAGTCAAGGATTTAAAGTATTTGCAAGTACATTGACCTTCGCAGCTGGAGTCAATTTCTGGCCTGTAGACCACGTCTGTTTGGAAAATATACCAACGCTTCGTTCACTATTCAAAGAGGGCTTCATCAGGAGTGTGAACAAGATATATTTAATTAAGACTCCATTCGTTGTGGTGGTGCCGTTCTGCCGAAGCGAGAATCAAGTAATGTTACGAGCTTGAAGGGAGACGTACATAATACTACGCTATAAGGTTGTAGACAGTGACATACGGAGTTTTGGTTCGGGCCATGAAGCGCGCACGGACAGCCGAAGGTGTTAATGAAACTGCACGAAATAAGCAGCAAATTCAGGTTCGAGTCCTGCTTTGGCATAAGTCACAGACGGACACCCATTGCAGGTGTTGTCATGAAATTTGATTTCAGCGAATAATTTGGAATACTGTTTTATATAAGAGTCGGAAGCTACATCGCTCCAGTAATATTACAAGCACTATGACGACTTAACAGTCGTTTTACGACGTGACGCGAATAAAAACTACGACGGGATCACATCAGTTCTGACTAACATTCCTGTCGTTCTGGAAACCCCTCCGTAAAGCCGCGCGCGTTAGCACGCCACTTCCGGGATTCGGGGAGTCGCGCCGGACCCGAATCGAATCCACCAGACGGATTAACGATGAGGACCGGTATGCCGGCCAGCCTGGAAGTGGTTTCTTAGGTGGTTTCCCACACCTGACTTGGTGAATACCGGGCAGGCACCCAAGTCCCGCCTCGGATGCGCGATTCGTAGACACTAAGAAACAATCCAGCACTTTCGCAGGGAATAACGCTATACGCAGACAAGAGGGGTACACAACAGACTGCCGGCCGGTGTGGCAGAGTGGTTCTAGGCGCTTCAGTCTGGAACCGCGCGACCGCTACGGTCGCAGGTTCGAATCCTGCCTCGGGCATGGATGTGTGTGATGTCCTTAGGTTAGTTAGGTTTAAGTAGTTCTCAGTTCTAAGGGACTGATGACCTCAGATGATAAGCCCCATAGTGCTCAGAGCCATTTGAACCATTTGAATACAACAGACTCCATGACGAGGGAAAAGAATGGCAACGGGAAGGGTATACGAACACACTATAAGACTAAAACTGCCAAATCCAGATTCACATCCCGACCCTGTGAAGCTACGGAAAAAAAGTTTCCCATAATCCTGAGAGAAATTCTAGTCTATATTAGCAAAAGATAAGCATAATCCAGTGTCATGATTTCCAACACGCTGATTCATGTGATTAGTCGAGAACTTAAAGAGTCCCCGAGAAGATATCTTATGGGTTGTATACCATAGCAAGAAAATCGAAGTCTGTATAACAGTTTTGCTGCCTGAATTTTTTTTAAAAGCGAGGATACTCCACGTCATTTCGAAAACGGCAAAACAAACTTCTTTTATTATTTTTAAGTCTCCTGTCTCCTTATGGCACTCGATGGCTGTTTTAGAGAATGCTTTATTTCATCGATGGTTTGTTTTGTTGTTGTGGTTTCTTTTCATTCCAGTAATTAGGAGCTGACGATAACGTTTTAGTTTCTTTCCGGTGTTTCTAGTAGGAAGAACAGTCCCGCGTGTTTGCCTGAATGTTGAGGAAAGCATACCGATACCTCACAATGGCTAGCTATTTAGAATCCTTTTAGCCCGGCTGTCATTCGGAGACACAGTTATCGTGACGTCATAGGCAGAGTGAGGAATAAATACGCCTGTGATGTCAGTACTTGGGCGATACCTGCGATGGAGGCTCCCTAGAGCCGCCAGCGCTCCCGCAGAAATGTAAACAACTCGGTGTGCATATCTACTAGTTACGAGTTGAGTAATGGTTGGCGGGGATTCCACTGTAGCAGCCGCGACTGACTGCTGCTCCTGACTGTGCGGTGGAAGCTGCACACTTTAATCTGACGCAAGAATAAAGAGAATATGAGAGAAGTCGGATAAGTCTCATTTCCGTATCATACGCATCTTTCTTCTTTCCTCTGTCACTACCAGTACGTAAAAGACGAAAGAATATGACGACAAAGGGGCAAATAACTTAGTTTTGACAAGACGAGAACGGAAAGCTGGAGATCTAGGATGTGCAGGTACCGACGTCATTGCAGGAGGAGCCCAGGGCAATATTGCATGAGTACTGTGCTAGATATTGTTCATCGTCTTGTCGAGGGAAGCATGAACCTATTAACTTCCGGTAGTTTAAGAGTCTGACATCACAATGAATACCATTTCAGATACTTTACGCACGACTTATAAAAATGATGTAAAAGAGTATTCTTGAACCCGAGGCCTTCCACTTGTATTACCTGCATCGTAATAACGCTGCATTCAGGAAAGTATCGAGTTCCCTGCCTTACACCTCGGATGCGAAAACTGATTCTTGACGTATTTTGAGTCTGCATTACGTTCCAAGTTACTGCCGCGTGTTTGTTGCGCCACACAACTTCTTAAAATGTTTTTTTATTCCAGTCAGTAACCACAATATGAAGCCTTTCGACGATGACTGGTTTCAGTCCGTAATGACCATCCTCAGATGTTTGTTACACCATGTCCTAAAGTGATAAGGCCATAATGTGCGCCGGCCGGTGTGGCCGAACGGTTCTAGGTGCTACAGTCTGGAATCGTGTGACCTCTACGGTCGCAGGTTCGAATCCTGCCTCGGGCATAGATGTGTGAGATGTCCTTAGGTTAGTTAGGTTTAATTAGTTCTAAGTTCTAGGGGACTGATGACCTCAGAAGTTAAGTCCCATAGTGCTCAGATCCATTTGAACCATTTTGAGCCATAATGGCATCGTCAAAACATATAATCAGCATAGCATCGTCATATAGATCTAAAATAAGTGTAGAATAGGCCGCATCGTCCACACAGTCATTATTGCAACTGGCTACTGTGTGGACGATGCGGCCTATTCTACACTTATTTTAGATCAATATGACGAAGCTATGCTGATTATAATTATATGTTTTGACGATGCCATTATGGCCTTATCACTTTAGGACATGGTGTAAAACAGATCTGAGGATGGTGATTACGGACTGAAACCGGTCATCGTCTAAAGACTTCATATTGTGATCAAAGATTGGAATAAAAAACATTTGGCAGCATTGGATCACTGTTTGTATACGCGACCATGTTGCAGTTGGTGACACAACTTCTTGTTGTTCCGCTCTTTCCTGTGGAGATTGGAGTCCAACGAGATGAAGGTCAGTAAGGGTGGACCAATAGCTGAAATGGCCAAGAGAAGCTAAAGAAATCTGCGTGAGAACAAGAAAATATAAAGTAAAAAGGATGGATATTTTTTCCACTAGTAAGTCAATACAGCTAAATGAATCCTATTTCGATCCTCTTGCGTATTTGCCACTACAGACCTGTTGTACTGTCCGTAAGATCCAGTTTCCTTTCCTGATTGTGTTCCAGCCAACATTACTGGCCTCAGGTTTATTTACACATTTCTGAATAGAACGGACTACATCGTTACAAAAATTTATTGTGTCACATGTGCATAACCTTTGCTACTCTACTATATTCAGTTATTAAGCAAACTTTCAGAATGCAATAGAGTTGTGTAATACAGTACCGAAGACGACTGCTTTTGGTAGAAACCGATGCCGAAGAAACGTAAATTGCCAGCTCGGCGGATAATAAATTTACTGTGTAATTGTAAAAGAAACTGCTCGACTTTCTGATGTACACAGTGTCAATGTTTATGAAACCTATTGGACTCCTTGGACGTCTGCGTATCTTTAGATGATGGTGACGAAGACGATCTGCGGATTCAGTGCTAACATTAAGATCGGTGGTTCTGTCAGCGAAGCACTCTGTAGCTGTGTCATCAGCGTTGTGTATCGATGGCAGAGTGGCTCGTTCGTAGGACAGCTACACTGCCCGCTGCTGGTGCCTAGCAGTCCTATCCTCGCGTGGGACGGTAAGCACGCGCGTGGGACGCCGACGCCAGGGCCGCCTCTCGAGTGTCGTAACCTTAACCTTTTGCCACAATTCAGCACGCGGGCAGGCATATGGCTCAACTGTGCAAGCGGTACCAGCGCAGAGTTCAATGGGTCGGCGGTAGCGTGTTACAAACCACGCAATCCATGTGTCACAGACGTGGGAGACACCTTTGCATGTGAGACGAATGGCTAAAATAGACACACATAGGCCCTGGCGTGTACAGCATCAGCCAGGACATGTGGTGGATATCATGCCGCACTGCGGCAGTGGACGCCGTCGGTGAAGCCTCCTTGAGCGTCAAGGCCTCAACTGGAAGGATGCACGGCACTTCCTTAAGTTGGTACAGTGGCAAATGGAAGGCTGTGAGCTATGACCACTCGGCGCAAAATGATCACCTTACCTTAATTCGCTCGGCGTCGGTCGGAGTCTTGACGCGTTGTAGTACGGGTGACACAACACAACACAATAACAAAACAAACGTCACTGAGTCAGAAGCGCCGGCACGCGGGCCGGGGGGCCGCCGCAGAGAGCGTGGGGTGGCAGCGGGGTAGCAGCCGCACCAAGGCGCGGGGGTGTCACCGGCTGCGGGTGTCCCGTGTCGTGACGCAGCAGGGTAGAGAGAGCACGGACAGGCGGAGGCGGCGCACTCGAGGCACGTCTGCAGCCGGCGGCTGGAAGCTCCACACTGCCCGCCGCGCCACGACGCTGGCCCGCGCGGCGACGGCAGCGCCCGCGGCGGCCGCGCGCCCAACCTCGCCGCGGCGCCGTTGCCACGTCTGCGGTGCCATCGCGGGTTCCTCCTGGGTTGGCGTCTCTGTCTGCAGGTTAACCTGATAATGAGCGCCGCGTCCCTCCAGATGGTCACCGGCTCCTCCGCAACGGGAGCCGCTCTGTTGTTTTTGTCGTCTCGGCAACCCATTCTCGGCTGGCGTCACTGCTCACCTTTCCGTCTCGTGCGCCATCCTCTCAGCGGCCTAGGACTGCCACTGTTCCGAGTTCATCTACAGCTGACAGCTGTCATTGAGGCTGCCTGTACAGATGCAACACAACTATCCTACAGTTTATGAAAACCCACTTTTTGCACCGAAAGACACAGCTAACCGATTACGGTAAGGCATGAGCAGATCCAAAAGGAGGGTCATGGAGTCATGACCCCAGCGCCCTCCTCCCCTCCAAAAAAATTTAGTAAAACCGTTTACATTTTTATACAGTGGCGTCTAATAAGTAATGCAACATATACACTACTGGCCATTAAAATTCCTACAACACGAAGATGACGTGCTACAGACCGGAAATTTAACCGACACGAAGAAGATGCTGTGATATGCAAATGATTAGCTTTTCAAAGCATTCACACAAGGTTGTTGCCGGTGGCGACACCTACAACGTGCTGACATGAGGAAAGTTTCCAACCGATTTCTTATACACAAACAGCAGTTGACCGGCGTTGCCTGCTGAAACGTTGTTGTGATGCCTCGTGTAAGGAGGAGAAATGCGTACCATCACATTTCCGACTATGATAAAGGTCGGATTGTAGCCTATCGCGATTGCGGTTTATCGTATCGCGACATTGCTGCTAGCGTTGATCGAGATCCAATGACTGTTAGCAGAATATGCAACGGTGGGTTCAGGAGGGTAATACGGAACACCTCGCTGGATCCCAACGGACTGGTATCACTAGCAGTTGAAATGACAGGCATCTTATCCGCATGGCTGCAACGAATCGTGCAGCCACGTCTCGATCCCTGAGTCAACACATGGGGAAGTTTGCAAGACAAGAACCATCTGCAAGAACAGTTCGACGAAGTTTGTAGCAGCACGGACTATCAGCTCGGAGACCATGGCTGTGGTTACTCTTGACGCTGCATCAAAGACAGGAGCGCCAGCGATGGTGTACTCAACGACGAACCTGGGTGCACGAATGGCAGAACGTCATTTTTTCGGATGAATACAGGTTCTGTGTACAGCATCATGATGGTCGCATCCGTGTTTGGCGACATCGCGGTGAACGCACATTGGCAGCGTGTATTCGTCATTGCCATACTGGCGTATCACCCGGCGTGATGGTACGGGGTGCCACTGGTTACACGTCTCGGTCACATCTTGTTCGCATTGACGGCACTTTGAACAGTGGACGTTACATTTCAGACGTGTTACAACCCGTGGCTCTACCCTTCATTCGAGCCCTGCGAAACCCTACATTTCAGCAGGATAATGCACGACCGCATGTTGCAGGTGCTATACGGGCCTTTCTGGATACGAAAATGTTCGACTGCTGCCCTGCCCAGCACATTCTCCAGATCTCTCACCTACTGAAAACGTCTGGTCAATGGTGGCCGAGCAACTGGCTCGGCACAATACGCCAGTCACTACTGCTGATGAACTGTGGTATCGTGTTGAAGCTCCATGGGTAGCTGTACCTGTACACGCCATCCAAGTTCTGTTTGACTGAATGCTCAGGCGAATCAAGGCCGTTATTATGGCCAGAGGTGGTTGTCCTGGGTACTGATTTCTGAGGATCTATGCATGCAAATTGTGTGAAAATGTAATCACATGTCAGTTCTAGTATACAGGGTTATTACAAATGATTGAAGTGATTTCACAGCTCTACAATAACTTTATTATTTGAGATATTTTCAAAATGCTTTCACACACATACAAAAACTCAAAAAGTTTTTTTAGGCATTCACAAATGTTCGATATGTGCCCCTTTAGTGATTCGGCAGACATCAAGCCGATAATCAAGTTCCTCCCACACTCGGCGCAGCATGTCCCCATCAATGAGTTCGAAAGCATCGTTGATGCGAGCTCGCAGTTCTGGCACGTTTCTTGGTAGAGGAGGTTTAAACACTGAATCTTTCACATAACCCCACAGAAAGAAATCGCATGGGGTTAAGTCGGGAGAGCGTGGAGGCCATGACATGAATTGCTGATCATGATCTCCACCACGACCGATCCATCGGTTTTCCAATATCCTGTTTAAGAAATACCGAACATCATGATGGAAGTGCGGTGGAGCACCATCCTGTTGAAAGATGAAGTCGGCGCTGTCGGTCTCCAGTTGTGGCATGAGCCACGCGTGAAACTTGCCCGCACGCGTTCAACCGTTTCTTCGCTCACTGCAGGCCGACCCGTTGATTTCCCCTTACAGAGGCATCCAGAAGCTTTAAACTGCGCATACTATCGCCGAATGGAGTTAGCAGTTGGTGGATCTTTGTTGAACTTCGTCCTGAAGTGTCGTTGCACTGTTATGACTGACTGATGTGAGTGCATTTCAAGCAAGACATACGCTTTCTCGGCTCCTGTCGCCATTTTGTCTCACTGCACTCTCGAGCGCTCTGACGGCAGAAACCTGAAGTGCGGCTTCAGCCGAACAAAACTTTATGAGTTTTTCTACGTATCTGTAGTGTGTCGTGACCATATGTTAATGAATGGAGCTACAGTGAATTTATGAAATCGCTTCAATCATTTGTAATAGCCCTGTAATATATTTGTCCAATGAATACCCGTTTATCATCTGCATTTCTTCTTGGTGTAGCAATTTTAATGGCCAGTAGTGTATTTTCCGAAAATGGGTTGGTTTTATTGAAGACTCTAATACACCATATCATTCCCCAATCCTTTGGCTACAAAACCCTAGATTTCATAATAATCTCCGTTCTATGCGGAAGCCTTAAATCACATTACTGGGAGGGTCTGCATGCCCGCATGGTAACTCTGTACTGGTCTGTGTTGGAGCCAACGTCTTGCAGCATCAATAACCTCCTCATCATCAGCCTTGTAATGTGCAAGAAACTCCGCACGGATGGTCCTCCGATGCTCCTTATGGTCTCCTGTTAGATGGTGAGGTACCCAGCAGGCACACACCTTTGAGTACACCGACTGTTGGACGAGTGTGCTGGCAGTACAGAGACGCCCAGCTGTGCAGCGGTGTGTTTGATCGTGATCCGTCGATCATCTCGAATGAATGTCCGAACGTTTTAACATTGCAGGATTCACAGCTGTGCGCGGCAGCCCGACGTGGTGGAGACCGGACACGTTTGCACAACCTTGTTGCGATGATGACAGACGCCTCCCCGAACGACTCACCGCGCTTTTGTTCACTGCCAGGTCTCAGTAGAAATTCTGCAAACGCCTACAAATACCTACAAAAGAAACCCAATGAGAGCTCTCTGCTTGGAACACACCTACTTTACAGACCTCATTTTGAAACCTACTTTGGCGCTGCCACTTACTGCAACTTCACGAAGCTATAGGCGCTGAAGCGGGAATATTTCGTGATGTTCCACAACAAATTGTGCAGTTTTTCAACCGAAATTGGCCGAGAAAAAATGTTTTGAATTAGTTACTGAACGACCGTTGTATAAATCTTTTTCCTGATTTCACAGATAACTTTTGGAGATTAAATTAGTTTTTAGTTTTCTACGAGTCTCGGAATTCTAGACATCACAATGGCCGGCCGATGTGGCCGAGCAGTTCTAGGCGCTCCAGTTCGGAACCGTGCTGCTGCTACGGTCGCAGGTTCGAATCCTACCTCGGGCATGGATATGTGTGATGTCCTTAGGTTAGTTAGGTTTAAGTAGTTCTAATTATAGGCGACTGATGACCTCAGATGTTAAGTCCCATAGTGCTCAGAGCCATTTGAACCATTTATTACAAGGTACGAACACACACGATACGTCTCAGGTGCGTGCATGAGGACCTGCTCGTGTGAATGGGTTTGCGACGTGACCGGCAAACATTCCAGCCACGTAAAGGCGCCCATTCACGAGCTTACCGTACCCACTGTCAACAATACATCTGACACGCTCCGTGATTCCGCAGGCAGAATCGGCAAACCACAGAATTTTAAATAAGAGAATACAGAAGGGAAAGAACTGCACTAAGGAAAATGAAGTAGCCGTGAATGACGGAAAGAGCAGCATTACCCTCGGTCACACGCTTCTATATTCACAGTTAGCGGAGTTGAATTCACAATCGTAGTGCTTAGCTAAATACTGGTGGTGACTGCACATTTCGGCTTTGTCTTGTGTAATTTATGACGGTGTCAGGGTTCTGATTGTTGCTATTGAAGTTCTTAAATTAACAGCACATGAACTTCACAAATTTTCAGAAGTCTAGTTTTCAGTTAGGCATAGTTCCCTTTTACCGCAGTTCTTGGACATAAAGGTAAAACAATGCACTGAGCACTGGTATAAACTAATCATTATTATATCAAAAGATTTTATATACGAGGTATCTCGGGGGCAATGGTCAACATTCAGGGATGTAAAATGAACGTTCATTCGAAGCAAAAAAATCTAGTAAACATGCGCTCTGAAACGCGTATCTTAACAGCTAGGAGCACGTCTTCATCTTGGATACTGTGAAACTAATCTCTTTTACTGCAAGCTTTTTGATTTCCATATTTTGCCAGGAGGTAGTATGGACCAAGAGAAGAAAAAAAGTCCGGTAAACATGGCTCTAAAGTGCATACCGTAAGAGTTATGAGCACTTGTTAATCTTCGCTTCTGTGAAACACATCTCCTCTTCTGAACAAGTACTCAAAGCTCTTAAGGTATGCATCTTAGAGCCCATGTATACTGGACAATTTTTTGTTCAAAAATGGTTCAAATGGCTCTGAGCACTATGGGACTCAACTACTGAGGTCATCAGTCCCCTAGAACTTAGAACTACTTAAACCTAACTAACCTAAGGACATCACACACATCCATGCCCGAGGCAGGATTCGAACCTGCGACCGTAGCGGCCGCGCGGTTCCAGACTGTAGCGCCTAGAAACGCTCGGCCACTTCGGTCGGCACAATTTTTTGTTGTTTTGGTCCATACCACCTCCTCCAAAAATATGGAAAACAAAGAGTTTACAGCAGAAGAGATTTGTTTCACAGTATTAAAGATTAAGAAGTGCTTTTAACTTTCAAGATATGCATTTTAGAGTCCTTGTTCACTAGACTTCTTGTGTCGAATGATTGTTCCTGTCATATCAATGAGTACTGATTATTCCTCCGGCTACAAATTCTATATTGTGGCAACTAAACTATTTATTATTATTCGAATCTGGTCAACTAGGACCACGTGAAACAGCTGACTTTTTTCTTTTTTTGACTTCACAAACTTGTCCACTCTTGCTCTCTGTTGTTCTGTTCTTTCTCTTGTCGATGCCCTTCCCGTCTTCTTTCGTCTTTTCTTCTGCAAACTCCTGACGTTTTGTACCTTTCCCCTAAATTCATGCCTGTTTTCTATTTCTTTGGCTCTCCCAACTCTTGGAGATCTATCCTACCTCCTGTAAACCAAGAAATCTGGGTTATTGGATCTCTGTCAAAGAAGCTGAGTATTCTTTTGTCAGCCTCTTATTATCCGTTCTTTTAGAGTGGCCATAAAATCTAATTCTCCGCCTTCTCATTGTATCTATTATATTCAAAACATTCTATATGTGTTTACTGTTGTTATTACTAAAATCGTAGGTGACTGTAGCACTTTTAAAAGTGGGGTGGTGGCAAGTAATATAATTTTTATTTTTGAAACGAGGAGAGGGTAGGGAGGGGGGGGGGGGGAGGACGAGGAAGAAACAGTAACAAGCTGAGACCTTCACAGGACCCCAGCCCCATATCTGCGCCTGCCTACTGTGTGCCTTAGAAAGGAGGGCGGTTTGGGTTTAGCGTGCCGTCGACGATCACAACAACCTCTGATTGGGTAACGAAAAGAAGGAAGTCGACGGTAGGAGCCACGTTGGCATTTGCCTCAGCGATTGTGGGAAACGACGGGTAACCTATATCTGGATGGTCGAAAGGGGAAATAACTAAATAACATAGTGAGTCAATTTAATAACGAAAAACTTAATTTCTCGTAGAGCAGGGAAGTAAGATAGGTGTGCAGTTCTTTACCTAAATACACTCCTGGAAATTGAAATAAGAACACCGTGAATTCATTGTCCCAGGAAGGGGAAACTTTATTGACACATTCCTGGGGTCAGATACATCACATGATCACACTGACAGAACCACAGGCACATAGACACAGGCTACAGAGCATGCACAATGTCGGCACTAGTACAGTGTATATCCACCTTTCGCAGCAATGCAGGCTGCTATTCTCCCATGGAGACGATCGTAGAGATGCTGGATGTAGTCCTGTGGAACGGCTTGCCATGCCATTTCCACCTGGCGCCTCAGTTGGACAAGCGCTCGTGCTGGACGTGCAGACCGCGTGAGACGACGCTTCATCCAGTCCCAAACATGCTCAATGGGGGACAGATCCGGAGATCTTGCTGGCCAGGGTAGTTGACTTACACCTTCTAGAGCACGTTGGGTGGCACGGGATACATGCGGACGTGCATTGTCCTGTTGGAACAGCAAGTTCCCTTGCCGGTCTAGGAATGGTAGAACGATGGGTTCGATGACGGTTTGGATGTACCGTGCACTATTCAGTGTCCCCTCGACGATCACCAGTGGTGTACGGCCAGTGTAGGAGATCGCTCCCCACACCATGATGCCGGGTGTTGGCCCTGTGTGCCTCGGTCGTATGCAGTCCTGATTGTGGCGCTCACCTGCACGGCGCCAAACACGCATACGACCATCATTGGCACCAAGGCAGAAGCGACTCTCATCGCTGAAGACGACACGTCTCCATTCGTCCCTCCATTCACGCCTGTCGCGACACCACTGGAGGCGGGCTGCACGATGTTGGGGCGTGAGCGGAAGACGGACTAACGGTGAGCGGGACCGTAGCTCAGCTTCATGGAGACGGTTGCGAATGGTCCTCGCCGATACCCCAGGAGCAACAGTGTCCCTAATTTGCTGGGAAGTGGCGGTGCGGTCCCCTACGGCACTGCGTAGGATCCTACGGTCTTGGCGTGCATCCGTGCGTCGCTGCGGTCCGGTCCCAGGTCGACGGGCACGTGCACCTTCCGCCGACCACTGGCGACAACATCGATGTACTGTGGAGACCTCACGCCCCACGTGTTGAGCAATTCGGCGGTACGTCCACCCGGCCTCCCGCATGCCCACTATACGCCCTCGCTCAAAGTCCGTCAACTGCACATACGGTTCACGTCCACGCTGTCGCGGCATGCTACCAGTGTTAAAGACTGCGATGGAGCTCCGTATGCCACGGCAAACTGGCTGACACTGACGGCGACGGTGCACAAATGCTGCGCAGCTAGCGCCATTCGACGGCCAACACCGCGGTTCCTGGTGTGTCCGCTGTGCCGTGCGTGTGATCATTGCTTGTACAGCCCTCTCGCAGTGTCCGGAGCAAGTATGGTGGGTCTGACACACCGGTGTCAATGTGTTCTTTTTTCCATTTCCAGGAGTGTATTAAAAGAATTTGTTTGTTTGCACAGCCATCTTCCGCAGCACTTGTTAAAATCAACTACTATTAGTTTCTCTGTCTTAAGCTTGCTGCAATTAATTACAGAATTATTCACCAGACGCGTTTCGCTTTTATTTAAATATGAGAGAAATCTTATGGGACTTAAATTCTAAGGTCATCAGTCCCTAAGCTTACACACTACTTAACCTAAATTACCCTAAGGACAAAGACACATACCCATGCCCGAGGCAAGACTCGAATCTCCGCCAGGACCAGTCGCATAGTCCATGACAAGCCCGCCTTAGACAAGGCGGGATTTTATTTACAAGGCATCTTCTGTGGTCGTTCTGTAAATATGGATATATAAGTCTGTAAATTTTTGGTTGTTTTACGTTAAGAAAAAGCGTTTTTAATCTAAGACAACCAAGAATGTGCAAACACACGTATCCATATTTTCCGAATGACCACAGAAGGCCGGCCGCTGGTGGCCGAGCTGTTCTAGGCGCTTCAGTCTCGAACCACGCGACCGCTACGGTCGCAGGCTCGAATCCTGCCTCGGGCATGTATGTGTGTGATGTCCTTAGGTTAGTTAGGTTTAAGTAGTTCTAATTTCTAGGGGACTGACGACCGCCGATGTTAAGTCCCATAGTGCTCAGAGCCATTTGAACCATTTTTTGACCACAGAAGACGTCCTGTAAATAAAAGCGAAACGCGTCTGGTGTAGGATCCTCTTTAATTAATTGCAGTAAGCTTAAAATGGAGAAACCAACCATAATTAATTAAAAGAATAGATGGAGCGTATGGCTTTAGAGTTTATACAATGCCAACAAAGACAGACACTCTGATGAACAGTGAATTATGTGCTGTCATACAAGTGCTTTGACGGAAAAAAATCGCAACACCCAGTAGGAATTGTGCGACATAAAACGAAAGTTAGTAGGTGTGTTTCTACATCTGAAGAATGATGTCAAATGGCTTTAAGCACTATAGGACTTAACGTCTGAGGTCATCAGTCCCCTAGAACTCTGAACTACTTAAACCAAACTAACCTAAGGACACCCCACACATCCATGCCCGATGCAGGATTCGAAACTGCGACCGTAGCAGCAGCACGGTTCCAGACTAAAGCGCCTAGAACCGCTCGGCCACAGCGGCCGGCTGAAGAATGATGTCTATTCAGATTTAGCGCCAGCCGCAAAAGAGTGGCACTAGCAACACCACTACGAAAATGAAAATCAGGTTTACTTTAAATACACGATGGAAGGGTCGTGAGCGATAGCTACCTTCCAGAATGGACGTAGCGAGTTGACGTTAGTCAAGAATGCCTTTAAGGCGAGAAAGACGCCATTATCAACAGCCTACCGAGTTTGAAACAGATCGTGTCGTAGAGCTACGAGAAGCTGGATGGTCCTTCTGCGATACTGCAGAAGAACTTGACAGGAATGTAGGCACTGTACATGGTTGCTGGAAGCGGTGGTCACGAGAATGTACGGTCGAAAGAAGACCATGCACTGGGCGGCTACTTGGTACTACCGAGAGGAAAGTCCATCGCGTTCGGCTTATGGCTGTGGCGCAGCGTACCGCATCTCAGCAGCAATCTGAGCAGCAGTTGGCACCACACTGATACAACGAACTGTTATAAATAGTTTACTTCACATACAGTTCCGAGCGAGACGCCCTGTAGCGTGCATTCCACTGACCCCAAACCACCGCTATTTGCTACTTCGATGGTATGAAGCGAGAGCTCATTGGAGGGCAGGGTGGAGATCTATTACGATAAAACTGGCTCTGCCTCGGTGCCAGTAATGGCCGTATGTTGGTTAGAAGGACGCCAGTTGACGGCCTGCAACCAGCCTGTCTGGGTGCTAGAGATCCTGGAACTATACCTGGAGTTATGGCCTGGGCTACGATTTCGTATGACCGCTGGGGTACTTTCTGGCCACGCCAGCACCACGACTGCAAATCTGTACGTCAGTCTGTTGATCCGACCTGTTGCGCTCCCATTCATGAAAAGCATTCCAGAGGCTGTTTTCCAACAGGATAACGCTCACGTACAGACAGCTATTGTGACACAAATTGGTCTACAAAATGGTTCAAACGGCTCTAAGCACTATGGGACTTAACATCTGAGGTCATCAGTCCCCTAGACTTAGAACTACTTAAACCTAATTAACCAAAGGACATGACACATCCATTCCCGAGGCAGGATTCGAACCTGCAACCGAAGCAGCAGCATGGTTCCAGACTCAAGCGACTAGAACCGCTCGGTCACAACGGCCGGCACTTAGTCTACAGTGTCAGCATATCGCCTTGGCTTGCTCAAGCATCAGATCTGTCTCCAGTCACGCACATATGGGACATCGTCAGCAGAAACTAAAGGGTCATTCACAAACAGCATTAAACAAGTGCAACAGGCACGAACTCCATCCCACAAACTGACATCCGGCACCTGTACAACACTATGCATGCACGTTTGCAATCCTGAATTCAATATTCTGGCGGTTACATCGGTTATTAATGCCCTAGCATTTCACATTTGTAATGGCTTATCTCGCGCTTACATTACCTGGAGTTCGTTCAATGTTAATCACTTAAATATGTTACCAAGAAAATGTATTCCCGAAATTTCATTACTTTACATTAATTATTTTTTGGTATTGTGATTTTTTCCATCAGTGTATTTAAAACTCATCTAAAAACATCGCGGAAAGTGAGACGTGGCCTAAAAGTGCTACAAAATGAGAAGTGACGCTGGACCACAGCACCACCAAGTGAACATACATACCGCAGATCTGCAATGTGGACCTAATGAAGTCATCGGAGAGTCAAAACTCTAACGATGACCCAGTCAGTAGTCTTAGTAAATTACATTTTTGTGTTTCATTCTCCTTAATCCTGCAGATGAGCACCAGCAATCCGAAACGTGTCACATACAAATGAAGAGATTATTAATCATTAAACATACTGACTCATAGCAGTCTATAGATATAACCTTTATGGTAGTTATATATAGCTTCCCTTCAAATTATGTGGCATGATGTACCATAGTTACATATATCGTAGAGCCCATGGTTAACACTACACATGCGCTTTGTTGCTGCTTTATTGATGAATCTGAAATCGATCACCTGTGCAAAGAAAATAAAATGTGATACAGACTGCGAATTCTGCGATATATTTGGATATTACGGTCACCGTTCCGCTCCAAAGATCAAAGTGGCCTCGTTTCAAATTTTGAATTTGAATAGTTTCGTAAAGGTGTCGTCGACCGGTAGCTGTCTTGCTGTTTAAGGCAAACATCACGTGGCTCAGCTGAACCGCACATGCGAGGGTGTGGTGTTTGCGTTGGTGTCGGTATATTGGGTGAGCAGGAAAGAAGCTGCTGGAAACCGTGACAGTTGTTTTTGACCAAGGACGCTGGAGAGTTTAACACAGTGTAGTGAATCGATAATTCTTTGATATCTTGCATGAAATGCAGATTACCGATTACACTACCCCACGCAGGACGTCGAGAATCTATTGAATTCTTCAAAACTCGGTGATATGACATAGTATGGAAATCAATAATGAGACGGCCGTAGGCTGGAAGCCAGTAAGTGACATCAATAATTCTTTCTTCCTTTCTTTCTTTCACTGGTGCCATGTCCCGCACTGACGCATGGTCGGCATTGTTAGGTACGGATTTCGGGAGGGTAGTGGAATGGGGTGGCCGGATGCCATTCCTGCCGCCACCACGTACCCTGCTGGACGGAATTAGTGTACCCCTACTGTCTGCGTCGAGTGTAATTAATGGAATAGTGCGAGCGTGTTCAGATGTCTGCGAGTCGTGTAACTGAGGTGGGACGTGGGGACCAGCTCGGTTTTCACCTACCGGGATGTGGAAAACCGCCTAAAACCCACATCCAGGCTGGCCGTCACACCGGCCCTCGTCGTTAATCCGCCGGGCGAATTCTGTCCGGGGGCGGCGCGCCTACCCGAGTCCAGGAAGCAGCGCGTTACCGCTCTCGGCTACCCTGGCGGGTTAAGTGACATCAATAATTAAGTGAAATAAAACACAAAATGTTATGAGATTAAGGGACAATTAAACGAGGGGAACAGACTGCTTAGATGAATGAAACATGAAATGATTACATTTATTTCAGTACCTATTACACAAATAAATTACAAATCTGAGGGTCGATTTTACTGGACGCGGACACGACTCAGTCATTAAGCGGGAGGATGGAGGGAAAAAATCGTCTCACCATTCTTCATAGGTGTTTGTCTTGCTGTGGTGACGGTGGCATGCGCTGGGACGGGACGGCGGGTCGCCTCGGAGCCGTGCGGTGTCGAGTCAGCTGCTCTCCTCTGTGGCTGATGTGGCTGACAGCTTGCGCAGCGAGGTTCCGGAACGGTGTCCGCGTTGACAGGTCCCCGTCTGCTGCCACTGCCGAAGCAGCGTTACCGCGGTGTCAGAAGGCGGATGTTGGGGCGATGGATAGAAGAGCCCCCCCCCCCCCCCCGGTCCTCTTGCTTCCGCGCTGTCTCACCGACTTCTCTCTTCATTCCTCATCCCTCCCTCAGTTCAACGCCTCCTCGAAATTTTCATCCTCTCTATATGTTCATAGCATTTGTAGACTTAGAGAAAACTTTTGACAGTGTTGACTGGAATACTCTCTTTCAAATTCTGAAGGTGGCAGGGGTAAAATACAGGGAGCGAAAGGCTATTTACAAACTGTACAGAAACCAGATGGCAGTTATAAGAGTCGAGGGACATAAAAGGGAAGCAGTCGTTAGGAAGGGAGTGAGACAGGGTTGTAGCCTCTCCCCGATGTTATTCAATCTGTATATTGAGCAAGCAATAAAGGAAGCAAAAGAAAAATTCGGAGTAGGTATTAAAATCCACAGAGAAGAAATAAAAACTTTAAAGGTTCGCCGATGATATTGTAATTCTGTCAGAGACAGCAAAGGACTTGGAAGAGCAGTTCAACGGAATGGACAGTGTCTTGAAAGGAGGATATAAGATGAACATCAACAAAAGCAAAACGAGGATAATGTAATGTAGTCGAGTTAACTTGGGTGATGCTGAGGGAATTAGATTAGGAAATGAGACACTTAAAGTAGTAAAGGAGTTTTGCTATTTGGGGAGCAAAATAACTGATGATGGTCGAAGTAGAGAAGATATAAAATGTAGACTGGCAATGGCAAGGACAGCGTTTCTGAAGAAGAGAAATTTGTTAGCATCCAGTATAGATTTAAGCGTCATGAAGTCGTTTCTGAAAGTATTTGTATGGAGTGTAGCCATGTATGGAAGTGAAACATGAACGATAAAAAGTTTGGACAAGAAGAGAATAGAAGCTTTCGAAATGTGGTGCTACAGAAGAATGCTGAAGATCAGATGGGTAGATCACATAACTAATAAGGGGATATTGAATAGAATTGGGGAGAAGTGGAGTTTGTGGCACAACATGACTAGAAGAAGGGATCGGTTGGTACGACATGTTCTGAGGCATCAAGGGATCACCCATTTAGTATTGGAGGGCAGCGTGGAGGGTAAAAATCGAAGAGGGAGGCCAAGAGATGAATACACTAAGCAGATTCAGAAGGATATAGGCTGCAGTACGTACTGGGAGATGAAGCAGCTTGCACAGGATAGAGTAGCATGGAGAGCTGCATCAAACCAGTCTCAGGACTGAAGACCACAACAACAACAACAACAATATTGCCATTGCCGGACTAAATTTACAACGCCGCCCAATGACTGATCGCTCCCAGTGCAGAGTGAAAATTCTGTGTCTTATGTGGGCCGCTGTGTGACTCAGCAATTGGCATCCTTCTATTTAACTATCAACGCTGTTCCCAGTTTTGGTCGAACATTGTTCCGTTGTTTTCCTGCATTCATAAGTTGTGAAAGCAGCCATACAACACGTCTTTGTAACCGATATCTGTATCTGTCCATGAGGCGTCGACAGTCTCAGGTTTGTGCTTCGTCTAAGACCTTCCTGTCCAGGAAACACCCTTTTAAGTAGGTGACTGCTTACATAGTCCTTTGTTTTCACATGGCTCCCTGTGTAAATTCTTGGAGCTTTGTGTGTGTCTTCCCTCCGAGAGCCTGGGCGCTGCTTGAATTCTCGAGACGTTCTCACCTTTTAAGGCAAGTAAAAAGGCTGGCCTCAGCTAAAAGAATTCACACGCCCTCAAATGTGCATTGTTGAGGCTCCATCACAGTGACTACAGGAGTCTATCGGTTTTCGGCACACTTCTCACTTCCTAAGCCGTCCATTCTTAAGCGACTGCCGTCAGGCCAGTAGGTCATCTGCTGTTTGCAGAGTGGCTCCAATGTCCGAATTTCGGGCGTTCGCCGCATAGCGTCCGGCTTTCTCCTGGGCTGCTGGCTTTGTGAGTAGGCGGAGGTATCACAAAACGGTATGGTCACCAACTAGATAGTTGCCGGCAAGAGGACTGCCAACAGAACAAGGCAATGCTTTTATTGTGCTTTAAAAATCGCAAATAACAGTGAGAGTTTCACTGCCATTTTCGACTTCTTACTAAGTCCCAACAGGACTATCTGCTTAAAAAGAAAGAAAAATGGGATAGTAAAACACTAGAAAAGTTCATTACAGCTCTTTTCCGTCAGTATATCCCAGATATACGATAATGATTTGCTAAGTAGCCGGAACCAGTAATGATTGTGTGACTCAAGACTGAAAAAACAGCAAAACTATTTCATTTCGGACGCTACTTTGCCCTTAGACAGATATGCCTGGAAATCCTACTATTTCTTTTAAACATATGAACCGATTTGTGATTTTATTCCTTGAGATGTTCTGATTCTTGTGACTGAACCCGATATGCATCACTTTCAGTTTGATCACGTTTTAGGGCAATTAATATTATAAGTGCAGCTGAGCCAAATGATTCTCTTAAATTATTACAGTTGCTATTTGTTTTGCTTATTTTAATTTGGAAACCTTTTCAAACAAAGCCTGCATATGCTGGTTCTGTAGGGAATTGAAAAATACTTTGTGATATCACATAACAAACAAATTACCAATGAGATCGCCACACTCCGGGAGCCAATATTTGTCATCAATAATTACTTGAAGTCAAACACAAAAAATGAGATTTAGGAACTGATATATGAATGGAACAGATTGCTTAAACGATTCAAATATGAAAGAAATGTGTATATTTAAGTGCCGTTTACGCAAATCGAAACAAAATTGCAAATCTCAGGGGCGATTTGACTGGTCGTGGACACGACTCAGTTGTTAAGGGGAAGGAGGAGGGGGGGACGAATCATCACACAACTATCTGTGATCATTCGTCGTGAGTCCTATCGGAGGCAGGCGCTGCGTCGGTACGGCGCGTCTCTTCGTAGTTGTGCGGCGCAAGTCGGTTTCTCCCATCGGGCCGGCCGCAGTGGCCGAGCGGTTCTAGACGCTTCAGTCTGGAACTGCGCGACCACTACGGTTGCAGGTTCGAATCCTGCCTCGGGGCATGGATGTATGTGATGTCCTTAGGTTAGTTAATTTTAAGACGTTCTAAGTTCTAGGGGACTGATGACCTCAGATGCTAAGTCCCATAGTGCTCAGAGACATTTGAACCATTTGAATCTCCCCTCGATATGCGCGGCTTTGCAGCGAAGCCCAGGTACGGTCTCCACTTTGTCTGCCAGTTGTCGGTCTCCGTGGTCAAAGCTGCGATATCACGGTGTCAAATGACGGATGTTGACGATTCATGCAATAGTCCCCATATCCCTTGCTGTGTCACCAACTGCCCCTCTTGACTCCTCATCCATTTCTCAGCTCAACAATTCATCAAAATCTTCAGCTCTCGCGGCGTTGTCATTCGTTCACTCAATCTGCAATGCCGCCAAATGACTGATGGCCATTTCATGACTACACCTCTCCGTGCAGGGTGGAAATTTCCTGTCTTGCGTGGTCTCGTGTGTGACTCAGGAGTTGGCGTCTTTCTCACGATTGAATCAGCGCTGATGGCACGTTCTTCCGATGTTTTTCTGCATTCTGAAGTTGTCATGAAAGCAGCGACACAGCACTTTTTTGTAACCGCTGCGTCTGTGTGAGGCCTGGACAGACTCATGTATGTGCTTCGTCTCAGAGTCTGCTGGCGTTTGGGATGTACAAGGAACCTCCTTACTATCGAGAAAACACCTTTTTAAGAAGGCTGACTTCTTTCACACTCTTCTCTGTGTGCGCTCTTGGTGAACGCTCCTTCCAGCTGTTGCTGGAATTGTCGACATATTCCTGCTCACTCAGGCAGGTAAAACGACTACTGCCAGGCCAGAAGAATTCACGTGCTTCCGGGTGTGAACTCTTGACGTTCCATCCTAATGTCTGCAGAGGTCCAATAGTTTTCGGCACGCCTCTCATTGTCTGCCAGGCTCTTCGCAACGTGTCTGTTTTTAAGCGAGGCGAGGGCGTCCTCCCGCCTGTCGTGTGAGTGGTTGTAGAATGGCTCCATGTCCGCATCTCGGGCACCCTCCAGATGTGACAAAAAATAAAAACACCTACAGCCGTCCTTATGATTTTATTTTATTTTGTCTCTACCAGTTTCAACGCTTCATTGCGTCATCTTCAGGCTGTTTTGATGCGGTACATGTTGATATGATCACCATGCATAACCCATCGGTTGCCAGCATTACTGGACACGCAGATAATGTGTCAGCACTCCAGTCATCAACTGCCAACTGATACGATAGTACACGGCCGCTGTCCCAGAGACTTCCTGCTAAAAGGATGGACATACAAAACCCTCCGGATGTGGTCCTGCTGGCTTCCTCCTGGGCTACTGGCGGTGTGAGTCGGCCTATGTGGTGCCCAACAGTGGTATCACAGTACCATAAGTGATCGACCACTTTATGGGAAACAAATGTGGTTGATCTCTCCAGAACTCGCAACGCAGACAATATCATGAGTCAAAGTCTGCTATGAGCTGGATCACATCTATCGCGAATGACTCAAACACTGACAGCATGCGAGTTGGTCAGCTGATCTCAAGCTCTGAGACAGACGCTGGTGCTTTTGTGACTACAGCTTTACCGAGAAGCAGCACTGTTCACGTGTCTCATCAAGCTCATCAATCCTGGCAGGCTATCGTACCAGGTGCAGTTTTGTAGGATGTAATGCTGCCACATGGAAGTTGCTGGGACGTTGATATCCCGGCCTAGGTGGAAGAATATTGTGAGTAGCGAACCGAGGGAATTCATACAATGCCTTCAGACCGTGGGGCGCGTCCAGATACTTCGCATCCGCATCAAACCAAATAGCAACACGAAGTTTTGCTAAATGAACAACTGAGTCAGAGAACCTATTCGTGAAATTCGGAGGGTAGTTGATATAAGTGAGTGGAACGACAGTACAATAGAATAAGCAGAGGAATAAAAATGACCTGATTACGCTTGGCAAACAATATAAGGCGTTAAAGACTAAGTTTCTGATGTGTGTAAAAAGAAAAGTTTGTACTTTATGTGTGCCAGTAGCTCTGATTTACGGGAATAAGTCATAAACTTTTAATGCGAAACCCCTTCGAAAACTGAATGTACCTTAAGAAGCGATGTAATGAAAACGAAAGGTAGGTGGGTGAAGCAAGCGGCAAGGGCCAGGCGAATGGTTGGTAGATTTGCCCCGGAAGTTGGTTGCTGGGTCGCAGGATGCAGTGGAAAACTGATGCGTCGACCTGATAGGAGATGGCTGGGTCGCAGATGACAAGAGCAGACTCGCAAGATGTAATACTTTTGGTTAACTGGCTCTGTGCTGACACCTGCCTAATCTGAAACATAATGCAAATCTATTCAAAACATACATTTCAGTCAAGAAATGCTTAGTGTGCTAATTATTTTGTGCAGTATGGGATAAACTAAACTAGGCGGCAACTACTGCATAGCATTTAGACCAAATGTCCTCAGATATTTGTTGGATATATTTCCATTTCTGTTTCCCTCTACAGGTTTTACCCTCAACAGGTCCCCTTTTATACCATGGAAGTTATTTCGTCATTTCTTAACACATGTCTTCTGACCCTTCTTATTGTCATTGTATCTCTCATCAGTATATCCTCGCATGTCCTGCGGGGAAACCTCATTTCTTATGACACTTAATTTTCAGCATCCTTCTATAGTACCACATCTCAAACATTTCGATTCTCTTCTTCTCCAGTTCCTCCACAATCCATGATTCATATCCGTAACATGCTGTGCTACAGACCTACGTGCACAGAAATTCCTTCCTCAAATTAAGGACGAGATCTTTTGGACAGGAAAGTCCTCTTTGCGTGTGCTAGAGTGCCTTTTATATCCTCCTTGCTTCGTCGACCATTCATTATTTTGCTACCTTGCTAACAGGAGCCCTTCAGTTCGTCTACTTCACGGTCCCCAATTTTGATGTTGAAATCGACATGAATCTGCTTTTTGGTCATCATTGCTTCCATCTTTCTTCGATTTACTGTCATTGCGTATTCTGAGCTAAACAGATTGTCTACTCCATGAAGTATGTCCTGTAATTTTTCCTCACTAACCAATAATACCAGCGAATCTAATCGTTGATATTGATTCATTCTGAATTTTAATCCCACATCTGAGCCTTTCTTTTATTTACCTCATTGCTTCTTCGATGTACAGATTCAATAGTAAGACAGAAATGCTGCACCTCATTCTTACTTTTTAAACACAGCACGTCATTCTTGGTTTTCCATTCTTATTGTTTCTTCTTGCTTTTTGTACATATTGTATATTATCCGTCTTTATCTACAGCTTACTCCATTTTTTCGGGGAACTTAGAACGTCTTGCGCCGTTCTATACCGTCGAAAGGTTTGCCTTGGTCGACAGATCCTATGAAGGTGCATTGAGATCCAAAATTTCCTTTCCCATTCTTCTGTATATTATGTTTGACAGCAACTTGGATATGTGATTTATGACACTGATTGTACGATATTCTTCGTGCCCACAACTAGGCTTATCAGCAATCGTATTCCTCTCCAACCATTCGCGACCGGAACAGGAAAAAGGAGAAGCGACAGAGGTTCACAAAGTACCCTCTGCCTCACACCGTAAGGTGGCATGTGGAATATAGATGTAGATGCAGGTGTCGATTCCAGCACCTGTCTGCCTTTCCTATCTTCTGAACTGTGTGAATGATATTTTTCGTAAAATCTGATGGTATGTCCCCAGTCTTACAGATTATACACAGCAGCTTTGGGTGCCAGTTCCCCAAATGATGCTTGAAATTCTGAAGGAATGTAACGTATCCCTTCTGGCTTATTTGATCGCGTGTCTTCCAAAGCTCTGTTAAACTTCGTCACTAATACTGGATCTCTTGTGTCCCACAGATCGACTTCCATTTCTTTTTCTATCACTTCTGTTACGTTTCCGACAAGTCTCCCCCCTTCACTGCACTCTTTCCAGATATCTGCTGTCTGTTCTGCGTCTAACACTGGAATTCCCATTGCGATATTAATGTAGACGCCCTTGCTTTTAATTTCACAGATGACTGTTTCGACTCCTCTACATGTTATATCAGTCCTTCCAATTACCACTTCTTTTTCGGTTTTTTCCACATTTTTCTGCGGCCGTTCAGCCTTTTCCTCCCTGTGTTTCCTGTTTGTTGAATTTCCCTCTCTTTTTATTTTAGAGCAATGAGGTAGCTATTACCAGCTGAAATTTAGTGAGAACTATA
This sequence comes from Schistocerca cancellata, assembly GCF_023864275.1. Classification (NCBI taxonomy): domain Eukaryota; kingdom Metazoa; phylum Arthropoda; class Insecta; order Orthoptera; family Acrididae; genus Schistocerca; species Schistocerca cancellata. Next base: position 655,454,227 of record NC_064627.1, read on the forward strand.
TTAGATTTCCTCCTCTTTGATTCTTATTACAGAGTCAATGTTTCCCCGTAACATCATTTTCAGTTCCTTCCCCAACGACAGCGTTCTAGCCCGCTCTACATACTCAGTCACCTCTTCAAGTGTCCTCATACAATCTTTCAATCTGTTCATCCTCTGCTAGTGACATCGGCATGCATACCTAATTTATTGTTTTTAGCGTTCGTTCGCATTCGATTTTGATGAGAATAATCCTATTACTGACTTGTACAAATTAACTTATTCTCTGACCTACCTTCCTATTCATAACGAGTCCTACCGCCTGTGTACCATTTTCTGCTGTTGTTGATATTCACTGACATCATCTTACATTCTTCTTCCCATTTCGCTTCTCTAACGCTCGCTGTTTCTACAGTGAGCCTTTTTCCTTCCCCTGTCAGATTTCCTCGCTTCTTCATCACGTTCGGACTTCTGACATTTCACACTCCGACTCATTGACTGTTACCCATTCGTTGTATATTCAAGCTTTTTTCCCCATTGTCGTTTGCCCCTTGGCAGTCCAGTTCCAAAGATACGGATGGGACACGAGTTCGGAAATTTTTGCCGTTGGTGAGCTCACCACGTCACTTCCTTATTCACGGGCCACTCGTACTGGACAGTAAAGGCCGAGTCTCGGTGAACTCCGGCGGCCGTTACGCGACACCTGGAGCAGGCCGGAGAGGCACATTGTTGTAGCTACAGTATTAGTACGTCCAACTCCAACAACAAGGTGTCCTCAACTTGATCCGCGACGCTGCCCTGCGCCAATTAGTACAGAGTTACTAACAACTCTGTCACCCGGTGCGGCCGTTGCTTAACTGTAGTCTCTGTGTTTGGAGCGGTGTAGAGGGACCGTTGAATTCGATCTGCAGGTTTGCGATCAGTATCACCACTAGAGGCAGCGCCGTGTTCATTTACAAGACATACATTATCTGAGTTAGCAAAAGAAAACTAGAGAGGCAATTCTAAAGTTGCGCTTGATAATGAAAGAAACACGTTCATGGGACTTGTCGACACAGAAAAAGCATTCAACAGAGTAAAATGGGGCAAAATGTTCGCAGTTCTCAGAATAATAGCTTTAAGCTCTACGGAAGACGGGTAATATGAAATATGTACAAGAACCAAGATGACAATAGGAGTGGAACACCAAGAACGAAACGCTCAGATTGAAAAGGGTGTAAGACACAGATACAGCAAGTCTCCCCAGTGTCTGAATCTGCACATAGAAGAAACAATGATGGAAAGAAACGAGTGGAATTAAGGGTGCTATGATATCAACGGTAAGACTGTCTGCTGATACAGCTATCCTCAGTCAATGTGAGAAAGAATTACAGGACTTGTTCAATACACTGATCTACTGAGCAAAACAAATGTAGACACAGAGTAAACCAATGAAAGACGAAAGTAATGAGGAGTAGCTGAAATCGAGCTAACTACAAACATAGGTACCAAGTTGAGAGCCATCAAATAGAGAAAGTGAAGGAATTCTGCTTCCTTAAAAGCAAAATTATGCATGGCGGGCAGAGCAAGGATATAATAAGCAGACTAACACTAATAAGGAAGGATTTTTCGCCAGACTAAGTTTACAAATATCCAGTAATAGCCTTAATTTGAGGAAGAAATTTCTCAAGTAGTATGTTTGGAGCACAGCATTGTATGGAAGAGAATCATGGATTGTGGGAAAACTGGAAAAGAAGAGAATCGAAGCGAATGATATGTGGTGCTATAGAAATAATCTGAAGATTAAGTGTACTGATTAGAAATGAGGAAGTCCTCTACAGAATCAGCGAGGACAGGAATGTATGGAACACACTGACAAGAAGAAGGGGCAGCATGTTAGGCCATTTGTTAAGAGACGAGGAAATAAGATAAATGGTACTAGTGTGAAGTACAGAGGGTAAGAACTGTAGTGGAGGACAGAAACTGCATTACAGCAAATAACTGTAGCGTGTAGGTGCTACTTGAGACGAGGAGATTGGCACAAGAGAGGAAGTCGTGTCGTGCCGCATCAGACCAAACAAAGCATTGATAAAAAAAATAGACTGGACGATGACATGGAATCTGATTTCTTGCCTGATCACGTCAAACCACGCTACCAATGAAAATAATTTGTGTCACTCTGCCAGAGTATTTTCAACACGCCTAATTAAAATATCTAAACACTCATTCTTAGTCTAGTTATTTATTTCACTTTTATTTGTTTTACGTTTTCAGTTGTTATTTTATGTTAAGTTTTTTTCTTTTTTTGGTTGTCCTTTTCACATACGTACATTTTGTTAGTTGAAAGTAGCAAGCAACTCATTATTTTGACACAAAGTCATTATGATAATGAAAATTTGTAAATAAATTCATAAACATAAGATTTTCTTACACCACGAACATAAAATAATAGAAATTTCTTCACATAATATACGCAACAGAGAACAAATATAAAACAGATTTCAACAGAGTTTCAAACTATCGCGGGGATCCCCTAAATATCTTTCTTTTGTCAGACATGCTTCAGTACATTGGCAAGCCTTGGCGAAGAGAACTGATTCTCAAAAATTATTCCAACATTGAAAGCCATATACATCTCACGACTATACCTGTGTCGTCGAGTCCTTTGGAATTACCAGATGAACAAGTCCCTTGTCCTTGGGTGGATGCCCAAAATGGTTTGTTTTCACCGACCACCCGTCTTTTCATAGTTTTAAAAGAAACTAATGGTGAGTTTGGACCTAGGATTGGAGAATCTCTTTTTGAATCACCAAATATCCTTGTGACACTATCTAAATCTGGTAAACAAACGTCTGGTCAGGTTAAAAGATATTTGAAAGTTCTTTTCTTTCTCAGCGAGGGAAAAAACCTGTGCGGTTGTTAGATTCATGGGACTGTCATTGTGAAAGAACCGTACAGAACATCGTACACGAAGACAAGGAACTGATTCATGTGATGATCCCAAAGGGCTCGACAGCATTGGTACATTCGCGAGACGTATACGGCTTTCGTTGTTGGACGAATTTTGTTAGAAGACTTTCAGATCTACTTCTATTGAATGATTATGATGTCAATCTCCACTTGAGAAACAATATAATCAAGCTGCAGTCACTAGCACACAGTCAATTTTCTTCGCCAAGGCTTACCAGTGTACAGAAATATCTGTGTATTATGCGAAGAAGTTTCGTTCATTTTATGTGCAAGATATAAGAAAACGCCATGTTTTAAGCATTTACTTTCAGATTATCATTGTGTAATGATTTTGTATCATACTAATGAGTTACTTATTAGCTGCAACAGACAAAATATACGTATGTTAAACGGCAAACTAAAATAAAAAGAAACAAAAAAACTGAATGGAAAACGTAAAAAAAATAGTAAACATAAAATAAATATAAGTAAAATAAATAACTAACTAAGAAAGAATGTTTAGATATTTTAATTAGGTACTTGAAAATATCCTGATAGCACGTTGCGTGCAGCTTATTATCCAAGAATGGTGTTTCAGAAACCACCTTTACTCCGCATGTATGTATGTAGCTTGAAAGCTTCTTCAATTTACGTTGTAACAAAAGCGTCTGTTCTTCAGAAGTGATTAATAATGGTGGATATTTTGCACAGTCTCAGATTGTTACAAAATTCGATTATACAGTTTTCAAGAACGTTACTTACGCTTCAACTATTATACGAGAAATATTTTTTATATATCATCGTTTCGAAGATATTCCCTCTAAACCCAATGTGACAATTTACTTTTCGGCATGTGTTGTACCCATCAAAAGTGAAATTGGGCACAAACAAAATTCCATTATGTTGCCCCATCTACACATCCGCCTTATTTAATCACGTTCGTTAACTGACACTTGGGAGTGTTCCCGTATCAGCGGCTTCGTTGGGTCAAGAGGTCTTTTCAATTCTAACCCTGCATACGCGATTGTATTCCTGCAGGTGTGGAACAAAGTGAAGAATTGACGCTTGCAGTGACTTCGTTGATGACTTGAACGAGCAACGAATTGGAATCGTGGGTGTTGTTTTAGTTGCTTGTCCTTCACCTTTGTTGTTGTCAGTGGACGTTGCTACTGACTCTGTTACTTCGTTGACTCGAGATTTTGGCTGTGTGGCTCATAGTCGCTCAGGATCAGGCATCAGGTGTGTTCGGCTAAATTTGTGCATGTCGTGGTGAGGAGGTTTCTGCATTGGTCAGTTGCTTCTTTAACTGTTAGTTAAGTTGTCGGTGGTGTGTGGGTACCTTTCCGTTACAAGCTGCTATATTCTTGTTGTGAAGGATAGGGGTAAGCAGCTTCCCTGTTTTTTGCAGTCGCTTCTACACTGACGTGAAAAAATCATAGGCTAGCGATATGTACATACACAGATGACGGTAATATCCCGTACGCAAGGTATAAAAGGAGAATGCATACATGGAGGGCTCATTTGTACTCGTTTGGTTCTTGTCGAAACATTTCCTATCTGGTTATGACGGCACAGTGGGAATTAACAGACTTTGAACACGGGATGGTAGACGGGGCTAGGTGCATGGGACACTCTATTTCGGAACGCGTTAGGGAATTCAGTATTAAGAGATCCACAGTGCCAAGAGAACACCACATTACTAGTATTACCTCTCAGCACGGACAACGTAGTTGCTGACGGCCTTCACTTAACGACCGAACGAATCGGCGTTTGCGTAGAGTTGTCGGTGCTGATAGACCAGCAACACTGCGTAAAATAGCCGCTGAAATCAATGTGCCACGTACGACGAACGTATCCGTTAGGACTGTGCGGTGAAATTTGGCGTCAATGGGCTATGCCAGCAGACGACCGACGGTAGTGCCTTTGTTAACAGCACGACATCGCCTGCTTACGGCTCTCCTGAGCTGGTAACCACATCTGTTGGACCCTAGATAAATGGAAAACAGTGGGTTGGTCGGATGAGACCCAATTTCAGTTAGTAAGGGCTAAGAGTAGGGTCCGAATCTGGTGCAGACCCCACTAAGCTATGGATCTATGTTGTCAACAAGGCACTGCCCAAGCTGGTAGTGTGGGCTATGTGTACACTGAATGGACTGGTTCCTCCGGTCCAACATAACCACTCATTGACTGGAAATCATTACGTTCGGCTACTTGGAGACCATTTTCAGTCATTCATGGACTTCACGTTCAAAAACAACAATGAAATTTTTATGGATGGCAATGTGCCATGTCACTGGGCCACGATTGTCCGCGATTCTGGACAGTTCGAGTGAATTATTTAGCCACCTAGATCGCCGGACATGAATCCCATCGAACATTTATGAGACATAATCGAGAGGTCAGTTCGTGTGCAAAATCCTGCACCAGCAACCCTTTCGCAATTATGAACGACTGTAGAGACAGCGAGTCTCATAATTACTTCAGGGAACTTCCGACGACTAGTTGAAACCATGCCATATCCACTTGCTGCACTACACCGGGCAAAACAAGGTCCGACACGATATTAGGAGGTATCCTATGAGGGTATACTGAACTAGTAGCTTTCGATTCGTCCTCCCCGGTCGGGGCGAGGAGCGTCAGAAGTTTGAAGGTGGTAGGGAAGCTAGAACATCTGAAAAGGGAAATTCCAAGGCTCATTCTAGGTGCAGTGGGAAAGAAGACAAGAATTTCTACTCAGATGAGTATTGGGTAGTATCAACAGCAGCAGAAAATGGTACAACGGGAGTAGGATTCGTTGTAAATGGGAAGATGGGACAGAGAGTGTGTTGCTGTGAACAATACAGTGATAGGGTTGTTGTAATCAGAATCGGCAGGAAACCAACACCTACAACGATAGTTTAGGTATACATGCCAACGTCGCAAGCTGAAGCGATAGAGGAAGTGTATGAGGATACTAAGTTCAAAGTCGGCCGTGGTCTGTCAAAGGAACCATCCCGGTATTTGTCTGAAGCGATTTAGGGAAATCACGGAAAACCTAAATCAGGGTGGTCGGACGCGGGATTGAACCGTCGTCCTCCCGAATGCGAGTCCAGTGTGCTAACCACTGCGACACCTCGCTCGGTAGATCTAGGGGAAGCTGTAGTAGAAGAAAGGTTTAATGGAGAATATGGGCTTGGTCGTTAGAAGATAGGTGGTAAAGGTTGCCTGACAAATGTTAAAATAGACAGATTACAGAACTACTATGGCCTTACCTTAAGAAGAAATATAGGGAATTTAGAAAACACGAAAAAAGCTGTATAGGCTATCTTTTTCCATAAGCTTTCCACAAATGAAAATCCAGTGCACAGTCTTTGCCCGAATGATCCTGATGCTTGGTACAAGTACAGGAGAAGTGACAGATATGACCACAAACATACTTTACCTGCATCAGTAATGAATGAAATTAAAACCGTATTTAGAGACCTTTGTAAAGATAGTTGTTGAAGAAATGTCTTCATGGGAAAACCCAGAATTTAAATGAAAGCGTGTATTCTGTCATTTGGAACCGGTTACTAAAAACTGTATTTATTCAGGCTACAATCATCAAATTTGGTGTTTATGATATTTTATGCTTCAATTATGGTGTAAATAGAAAACTGAATGTTTTGGAATTATTAGGCATAAAACCTAGTGGAAATACTGCATAATCGTTGGTGCAAATAGATAAAAAGAGAATGTGCATAGCAGATATTGCTAATTTAAAATGCACAAAAGAAACCACACAGAAAAGAATTGGGACCAAAGGAGGAAAAGAAGATCGGTATGATTCAGATGATGATCAGTATGATGCAGAAAAATATTAGCGGTAAATAATTCTCATCAATAATTATACTAGAATTGAAATATTAAACTTTAAATGGATTTTTCTCAAAACTACATTTTTTTACTTTCAGGTACCATTATTTGATAAACTAAATTTGTACTGCAGATGGTAATAAGTTATTACAAATAAATTGAGAACCACAAAACAATCATAAACTGTTTTATAATAATTAATGTACAAAAAAGTTACATTTTACTAATGAAAGAATATAATTTTTACTTCAAAAACCATAAGAGGTATTACGTCCATTTTACTTGTAAATTGAGGCATTTATGTTATATATATGCAGTAAAAATTTTATTGTTTTATCACTTACAGTTCTTTTGAAAAGTATACCTATTCAAAGGGTAAAATAGCATTGGCGGAATAGGGATACAAATTCCCTTCCTTCTCCACTTAATAGTACACTCTGATTGAGTAATTAAAACTTCCGGGCTAAGAGGCCGTGGCCCAATAGCAGAAATACTTCTCCCTGACGTTTCGTTGCCAGCTGCGGGCAACATCATCTGAGGCGAGTCTACGACTGGCTGCTAGGCCGTGGAGGTCCTGTTTATATAGAGCGTGTAGAGGGCGCCATCACTCGTCACGTGTTGTCAACAGTAAAACTATCTCTGGCTGGAGTCATTACTCTCGATCGAAGGTAATCGATTGTCACATCTTTGGTACAAAGTCGATCGCCATATCTTATCTAACTTCAAGCTTTCTTCTTTCCTGTTAAAATTGTTGTGGTGTTTAAAAATCTCTACAGCCTCTCTATACATACGTGCATAGTAATGCGATGTCTTAGCTAGCACGCTCGTCTCACTAAATTTTATTCCATGGTCACGCGTTTCAAAAACATGTTCTGCTTCAGCCGATTTGTCCGTGTGTCCCAGTCGACAGTTCCTTTTATGTTCAGTTAGGCGAGTATTGATACTTCTTTTTGTGGTTCCAATGTAAACCTTCCCACAACTACACGGAATCTTATACGCACCAGGAGTAGCTAAAGGTTGTCGTGCATCTTTCGCCGATCTTAAGCGTTCACTAATCTTCTTGGTGGGTGTGAAGATTGTTTCAACTCTGATCTTGGCCAGCACATTCCCGATACGGTCCGTAATATTGTGGATGAATGGAAGAAAAACTTTCCCCACAGATGGTTATTGTTGTTGAACGTTTTGAAAGGGTCCTGTAGCCACCTTTCATTAGTCCGGTTGCCCATTTTCATTACTATTTCTCTTTCTTTTCCTTGTTTCTCTTTTCTCTTTACTCTCATAGTGGCGTGATTGAATGAATGTGGTTGTGCCGTTGCTAGACGGTGGCGTAGTCTGCTGCAGAAAGTCTGCGATAGTCGTACAGATTGAGCAGCAGTGGTACAGAATAGCCAACTCTCGTAGTGGTCAAGTCAGCAAAGAGTTTTTCGCTACTTGTGAGAAATCTACCTGCGTTAGGTTGGTGGCGGAAATGGCATCTTTGGGTTATCCGGGCCACGCGAAGCGTGGAAAATTCTGGAGAAGCGGGAGGCAGTCTGCCGCCGGTACGGGAAGCGTCCACAGCTGTGCTCCAGTCGAGGAAGGGTGAGTTAGACTGACCGCGTGGCGCGTTGTTACTTGGCGAGGGGAGAGCTGTTAGCTTTTGGTCTCGCTTTTCAAATCTGGAAGATTGCTTTGCCTTGTCGCAGCAAGGAATGCAAAACTTTGGCAGATTTTTCTTTGAGCAAATTTCTGTAGCAGACTTGGATCCGCCGGAAGAGCGCCACACAAAGGTGTCGATAAGAAGTGAGCACTCGCTTCTGTATGAATGTCTGTTTGCCTTCAGCTGTGCCTGCATAAGCTTTCATGTTTCTAAATATTTAGAGCCTTGCCTTCTCGTAAATTTTCCTTGCTTTATGTGTCTTTCGTCCGTGGGGAGCCAACCACGTGGTAGAACATTATAGTTGTTGGGCTACCGGCATCACTAACTGTCCGATATCATGTTAGTTATAGATAATGTTTACATGATTGTGTGATGTGATATTGTTGCAACTTGCCCACGATACCTCACGAATAAGTTACACATGGCTTACCCTGCTCACGGATTTCAGTAAACCAGAGATCTTCTGATGTGCAGTGAGGATTAGTTATTTTCGGTTGGATGTGCTAATTGGTATATTGTCTTTCTGTGATTCAGAATTTACGTGAATTTATGATATAGGTGTGCATTTTCTTACATGTTTTGTCTTCTATATGTATTACTGTATAGACATTGTGATTTAGTATTCAATTGTGTTACAAGTGTGGGTTGATTCTGGTCCTGTGGCGTGTATCGGTGTCATATAGTAAATCTTGGGTGCTTTGTGGGGATTGTGAGTCCATTAGGAGATTTTGGCATTATTCTTGTTGTATTTTGGAGCACGGAGTAACTATCCTTATGATGGAGACGCATAGCTGTTCATGGAGCCGCGATCGGAAAAACCTGCCAGACAATAACCCTGAACAAGGACGAGGTCAAAACGTCAAGTCCGACCATGAACGAAACGCGGAAAACGCAAGTACAAGTGTTGTCCATCATGAGCCCGCTGTAGTGATTTCGAATCATTCGATAGATGCAAATTCATTACAGACTATGCTACGACAATTACTAGACAGTAATAGGAGACATATCGAGGAAGTGAATAAGAAACAAGCAGAAGAAAATAGGAGGCATATCGAAGAAGCAAATAAAAGATTGACTAGTGAAATAGTACATGGTATTGGGGAGAAACTGGCTATCATTGACCAACGCATCTCCGCCTTAGAAGAGGGGCAGCAAGTCATTAGCAAGCAGGTGATGGAGCAAGAAGAAAGGTTCGCTGGGAATATACGTATGCTAGCAGAACAATGCCAGAGTGAACAAGCGGCTCTTGAGTCCCGAGTAGGACAAAATTCCGCCAGGGATCTCCTCGCGTTAGCAAAACAATGCCAGAGTGACCACGCGGCTCTTGTGTCCCGAATAGAGGACACTGCGGCTAAGTGCCCGGTCCACCTTAGTGCGCAGGTAGAAACCCTCAGCCAGGCGATAATAACTCTCGAGCGAGAGCAAGGGCTTACGCAAACAAAACAAGACACGGCCCACCGAGAGATGCGAGAAGAAATAGCCAGGATCTCAGACGCAGTGGCGCGTATGTCTGACAATAATAGGGAAACGATTACCTCGTCATCAGCGGATGCAGACGAAATACGGTCGATAACGAAATGTCCGCGTGGACAGTGTGAAATAAAAATACAACAAAGAGGGGTTACCGAGGGAATATGTGAGCACATGGACCGTTTAGAACTTCACCTAAAAGGGTTAAAGGCCCATGAAGTTGAAAGAAATGAACGAAAGAGCCATTATTCCGACGATGATTCCGGAAACGATGGCGAATTTGATCATCGTCTTGATCACGGATCTCGTACCAGGTGGGAACGGCGCGGATCCCCTCAGGAACGTTCGCCAAGGGAAACTCACGAATTTGACTTTAAACATTTTCTGACGGTGAGGAAGTTTGAAGTCTTCCGTAACTCGGCAACGGGTATTCACCCGCGGGCCTGGTTACAGCAGTTTGAGTTCTCCCTTCCTCCTACGTGGCCCAGTGCGCACAAAATAGAGTATATGTGCGGCTACCTCGAAGGTGAGCCAGGGGCGCGGATGAGGTCAATTGCACGCCATTGTTACACGGTCGGGGAGTTTCGTCTACTCTTCCTGTCGATCAGTTGGTCAGTGGCAGCGCAGAGTCGCGTAAAACACGGACTCATTATGCTACCAGAGTTAAACCAGTCGCAATTCTCCATGTTCGAGCACATGCTGCAGGCGAACGAACATCTTGACGACCCTTATGGACCTGCGGAAATTATTCGTATTTGCCTGGGAAAGTTTCCAATGCAGTTGCGGCACGTTATCCTTGCAGGACGATGTAAGGATGACGTAGAAGGTCTCCTTCTAGAGCTTGAGTGCGATGCGAATGGCGCCACGCAGAATTACGGTCAGAGCGCCTACGAGCAGCAGCAGCGCAAGCGAAGCCGCAGCCGTATATACAGGTGGCAATCCAGACGTAACGGGTCGCCTGTGAGTTACAGAGCGCGCGAGCGTTGGCAATGTCGCGACTCCTCACGGAACGCGGACAGAACAAAATATGCCAATGGTCATCATTCTCTGAGAGGAAATCAAAGACACCCCAGGGAGTTTACAAGATTTGGTAATGAGCAGAGATTTAGGCGCAATTATAGCAGACCTAGGAACGGTAGTGGTAACCGACCACAAAATAATTATCGAACAAGCAACAACAGGGGTGCCGTAAACAGTACGGGTGGTCCGCCAGAGAGTGTTGAAATTCTTCCCGCGAACCCAGGGCACAATCCACCAAATGGTCCTTATCAAAGGGATCAATGACTGTTGGCTGGCTCGGGTGGCGTCAACTTAATGAGGACGAGTGCTATTGATGATACTGATGTGCATTTGATAAAGGAAGACGTTATTATGGAAGATTTGTTGAGGAAGGTCCACAGTATTGGTGTGCCTGCGGTAAACCCAGTCGTGTCTGTTTAGTACATTTACAGTGTATATTTTCCAATGTTTTGATTCACTCTGGTGTGATTAAAATTAAAGTGTACATTTTCTGTGAATTGTAGCGGGGCCCCCAATATATGTGTAGTTATTTCTTCTTCTCAGCAGAAAGAAGTAGTGTTGTGCAGCTTTATAACGTCTGAACGTGAATAACTATGAGGTTCATATGAAGCGTTTCCTATTACAGTAAGATGGCTTTTGTTTCTTAATGACTAAAAAGGTATCGGGTGTGTTGACTTGGCGAGTCATTTCGTAAGGTAATTCTTGATGATAAATTACAGTTGTAATGTTCTTATTCCCCTTAGGTGAGCATGATTCAGTGAGATTTTTCAAATGTACTGCGATGTTGATGAAGCGACTTGGTGACTTGTAGGTGAAGGATTTGTGTACGAAGGGAGATTAATAGTGTTTGATTTTCAGAGTTGCCATCTTATAAGATATTTGGAAAGTGTAACTTGCCGCCACATACTACTAGATACGGTTGAGGGCACCAGAATGTGAGACCCCAGAAGGCATATATGGAAACAGCTTATAAACTCAAGCAGCTTGATATTTAATAGAGAATCAATGCGACTACCTCCAAGCTGAAAAAACATGACGGTAGGTGAGGACCCCTGGGAACATGTGGTGAGTAATTGTGTAATCATTATGAGTATCTTATGACAGCAGTAAGTTGGGTACTCATGGCCCTGGACAATGGATTTCTTTTGACAGTCCTTTTTTTATGTACTTATAGGACGAAGTGTTTATGTGTTTGCTAATAGGATAGGATGATTTTTATTTCCATTTTTATGCCCACTGACCTTTTGCATTAGTCTGATGAATAGATGTTGAAACATTTACCATTCCAGATGTGACTTGAATGAAACTCCCGTGTCTCATTAATCATAACTTTTATTATGCAATGTCCATAGAAAAGAAGTCTCGGAAATTTTTCACAGATCAGCAAACGTGCGCTGCAAACCTTGGAGGAGCAGTCAATGAACAATGATATGGGTATTGGTGTTGAAAGGAATATTTTGTTTATATGTGGGAATTGTAGTCGGGCTATATGGTGATGGTGACTACTACGAGCTGTGTAGATTGTGTGTGAGAGCGTAGTTAGGAGTAGGTAGAGTTTTGTGTCTGTAGTTAGCAGCGGCGCCAAATCCTATCCAAATCCTGACCAAACCTTGTACAAGATCTACCCTGAATGATTGACAGCAGATGTAATGCTGGAACTATATTTTATAAAAACGATTTTTGTTTGTTTGAATATTGGTTATGTAATTCCTCATTATTTTTTTTTAATTGGTATTGTTAACAAGGCCCTTCTTGTCAAGTTAATTTTGGGCAATATTCCACGTATTGATCAGGAGTAAGAAACTCCGCTGATTTTGTGGTAATCTGTACACATGATATTTTGTAACGATCTCTGTGAGCGCAGTTCTTAAGTGGGTGCAAGGCCGCCTAGGGAGCCTCCACATCAGAAAGCACAGGGCTTGGTACACCGGCAGGCGTTGCAGAACGCTGCTATCAACGGCGAGGCAGTTGTGCGGCGAGCGGTCACAGCTGTTTCCCCATCAGAGGGGAGGGGATGCTGGTCTTCCCCCAAGCCCAGGCTCACACCGGGGCCCGCGGGAGTGTCACCACGGCAGCGCCAGCTGACGGCCGGCGTTCCACTCCATGCGCTAGTCATCTGACAGGCGAAAGGGAAAGTACGACGCACGCCAGGCGAGGCCTCCGATCCCTGAGCGCCGCTAGTCCAGACGGCCGCTGCGGTGAGGTAACGCCCACTGCCCGGAGGGACGCGTGTCCCACCACTGACGCATCAGCTGAGACGGTGCAAAGAGGCGATAAGCGGGTCTCAAGCCCGACACCCGCACGAGTTTAGGTCGACCTCGATGGGACGGAGAAGAGCACGTGTCTCTCCATTGACACGACAGGAGACAGGGGCGTGTGTCGTAAAACACCTTCCTGCGCAACACACGGACGACGACCGCCAAGTTGCCTTCTCGATGATGAGGCAGGGCCCACAGGCGACGATGTCTTGCAAATCTGCAACGCCGAACCATCCCACAGTATGGACGCAGAGGGTGGAAACGGGCACGAGGAAACGTCGCGGGATGCTGTCTAGGATGAACAACCTGGGTTACAACGGACGTTACAATCAACGCCGCTGCGAACTCCCCAGTTCAGTGTTGTGGTCCCCTAGTAGCTTATCCTCCAAGTCGCCTTTAGAAGAGACGACCACCACAGCACCTAAAGAGAATACTCAGTGAAACTACCATGTGACGAAACTGAAAAATGACAGCGTGTCAACGAGCTGGTTTCTGGATGTGTTGTTGCACTCATGTCTTATTTTCTATAGGTGGTTATTTACCAACTATCATTCCATTGGGTTCATTAATGATTTTGTGTCACTGTATTTGTTGTGCACGTTGAGTTTTGCACTTTCACTTAGATGTTTTTATATATGTCTGCACCAGCTGACACTCCTTTGGCTCTTGGTAATGATTTTGCATCATTGTGTTTGTTTATATATGTATATATTTTGTGTACCTGTTCATCTATGTCTCTATGTTAACTCTGATAATTGGTTAAAGCAATTTTAAAGTAATATCTCACGTTTGTCGTTGTAGTAAGTCAGATGAGATGATGTTTGTGTACAATATCTTGCTTAATTTATTTTGTTCTGTTTGCTTGCGGACCACATGAGGTCACAATTATTGACTAAAGTCAGATAAAACTCATTCGGATATAAGAGATCTACCAATTCTTTTGTGCTGCTGTTTGCCTGTTGCAATTGTTGCTCGTTAGGGTATGCTTGTTTCGAAGACTGTTGGCGAATCTCCTAGCATGGCGAGAAAATTCGCGGCGCCGTCTTCTCCGGGACGTTTGGGGTGATGAAAGGGTCCTGTAGCCACCTTTCATTAGTCCGGTAGCCCATTTTCATTACTATTTCTCTTTCTTTTCCTTGTTTCTCTTTTCTCTTTACTCTCATAGTGGCGTGATTGAATGAATGTGGTTGTGCCGTTGCTAGACGGTGGCGTAGTCTGCTGCAGAAAGTCTGCGATAGTCGTACAGATTCAGCAGCAGTGGTACAGAATAGCCAACTCTCGTAGTGGTCAAGTCGGCAAAGAGGTTTTCGCTACTTGTGAGAAATCTACCTGCGTTAGGTTGGTGGCGGAAATGGCATCTTTGGGTTTTCCGGGCCACGCGAAGCGTGGAAGAGGCTGGAGAAGCGGGAGGCAGTCTGCCGCCGGTACGGGAAGCGTCCACAGCTGTGCTCCAGTCGAAGAAGGGTGAGTTAGACTGACTGCGTGGCGAGTTGTTACTTGGCGAGGGGAGAGCTGTTAGCTTTTGGTCTCGCTTTTCAAATCTGGAAGATTACTTTGCCTTGTCGCAGCAAGGAATGCATAACTTTGGCAGATTTTTCTTTGAGCAAATTTCTGTAGCAGACTTGGATCCGCCGGAAGAGCGCCACACAAAGGTGTCGATAAGAAGTGAGCACTCGCTTCTGTATGAATGTCTGTTTGCCTTCAGCTGTGCCTGCATAAGCTTTCATGTTTCTAAATATTTAGAGCCTTGCCTTCTCGTAAATTTTCCTTGCTTTATGTGTCTTTCGTCCGTGGGGAACCAACCACGTGGTAGAACATTATAGTTGTTGGGCTACGGCATCACTAACTGTCCGATCGCATGTTTGTTTTAGATAATGTTAACATGATTGTGTGATGTGATATTGTTGCAACTTGCCCACGATGCCTCAGGAATAGTTACAGTTTTCGGACATTTTTCTTCTGGGATGGAGTGCTCGATCTATCTGATTTCCAGCGTACCCATTTTTCTGGAAAGCGGTTCGCAAGTGATTTAGTTCCTCTTGCAAATAAGCTGGCTCACAGATTTTATTAGTCCTGTCCACCAACGTCTTGATAATACCTCTCTTCTGCCTGGGATGATGGTTTGAATCCATATGAAGATAACGATCGGTATGCGTATCTTTTCTGTAGACTTTGTGACGCACCAGTCCCATCTGCTCGTTTAATTACTGAGACGTCCAAAACATTAATCTGTCCATTACTTTCTGTCTCCAAAGTGAATTGTACTTTTGAATTGATGCTATTCAAATGCTTCAAAAAACGGTTCAGTTCTTCTTCACCGTGATTCCATATGACAAAAGTGTCGTCCACATACCGATACCACTTCAAAGGCCTTTTCCTGGCTGACTGCCAGTGCTTGCTGTTCAAATTTAGTGAGACGAGCGTGCAACAACAACAACCATCGGTGGGGAATGTTTTTCTTCTATTCATCCACAATATTACGGACCGTATCGGGAAAGTGCTGGCCAAGTTCAGAGTTGAAACAATCTTCACACCCACCAAGAAGATTAGTGAATGCTTAAGATCGGCGAAAGATGCACGACACCCTTTAGTTACTCGTGGTGTGTATAAGGTTTACATAGGAACCACAAAAAGAAGTATCAGTACTCGCCTAACTGAACATAAAAGGAACTGTCGACTGGGACACACGGACAAATCGGCTGTAGTGGAACATGTTTTTGAAACGGGTGACCACGAAATAAAATTTACTGAGACGAGAGTGCTATTCAAGACATCGCATTACTATGCACGTATGTATAGAGAGGCTGTAGAGATTTTTAAACACCACAACAATTTTAACAGGAAAGAAGAAGGCTTGAAGTTAGATAAGATATGGCGATCGACTTTGTACCAAAGATGTGACAATCGATTACCTTCGATCGAGAGTAATGACGCCAGCCAGAGATAGTTTTACTGTTGACAACACGTGACAAGTGGTGGCGCCCTCTACACGCTCTATATAAACAGGACCTCCACGGCCTAGCAGCCAGTCGTAAACTCGTCTCAGATGATGTTGCCCGCAGCTGGCAACGAAACGTCAGGGAGAAGTATTTCTACTATTGGACCACGGCCTCTTAGCCCGGAAGTTTTAATTACTGAAGACGCCGGCCGTGAAAGCCTACACGCTATGATTAGACGCCTCTACGGGGAGGATATGTCGGTTATGGTACGACGATTGGAGAGCCTACGCAAGAAGAAGGCCCAGCAGCTTTGTTCGCTCACCTTCTTGCTACGTTGTCGTGACACCGGTAGAGTTCCGAAGTTTTTGAAGGTGAGAAGATTGTTTCATTCAGCGCAAGCTAGCCGTATCTATTCACGCATGGAACTGGAAATGCTACGAGAACGGATCCATCACACACGTCGAGGACTGGCGGTAACATGCAGTCAACTATTAAATCTCCATCTATTTATTAGCAATACAATGCAGGTTTGCGATTGGAATAAGGTGGATGGGCTAACATTTAGATCCATGGAACATAGTGCAGAAGTGTCTTCTAATAGGCAGAAGAAGAAGTTTGATAATCTATAGAAGAGCAGACAGGAAACTCCGGTTATAGACAATTCTCGAACGGTTATAAATTTGTCCGGAAAAGAATTATCCAGGGAAGAAACTTCTGTTCTCTCGAAAGGAGGAAATTTTGCAATTACTCCACTGAAGACTCCAACGGAGGATATTGTAGCTAATATAGATGCGGGGATTCGGCTGTTACCATCACACACTGCTGATGACGTTAGGATGGAAGCAGCAAGGATACCGCGTAAAGGTAAGCCACCTAGCAGTAATCTGTCTCAAGGAGAAAAGAAAGCATTACGGGAGATTAATGCGGACAAGAGTATTATTGTACTTTCTGCTGACAAGGGAAATGTTACCGTGGTGATGAAGAGTTAAGACTACGACAAGAAGATCAGTGACCTTTTGGATCTTACCACTTATAAAAAGTTGAAAAAGGATCCTACAACGAAAGTGTTGACAGTTATCAATCAATTAATAAAAAAGTCTTCTATTCCTTCAGAGGATAAAAAAGATCTTTGCAAAACGGAAGCTTATCCTCCTAGATTATATGGGCTACCTAAGGTGCGTAAACCTAATGTCCCAATGAGACCGATAGTAGGTGCTATTGGATTCCCTACTCAAGAGCTGGCTAGACATCTTGCCACCTTGTTACAACCGTTTATTGGAAAAACTGATCATCACACTAAAAACTCTATGCACTTCATCGAAAAATTGAAGGAGATTACCGTCAGCCCCAGTGATATTCTTGTCAGCTTTGATGTGGTGTCTCTGTTCACCATGGTTCCTGTCAACAAAGCTCTTGCTTGCATATCTGACATATTTCCTACTGATATAGTAGCTTTGTTTAGACATTGCCTTTCCACGACTTATTTTCAGTACAATAATGAGTTCTATGAACAAATTAATGGAGTGGCAATGGGTAGCCCTCTAAGTCCGGCCATTGCTAATATTTTTATGGAATTTTTTGAACAGCAAGCACTGCAGTCAGCCAGAAAAAGGCCTTTGAAGTGGTATCGGTATGTGGACGACTCTTTTGTCATATGGAATCACGGTGAAGAAGAAATGAACCGTTTTTTGAAGCATTTGAATAGCATCAATTCAAAAATACAATTCACTATGGAGACAGAAAGTAATGGACAGATTAATTTTTTGGACGTCTCAGTAATTAAACGAGCAGATGGGACTCTGGGTCACAAAGTCTACAGAAAAGATACGCATACCGATCGTTATCTTCATAAGGATTCAAACCATCATCCCAGGCAGAAGAGAGGTATTATTAAGACATTGGTGGAAAGGGCTAATAAAATCTGTGAGCCAGCTTATTTGCAAGAGGAACTAAATCACTTGCGAACCGCTTTCCAGAAAAATGGGTACGCTGGAAAGGAGATAGATCGAGCACTCCATCCCAGAAGAAAAATGTGCGAAAACGTTCAACAACAACAACCATCGGTGGGGAAAGTTTTTCTTCCATTCATCCACAATATTACGGACCGTATCGGGAAAGTGCTGGCCAAGTTCAGAGTTGAAACAATCTTCACACCCACCAAGAAGATTAGTGAATGCTTAAGATCGGCGAAAGATGCACGACACCCTTTAGCTACTCCTGGTGTGTATAAGAGTCCGTGTAGTTGTGGGAAGGTTTACATTGGAACCACAAAAAGAAGTATCAATACTCGCCTAACTGAACATAAAAGGAACTGTCGACTGGGACACACGGAACATGTTTTTGAAACGGGTGACCATGAAATAAAATTTAGTGAGACGAGCGTGCTAGCTAAGACATCGCAGTATTATGCACGTATGTATAGAGAGGCTGTAGAGATTTTTAAACACCACAACAATTTTAACAGGAAAGAAGAAGGCTTGAAGTTAGATAAGATATGGCGATCGACTTTGTACCAAAGATGTGACAATCGATTGCCTTCGATCGAGAGTAATGACGCCAGCCCGAGGTAGTTTTACTGTTGACAACACGTGGCGAGTGGTGGCGCCCTCTACACGCTCTATATAAACAGGACCTCCACGGCCTAGCAGCCAGTCGTAGACTCACCTCAGATGATGTTACCCGCAGCTGGCAAAGAAACGTCAGGGAGAAGTATTTCTACTATTGGACCACGGCCTCTTAGCCCGGAAGTTTTAATTACTGAAGACGCCGTCCGCGAAAGCCTACACGCTATGATTGGTTGGAAAGATGAGGGGGAAGGGGGTATAAAGAACAACTGGTCTATTTCCATCGTCTTGGATTCTTAAATTGACTGGAAATAGGAAGGAGGTGTGGGAGGACTGATGTGTACATAAAATGTCTCTTTGGAAATAATGTAATTAGACGCCATTTTTACAAATTGTTTTAACACTGCACTCTGATTCGCTGGAAAGAGGAGGATTTTTAAATTTACCACTAACGCTACCTTGAATTTTTTTCATTGGTTGTTTCATTTTAACGGTGCACAATGACTGGCTGTAGATAAGGAAAGGGGAAAGGGGTAAGGGGTAGGGTCAGAGGGGCATGTCTTTGCTCTGTTGTCGTAGTCTTCAGTCCTGAGGCTGGTTTGATGCAGCTCTCCATGCTACTCTATCCTGTGCAAGCTTCTTCATCTCTGTCTAACTTCTGCAACCTACATCCTTCTAAATCTGCTTAGTGAATTCATCTCTTGGTCGCCCTCTACCATTTTTACCCTTTGCGCTTCCCTCCAATACTAAATTGATGCCTGAGGACATGTCTTACCAACCGATCCCTTCCTCTAGCCAAGTTTTTCCGCAAATTATTCTTGTCCCTCATTCTATTCAGCACCTCCTCATTAGTTACGTGATCTACCCATCTAATCTTCACCATTCTTCTGTAGCACCACATTTCGAAAGCTCCTATTCTCTTCTTGCCTGAAGTATTTATCGTCCATGTTTCACTTCCATACATGGCTACGCTCCATACAAAAACTTTTAGAAAAGGCTTCCTGATACTTAAATCTAAACTCGATGTTAACACATCTCTCTTCTTCAGAAAAGCTTCCCTTCCTATAGCCAATCTACATTTTACACCCCCTCTACTTCGACCATCATCAGTTATTTTGCTTCCAAAATAGCAAAACTCATCTACTACTTTAAGTGTCTCATTTCCTAATCTAATTCCCTCAGCATCACCTGATTTAGTTCGCCTACATTCCATTACCTTCGTTTTGCATTCGTTGATGTTCATGTTATATCCTCCTTTCAAGACACTGTCCATTTCGCTGAACTGCTCTTCAAGGGCGTTTTATGTCTCTGACAGAATTACGATGTTGTCGGCAAACCTCTAAGATTTAATTTCTTCTCTATGGATTTTAATTCCTACTCCGAATTTTTCTTTTGTTTTCTTTACTGCTTGCTCAGTATACAGGTTGAATAACATCAGAGATAGGCTGGAATCCTGTCTTACTCCCTTCTCCATCACTGCTTCCCTTTCATGCCCCTCAACTCTTATAACTGCTATCTGGTTTCTGTGATAATTGTAAATAGCCTTTCGCTCCCTCTATTTTACATCTGCCACTTTCAGAATTTGAAAGAGAGTGTTCCAGTCTACATTGTCAAAAGCTTTCTCTGAGGAAACAAATGATAGAAACGTTGATTTGTTTCCTTAATCTATATTCTAAGATAAGTCGTAAGGTCAGTATTGGCTCGCGTGTTCCAACATTTCTACGGAACCTAAACTGATCTTCCACGATGTCGGCTTCTACCAGTTTTTCCATTCGTCTATAAAGAATTCGTGTTAATATTTTGCAGCCGTGGCTTATTAAACTGACAGTTCTGTGATTTTCACACCTGTCAACACTTGCTTTCTTTGGGATTGAAATTATTATATTCTTCTTGAAGTCTGAGGATATTTCGCCTGTCTCATGTGCCACTGGAATGTGCCACTTAGTGTTACATTGCATAATGTCCAGCAGCACGTTGTTAAATAGGGTTTAACGTTCTAATTTACCTCACGGCCGGCCAAAGTACTTTGTTTGTGTTCAATAATACAATTGTTAAATTCAGAGTAAGAATTATTCTGGCCATTACAGGATATTATAAATGTTTCAAACTACGTCAACGTAATAATTCAGTGGTTTCAAAGCAAAACTGAAAAAAACATAAAGTTGCATTCACTCGTGACGTTAAAGTCCATCAAAAAAGAGATGTATGTGAAGTAGATTTCCCAGGTGAGATATGTCGCACCAATTCTATGTAAGACTCTGTATCACACTTAAATGCTTAAAGAATGAAATACTGTGAATGGCAATCAACTATATCTTACTTTAAGTGTATTTTCTCATGACAGCACCCTGTATGCTATTGAATCACATAAAAATAAAACCACGTATTCTTCTTACTTTACTATTCACACACAATTTCTGTCCTCCTTAATATTGCAGCTAGTCGTTCATAACATTTTTTATGTGATGAATAACTTAAGAATGTGATGCTGGGCCGAACACTAGACTGCTTAATGCTTATAAATTGGTCATGTGATCATGACGTCAGTTACAGTTATGACTCCTAAATGTAGAACATATATTGACACTAATTAAAAATCGTGTTACATGAGTGGGTCATGATATTTTCGAAATGTGTTAAGTGTTCCCTTCACCCCATATGTTAAAGTCCTTAATGCTCTAATGATGCAACCATACAACAGTTAATGTGGATATGTATTGTAGTCCCACTACGTTATTGGCAATAAGCCGCTGGAAACGGTAGCAGCCATAAAACACCTAGGAGTACGTCAGAGTCCTTACTGCTCGTACACTACAAACACATAACACTATGTGTGAAACTGCTGTCTCACTACACTATTGGTGATAAGCTGCCAGAAATTGTAGCAGCCATAAAATACCTAGGATCACCTATTTGGACTGATCCAAACTAGAATTATTTATCGCCTGCATGACACGTTTTGAGAAATGATTTCGATTTTTAAGTGATCTTTCGAGTATTATTCGTGGTGTTTCTCGATGAGTACTTTGTGTAGTGCTCAAGTGTTTAGATGAAAACTGATTTCTCTGGTTACACAAAAATACAGTAGGTTACAAGAAATTATGAGAAAATGAGTGCACTCAAATTGGTTGGTAAATAATACCTCAGAACTGGAACTATAAGCTCACCAACTACTTACAAAGATGGTCGAGTTTTTGTTTCGCTCCCAGGTGGGAGTCCTCTTTGCCAATCTCATTGATATTGTCTGAAGTGAAATAGTTTCGTAGTGGTCCACCCTATCCACATGCATATGAACTGAAACATGGAAAACATGACATAAATAGTTACTGTATTATTGAAGGAGCATAATAATTTTATTGTTTATTTACGCTTTCTTTTCTTTTTTCCTTCATAGTGAACTCAAAGGTAATAAGCAGAGACCGGATTACATGCATTATGAAAACCTTAAAATATGCAGGCAAGTATACATGAAAAATGCACGAAAAGTGTCGAAATATGCAAGATAAAATAATAAAAAAACGTGGTAATCACTGCATGCATTACATCTCAAAGTCGAACATGTGCATATCAGTTACGAGGAAGAGCGCTGACCACGCGAAAAACCGGTACATTCAGGATGCTGATATCATTTTCTAAATACTTTCTGGCAGAGGTTAGGAGGGGGACCTTTCTAGGATTATTTTCTAAATATTTGCCAAATGGGGATGTGTACCGTGTTTCAAGAATTGTTCCTTCTTTGCTATTGTTGTCGGTAACAAGCGGATGCGATGCGAGCGAGTTGCAGCGAAACAATCGATATGTACAGGGCCAACTTCGAGGTTTATCGCACGCAGAGGGGCATGCTCAAAAACTCCATAATATTTTATTTAAAATAAACATACAATCATGAATTTATTTGAACAGCATTAACTTTTAATTAATACTTAATAATTAATACTAATAATTTGAATTTGGGTGCTATGTTGGTACTTATTGTTTCTGGTGAAAGTTCAGGTGTCCCATTAAGAAAACTATCAATTTGGCAGAAGGGTTCAAAGCCTGGGTTATTGTTTAAAATGTTTTCAAACTTTTCTTTAAGTTTTGTTTGGAATATATCCGGCAATGAGAAGTTCACTAGGATAATTTTATTCAGCAAGTGAATAGATTCCAACACCAAATCTTGAGTTTCAAGTTTTTTAATACATACAGTATATGGGAAAAATGAGTGCTAATCTCAGCAATGTCTTTTTTAATACCACAACCATTAAAGGGTTCCTTGCACTGGAAAACTGCCAAAAACTGTGCCCTATTGCAGTCGTTTACTACCCCTATAATGGCCTCGATATGTTCATTGTAAAACAACACAGCTTCGATCCACGAACCCCAACGAATTACCACAGGATCAGGAGGTCAAGGCAGATTTGGTAGTTTTTCTTTGTAGGTTTTGATGCGAGCAGGAGCCTTCAGAAAATTGTGGGTGAAATCAGTTTATTTACATTCACAAACGTGGAACGTACTTCTTCAGCAAGGCTATGTACTCTGTGTGCAAAGGACGTCACATGAATCAAACTGGGATAAAATACTCGGAGGGCTTTTCCTGCTTTGATCATATAGGGAGCAGCACCTGAAACAAACACAAACACATTTTCACTGTAGCAGATTCTGATAATATTTTTCTAATACTATCATTCACAAATCTGGCGATCATAGAATGATTTACTTTTTCAAGTTCCTTCCAGGCCGCTAAATAGGAAGAAGAAGGCTCTTCTTTTTAGGCACGAACAATTAAATCTGCAATGTAACGACCACAAGACTGAAATCCAGATAATGCTATCCTTGAGTTCATTGCGTATTCCTTCCAGAACATTTACGTAAATTGTCGGTATGTAATTTTTAGGCAATGTTGATTCATCTGGTATATCTTTATTTAAGCAGAGTTTGCGCAGGAAGCCTTTGAGGATAGGATTTGTAAGATTGTGAAGATGAATATTGCTTGCAGTGAGTGCTTCACATAGATCCATGTTAAATCGATTTCTGTGATCGACTGCAACTTGCTGTTGTCAGAGGTAGTTGTCGTGGTCCTTTCTTCTGTATTACTGCGATTGTCTTGACATGCTGGTCTACTTGAAACTTTTTTTGCACGAAAATTTTTTCTCGCAAACTCGACAATATGAAACAATTTCGTTATGTGTAAATGTTCCAGGACGATCCACGAAACGACGTTTCTTTTTTCGGGCGGCATGGCGCACAACACGTTACACACTATACGTCGTAAACACGTTCGACTGTGTACAAGTAAATAGAAAGCTAAACTGAAACAATGGACTTGCGACTAAAAGCTTGTGTAGTTTTATTTAATTGTTGCCGATGCGTACGGTATGACAGCGGAGCGGAATAAGGGGGCCGCGGGCTTTGAAGCACTGACTCTGTCTGCCTGTTCCTGTTCCTTTTCTGTAATGATTTCGCTACGTAGTGGCCTCTCGGTTAGCGATTGCACGCAGTTCTAGGTCGCGGTCAATCTGGAGACATCGGAACTAAGAGCTAGTCTAAATTTTTAAAACATAGAGCGAAAATGTGCATCGTCACTATTTTTAGTGAAAATATGCAATAACCTGTGAAAAGGAGCCAAATATGCAAATGCATATGCAATATACAAATGCATGTAATCCGGTGTCTAGTAATAAGATATGGTAAATACCTTGTAGGAATTCATCTTGCACTATCACACGTGATACACTATCAGTGGCAGTATCATTGGTCAGGTCGTTAGATACAGTGATCTACTCTGCAATTGTATATGTAAACAAATCCCAAATTCAATGCTCCCATCACGGGTGTTTAAAAAATGTTTAAATGGCTCTGAGCACTATGGGACTCAACATCTGAGGTCATCAGTCCCCTAGAACTTAGAACTACTTAAACCTAACTAACCTAAGGACGTCACATACATCCACGCCCGAGGCAGGATTCGAACCTGCGACCGTAGCAGTCGCGCGGTTCCGGGCTGAAGCGCCTAGAAACGCTCGGCCACCACGGACGGCCCATCACGGGTGTTATTGGTTCCTCACTCTCATGTAGATGTCATAGGAACTCACCAGTTTCATAGTTGTGGAATGAGTTAAACACTATCAGAGGAACAGTACACTGTTTGATAATTGCCCATTTATGTTGTAATCATTTTAGTAACGCCTCATTACTGGAAATAACCTGGGGTCTTAGAGAGACATGTAATAAAAAAACGTGATCGTAGTTACTACAGCCTGAATTCTGCAATCGCAGTTAACAAATTGCTGCCTGAATGGAGCTCAATAGACAAGACTTACACAGTTCGCTTAGGATGGAGGGGAGTGAGAAGGGGGAACTAGATTTTCTCACCATTCCTGAGTCATTTAATTGGTCTAGATCAGTGGGAGGGAGGGGGGAGGTGACCTTGATTTTGGGGATTGAATCGGCACAGTGCATTAATGACCTTCATTTTCTCATCGTTTTTGTGTCATACAAATGGCATACAGACCAGAGCATTGGAAGGGGAACGTTATTTTGAAACATAGCAGATATCAGGTTACACCATGAGCTCGGATTTACCGTACGAAATTGACCAAGAGAAGTGGGTGGTGACCTTGAATTCGACCTTTATCTGTCCCAGAATAAGTTGTGCCCCACTACTCATAATTAGGTTTGTTATATTTTATTAGTTTTGCAACACACAGTAGTTCTTGTGCACCTTAATTTATGATATTTTCATAACCCTACCAATATTTTTGTCGATTGGGAAACTTATCATATACACAGAAAATAGGTAAGTCTTGTAGTAGGACAGTAACAAACAGAGAATAAGTCCTAGAAGCCTTAGGGGAAGGAAAGGAAAGTCACAGGGCAGCCAGCTGGCCAGTCAGGTGTGAGCATATCAGACAGACATATGCAGTGATAACGATATGAACAGAGTGTGACCTAAGGCCGTTACAGAGTACCACTGATAGGCACAACTCGAAGTATACTCGGAACAAATATAAAGAGTAATACTGAGACCAGTACTTCCTGGCTAGGCAGAGAGCATGAGACGAGAATGATAAAGAGAGAGAGTCTTCATAGGGACCCTTATATATCATGAAAAGCCAGTGGCAGGCTTAGGACGCAGTGTGTAGCCACATAGGGAGAGACACCCGTCTATCTCCACCAACCCTCTGGAAAACTACTGAGGAGCAGTGCATAGTTAGAGCCAATCAGGTGGTGAGAGGTTTGTCATGTCAGCGACAGGTGGGGGCAAAAGGGAAAGCCAAAAAAAAAATCGGAGGCAGGATGCTCCCAGTAGACAGACAACGAGAAGAGGTTAAAAGGAATTCAGAGAAGCAGAGAAAAGTAGGAGACTAGACAGGCAGGGCTAGGAAGAAGTAGTTTCAGTAGTATCAGCGCAATTAATGAAATCGTAGAGGAATAATCGGGAAACACTGTGTGTCATGTATTGAATACAGGTACATACTGACAGCCTCATTTCAAAGTATATGGAGCACTTATAGCCAGTCACCGTCTCTGCTGAGACCTGGGATCTTCTTGAAGGCAAGCAGGCTGAGAGTTGAAACAGTTTTCTGAATAAATTTAGAAGTTTCTGAACACCTCTAGTTGAGGCTACTTCAAGTCTCTTTCTAGGGAAATAATATTACAGCCAGGTGAAGACTCCCTCTCACACAGGCCAACCAGCTAATTCTCTTCTCATGAACTGTGCTGCACAAACGCAGCCAATATTCAACTTTGGGACGTGACACAAGAAAATAATATTTGGTGTGCGGTGAACGCAATGTTCTTACAAAGGAATTTGGGAGGTAACGTGATCATTCAGGTTGCTACAGTAGCTGTGGCAAATTGCAGGATGTTGTGGCAATTCAAACGTTTCAAACTAGTGGAGATTCTGTCCCCTGGCAGAAGTGTTCGAAATGGAGTCGCACTGGGCAATGGGCAGCGGTAGCTGAGGCAGCATCAAGGGCGACCAACAGGGTCAGGACAGCCATGCAGACCAATGAGCGATGCATCACATTTCAGGGGCACAAATGCATGCCTGAGCAGCCGTGGGTCCACGAGGTGGTATCAAGGGAGGGCAATGGGGTTGGCGCAGCCAAGGAGGGCAACGGCCAGCGCATCACAGATCACAGGCACAGGGGTAAGTCCGAACAGCAGGAGCTCCACAAGTTGGGGGCCGGAGGCGTGGTGTCAGCAGCAACGGCAGCAGACAGAGCGTGCGATGGTTTCGACACAGCCCAGACGATTCATCTCACAGCACCACAATATGGCGGCACAGATTGGAAGTATCATGTAATAGCTGTAAATGTAATTCTAAGCTGTTAGCTGTAAGGTGTTTAAAACGACTCCCTCCTAGTGAAGTAAGTCAAACGACTCCCTCCTAGTGAAGTAAGTCAGTGGGAGACGGTAACATAAATTCTAAAGCAGCATTGTATTTTATAGAGAAATCTTTGGATAGTAACGAGGGGAACCTAAGAGAATTTACTAAAATGTAAATTCCAGAGGAGCAGAGGATTTTGTTTAAATTTGGTAAAGCATTAATTTCCATTCAGCCATATCGAGACTGCGAGTATGCGAGTGAACAAGTACATTGGAAGAAGTGTGTTTTGGAAGAGAATTACATGAGTAAGAGGAAAATCCCTGCAGACTATTTCACGTGAAACAAGGCCATAGGGAACCAATCTCCTTGTGGGTAAATAAGATTGACGAAATGTAGAGATATTTTTGGGAAGGTGTGAGTAGAATTACAAGTAGAGAAAACCGGATAGATGCCACAGCGCTGCTAGACCGTCTAGAAAGAGGTTGTTTCATACAAGGGTTGAGTAACGACAACATTCAAACGAAAGTTAGAAGTTGCAGTGACGAAATTGGGTTAGCTGCAACACTGGAATTAGCATTAAAAGAAGAAAGTGCGCTATTATCAATGAGGGAAAGGGCAATAGTCCCACGAATAAGGACTGAGCATGAAAACGGACTGGAAGAGTCGCCTGAATTAAGATTTTTAACATGTTGCTTGCGAGTGCAAATAGCAAGCAAATGTAGGGTAAACAAGGCAGAAGAAAGAGTACGCACACTGACGGCAAGATAGTGCGCAAATTTTTGTTGTGTTTGTGACAAAACAGGCACAAAGGCTCAGAATGAATGAATGCATGGCAAGGGCAAGAAAAGCGATGGGAATAGCTCCCATAACGTTCAAAACTGAGTATCCAAGATGTCAGTGGATCACATTCACTGCGTGAATGGAGATCCCCGCAGTTTTATCTACCAGGTAACTGAGATATACCAAGTACCAGACTAACAGATGTTACTTGTTTCAAATGTAAACGAGCAGGCACTACTCTAAGGATTGTCATAAAGGACCATGGCTTGCATAGAGGAAGTGTAGAGTGCCAGTGTCTGTAAGCAAGACAGGAAAGTAGTTTAGGGAAAATAAGAAGTCACAATGCCGAGCAGTTAGCCATTATCAGATTAAGAAAGCCCATAGTGAGGTTAATAAAAGGTGCTACAGAAAATGATGTGCTACTATTATGTTGCGTACAGTTCAAAAAGAAATTAAACCTGTCATTACAGGGGCACAGTTGTGCTTCTTACAGAGAAAGCGTATTCCTGTAATTTGTATAGTCAGTATAAATGAAGCAGAAAGGCTCCAGCTGAAGGTCGTGAAGCTGTAAGTACATCAAGTGTGGTAGAGATACACATAAGGTTGGAAGGTGCCAGAGAAGTAGGACACATGTCATGTGTGTGGGTCAGGTGACTTCAACAGAAACAAACAGAAACTTCAGGTGTGCTCCAGGGCAGCGTAATAGGTCTGCTGCTGTTTACGATTTACATAAACGATCTGGTTGATGGTATTGACAGCGGCATTAGACTGTTTGCCGATGATGCTGTAGCCTACAGGGAAGTAGTATCACATGAAAGTTGTGAACAAATCAATGAGGATTTGCAGAAAATAAATGCGTGGTGTAATGACAGGCAGTTATCTCTCAGTATTAGTAAGTGTATAACTGCGTATAACAAGGCAAAATTCCCATTAATGTGCGAGTACAAAATAAATGCCCAGTCTTTGGGAGCGGTCAAGTATCTGAGTGTGACTATACGAAATGATCTCAAATGACCGGCTGGTTTGACCGAGCGGTTCTAGGCGCTACAGTCTGGAACCGCGCGACCGCTACCGTCGCAGGTTCGAATCCTACCTCGGACATTGATGTGTGTGATGTCCTTAGGTTAGTTAGGTTTAAGAAGTTCTAAGTTCTAGGGGACTGATTACCTCAGCAGTTAAGTCCCATAGTGCTCAGAGCCATTTGATCCATTTGATCTCAAATAGAATGATCAGATTACACAAGTAACGGGCAAGGCGAACTCTAGGTTGCGGCTTATTGGTAGAATTCCGACGCGATGCAGTCCTTCCACAAAGGAAATTGCTTACAGTACGTTAGTTCGTCCAGCCTTAGAGTATTGTTCGTCTGTGTGGGACACTTACCACTTGGGTCTGATTCAAGAGATTGAGAAGGTCCAAAGGAGAGCGGCAAGATTCATG
Source organism: Schistocerca cancellata (assembly GCF_023864275.1). Classification (NCBI taxonomy): domain Eukaryota; kingdom Metazoa; phylum Arthropoda; class Insecta; order Orthoptera; family Acrididae; genus Schistocerca; species Schistocerca cancellata. The sequence goes on from NC_064627.1 coordinate 655,483,386, forward strand.
ACTGGTACATTTAGCCATCGCGAGAGCGTTACAAAACTCACAGAAAGTTTGAAGTGGGACATACTTGCACCGAGCGAGGTGGCACAGTGGTTAGCACACTGGACTCGCATTCGGGAGGACGACGGTTCAATCCCGCGTTCGGCCATCCTGATTTAGGTTTTCCGTGATTTCTCTAAATCGCTCCAGGCAAATGCCGGAATGGTTCCTTTGAAAGGGCACGGCCGACTTCCTTCCCCATCCTTCCCTAATCCGATGAGACCGATGACGACGCTGTTTGGTCTCCTCGCCTAAACAATCCAACCCCCAACCCAACACACTTGCAGATGGACGACGCGCTGAACGGAAGGGGCTGCTCACTAAATTCCGAAATGCGATCTTCGCCGAGGATGTAGAGCATATAATATTACCACCAACTTTCAAATCGTTTAATGATCACCATTCAAAGATAAGGGAAATTAGAGCTCGTACTGAGGCGTTCAGACAGTCGTTTTTCCCTCGCACGATCCACGAGTGGACAGGGAGGAGGGGGGGGGGGGGATATAACTTTGACGCGAATTGTGCCCTCCGCCACACACCGCTTGGTGGCTAGCGGAGTATATATGTAGATGTAGATTAAACAGCCCGTATGATGGGTTGATTAGTAGAGATTTTCTAACGCAGCATGAGGCTAAATTGAACTATGCGGAAAAGTGTTAAGATTACCAGGGCAAGACATATCTTTAACAGTGGAAGAAGAACTGAAGGGAAACGAGATCGAGGTCGATCAAGAGTCTGATGGGGAAATTGGATCACACAAGGAGAAGATAATGAGGTTGAAAATGGACGGTAATGTACCTTAAGATATTGAAACGGTTATCCCAAAATAGGGTAATGTGTATGGTGTGTATGTATCGGACTCGTTAGTGAGAGTGTGAAATGGTAGGTTTATAATAGGTGCAATAAATATGTGAGAGGACGAAGTAAATATAATAATCGTCAGTCGCACGGAGTGGCCGAGCGGTCTCGGGTGCCATGTCACGGATTGCGCGGACGCTCCCACCGGAGGTTCGAGTCCCCCCTCGGGCATAGTTGGGTGTGTTGTTCTTAGCATAAGTTAGTTTAAGTAGTGTGTAAGTCTAGGGACCGATGACCTCAGCTGTTTGGTCCCTTAGGAATTCACACACATTGAACAAACGTCAGGTTGACCATGGAAGAATTAGCGTGACTAGCGAAGGTACACATAATAAAAGCCATCAAGGAAGCCATAGGAAAGACAGGAACTTATGCTCGCACTTTGCGAAGGTAAATGAGAGTGCATCACTTAAAAGCAAAAGAATATAATGCCTTAGTAGAAGCTTGCACAGAGTATGGAGATGTATTCCATCTAACAGGTGACATATTGTCACACGCATCTACAGTGGCGGATTGAATACTGATAGCACCGGAACATGCTGGGAGGATGGTGAACACTAGACTGTACAGAATACCTAAAGCATAGAGAGAAGTCTCAAAAGAACACTTAGAACAGATGCTGGAAGATGAAATAATGGTTGAAAACAAGAGCACTTGGAACACACCTTTATTGTTGGTCCCGATAAAGAGAGATTCCAGTGGCAAACAGAAGTCGAGAACTGTAGCAACTACAGACAGTTAAATGTCATCACGGTAGGTGATGTATCTCCGCTACCAAATGTGTATGACATCTTGGACCAACTACTGCAGACAAAGGACACCTCACACCTACACAAATATGCCCAAAGAGATAGGAGGTAAAAGAGCGTAAGGACGAATTTCTCACTTTCAAAAACGGACACACGGTACGAATAAATCAAGAACAAAATCCCTCTGGTTTATGGGACTTAAATGACATTTTTTAAATATATTTTTTGAGATGAGTTATACATCCAGATGGTATGGCATAGAGAGTTTAAATTTTAGTACAGGTACATAACAGAAAGAGGTCTGCGATTCATTCCATTTGTCAGGAACCAGAACTTGAGAATGACCATTTACAGGAAGCATCTCGAATGAGTGCACGGTTATGAGAGTGGTTAATGTGCTAGGCTAGTGGTCAATAGTCAGCAGCGGATTCGGTCCCGGGCGGACTCTGTTCCCTCTGTCTTAGGTTAATGTGGTACAATTTATGCAATACTAGCAAACTGAATGGAAAAAAATGTATATGAAGCAGATCTTTCGGTAACGACTCCACCGACTTAACTACTGCGTTGCCTCGCTCAGTGTGATGTGCAGGTGATTAGAAGTCCATTTATGAGATGAGTGTTTCTGAACTGCTTAAGAGACGAAGTGAATCCAAAGCCGGACTAGAACGAATTAGTGAGTGGAGAAAGAAAAAATAGGAACTAGTCGTTAATCTGAGTCAGAGTACCTAGATGGCGTAATTCGAAAAAAGGAAGACCAGGGTTTAACGTTCCATCGGCGAAGAAGTCATTTCAGGAGGAGCACAAACTTGAATTGGGGACGGACAGGTAAGCAAATCGGCCGTGCCCTTTCAAAGAAAACTTCCACACATTCGTTTTAAGAGATTCTGGGAAATCACGGAAAACCTGAATCTGGAAAGTCAGGCGGGATTCGAGTCACTGTACTCCGAATACGAGTGCAGTGTATTACCATTGCGCTACCTTGTTCGATACCTGATTCGAGACGCTCAGAATTGCGAGTAAGGTGATCAGGCCAAACGTAATTTACATTTTTACACGTGTGCTCAGTGGCTATACTGGTGTTCTCCTTTCGAATTAGCGGCAAGTGACTACCTTGACCACCTGTTACTACAATGTTCGATAATTAGCTCGTCCTTAGCAGCTACATACACGTGCGTAGTTGTCATCGTATGGATAATTAGATCTTAATAAGCTTAATAACGATACTCTACTAGACGCCGGTAATGATTCAGGAATTTTTTTATCATCACTTTTCCGGCTGGTTTGATGTCCCTGACACAAATTCCTCTCCAGTGTCAACCTCTTCATTTCAGAGTAGCACTTGCACCCTTTGTCCTCAATTATATTTTGAATAGAATCCAATCTCTGTCTTCCGCTACAGATTTTTTACGCTCTTTAGTCCCTCAAGAACCATATATGTTGTTTCTTAATGTCATAATACAATTCCTGTCGGCCTGTCTCTTATTGTTGTCAATGCTTGCAACATATTCCCCCCCCCCCCCCTCTATACTTCTGCGGGGAATCTCCTCATTTCTTATCAATTCAACTAATTTTCAACATCCTGCTGTGGTATCACAGATCAAATGCCTCGAATCTCTTGATTTTCGCATTTCCCATAATGCTTTTCTACTTTCACACAATTCTAGTCTGCTTTCTTCGTCCGTCGGGTGTTATTTTGCTTACAAAGCAACAGAATTCCTTCACTTCGTCTACTTTCTGGTCCCTAATACTGATGTGAAATTTATCTCTCATCTCATTTCTGCTACTCCTCACTGCTTTCTTCTTCGGTTGACTCTCAGTACATAAACTGTGCATATTAGACGGTCGTCCCAATCAGCACGTCTAGTAGTTCTTCATCGCTTTCTCTGAGGTTAGCAATGTCATCAAAAAATTTTACCTTATATATATATATATATATATATCCCTCTACCTGAATTTCAATCCAACTTCTGAATCTTTCTTTTAATTTCACATTACTTGTTCCATGTGTAGACTGAACAATAATATACCCTTTATAATCCGAGTACTTTGTTACGGTCTCCCATTCTTATTGTCCCCCTACGGAACATGTTGTATACAGTATGTTGCACAATGCCTATTACAGGCTTTCGAGGATTGCAGAAGGGAATTAGTAGGTAAAGTTTTGATAAGTAAACCATGCCCGTAAATTTAACGGTTTGATATAAAGTAAGTTGGAGATAGGATCACTTCACGGTACGTCAACAAGCTAAGAGAGCGCCTTGGTCAATCGCTGTTGTAATTATGACTCCACGTTTCATTCTCGTCCGACTGCAACAACGGCTGCTCCAGGCGCTAATAGAAAGTACTGAATCTCAAATCGTTATAGGTACGGAAATCTGGTTAAAACTAGAAATAAGTTCAGCCGCAATTGTTTCAAAGGTGCTAATCGTGTTGAGAAAGGACAGATTAAATACTACGATTGTCCGCCTTCGCCGGCCGTTGTAGCCGAGCGGTTCTAGGCGCTTCAATCCGGAACCGCGCGACTGCTACGGTCGCAGGTTCGAATCCTGCCTCGGGCATGGATATGTGTGATGTCCTTAGGTTAGTTAGGTTTAAGTAGTTCTAAGTTCTAGCGGACTGATGACCTCATCTGTTAAGTCCCATAGTGCTCAGAGCCATTTGAACCATTTATCCGCCTTCTGCTGCAGTACTGCAGTACGGTGTGGGAACCACATCAGATATGATTGACGGAAAACATCGAAAAAATTCAAAGAAGGACAGCTCGTTTTGTATTATGTATATTTTGATTATTTTTTGTATTATGTATATAGACCGAAGTGTTAAGTGAAAATTTTTACCAATGCCGGGAATCGAACCAGGTTCCACTGCTTACTAGGCACGGAGGCGTGCGAGGGTAATCTGTGCAGTTGTGTAAACCGCTGTGGCAAGGTGGCTCAGTGGCTAAAGCACCTGCCTAGTAAGCGGGAGGCCCGGTTTCGGTTCCCGACACTGCTACAAATTTTCACTCTCCTCTTCTGTCCATATACATAAAACTTGACTGTGAATTGCCGAGTACTCATGTAGATGTATAAACTGGTACGTTCGCAACTAGAAATGTTGAATGTAGTGCTCCACAGACGTGCCACACGCTCGACTATAAAGATGACGTCCTCTGACAAATAGAAGAGAATCAGACAACGAGTGCTGAAAACTCTGTCCACGCCATGGGCTGCTGTAGAGCACACAGGTGAGAGCTCATTGTTTCCTGTGTGCGCGTACTGTAGATTCACCAAAGACAGACGATTTCAACGCCACTATTTCATATCAGTGTGAAAAGGAAATAAAACTTTTTAAATCATGGCTAGCAAATAATAAATAGCCGTGTCTGTATGGAGCATGTTTTATTTGAAATTTCATTTGTGACAGTTGCAGGCTTAACGTAAAATACAAGATAGATGTTAAATTGAAACGGCTGTCAGATATTTGACTGGTTGCGAAATAGCGTTATATCAGGGACTATTATACCAGCTATCAAAGCTTTCTGTTTCCTCTCTATGTCAGTTATTGCAATTCTGACTGCCAATAGGTCAAGGCAACATCCTGCTCTCCTGTAGAGTAATAAACGAAACGAAGCGAAATGTATGCATGGTACACAATTGTTTTAAATGTAATTGAACCATTTTACTTTAACGCTCACAGCAATCGATAAAACAACGTTGTCTGTTAACAATACGTTACAGTTTTCATCGTTAAAAGTTACGTCTAAAGTTGAAGAATGGTCATTGTCGACATTGTGATTCTTACTGACGAAGCAGTTTCTCAGTTCTTCTAAAGTGGATGGGTGTTGTTCCGAAACTTCTCGACTGATTCATTTTGTGCATCGACTGGGACTCGAACATGGAAAATTGCCTTCATATACATCGGCTTTATCAATGGGCCTATTAGCGCGCAACTAATGTGGTCAAGGGTGGCGAACGGACTAAATAAGCCCTTATTAAGGCAACCATGCTGGTATTTTCTTCAGGCCGTTCGGAGAAAAAAAAAAAAAATCAGGAGTGGCGGACTGAAATTTGATCACTGCTTCTGACTGCGAGTTTAGTGCGGTAGCCACTGTAATACCAAGCTCGGTCACCCACGATGGGCTATGGATCTGTAGTGAATGATGTCCTCAATTAGTACCGATGCCTGTGATTGGATACAGAGGTCGCCGTTTACAAGAACAGAACTACTTTTCTGGGTGTATAACATTTCAGTTCAGACGGCAGAACATCTGATGGCCATGGGATATTCGTAACTAGTTTCATGTTACGCGTTCTTGACCTTGCCTGAGAGCATTTGAAAATACTTTAATTTCTACCAATAAATGTCGGCACTTTGGAGATGACAATGCATCTAGCTAAGCTGCATGTTAATTGAAAAGTATTCTGAGTAACACAGCCCCGATGAACACACTGCGTTTCATGATCGCCATATCTGAACACTCTGTGTCTCACCCTGCTCCCCGTCGAGAAGGCAGGTTATCTGTGTGGTCATGCTATAATTTATAGGAAGACCTAAAAGACCATGTAATTTTTCCTCCTATCTACGTAATTATGTAGTTAGGTAGTTCTCAATTCATTCGAGCAATCAATCATTCATAATAGGAAACACAAACTCAGTCACTCAAAATGGTTCAGAAATTTTACTTGTTAGAATGAAATCAGGCGATGATTCTCCTTCTCTGCAGGCTCGTGCTTTGCGGCAGTCTGCTAAACTGTACAAATAAAATGCCTCGTATTTTTGGGAGCGTTGTACCTCAGATCAAGCGGATATTTGGCTTTGATGAAGTTTAACCTTCCGAAGAAGTAATGGAGCTCTTGGATTATTAAATGCAGGTTCATATCCAGTCTTTCGGAAGTTCCCTTCTGATTAACAACTACGCAATATGTCGATGAATATCATTAATTCTCAAATGTCAAATACGTACCTTTTGTATGAAGGAGCAATATATATATTTTGTATCAGTTATCTTTTGTCATAAATCTCAATAATCAGATTACAATTCTTCAAACGAAGCTCAGGCTAATCGGCACGAAGACCATCTCGGAAGATTTTTTTTTTAATAACCACCAGAGAGAGTACTACAAAGAATAATTATGCGTTCATGGCATAGCTATTGTATGAAACTACAGGGTTATTACAAATGACTGAAGCGATTTCACAGCTCTACTATAACTTTATTATTTGAGATATTTTCACAATCTTTGCAAACACATACAAAAACTCAAAAAGTTTTTTTAGGCATTCACAAATGTTCGATATGTGCCCCTTTAGTGATTCGGCAGACATCAAGCCGATAATCAAGTTCCTCCCACACTCGGCGCAGCATGTCCCCATCAATGAGTTCGAAAGCATCGTTGATGCGAGCTCGCAGTTCTGGCACGTTTCTTGGTAGAGGAGGTTTAAACACTGAATCTTTCACATAACCCCACAGAAAGAAATCGCATGGGGTTAAGTCGGGAGAGCGTGGATGCCATGACATGAATTGCTGATCATGATCTCCACCACGACCGATCCATCGGTTTTCCAATCTTCTGTTTAAGAAATGCCGAACATCATGATGGAAGTGCGGTGGAGCACCATCCTGTTGAAAGATGAAGTCGGCGCTATCGATCTCCAGTTGTGGTATGAGCCAATTTTCCGCGGGCTACGCGTGTAACTTGCCCGCACGCGTTCAACCGTTTCTTCGCTCACTGCAGGCCGACCCGTTGATTTCCTCTTACAAAGGCATCCAGAAGCTTTAAACTGCGCATACCATCGCCGAATGGAGTTAGCAGTTGGTGGATCTTTGTTGAACTTCGTCCTGAAGTGTCGTTGCACTGTTATGACTGACTGATGTGAGTGCATTTCAAGCACGACATACGCTTTCTCGGCTCCTGTCGCCATTTTGTTTCACTGCGCTCTCAAGCGCTCTGACGGCAGAAACCTGAAGTGCGGCTTCAGCCGAACAAAACTTTATGAGTTTTTCTACGTATCTGTAGTGTGTCGTGACCATATGTCAATGAATGGAGCTACAGTGAATTTATGAAATCGCTTCAATCATTTGTAATAGCCCTGTACTTTGCGCATGCATTCTGCGAGTATGAAGATAGAAAATTAGTAAACATCATTCAAGGGTAAAATTGTATCAGAATAATTCATCGAATATAAAGAGATATTACAACCACATCGTGCAGTTTTCCCCCACTGGGGCTGCTCTAAAACCGTCATTTGCCACAACAAATTTGGTGCAGTACCCAGTTAATCATCCAGTCCGTCGTTTGATTTATTGACATTATCTCAAAAATCCATGCAGTAAGCACCGAACCTAGTTCATCGAACAAAATACTAGTTACATACATAACCCTCGTAACACCAAATGGAGGGTTTACTTTATGCCCTCTTTTGAAAACGTGAAAACACACTGATCAGCCAGAACATGATGACGACCGACCTACTATCGATATAAGTCGATCCAGTTGATAGCAGTGTCACCTGTCGAGGAATGACTACAGCCAGATACGCGCATGATTCATATAGTATCAGTGAGCCTGCTGTCTGTGTGTAGAAAGGGAATGATGCGCGATCTGAGTTTGATCGAGCGCAGATGGCCCGGAAGCATAGCACGAGGGTTTCGTAAACTGAACGACTTGTCGGTTGTTCGAGGAGAACCGTACTGAGTGTCTTCAACACGTGCCAAAGCCAAGGTGGAACCACGTCCAGACTTGGTGGGATTTGGTGGCTAACCTCGTTACAAATGTCGGACGTTGTAGGCTGGGCGGACTGGTAAAGCCGGACAGGCGGCGAATCGTGGCGGAAATAACATCAGACTGTAATGCTGCGCAGAGTACAAGTGTGTCTGAACACAGTCTACCGAACGCTCCTAACGATGGGTCTCCACAGCCAACGACCCATGCATGTGCACTGTTAACACCACGACATCGGCAACTGAAATGCGCACTGGACGTTGACACAATGGCAGAGCGTCGCATGGTCTCATGAATCGTGATACCTTCTTCATCATGCCGATGGGAGGGCGCGAATCCGTCGCCTTCCAGAGCAACAGATGCTTGACACCTGTTCAAAAAGTGGTTCAAATGGCTCTGAGCACTATGGGACTTAACAGATGAGGGTATCAGTCCCCTAGAACTTAGAACTACTTAAACCTAACTAACCTAAGGACATCACACACATCCATGCCCGAGGCAAGATTCGAACCTGCGACCGTAGCAGTAGCGCGGTTCCGGACTGAAGCGCCTAGAACCGCTCGGCCACCGCGGCCGGCTTGACACCTGTACTAAGGGACGGAGACAAGCAGGCGGCGGCTCCATTAATCTCTGGGGAACATTCACGAGAGCATCCATGGGTTCAATGGAGCTTGTGCGAGGCACCCTGACGGCCAAGGAATATTGTACACTGGTTGCGGACCAGTACAGCGCTTCACGATGACCATGTTTCCCAGCGGCAGTGGCATTTTTCAACAAGATAATGCGCTATGTCACAAGATGAGGGGTGTGGTAGAGTGGTTTGAGGAACACAGTGGCGACTTCCAGTTCATGTGCTGGACCCCAGCTCGCTTGATCTGAACCCAATCGAACACATCTGGGATGTGACTGAAGGTGGCATTTCAGCTTATCGCCCCCCTCCCAAGAATTATGGGAATTAGGTGACTTGCGTATGCGAATGTGGTGCCAACTCCCACCAGCGACCGACCAATTCCTTGTTGCTTCCAGGCCACGACGCGCTACCACTGATGTACGTGCCAAAGGTGGACATACCAGCTGTTAGGCAGGCGTTCATAATGTTTAGGCTGGTCGCTGTATTGTAATCTAGTCAGTTACTTCATATTTTAAAATTTGTTTTAAAAATTTATTTTTCGTAATGAATTCTTCTACCAGATTACGTGCATATTTTAATTTTTTTCAGTTAAACTTAACCCAAAATTTGAAGTGTTAGGAGCAGATGTCACTTCCCTAATGAATATCATATTCAATATCTTCAGTTTAAGGACCTTACTTACACACCAGTATCGAATTAAATAGTGTGTTATCATTAAAAGTCTACAAAAATTAACGAAATTTGCCTTTCTGTAATTTTTTTACAGTGGACAAAAGGTACTCCATTGTTAGTAGCACACGTTACTGAAAATGCATTGATATTACTAAGAGTGCGCTATTAGATATTTTCAGCTTCTGGACCGTACTTCCACTTCAGCATGTATTTACAAAGTATGTTGTTGATGCAAGTCAACAACAAATAACGAATTTTGATTTTTCCAATTTTTTTAGGGTGAGCATGAAGTACCCCTCTCCCCTGTGTAATGCGCGTTGTGGAAAATGCGTTAGTATTGCCAGGGTTAAAAGCGCAGTTGGTCAATTTGGAGCACACGGGTAGAGTACAACTGATGTGAAACAGTCCCCTGACGCTCCAACTCTGACGTAGGCTATGCCAGTGATTGTTGTCTTGTACCAGTTGGCTGTATAGAATCAGCGCGATAGGATGTTTGACCTTGGATCCGCATTCAGAATAGCAGAAAGAAACTCTCGTGTTTTGACGTGGCCACGACCACACTGTGAATGAAGTTGGTGTACGTAAGCGAACTTTCCAATGCGTCTGAAATAAATGGTGTGCCAGTCAGAGCCATGCAACACGGTGTGCAACAAGAGGTCGTAGAAAGGGCCTAGGCAAAAGAACAGCGGCTGCAGACGAGTGTCACGAATTGGCAGTGATAATCGGTTTCAAATAATTGGTGAATTTGTTATGTCAGTGAATGTAGGTCAAACTCAATCAGTTTCCGAACCAACATTGGGAAGGGTACTGCATGAAATAGACATTTGGAGTCGAGTAGAAGAATGCTGAAGATTAGATGGGTAGATCACATAACTAATGAGGAGGTATTGAATAGAATTGGGGAGAAGAGGAGTTTGTGGCACAACTTGACAAGAAGAAGGGACATGTTCTGAGGCATCAAGTGATCACAAATTTAGCATTGGAGGGCAGCGTGGAGGGTAAAAATCGTAGGGGAAGACCAAAAGATGAATACACTAAGCAGACTCAGAAGGCTGTAGGTTGCAGTAAGTACTGGGAGATGAAGAAGCTTGCACAGGATAGAGTAGCAACAACAACAACCTCGAAAAAGGCCATTGCTAATAGCAGCACATAAAACTGGACGTCCTGAATGGGACAAACAATACGCCAACTGGACGCTAGGTGACTAGAGGCAATTTTTAGTGAATTCCGACAAGTTGCGTTTTGCCTCTTTTCAAATGATATCAGGCGTCTAGTTCGCCAACGGCTCAATATGACGTTTAACCCATAGTGTGTAGAAGGTGTAGTTCATGCCGGATGATTTTCCGTAACGTTTTGATTGTGCTTTTGGTACCATAAAAAGCACTATACAGTTTTTATTCCAATTAATCGTGAGAGATGTCGGTAAGTGGAAACCGCCTATTTTTTCGAGTTACATATTCTACCAGTCGTAATGGTCTAATTTGCAGTTTTCTTCGTAGACACACTTTTTGGCATACAGTCATGGGCTTCCTGCTTTTCGTGGACTCGAAAGGGGGGGAAGTGCTATGAGAGCCCTTCAATAAGTAATGCATCACATTTGTTTCCTCAAAGCAGGTTGATTTTTTCTGGGGGTTCCAATACACCATATTATTTCCTATTCCTTTGGTTATAACACCCTATTTTTCAACAAAATCTCCGTTCAATGTGACGGCCTTACGCTGTCTTACTGGGAGAACCTGTATGCTTCCACGGTAACACTCTACTTGTTTGCGCGACCTTGTTGTGATGGGTAGAGACTCCTTAGCCAACGACTCGCCGTGCTTTTGTTCACTGCCCAGTCAGAGTAGATATTTTACAAGCACCTATGAATAGCTACAATGCTCTAGATTCTTGCCAAAAGAAACTCAATGCTGTAGAGACTGAAGCGGTATTCCAAGATTCCAAGATGTACCACAGCAAATTCTGCATTTTTGAAACCGAAACTGTCCGGGAAAAATGTGCTGCATTATTTTTTGAACGCCTGCAGTAATTTACTTATTTCCTGCGTATCGCCCTCGTCTACCATGTGTGCAATGCCGTCCGTTCCTGGTAACGTACTTTCTTTACTAAGCCCTAAGTTCAGATTGTGCAACGGAGTGAAGCTACGAATACGAAAAATGCTTCAAATGGCTCTGAGCACTATGGGACTTAACTTCTGAGGTCATCAGTCCCCTAGAACTTACAACTACTTAAACCTAACTAACCTAAGGACATCACACACATCCGTACCCGAGGCAGGCTTCGAACCGCGGTCGCGCGGTTCCAGACTGTAGCGGCGCCTAGAACCGCTCGGCCACCACATCTACGTATACGATACGAGCACACGGAGATGAAGTAAATATCAAATAATCTGTCTTACTCGTGCTAAGAAATATCTGATAAAGTATTACTTTACCTCTCTAAAAGCATGAACTACCGGTCGTTGCGGGATTTCGAAGGATATGGACACGTATGACGGACTTGAATATTTGTTAGTTAGGATAGAAATAGAAGTTTATTGCAATGATCTGAAATCCCACATAAAGCACATCAAACATTATTGAATCAATACTGAAAGAAAAAAATCGCCATCGGAATATTACGATTAACTGGTAGCGATTACAAAAAAGAATTTTTCTTTCCTGCCATATTCGTTCTCAAATTTTGCGGAACTGTGAAGATTCATATTAATGATATACAGTCAAAAAACATTATATATATCAGGAGTGGTTATGGTGGAGACGGGACAGCGCCCGATGCATTCATAGACTATGTTCTTTATCAACTTTAATACGTCTAAATGGGATGAGTTTCGCCAACGGGTCTTTAATCATAGAATGAACATAACTGTTTATCTTCAGCACTTTAAAATTCGGAACTAGTATGGAAAATCTGAACAATTTAGTGTGACCAATTGCGAGACTTGGGTACCGATGTCCATCCCAAGACCAAAGACGAAAGTCGTAGAGAAGTGAAAGAAGAGGCCAGGAAACACAGGAAATTCGAAGAGACCACATGTCGAATGCGGTCAGCCTGATGCAAGTAAACGAGAGCGAGTCCTGAACGATCGCGCATCCGTACAGCGCTAAAGCCATTCCGTATGCGACAGAATAAATGAAATGATGCGATGGGCGGAAACTGCATTCCAGAAGACCACTGCGGTCGTATTTTCACCGCGGATTTCTCTTTCCACCGTTTAGAACGCCAGATTTTCCCTAATTGTCATAACCGAAAGAGGGAAAGGCGCCGGCCGCAGAGGAACGAGTGGCCATCAGCGCGCGGACGGCCTCCCCTAATGCCTGGCGCGGCGCAGTCGGGCGGCGTCCGACCATTTGCAGTCCCGGCTGCCGCCGTGAAATCTGCGCTAATGCCGGCGGCTGCGGCTGCGGCAGCAACACATGCAAATCACGCGGGCTCAAGCGCGAGGCCCCGTGGCCGCTAATGCCGCACAATTCACGCGCCTATCCTGAAACACCGGCTCGATTTGCGTCAAAAACCAGGACGGCGCCTGAAGAGAAAGTATCTGTTGCGGAGATTTTGCATCAGTGGTTTCTTCTATCATGGGAAATGTGAACTCTTCTCGTTTAAAAACTTGCTCAAAGTAAAAGATTACTTAATATGCGGAGATGCTTACTAACTGAAAACTGTCCCTGTTGTGTGCGATTTCGTGCACAACGGTGAGGAGAGGTGAGCTACAGAGTGGTGCAGCAGCTGTTGCCGTAGGAAAGTTGGGCAGGAGAAGAAATGATTAGCGAACAAGTTAACATAGTAAACATAAGACTTACTTAAGGGGCTCCGGAACGCCCTATACCTGTAATGTTAAAATAACGCTTATAAATTACATCTTTCCTCACAAAGTATTTGAGGTAGGAAGTTGAACTTTTTACAGATTATTTATTGGAATATGGGCTACAACTTAACACAGGGATTTTACAAAATTTTAGTTCAGTTATTAAAGATGATTTTTTTCAATTGTAATGAAAATTCACAACATTTTTTTGCAATTTTTTATTTATATATTCAAAAATATACAGTCTTTTGGAAAAAGGCTGTGTTAAATTATGCAGAAGGTAATGTGTAACATTTACTGAAAGTTTGAAACAAATATGTTTGGAAGATCCTTAGAAAACATGTAATTAGTATGAGAAAATAAAAGTTTTGGGAATCGAGCGACAAAGATTGGATTACCTTTTTAGTGCATTCCAGGTCCATAGGATGGATTATCTTCATCCTCTGCAAACTCCTCCTCCAGCTTCCTCTTGTTCCTCCTCGTGTTTACTCTTGCTTGTATTTCTAGACTCTTTACAGCCCTGTCTGCAGCCCGAAGGCGTTCCTTGTCTAAAGCAAGCATCGCTCGTACCATGTTAGAATGTTATTATTTACAGTAATAACACATACCTTTGGCTTTCCAACATTTCTCCTTTTCTTAAAAGCCTTCAGAGGATTTCTAATAACTTTACTTTTACTCATTATTATACTTCAACAAAACAGAGACTCAAGAAACAGAATTAATTACGAATATTTTCGAGATAACGACAGAGTAAATAAACATGAAACAATCGACAATCACACCGGCGATATATATTGAACCATCACAGGTTAGCCACAACACATACTTTATCTCACATCACTAAAATGTACCTGATGAACACGGACGTTAATACACTCCTGGAAATGGAAAAAAGTACACATTGACACCGGTGTGTCAGACCCACCATACTTGCTCCGGACACTGCGAGAGGGCTGTACAAGCAATGATCACACGCACGGCACAGCGGACACACCAGGAACCGCGGTGTTGGCCGTCGAATGGCGCTAGCTGCGCAGCATGTGTGCACCGCCGCCATCAGTATCAGCCAGTTTGCCGTGGCATACGGAGCTCCATCGCAGTCTTTAACACTGGTAGCATGCCGCGACAGCGTGGACGTGAACCGTATGTGCAGTTGACGGACTTTGAGCGAGGGCGTATAGTGGGCATGCGGGAGGCCGGGTGGACGTACCGCCGAATTGCTCAACACGTGGGGCGTGAGGTCTCCACAGTACATCGATGTTGTCGCCAGTGGTCGGCGGAAGGTGCACGTGCCCGTCGACCTGGGACCGGACCGCAGCGACGCACGGATGCACGCCAAGACCGTAGGATCCTACGCAGTGCCGTAGGGAACCGCACCGCCACTTCCCAGCAAATTAGGGACACTGTTGCTCCTGGGGTATCGGCGAGGACCATTCGCAACCGTCTCCATGAAGCCGGCCGAAGTGGCCGAGCGGTTAAAGGCGCTACAGTCTGGAACCGCACGACCGCTACGGTCGCAGGTTCGAATCCTGCCTCGGGCATGGATGTGTGTGATGTCCTTAGGTTAGTTAGGTTTAAGTAGTTCTAAGTTCTAGGGGACTTATGACCACAGCAGTTGAGTCCCATAGTGCTCAGAGCCATTTGAACCATTTTTCGTCTCCATGAAGCTGGGCTACGGTCCCGCACACCGTTAGGCCGTCTTCCGCTCACGCCCCAACATCGTGCAGCCCGCCTCCAGTGGTGTCGCGACAGGCGTGAATGGAGGGACGAATGGAGACGTGTCGTCTTCAGCGATGAGAGTCGCTTCTGCCTTGGTGCCAATGATGGTCGTATGCGTGTTTGGCGCCGTGCAGGTGAGCGCCGCAATCAGGACTGCATACGACCGAGGCACACAGGGCCAACACCCGACATCATGGTGTGGGGAGCGATCTCCTACACTGGCCGTACACCACTGGTGATCGTCGAGGGGACACTGAATAGTGCACGGTACATCCAAACCGTCATCGAACCCATCGTTCTACCATTCCTAGACCGGCAAGGGAACTTGCTGTTCCAACAGGACAATGCACGTCCGCATGTATCCCGTGCCACCCAACGTGCTCTAGAAGGTGTAAGTCAACTACCCTGGCCAGCAAGATCTCCGGATCTGTCCCCCATTGAGCATGTTTGGGACTGGATGAAGCGTCGTCTCACGCGGTCTGCACGTCCAGCACGAACGCTGGTCCAACTGAGGCGCCAGGTGGAAATGGCATGGCAAGCCGTTCCACAGGACTACATCCAGCATCTCTACGATCGTCTCCATGGGAGAATAGCAGCCTGCATTGCTGCGAAAGGTGGGTATACACTGTACTAGTGCCGACATTGTGCATGCTCTGTTGCCTGTGTCTATGTGCCTGTGGTTCTGTCAGTGTGATCATGTGATGTATCTGACCCCAGGAATGTGTCAATAAAGTTTCCCCTTCCTGGGACAATGAATTCACGGTGTTCTTATTTCAATTTCCAGGAGTGTAATAACACCATTTGACAGCAGTTTAATAGCGCCACAGTGGGTCACGCCCATGTAGAACACATTTCAAAAAAAAATTTAAAAATAGTTGTAGTCTTCGGAATTGAATAAATTATATATCTATTAAAAGGTAATAGTCTGCAGATTCAGAAAACGCAAAAAAGTAAAAATTGAACTTTTCATGATTTTGAGCCTTTCCGGAGCCCCTTAACTTGTAAAACTTCCTGGCAGAGTAAAACTGTGTGCCGGACCGAGACTCGAACTCAGGACCTTTGCCTTTCGCGGGCAAGTGCTTTACCAGCTGAGCTACCCAAGCACGACTCACGCCCCGTCCTCATAGGTTTACTTCCACCAGTACCGCGAAAGGCAAAGGTCCCGAGTTCGAGTCTCGGTCCGGCACACAGTTTTGATCTGCCAGGAAGTTTCATATCAGCGCACACTCCGCTGCAGAGTGAAAATCTCATTCTGGAAACATCACCTAGGCTGTGGCTAAGCCATGTCTCCGCAATATCATTTCTTCCAGTAGTGCTAATGCTGCATGTTTCGCAGGAGAGCTTCTGTTAAGTTTGGAAGGTAGGAGACGAGGTACTGGCAGAAGTAAACCTGTGAGGACAGGGCGTGAGTCGTGCTTGGGTAGCTCAGTTGCTAGAGCACTTTCCCGCAAAAGGCAAAGGTCCCGAGTTCGAGTCTCGGTCAGGCACATAGTTTTAATCTGCCAGGAAGTTTCATATCAGCGCACACTCCGCTGCAGGGTGAAAATCTCATTCTGGTACTTAACTTGTATTTCTCCAAGTGAAAGAAGACCACTACAAATAATGTAGCAAGAATTGGAGTCCAGCTCATAGAGCAGCTGCTAGAATTAGGCTCGTTGTACTGAGCCCGAACGATTGTGTCGGAGCGATGAGGCTCCAAGTGTAAGTGGGGTGAGTGGCAGCTACAGACCGTCCTACATCGCGGCGGCATAGGAGCCGCTGGAGTGGTGGCTCAACGGGAGCGCACCGTTGGGTCCGCCAGATCCCTCGCGACCGCTATCAGCGTCAGACGGAAACTTGCTGTGCCACTGCCATCTTCGAGACGCTCGCGGAGTGGTATCGATATACAACATCACATCCCCTCTCGCCGAACTGCAAGAAAATTAAGACCAGGATCTCCTTTAGATTGGTCAAAAATTCGATTTTTATTGCATTTTTATAAGGTATATGTGTCTAGAATGTTGCGACGAACCTTTTTTTAATCCGTGCGTTTCAAAAGTTTCTACAGCCTACTGTTCGAAGCAGTATCACGGCCGCCGTTTGATGCTCTCAGCCATAGACGCCCGGCTCAGACAGAAAACGTGTCGTGGTGTCACGCACGTTCACAAAATGATTTATTTAGCTGTATGAATCCAAACGTATTCGCCGGAAAAGGTGACTAACAACTTGTGCACGCTGCCAAACGCAGCATATCCGGCTCAGCCAGACCGGCTTTTCTCGTCAAGAAGAACGAGGGAATTGTTCTTCAGGAACAATTCGAGTTAAAAAGTAGAGATGATATACGGTCCAGGAATTGAAGAGTATACATAAGTAATGGAAACACTTTGTTTTGGTCAAATTTTGGTCAAAATTGGTCAGAATATAATTTTTTATCCCCCATATTGGATCAGCTGTAACGATTTTTCGAAATTGCATGCAACATAAAAAGAATACGGTTAAAGCTATTAACTTTTACATTTGGCTCCCGAAAAGTAAACACTTTTCTTTGGAGTTTATACCTATAGTATATGAAATTTGCTAATAACTATTTTTTGTAAAGCCATAAAGAGTGATCCAAACCCCGAGAAGTCGAACTAAAATTTCGACTTAACTCCATATCGTTAAATGTAAGGGTATCGTATTGGTGTTAAGTGTAAGTTCCCATAAATTTAATGTAGTATCGATTGTTGTTATCCACTTTTGATTTCAGGTAACTCCTGAGGAGCTACACTGCACGCAGTCTGCATACTTCAGACTCGCAGGCCCTTGATCAAACCACCATAATTTCGGTCGCCTACTCTTTTCTATTGAACATCTAAAATAAAGTTAGATGTATGGTCAATCATAATCCCAAACAGGTCCCTTGTATGTCTATTCATCGTCTAAAAAAGTTTACAAACTTTGCCAATTTTTTGCACATTGTAATGAGAACCTGGCCTTAAGGAAAAATTGGAATAGAAAGAATTGTTTTTATGGAAATTATTTAAGAACTTAAGTGAAGCCCATATAAAAACTAAAATTTGAGATTCCAAAGTGGCTTCACACAATTTATTAGTATTCCCAGCGTAGAGTAAATATTGCCCCCAATAGACTTAAATGAATGACGAAATAGAGAAGAACACTACGAGACTTAATTATCTCGGACCAATGTACATCCTACTCTACGAGAAATGAAGCCTGCTCCTCCCGAATAAATCATACCAGTACAGGTTTTTATGATTTAAACGGAAAATATTTTTTTTCACTAGGTCTTGGCAGATTTTCTCCCCATTATTGTTAAATTCAATTCTTGCTCCATTTTGAAATTACTTTCGCGTCAGTGGGACGGAAATCTGAATTATGACATTTTTTTCCGGAATTCTCGACAAAGAGACACGTTAAGCGTTAACGTTTCTTTCTTCTTCAGGCATTCGTCGTTCGAGACATGACAGAAATGTTCGTGATGACAAGATCTATTACTGTAGTGTTACATTTTCGTAGATAATTTGCACGTAATTCCATATGATGTAAATAGGTACGGATTACAAACAATTCAGTATAATTAACTTTTATAGACTATGAAAAATGTTGTAATTTAGTAAAAACTTCATGTTCTTCCTGGAAATAAATATTCGCCCATGGTGGTGGCATGTTCCTATGGGACCAAACTGCTGAGATCATCGGTCCCTAGGCCTACACACTACTTAATAGAACTTAAACTAACGTACGCTAGGAACATCACACACACCCACGCCCGAGGGAGGACGCGAACCTCCGACGGGGGCAGCCGCGCGAACAAATCGCCTATGTATTAGAGGGAGTTACAAATAATTTAACATTGTTTTTTTATGGATACTATTGCATACGTCAAGCATTCTGCATGCGAGTTGTGATCAAAAAAGTGACGGGAATATTTGTTATTCTTAAAGAACTTTTATTTATTCATCAACATCAACTTTGTCATTTTCAAAATAATCCCTCTCAGATACAATAAACTTATGCCAGCACTTTTTCAAGCCTTGGAAGCACTTCTGGACCTCACGGTTCGTTATGGTGTTCCGCCCCTTCAGCGATTCTCTCTTTATCTCATCAATGATGGTAAAACGACGCCCATTCATGGTTCTCTTCAGTCTTGGGAGTAGAAAAAAGTCGCAGGGGACCATTTCCGGCGAATACGGTTGCTGAGGGAACGCAACGGTTTTGTTTTTTTGCCAGAAAATTACGAACAAGCACTGAGGGGTGTGCGGGAGGATTGTCGTGATGCGGTTTCCACGAGTGGTCTTGCCACAATTCTGGTCGTTTTCTTCGGATTGTTTCATGTAAATGGCGCATAACTTCCAGGTAGTATTTCTTAATGACAGTACGACCGTAGAGTAGGAACTCGTGATGGACTATCCTAGTATGATCAAAGAAAACTGTGAGAAGGACCTTCACAAGTGATCGAACTTGTCGACGTCTTTTCTGCCTTACCTTTTCAGGCGGTTTCATTTGGGACTATTAACCTTTATTTCGACGTCATTCCCGTTCACCCAAATTTCGTCACTTTCTATAATCTTATTTAGAAATTCAGGAAAGTTGTTGACTTCATACAGCAATTCCTGAGCTATATCTACGAGATCGTTTTTGGTATGAGTTCAACAGTTCCGGAAAAACTTCGCTGATACACGTTTCATGCCCAAAACATACGATAAAATTGCTTGACATGAGCCAAAGACTATGCAGACATCATCAGCAACTTCTCTGATGGTGATTCGGGATTTTACAGAACCATTTTCTTTACTTCTTGCTCA
This sequence comes from Schistocerca cancellata, assembly GCF_023864275.1. Classification (NCBI taxonomy): domain Eukaryota; kingdom Metazoa; phylum Arthropoda; class Insecta; order Orthoptera; family Acrididae; genus Schistocerca; species Schistocerca cancellata. Next base: position 655,503,347 of record NC_064627.1, read on the forward strand.
CTGTCAGTCAGCAAATTTTCTACATCTATATCTACATGGATGGTCTGTAAATCACATCTGAGTGCCTGGCAGAGGATTCATCGAACTACCTTTACAATTCTCTATTATTTTCAATCTCCTATAGCGCACGGAAAAAACGAACACCTCTATCTTACCGTGCGAGCTCTGATTTCCCTTATTTTATTATGGTGATCGTTTCTCTCTATGTAAGTCGGCGTCAACAAAATATTTTGCATTCGAAGGAGAAAGTTGGTGATTGAAATTTTGTGAGAAGATTCCGCCACAAAGAGAAACGCCTTTGTTTTGATGATGTCCACCGCAAATCCTGTATCATTTCAGTGACACTCTTCTCCCCCCCCCCCTTCCTCTATCGCGACAGTACAGAACGCGCTGCCCTTCTTTGAACTTTTTCGAAAAACGTAACCAGCTCTCTACTCGCACGAAGTATTGATTGCTATTGACAAGGGATTTCAAATTGATTCGGTATTTCTGGATTTCTGGATTTCCGGAAAGCTTCTGACACTGAACCACACAAGCAGCTTGTAGTAAAATTACGTGCTTATGGACTATCGTCTTAAGTATGTGACTGGATTCGTGATTTTCTGTCACAGTATTGACGGAAAGTCATCGAGTAAAACAGATGTGATTTCTGGCATTCCCAAGATAGTGCTATGTTTGCCCTTTGCTGTTCCTTGTCTATATAAACGACTTGGGAGACAATCTGAGCAGCTATCTTAGGTCTTTTGCAACTGATGCTGTCGTTTATCGACTAGTAAAGTCATCAGAAGATCAAAACTAATTGCAAAAGGATTTAGAAAAGATATCTGTATGGTGCGAAAATCGGCAGTTGACCCTGTATAACGAAAAGTGTGTAGTGACCCACCTGAGTGCTAAAAGAAATACTTTAACCTTCAGTTACACCATAAATCAGTCAAATCTAAAGACCGTAATCTCAGCTAAATACCCAAGAACTATAATTACGAACAACTTAAAACTGGAACACAGAGAAAATGTTATGGGGAAGGCTAACCAAAGACTTTGTTTTATTGGCAGGACGCTTAGAAAAAGTAACAGATCTACTAAAGAGACTGCCTACAATACGCTTGTCCGTCTTCTTTTAGAACATTGCTGCGCGGTGTGAGATCCTTACCAGATGGGACAATTTACATCTGTTATACCGGTAGTTTCTGTATCTACCTTCTTCCTGTGTTCGGCCTGCTCTCTTTGTGACTGAAGCCCTTTTTGTGTTTTCCCGAGATCCTCTAACCTAAAAAAACCGCACAGTCCACGCCACACAGCCCCTGCTACCCGTGTAGCCATCTCCTGTGTATAGTGGACTCCTCACCTATTCAACGGAACCTGAAACCCAACCACCCTTTGGCGCAAGTCGAGGAATCTGCAACCTACACGGTCGCAGAACCGTCTGAGTCTCTGACACAGATCGTCCACTCGGCTCTGGACCGTAGGTTCGCAATCAGTCCTGTCGACTGTGCTCCAAATGGTGAGCTCTGCTTCCATCTCGGAAGAAAGACTGGTGACCTTTACCACTTCTGTTAGCCGCTCGATATCAGAGAGAATCTCTTCCGATCCAAAGTGATGCATATCATTGGTACCGACGTGAGCCACCACCTGCAGTTGGCTGCACCCTGTGTTCTTGACGGCGTCCGGAAGGACCCGTTCCACGTCTGGAATGACTCTACCCATTATGCACACAGAGTGTACATTGGCTTTTTTCCCAAAGGGACTCCATAACGCTCTGAACATTGCACCTTCCAGCTATCAGTAGTCCCACTATCTGTGATTGCCCGGATCTTGTAGACTGAGAGGTTTCCTCTGAAACAGGACAGGTGACTGCATCTGACATAGCAACAGTGTCAGACTAACTGGGGAGGTCTTACGTGCGGCCAACTGGGAAGTCTTTCGCCACCTGCCACGCCCCGAGGCGACCTCCCACGTGACCACAGTTGACGATTCAACCTCAGTGCGAGCAGTAACTGGGCTGGCCAACGGTGGATTCGGACGTGCTGGACGTCAGTTGGATCCGCATGGTCGGCCCACAACAGTGATGCCCATCCACTACAGCTTCAAGCTGTCTAACCAAAGCCATCACAGCCTGGAGCTGGGAGCAAAGTGTCACCAAGTCGGCTCGCATTCACACACAACAATCACAGTCTCTGTCCATATAAAGACCGTGGAAAACAACACCAGGTAAACGGACTATCGGGACCTGCAGCAGAACTTTACTGTAGACGCTGACGAAAACGCAGGACCTGTGTCTAATAAATTAGATTAATATGCAGAGAATCCAAAACCAAACTACCAAAGAACTCAGATGAGACTAAATAATTTGCCCATGTACTACGGCGTCTAGGTCAGTCGTCGTCTTCAACGTCTTCTCGACCCTATCTGAAGTGTTTATACCACCCCCAGACTCGTGTCTTATTCATAGTAGGTTCGTCAAGAGCGACAGTCAACATATCGAATAGGACGCTGTAACTAATTCCATTTTTCAAACAAAACGTAATGCTATTGTTTGATCCATCTTTTTCGAAACTAAAAATTCGACGAGCACTCGGAAACACGTATAATCTTTTCGACTGTCGGAAAAAACTAAGTATTCAAATTTCTGAAAATGCAAACATACTCCAGGAACGTGTGTACCAACAAAAAAATTGAAAATCGGATGCATAGAGCCCGCGAAATTAAAAAATTCCCGTTTTTTTTTTTTTTTTTTTTTTGATCACACCTCGTATCTGTGTAAACAAGTGGCGATTTTAGTTTCTGGATGATTTACCCTTTGTGAGCCTGTAAGTAATGTAGGTGAACTGTTAGAAAGGTGTTTTTTTTTCTTTCTAAGGTTGTAAAAGTTCACAACATTATTCAACTGCGATTACTTACAATTATCATGTGAGAATAAATGTATTGCGAAGGCTTAATCAAAGTACTCAAATAGTTAAAAAGTTGCGTACAATGTGTTTGCGAATCAGCACAGAATGTTTGTCTTACAACATGCTTTTTTGAAGTGAAAATTCTATTACTAAAGGTGAGTTACCCCATAATGATATCTGTAAAGAACTGATAAATCTTTGCTTACTTGGTGGTGGTGGTGGTGTTTCCCATTCACCTGATCATCATTGTGTCTGCAACTGATAGACGAGCTATTGTATTTAATTACTAGTCTTAGAGGTTCTCAGAAAGTTGAAATTTGTCTCATTTACTCCATTGGTCGTCATAAATATTGGAGTTCCTTCCACGAAGGGGACACCGTTCCTGGAACTATGTTTAACCAAATCCAATGAAGGTTCACATCACACAAAACGCAGTGAACAGTTCCATGTGATAAAACAAGGTGAAACTTCCTGCACCACAAGCATAAACCCATCTCCCACTGTTCAGATGGGTTCACTGCAGGAATTCACTATTACTCAGTCAAGTAACTTCTGAGCGGTGAGTGTATGCCACTGCCTTCCACTGAACTGTTAGAAAGTTTAGATCTTGTATCGATATCGTGTTGGTGCGTGGGACGTGTATTTGTGCCCTGCACTATTTGTACAGATAATTATAAAATGGAAGCAGAGGAGAAAATGAATCCTGGTACCTGAACAGAGGCTCCTCTTCTCGAACTGAACCGAAGGGGTGAGCGAGAAACTTTGAAAAGCGCCACATGCTCTCGTCTACATTTGAACTAAGACAGTAGCGCCACGTTCTGGGTGTCAGAAGGTTCATATCATTAGCTCTTTTTTTTTTTTTTTTTACTGCTGACTACTACTAAAGGATTTGTTTTCGGTCATTTGGCTAAGATAAGATTTCTTCAAATGTTCAAATGTGTGTGAAATCTTATGGGAGTTAACTGCTGAGGTCATCAGTCCCTAAGCTTACACACTACTTAACCTAAATTATCCTAAGGACAAACACACACACCCATGCCCGTGGGAGCACTCGAACCTCCCCCTGGACCAGCCGCACAGTCCAAGACTGCAGCGCCTTAGACCGCTCTGCTAATAAGATTTCTTGAAAAGGTGAGGACCATTACACAGTATATGCTAGCGGTGTCAGTTATGGTTGCAGTCTCAGATAATGTAGTACGAGGGCTACTACGTTTTCGTATTTTTTTAAAGTATAGGAACAACTATGTTTTATTCATTTGAAAGCGACACTTAAAGACTATTTTTCAATAGTGTCTAAGGACAAATTTTTATCACAGCGGCGAAGAAGCTTTGAAATCCCGTTGTCATAAAATTTTGCCGCCTGAGGCTTCAACCAGTCAGTCACGCCCTCCATCAGTCATTTGGCGTTGTCAGAGGGCTGCGTTGCGAGCCACGCTTTCATCGTCGGAAACTGATAGTAGTCACTGGGTGCAGGATCCAGACTGTATAGCGGATGAGTAAACACTCTCAACTTGAAAGCATCAGCTACTTCTCGAGTGCAATCTGCCGTCTGCGGTCGAGCCTTGACGTGCAAGAACAAAATGTTTGAGCTCGGCTTTTCTCTACGCTTATCCTGAAATGCTCGTCGTATGTTTCCAAAGTCTGGTAACACCTCACAGAGTTTATTGTTGTGGCGCGCTCAAGAAAATCGACAAAAATCACACCTTTTCTGTCCCGAAAAAAGTCCCCATAATATTTCGTACAGACGTTTGCAAGCATTTTCTGGGTTTTTGGAGGGAATTTGTGTTCCCATCACTCAATAGGCAGCAATTGGGTCAAGCAGTTCACATGTCTGACCCACAGTTGGGATTCGATCAAGTAATGAGCCACCATCTTGTAATGTCTCTTGCAGCGGTCTCTCCGTGATATTTTTAAAAATATTATAAATTATATAACTCAGTACATATCTCGAAATATCTCTTCTTATCTTACCGATTCCTAAACTTTAATACACGATAATTATCAATGCAAAGTGGTTCCAAGCCCTATTATTCCTTGGAGCGTCCATTTACTCCATGGAATAGCTTCTCTGCTACCTATGCTTTCTCTTATGAAAAGAATGATTCAGATCTTGCCGATTAGCCGTGAAAGAAGGAGGATGTATATGTATGTATTGTTGAGCTAGTCGCCATCTTGATGAGATTCTGTATGAGAAGGAATTTAATACATGAACTAAACTAAAGTAAGTGTGTTCGCGTATTATTTAACTGATTATTATTAACAGTGTCTGCTTACTACGCTGTGTTGCACGGGATCAGTGGGGAACTTCTGATTTACACTGGACGAACCTGCCGTTTTGTATGCTCAAGATATCCAGTTACTTCAAATAAATAGGCTAACACGGTCTTACCAGCAGATCTCCGGTCTTCCCCATGTGATCACCGAAAGTTGATAATTATTACAAATGTTTTCAGGAGATCGACTGACAATTTTCGTCGCACCGAGACTTCGAAATTGCTTCACTGCCTTATGGAATTTAAGTTAAGCTCAATTTAATCAGGATAGAACAGTATTGAACTGTGTGAATGTGATAAGCCTGCTTTGTGAATGAAAATTCCCTTAACATACGCATGTTTTTATTATCCTGATCAGTGAAGCTAAACCAGGCCGGTGTGAGAGAGGTTTAAATGTTTTGAATACCACAAAAAAAAAAAATATTAAAATCTCTATCGTAAGGATCCAGAAATGTCAGTGATGGATGATTTCTTGGTTTCTGTCAAGAATTTTGGTACAAAACTTACATGACATTTTGTGATAGCCTAGTTTCTGTGCAAGGATTTGATGCAACAAACTTCGTGAAATTCGTGGAAAACCAAACGAGAGCTCTGTCAATGTGCATCTGCGGTTTTCTTTTTTCATCGACTTTTGCAACCAGTTTATCAGTCACAATCCTTGGTCGTCCATCATGCTCTTTATCATGAACATCAGTTCTGCTAATATTAAACCTAATACGCTAGTGGCGCACTGTACCTTCAGTGATTACGTGATTTTGGTACACTTCACATACCTGCCGGTAAATTTCAACCGGTTTAGTTTCTTGTCAACAAAAAATTTATTACCGACTGCATTTCACAATTAGCTGGATTTTCAGTTGCGGCACACATTAAAAATTTTTATCGTGAAATGAATGGAAACGAGACGAATCTCACGTTGGCACGGCTGGATGCAGACTCAAAGGACAAATAACTGTGCTGCAGTCGGAAACGGAATCTGATTTCTGGATAGCCCTCGTATTAAAACCAAAGTGTAGGGACGAGACACAGTTTCTACATCGTAAGCATGAAAACCGCTTACTACCTATTTGAATCTGAGTATTTTCTGTGTTTATGCCCTACAAATATTTTCCATCTTGAACAAAATTTTAGCCCATGAATGAACAACAACGAGATGGCCATAAATCATTTGTGAATAAGAACTTACTCAACTGTGTGCGAGTCAACTATGAACTTAAAGAAAATATAAATGAGCACTTGGAAACTGAGTATAAAAATGCAGTAAATTTATGAATTACTTCTGGAAATTACTTCTGGATAAGAATGATTAAAGAGAAAACTGAAAAAAATTGTGTTATTATTCAGTAAACAAGTAACTGCAGTAACACTACTACGCATGTTTGCCAAGGGACGACGTGGACTACAATACAATATATCACCAGAACAGAACAAAAGAACCCCATGTATTCTTAACGTCTTGAAACACAATTAAATGAGAGAGAAAGTAAAATTGAAAGCGATCAGTACCCATGGAAGGCTAGAATAAAAGCTGATACTCAGTATATCAGACAACGACGCGTGCTCAGCAAAGGCCTATCCTAACTCAAAATAAACACAGGTGTAGAAATGGAAAATTATATGAATGTATTAACGGCAATGCATACTAGACATGAAACGCTCTTTCTGAAGCTCCTGTAAGCTTCAGTGCAGTAAAACCGATCTCAAAAATTTTACTACACAAACATCGAAACAGTATAAAATTGTAAACAAACATTATGTCACGGGCAGTATCTCCACAGTTCAAGGCCGATTTTGAAGCTAGCAGAAAAAGGCTACCTACCCACGCAGCACTATTGAAAGTCCTCACCAAGACACCTGCCTGGACGGCAGGACAATGTCTCCAACGAAATCCTTGTAAATATTCTGTCTAACGAAGATGTGAATTTCATACCAAACAGCAATAGTGAATAGAGTTTTCTTGCTCCATGATAGTGATTTACAACGCTCGTAGTAATATTTAATATGTAAAACATTTTCTAACTGATGACTTTCAAGCAAAGTCTGCATTTGAATCACCACACATCACTTACATCTGTCCCAAAACGAACCGATCCACAGCGAAATGTGGGTGCACTCAGAAAGTGGCAAATAAACACGGAAGAGCCAAAGAAACTGGTACACCTGCCTCATATTGTGTAGAGCCCCCGCGAGCACGCAGAAGTGCCGCGACACGACGTGGCATGGACTCGAATAATATCCGAAGTTGTGCTGGAGGGAACTGACACCATGAATCCTGCAGAACTGTCCATAAATCCGTAAGAGTACGATGGGATCGAGGTCTCTTCTGAACAGCACGTTGCGAGGCATCCCAGATATGATCAATAATATTAATGTCTGGAGAGTTTGGTGGCCAGTGGAAGTGTTTAAATTTAGAAGAGTGTTCGTGGAGCCACACTGTAGCAATTCTGGACGTGTAGGGTGTCGCATTATCCTGCTGGAATTACTCAAGTCCCTCGGATTGCGCGATAGACATGAATGGAGGTAAGTGATCAGGCAGGATGCTTATGAACGTGTCACCTATCAGAGTCGTATCTAGTGGTATAAAAGATCACATATCACTCCAACTGCACACGCCGCACACCACTACAGAGCCTCCACCAACTTGAACAGTCCCATGCTGACATGCCGAGTCCATGGATTCATGAGTTTGTCTCCATACCTGTACACGTCCATCCGCTCGATAAAATTTGAAACGAGTTTCGTCCGACCAGGCAACATGTTTCCAGTCATCAACAGTCCAATGTCGGTGTTGACGGGCCCAGGCGGGGCGTAAAGCTTTGTGTCGTGCAGTCTGTTACGTTGAAAGATTCTCTTCAGTCGACGTTGGTCCCGTTCTTGCAAGATCTTTTTCCGGAAGCAGCTGTGTCGGAGGTTTGATGTTTTACCGGATTCCTGATATTCACGGTACACTCGCGAAATGGTCGTCAGGGAAAATCCCCACTTCATCGCTGCCTCGGAGATGCTGTTTCCCTCGCTCGTGCCCCTACTATAACACCACGTTCAAACTCACTTAAATCTTGATAACCTGCCACTGTAGCAACAGCAATCGATCTAACAACTGCGCCGTATTGTGACTGTTTACATTTCTCTGTATTTGAATACGCATGACTATACCAGCTTCTTTGGCGCTTCAGTGTACTTACGGAATGCACCTCTTTGATATAAGGAGGTAACTGAACTTTGATATTTCCGCTAATCTGATAACAGTCGACGACAATAAAAATAAAAAAAATGGCTCTGAGCAATATGGGACTTAACTGCTGAGGTCATCAGTCCCCCAGAACTTAGAACTACTTAAACCTGACTAACCTAAGGACATCACACACATCCATGCCCGAGGCAGGATTCGAACCTGCGACCGTAGCGGTCGCGCGGTGCCAGACTGAAATTACGTTGTGCAAGACGCGACAGTTGGCTGCGACTGCGACGCTGCCCCCTCCTCTTTTCCTACCCTGGCAGACGGCGGCACGGCCGCAAGACGACTGGAGTCGTCGCCGTTTCCCAAGCTGCGGCCGGCGGCGGCGGATTCAAATACATAAGAAAAATAAGAATTCCGATTTTCTTGCTGCAAAAAATACTGTATGTTAATGCAACAAAGTTACATCGGCTCCCAGAGTTAGTTTTTTGATACAGATTCTCCTTTTACTTTAAAAAATTAAAAAGTATCTCTTCCGGTTTTGCGTGTTTTTTTCGCTGTATATTACTTCTCTATCAATTGTGAGGAAAGTAAAAGGCACAAAAAATTGATGTTTGCGTATATTACAGTTTCACATCACAGCTTGATAATGAGGTGTCTAATTTTCCGATATTCGTCACAGTTATCCCGATACTTAATTTACAAGTAACCTACTGCATAAAATTTGAATTGTGTACAGTGAAAAATGTGGTCGCTGGCTACTTTACGTATGGTTTACGTTAGGTCATACATCGTTGCCGATGAAAAGAAGCTAACATATTGAAATTATTTTTATAGTTGAGATCAGAATGATATCGAACTTCGTTACCGAGATTTGGGCTCATATATCTCCGGGAGCGTCGCGACTAGCCGCCAGTTCTATCGACGCGCAACGAGAATCGTGTGGTCATCACACGATAGAGAATGCATTTGTTTTGTTTCGCTGACACATTTGGACCTAATGAAACCATTTTATGTCATATTTCTCCGGTATGAGTTACTAATATTTCTCCATATGCTCTTGACAATTTCATTTAAAATGCCACGAAATGTAGGTTTCTTAAACCCAAGTGATCAAGCAGAACCCATTTTCGTGGTTTTGCTGAGGCATCTGAACCTGTTCCAAGCTTTCTTTCTCGTTTATTTCTCTGATACGAGTCCCGAATATTCCTCCATCTGTTTTTGCACATTTCACCTAAAATTCCAATGAAAGATAAGTTTATTAACAATAACCGCACGCTTGCGTCATTGCATTGTTTCAAGTTCCTGACAACAAGATAGGGTTACACCTTAAACATCTCTAGAATTTTCATTCTGAACGTCTACAGTATACACTGGCAGAAATGTGGAAGAAATAATGTCCGTGCTTGTTCACAAAATTTCTCCAAATTATACTTGTCAGTTTCTCCCATGCAGAAACTTTTGGAACAAGCTAAGGCAACTTTCATAGCCGACTGAGTCTTTATTCCCATCCAAATGAACTTCCATTTTCTTATATTCTGACAGCATACATCGTTATGGATGACATGAACATTTAATCTTGCCAAGCTGCACTCAAAAGATGATTCCAGGATTTACAAAAGACGAATTTCAATTGTGAACTGTGTCAGACCAGAAGGGCCTTGTAAAACAGTAGTGCACTTTTGGCACAATTTTTTTGAGCACCATCTTCTACCAATGAATTGAAGCGAATGTGACAAATTACTTATTGCAGCATACTGTTTGCGCAATCTGTTGAGAAACGCCTTCCTCAAAAACGAGCATCTATTGATTACAGAAAGCTGTACAACAATCTGGTGGTGGTTTTTCACAACTAGAAGGTATCATCAAGACACCAATCTACCGTTTACTTTCAAAGCGAAGGTATTGTAAAATGTAACTTTCTCGTTCTTTAGATTGTTCATTTTATAATGTACTTGACGTTTTCAATTTTTATCGTCACAAAAAAGAGTAATGCGAAAATTGACCTTCAAGTTCATTTTCATCATTCTAATTCTACATCTGCATGGATTATACTGATTTTCATAACAGGCCTGAAAAATTTGCATTAATGGGAAAATATTATATATTTCACTCACCTGCCAGTTTCAACTGTGCACCAATTTCTTCGCAAATTCTGTCTCTGAACATAGTGTCTCTATATTTAGGGTTCTTCAAATCGTAAAGGCAAGGATGTCGCGAGACCAGCTCACAGAGCATCACATCCTGTGGGTGGCTCATTTCAGTTTTCCTTGACTGGCTCGACATCTTTCTGGCAGCCGTACGTCTTTGTGTCGTCCGACTTCCGTCGCAACACTGCTCACTGGTGCAGTGCTGCGGCAGCTGTCGCAACAGCCGCGCGTCGCATCCCAAACTCGAACTGCGCATGCGCCAGCAAGCAACTTCTGACGTCACGTAGCGACCCGTCGCAGTCGCTAGTGTGCGTCGCGTCTTGGACAACGTACCTTGAGAAGCGCCTAGAACCGCTCGGCCACACTGGCCGGCGAAGGGGCCGATGACCAAACGGTTCGGTCACGCAGAACAACAGTCATAGTCATAATTTGCGTATTAACTTTCTGTTCTTCTCTGGTGTGTATTTCAGTAGTGCAGATCCCTCCAAAAAGTGAGTGCGCAATCCTATTGTGTTCTCTTAGACGTAAATTCGAACCATAACTTTTCGATAGCGGTGTATGTTACTGACAGTAGGAGACCACTTAGTAGCATATCTATGTTTCGTGTTCCTCGATGTCTGTTCACTGTTCGAATGACGTCACTGTGGTGTATGACAATTCGGTGGCCTACTTTCCGTGCTGACAACCCTTTCTAGCGTAAAGTGAAAACGCTCGCCCGGCCTAAGCTTGAAATGACTCTTCGAGGCACGTTGGTTGAAGGATGTCTGTGCTCAGGTCACATGCCCAGTTCACGACTGGAGACACAGCGTGCTCTGCTGAATTCCCGTGAGAATGCAGGTTTACATTTACTTACTAGATACGGGGTATTCCGAAGTCTTTGAATATAAAGTGTGGGAGTGATAGATCATGTCATGGGTATCAACTTTTGTTAGAGATAAAATGTTCTCTGACGTTTCTCAGCAACACTAGGTCTATTTTATAACTGGTTATGCCACTGAGAGGTAGTAGAATGTAGGCACTCTGCAGTAGCCGTATGTAATGTGTGTTGCTTACTATCTAATTATCGTATCTATTTTAAAGGGGTAGGGTGAGCCTGTAAAATATCTTCCTCCGCTTAGACACACTTAGCCTTAACATTTTTTGTAGAAAATCACTCTATCACTTTACAGATTTCCTTCAGTATTCGCTGGTATTTGGACGATCAGATTTCACTGAACTAGCCGGTTCTTGTTACTATATGTGTTGCATACTACTTACGCTATTAACCTGAGAGTGATTTTCAATCAGAAATCCGTAGGAAGAAATATTTCTAAATGGAGAAAGGTATTTTAAAAGGAAATCAGAACCTTTAACATTTCTAAACCTACATTCGTTCATAAGGGGCACATGACTGGATTACAGGCTACAAATGAGACATACACACACTGCAGAGTGCCTACCCTCTGCAGCCCCTCAGGGGCATAACCAACACAATAGTACACCTAGAATCGCTAGGAAGCGTCAGTGAACACTTTGTCTCTAACAGACGTTGTTCCAGATGACGTGGTCTATCGTCGCTAGACGTTTGAGGCAAAGACACTGAATCACCCAATGTAAGTGGCCATTTCCTGTTACCAAGAGAGTACTGCGAAAATGTTACCCAAAAAGAGAAACAGATATTGTGCAAGTTAAAATGGTGGAACAAAACTATGCTTTTTGTCGTGGACACCTTGACAAATATTACCAAGACTCTTGAGTAGATACGTTCAGTTATTAGTCCAAGATTTAATGAGATCATCTATTAGAATTGCTTGAATAAGTACTCCCACAGTAACTACACTGATTATGAAGATTGTGAGTGTTTAAGACATTAGATTCGTATGCTTTTCAAACTCTCATAGAGCCATTCCGTTTCATATTTTCCGTCGTGATTCCTGATACACAGTCACGACCGATAATGTTTCGCACTTTATTCACAAGTGTATGTATTGACCATATGTGCTACACGGTTCACAATCATTGGTTTCGACTTCTCTTACCACTGCAAAACACACGTATAGCAAAAATAAGAGAGCATTTGGATAAGGAGGGACAAGTGGCAAGAAATATGCAGGATAATTTGGAAGTGTCTGCATAGGGCACAAAAACGTATTACATACATTCATACATTAATCCTTATTCCATAGATCATGAATACTACATTTCGTAATGATGTGGAACGTGTCACTTTAACTTAAGTTTTCTTTTTAACATAACAGGAAAATAGACGCCGACATACATAGAGAACGGCAACCTCAAAAAATTAGTCACCTCCAAGAGACATGCTAATACAGTTGTTCTAGCCCCGAATAGGTCCTCAGCAAGAGTGTTGACAACTTCCTTGTGCTGCGCCACGTCCAGCTGAAGCCACTGACTTATGATTAGATACTGCAGTACTACCAAACTGCGGTGACGGTAATCGCTGTGTTACACCAGCTGTTCCAGATAGTCCCAGACTTTTTCGAAGGAATTGAAACAGGATGTATAGATCTACATAATTAAATTTTCCTTTAGACATATGCAGCTCAAATTTATCTACGATAATGATAGAAGCCGAAGGAATGAATTATAATTGGACTAGGGTAGTTCGTACAGCCGAGTCACCTACACAGGGCTATTACAAATGATTGAAGCGATTTCATAAATTCACTGTAGCTCCATTCATTGACATATGGTCACGACACACTACAGATACGTAGAAAAACTCATAAAGTTTTGTTCGGCTGAAGCCGCACTTCAGGTTTCTGCCATCAGAGCGCTTGAGAGCGCAGTGAGACAAAATGGCGACAGGAGCCGAGAAAGCGTATGTCGTGCTTGAAATGCACTCACATGAGTCAGTCACAACAGTGCAACGACACTTCAGGACGAAGTTCAACAAAGATCCACCAACTGCTAACTCCATTCGGCGATGGTATGCGCAGTTTAAAGCTTCTGGATGCTTCTGTAAGGGGAAATCAACGGGTCGGCCTGCAGTGAGCGAAGAAACGGTTGAACGCGTGCGGGCAAGTTTCACGCGTAGCCCGCGGAATATTGGCTCATGCCAGAACTGGAGACCGACAGCGCCGACTTCATCTTTCAACAGGATGGTGCTCCACCGCACTTCCATCATGAAGTTCGGCATTTCTTAAACAGGAGATTGGAAAACCGATGGATCGGTCGTGGTGGAGATCATGATCAGCAATTCATGTCATGGCCTCCACGCTCTCCCAACTTAACCACACGCGATTTCTTTCTGTGGGGTTATGTGGAAGATTCAGTGTTTAAACCTCCTCTACCAAGAAACGTGCCAGAACTGCGAGCTCGCATCAACGATGCTTTCGAACTCATTGATGGGGACATGCTGCACCGAGTGTGAAAGGAACTTGATTATCAGCTTGATGTCTGCCGAATCACTAAAGGGGTCCATATCGAACATTTGTGAATGCCTAAAAAAACTTTTTGAGTTTTTGTATGTGTGTGCAAAGCATTGTGAAAATATCTCAAATAATAAAGTTATTGTAGAGCTGTGAAATCGCTTCAATCATTTGTAATAATCCTGTACTGCTACGGTGGTGTAATGGCCGAAATATCTGCCTCGTAAGCAGGAGATCTAGGTTCAAGTCACGACTGTGGCACAAATTTTAATTCATTTCTTCAGCTTCTACCATTATTGTATAAAATGTGCTTATCAAACTTTGACAGGGTTCCTGAACGTTTGCCTGACCAGGAACACGTATGCGTTGTCCTGTGAATGAGGTTGCTGTCATTTTTGAAGGTGGTGGTGTTCACAGCATAACATTGTGATGTAAGAGAAAGTGCAACACTTGGCCATGAAGAATACTGAAGTAAACATCTCTGTTCACGATTACCTGAATGTGAATGGCTGGGCTCAAGCTATGAAACGGGAGACATCCCCTAAGAATCACGGAACCACCTCCGGCCTTAAATACACTCCCCAACCACTGGGTGTTGCGCTTCTCATTGGGCTATCGCTGCCCTCGACGCCTTGCTTCTTTTAAACAGTAACTAAATGGCGCCTCGTTGAAACACACTGTGCTTCTCCGGTGGTTGATGTCCAGTCTCCGTGCCGTTTTACTCACTGAAGATTGCAACTTTAATTGACAGTGTGGGCAATGATCTTCAGCGGGCCACCCGCCTCTCAAAGGTCCACTGCACACAGTTCCTTTTCTAAAGTTCGCTCGAAAATTGGTTGATACCACCTGCATGAACTGTCAACAATATGTTACGTTTTCCTTGAAACCAACTGACACTCGTCTCTAGTCCTTATCGGTTAGGATCTTATACGAAAATTGTTCTTAGCCGTTATACATGACTGCCAGTGTTACACCATTCCGTGTAACACAATGGACAGTCCGCATTAATACGACAACAAATCCAGCAACTTTATTCACGATGTAGTCGTGGGCATGCCCAAACACGACAGGAACTTTCTGCCATTCTGTTACGTTGTCAGTAAGCTTGCCCGAACTGCGTGCCACTTAACGTTCGTGCGAAATCCTGATACGTTGGATTCTGTAATGCAGGGTTTGCCACGAACTTCAGCGCGTACTAAGTCTGTACGCATTAGGTACACGCTACTAAGAGCCAATAGAAACAATTCCTAGGTTGCGCTTATTAATGGAAACAAGACTTAGAAAAATCAAGACACTTTCATAGGACTTGTCGATCCAGAAAAAGCATTTTACAATGTAAAATGGTGCAGGATGTTAGAAATTCTCAAAAAAAAGAAAAAATGTGCAAGCTTTAGGGAAAGACGGTAAGATACAGTGTGTATAAACATGAAGAAGGAACAATAAACATGGAAGGCCAAGGACGAAGAGCTCGGATTAAAAATGGTGTTAGACAGGGATGCATCATTTCTCCACTACTGTTCAATCTGCCTATCAAAGAAGCAGTGACGGAAATAAAAGAAGGCTTCATAAATGAGATAAAAATTGCGAATGAAAAAATTCAAGGATAAGGTTCGTTGATGACTTTACTATGCTCAGTGAAGAAGAGATACGTGACACACTGAATGGAATAAACAGTTTAATGAATACACACCATGTATTGAGAGTAAACCGAAGAAAGACGAAAGTAATGAGGAGTAGCAGAAATGAGAAGCAGACGCAGTGAAGGAATTCTGCTACCTTTGAAGCAAAGTAACATGTGACAGGCGAAGCAAGGAGGACACAAAAGGGTGGCGAGGAGGGGCATTCCTTAGCAAAGGAAGTCTAGTATCAAGAATAGGCCTTAATTTGAGGAAGGAATTTGTGAGAACGCAAGCCTGGTGCACAATCTGTGCGGAAGCGAATCGTGGACTTGGGGTGAAACTGGAAAACAGTAGAATCGATGCATGTGAGATTAGAGCCATGTAAAGATATTCAGAATGAGATGGACTGATAAGAAGTGAGAAGATTCTTCACAAAATCAGCAAGGAAAAAAAAAAAAGTATGTGGAAGACACTGGCAAGAAGAAGGGACCATATGATGGGGCATGTGTAAAGACGTCAAGAAAGAACTTCTACGGAAGGCGAGAGTGTTGTACTATGGTACACTCTCCGGAATTTCGCATATAACCACCCATGCAATGGAAGTTTAACATAAAAAGGGCGGTCAAATGAAAGTGAGGCAGGCAGGCATAAATAAGTAAGTAAACTCTTTATTATTTCAAAATTATCACCATAACTATCAATGAATTCATCCCACTGTGAGACAAGACGGTCAGTGCGATCATGGAGAAATGTTTGTGGTTGCTTACAGAACCATGATTGTACCCAGGCGTGACCTTTTCGTCCGAATTAAATCTACGGCCACAAATGTCTTTCCAGGACTCCAAAAGCATGGAAATCGCACGAAGAGATGTCAGATTTGTATGAAGAATGTGTAAGAGCTTCCCAGCAAAATTTCTGGAGCATACTCGAAGTTCCTTGGGCAATATCTGACTGCCACTTACATTAGAATTTTCTTATTCTATTTTTAAATAATGGCATTCAGTTTTTACGTGGTCTAGCTTTTTCTGTTATTACAAAAATTTCTCCGGAAAGTAAGGTTCCGACAATTGTGAAAACATGTTCCAGGGTGGAACATGGATATGTCACTAGGAAGGCATATTCGATTGAAATTTAAAAGCGTTACAGTCAAGAAAATTTTGTCTGTATTTAATAGTCTACCTGTTACATTATTCCTGTGCTACACAATAATTATCAGTAAGTGAAGTCACATTAAGCAGTAGTATTATCAAAATCCTGTTACAAATTGAATACATTTTGGCATAGAAACTATTGGTTACTAACACGGATTTCAATTTTTAACACAGACAACATGGTTAAGACATTAAAGAAACACATTTCATTTGCAAATATCACATTTTCCGTGGTAAAAGAATTAATTCTGTTTGAAGATACAAGATGATGTATGAATGACAAGACTCACCGGAGGAGAAACACCCCTCTGAAGATGTCCAGCGCAGCTCTGGACGAAACGTTAGGAGCTGAAGAGTTTCATGGACCACGACCTTACATCCCGGAAGGTTTACCAGAAGATATTCCCTAACTGTCCACAAGTTGTATAAATAATTCTAAAAATATATAGCATTTTACCAACCATAAAATTCTGTACCTGAGAAAATAACAATATACCTGTAATATATATATGGCAGACTGCATGTTTGTTGGTGCGTTATCAAGGATCTACTCTGAAATCCCTGGATCAGTTTCAGTCAAATTTGGCAGACAACATTAGGCTTCAAGTGTTTCAGAACTGTGGGATTTATAACCTCCTAGCCCCAATAGTATCTGAGATATGGTCGAAAATGTGTTTTTCCATTCCCTGGCATATAGGCTGTCCTGCTTGATATGGATGTTGTGTGAGATCAGTATCAGCCTGCCAAGTCAACCTGCTTTTCAGGACATCCTGGGTTTCCAGCCCCCAATATGTAGGCTACCATGCATGACAGGAGTGTTGTGTTGGGTTACTGTCAGCCTGCTTCATTGACTTAGTGAACTGTATTACAGGGGCTATGCATTCGATGAGCATAGCTGGGACAGATTGAGATGTATAGAGGGGGGGATGGACAGAGTGAGGTGGAGGAGGAAATGGACAGAGATAGGGGAGAAGGGGGAGATGCATCAGGCATGTGAATGGTGTAAGTGGTAGTGCGCAGGCAGAAAAGGTAGATGGGCAGGTGGTGATGCAAAGAGACAGGAAGAGAGAGGGAGAGGAGAATATGGTCAGAGAGAGGGAGAGGAAGATATAGTCAGAGACAGATGTTGGAGGAAGTGGACAGAGAAAGGAGGAGGAGGAGATGAAGAGACAGAGACAGAGAGATGGAGATAGGAGGATGTGGTGGACAGAGAGAGAGAGAGGGGGGGGAGGAGGAGGTGTGTTCAATGTATATATCGAACACATACGTGGGCGAATCAGCCGGGAAAAGGCTAGTTCCAAATGAAACCTTTCCACGTTATATCACACTTAAACATATAGAATGTAAAATATTTGAAAATGCTGTGCAAAACACAACATCCTGTATGACAACTGTAGAAAGGTCGAAAGCTGCTTGTGACAGTCTTCAGTAGACTGAAGTACCGAAAGAAAAATACTGTCCTCTAGGTAGAACGCTCTTCCCTAATAGTGGCGGCTGCAGGTAAAAAAAATCAAGGAAGAGAGATATTGGAATGTACCAAAGAAGAAATTAAGAATGTTGGCTGTAAGTGGTATTATGGGATGAAGAGGTAAGCACTGGAGAGGACGTCGTGGTGGCCAGCTTCAAACCAGCCAGAGGACTGAGGACGCAGAAAGAAAGCAAATAACAGTTTGGCCAGCGAGCCTGTGTGCGGCTTGAATGCACGCTCTAGACAACAGCCCCCAGAGTGGGCTTGTCGGGATGGGCGGTGGGACGTGCCGGCCCGGGTCCGTCGTATCGCAGCGCTGCGGGCTTTGCTTGTTCGCGTGGGGGCTGCGGGGGCGGCAGTGTGTGCTGCCGAAGGAGGCTGCGAGAGCGGCACCAAAGCGGCCGCCGGGGCCGAGTGGCCTAATAACGGGGTCGCGCCCACCAGAGGCAGCGGCGGGGGCGGAGGTGGCCTTCGATCGGAAACCGATAGCCCGCGGTCGATGCCGCCGCCGCTGCCGGAGGCAGGCCTCGCCGCTCCGCAGCCGCCGGGAATTCATTATTGGCGACGCCGCCGCCAACTAAGAAGGTGACGGCGACATCCAGAATGCCGGAGGCGCGCCGCCATCGGCGCACTCGCTCTCTCACCAGATAAAGGACTCTCCCAATAAATGTCCTCCCCCGGCAGCGCGAGATTAGAGCCGTATGCCGAGCAGGTTCTGAGCCTGGTGTATCTACTCTTGGGCAGACGTGCCGTCCACCTCGTTTGCCCCGTTGAGATTATCTGTGTGTGTAACCGTGGCCTACACAGTGTAAGATGCTGAAACATTCCTCAGAGGGGCAAAAGTTTTCAGTTCAAAGGCGTCACCATTGGAAACATATTCCAGGGTATGTTTTGACGTAATTTTCATCATTCAGTAGTTTATTTAATTTACAACAGCACAAGATCGGAAACAGAGTGAAATCAAACTCTAAACGACTAAAGTAAAATATTGTAAGAGTACACTGATGGAAAAAAATCGCAACACTGTTAAAAAAGTTAACGTAGAGTAATGAAATTTCAGGAACGCATTTGCCTAGGTAACATATTTAAATGCTTAACATTGCAAGATCACAAGTTAATGAAAGCGCGAGATAACCATTAGCAAATGTGAAATGCTGTTAGATTAATAACCGTGTAGGCTTCAGGACGTAGAGCGCAAACATGCAAACGTGCATGCTTGTTGCACTTGGTCGGTCAGTACAGGGACCATTAATGCTGTTTATGAATAACGCAGGAGTTGTCGTACGATGATGTCCTATATGTGATCGCTTGGGGACAGATCTGGTGATAAAGCAGACCAAGAGATATGTCGACATGTTGAGTTACAAAAGCGGTACGTGGGCGAGCGTTATCCAGCTGGAAAACACACCCTGGAATGCTGTTCATGAATAGCAGCGCAACAGGTCCAGACACAAGTTTGACGTGCATACTTGCTGTCAGGGTGCATGAGATAACGACGAGAGTGCTCCTGCTGTTACACGAAATCACACCCCAGGGTCTAACTCTAGGTGTAGGCAGAACCAGCTTTCATCAGAAAAAGAACAGACCTCACCACTGCCTGCCAATGAGCCCTCGCATTACGTCACTGGAGTCGCAAATGGTGGTGGTTTGGAGTCGATGAAATACGCACTACACGGCTCGGAGCTGTCCTTGAAGTAACCGATTTGTAACAACAGTTCGTTGTGTCACTGTGGTGGCTACTGTTTCTCAGATTGCTGTTGCAGATGCTGTATGATGTACCAGAGCCATACACTGAACACGACGGTTTTTCCTCTCGGTAGTGCCACGTGGCCGTCTCGAGCCCGGTCTTCCTTCGACGGTACCTTCACATGACCACCTCTCCCAGCAATCAAGTACAGTGGCTACATTCCTGCCAAGTCTTTCTACAGTATCTGAGAGGGAACATCCAGCTTTTAGTAGTCTTATTACACGACCTCGTTCAAACTCAGTGATGTGTAGATAATGGCGTCTTTGTTGCCTTAAAGGCATTCTTGTCTGACATTTACCCAGTATGTCCAGTCTCAATGGTAACTAACGCTCACGACTGTTACAGAGTTTATTTAAAGCAAACCTCATCTGCATTCTCATAGCGGAGCTAGTTTTTTAAGGCTATTCTACAAGGAAGACAGGGAAATAACACAGCTGGTCAGGGGAGTCACCAACTCGAAAAGGTTGAAAACCCTGGGTTTATGACTTTACGCTATTAATGTGTGTGTTCCAACATTTTGCCAAGTTACATGAAACTATTTGTGAGAGTTAGGATGTGACAGCGAAGTTGTCAATAAAAGCGGAAGAATTTCAAGAAAAGTACTCCAGCAATTTCGTAGTAAGCCCGGACATCATTTTTGGAGTATGTAAATCGAGTTTAGCTGTCCGTGGACGCTGGCGTCGCAAAAGATAATTTGAAATGATGTTTTTCCTGTTTTATTTCACCGCTACTGTTATGATTTTCACATCATTCAATAGATGTGGTATTCACTTATAGCGTTATGCAAATAATCCATCTAAATGATCATTGTTAATCGTTTTTCAGCTGTAGTCGTGATATTTAGAACCTCTAGCATCCCAGTTTACAGAATTCCACGTAGACTCAAATTAGTTCATTATTTGGTGACTTAATACGAATACTTTCTGTTTTTTGTATTCTTGATATGAAAGGAACCTTTGATGAATATTACTACTATTTCCAAAACTTGCCAATTTACTCAGAAGAATACCATGTTACGAACATCCAACCGCTTCTTTTACATGATGCGTTCAAGTAAACACGAATACTCAAACGAACCATATGCGAGATATTTGCGAATATGTGTCTACCAGCCGCCACTGACTTCAGGATCATATCTTGATCTAGTAACTACAAACCTATTTGAAAATTTCCATCTAACTGGACTTAAATTTCATCCACTGCCCCTAGCTGTGCAATGTGGCAAATGTGTAACGGCACACTTTGATGCTGATGGAAGACCTCTAATACGTTAATATACACTCCTGGAAATGGAAAAAAGAACACATTGACACCGGTGTGTCAGACTCACCATACTTGCTCCGGACACTGCGAGAGGGCTGTACAAGCAATGATCACACGCACGGCACAGCGGACACACCAGGAACCGCGGTGTTGGCCGTCGAATGGCGCTAGCTGCGCAGCATTTGTGCACCGCCGCCGTCAGTGTCAGCCAGTTTGCCGTGGCATACGGAGCTCCATCGCAGTCTTTAACACTGGTAGCATGCCGCGACAGAGTGGACGTGAACCGTATGTGCAGTTGACGGACTTTGAGCGAGGGCGTATAGAGGGCATGCGGGAGGCCGGGTGGACGTACCGCCGAATTGCTCAACACGTGGGGCGTGAGGTCTCCACAGTACATCGATGTTGTCGCCAGTAGTCGGCGGAAGGTGCACGTGCCCGTCGACCTGGGACCGGACCGCAGCGACGCACGGATGCACGCCAAGACCGTAGGATCCTACGCAGTGCCGTAGGGGACCGCACCGCCACTTCCCAGCAAATTAGGGACACTGTTGCTCCTGGGGTATCGGCGACGACAATTCGCAACCGTCTCCATGAAGCTGGGCTACGGTCCCGCACACCGTTAGGCCGTCTTCCGCTCACGCCCCAACATCGTGCAGCCCGCCTCCAGTGGTGTCGCGACAGGCGTGAATGGAGGGACGAATGGAGACGTGTCGTCTTCAGCGATGAGAGTCGCTTCTGCCTTGGTGCCAATGATGGTCGTATGCGTGTTTGGCGCCGTGCAGGTGAGCGCCAAAATCAGGACTGCATACGACCGAGGCACACAGGGCCAACACCCGGCATCATGGTGCGGGGAGCGATCTCCTACACTGGCCGTACACCACTGGTGATCGTCGAGGGGACACTGAATAGTGCACGGTACATCCAAACCGTCATCGAACCCATCGTTCTACCATTCCTAGACCGGCAAGGGAACTTGCTGTTCCAACAGGACAATGCACGTCCGCATGTATCCCGTGCCACCCAACGTGCTCTAGAAGGTGTAAGTCAACTACCCTGGCCAGCAAGATCTCCGGATCTGTCCCCCATTGAGCATGTTTGGGACTGGATGAAGCGTCGTCTCACGCGGTCTGCACGTCCAGCACGAACGCTGGTCCAACTGAGGCGCCAGGTGGAAATGGCATGGCAAGCCGTTCCACAGGACTACATCCAGCATCTCTACGATCGTCTCCATGGGAGAATAGCAGCCTGCATTGCTGCGAAAGGTGTATATACACTGTACTAGTGCCGACATTGTGCATGCTCTGTTGCCTGTGGCTATGTGCCTGTGGTTCTGTCAGTGTGATCATGTGATGTATCTGACCCCAGGAATGTGTCAATAAAGTTTCCCCTTCCTGGGACAATGAATTCACGGTGTTCTTATTTCAATTTCCAGGAGTGTAGTTCGGTTCTGATAAATCGAGCAGAGACCGTATTATGGCCACCAATATCACCTGACCTGAACCATCTGGATTTTTGTGATAAGTGTCCCCTCTAAAGTGAGGTGTATAGCACTCCCGTTGATGAGGTTGAAAAAGGGGAGCAGCGAATTGTGCAGTCTTGTCCAGATGTACCAGATGATTTGCATCTGTTGTGAAAGATTCGTAATTGACTGCAGACACGACTTCAGTATTGCATCCATATAAGAATACACCTACATCACATTCTTTGATAGACACAAGTGTACCGCAAATTGTAACGTACTGAAGTGATGTATTTCTTCCGAAGGTAGAGAACTGGTGAAATTTCAGCCCAATTAGAAGCGCAGATAATCGAAAAATGAACATTTTAATTACAATGTTTGCTGACTAGGACGATATTCTATGTATACGCTGGTACATAAAACTTAAGGACGACAGTAACTTTTTCATGGTGTCTCACTGCCAAGGAATACAGCTCAATGAAACTTGAACCCTTACAATATGGAACTGAAAGAAATACGCAATGGGATGAACAGAAATGACACTTTTATTCCAAGATAACAATTATACGGAAGTCACTATGCATTATCATGGTCTCCTGGACATTACAAAAGCCGGGACATGGTTTTTAATAGGGCGTGTATCATTACAGATGGTAGTGCGTCTTATGCAGGTGCTCCCTCCTGAGTAATAGGTTCGCAAGTAGTTTTTTTTTCGTGGTAGGGCTTCATACCATAACGTTTACCAGCACGCACTTCGTGCCAGAAGTTTATGTCTGCTCGGAGTATACGAAACCAAAGATATTACCCTCAGTGGAATAAAAGGGCTCCGTGATGCTGTCAGTTACATTTGCTGGTCATCAGAAAGTTTTAAAACTTGAAATCATTAATGTCAATGCCTCTTCCTGCTTTCTTATGAGAAGGTACGCTTGTGTAACTATCTTACGTTAAATGAAACATTAAAAGTAGTACGCACATGTTACGTTAACTAGTACCTCAACCTTGGTATATAAGATATTCAATCAAATTAATGCAGGCTCATATGATTAGCATTTCACGTAAAGTAATATTTAAATCTCTAGTGTCGCATGTATTAATATCCTATCCGATGTTGGCTAGCATTCGTGATTATTTATTACTATTTCATTTTGTGGCACTTGAATCTGCACTTTTGAAACGAGTCCGATACAGTGATTAACGTTAAAGTCATTTGCATTAAAAATTAACTTTAATAAAATTTCGTTGCTCCACATCGGGCGAAAAGGGTATCCTACTACATATATTCTATTCGTTTAACGCACAGACACGCTATAATTGGCGTCCGTTCGAGAACGCTTTGAATAATTGATGTGTCGCTTTTTCATGTATACTAACACAACGTTACTTTCTGTTTCATGGAACTGAATCAATACTAAACCAAATGGAGAGAAAAAATATAAAAATTGTAACAAGAGCAGCAAATTGAAACCACGCGAATTTTGACGGTGGAACAGAGATACGGAAGTAAATTTATAAATTTTCATCAAAGTGTTAAGTTTAATATAGAATCTGTCACAATTCTATAATGTACTTTAGTTTGCCCGTCGACAGGCTGTATATAGAGTTATTCAGTAATCTAAATGTTTGTCGGGGCATATTGCAACAAACACTCAAGCTCTCAAATTTCCTTTTAATACGGACTGAACCGTGATGTAATTAATATTCTTTCACTACGACGAATAACATTTTCAATGTGTTAATTAACTGTTTAGTTGAAATAAAATGGTGAATTTGTTCATATTAATTTAATTTTTGAACTACCAATTTCCGATCAGAGATAGCAAATATGGATCCTTGTACTGAAAGGGCAGACGAATCAAACCCGGCATCAGAAAGAGGATACGTAGTTTCAGTAAGTCAGCCGCACGATCCTCTAACCGCTTTATTTGAAAAATTAGAATCGTCACTCCCCCTTCCGTTCGCTTCAAGTGATTAATGGAAACATGAATCTGGATGGCTACATTTGAATCCCCTCTCCATCGGAATACCAGTCCATTGCATTCATCGCCAAAAGATTTGGTCTTTAAGCGCAGATTTATTTCTGTTTAATAGTTCTGGCTTGTTGTACTGAATGTCAATATGTCGTGGTGTCATGTATTACGATTACCTCAGGTAAGTAAATAAATTAATAAGCGACAAGTTCTGCAACGATATACCGGCTGTGACGGTATGTGTGAAAGATGTAATGCCTTGAATTTTAAGTCTGTGTCTCGTAGGATTCTGAAGCGCTGCTACATATTCGTAGCCAAATTTACAGAGATCGAGGAAAGGATTTTTTTTTATATTCATTTCAGTTATACGAAAAAATTTTACGCCAGGTAATTAATGTCACTATATGATGATAATTTCTAAGACATATAAAATAATAAGACAGAGGAATCTTGCTGTACAAAAAGTCCTCAATTATAAAGTAATAAAACGGGAAATCAATTTTTGCGTAAGTGACACATTTACATGCCTGAGTTCAAATAATTTTTCAGTTACATCAAGTCAGCATAAGTAAATATAGTACAAGCAGTGAATGGGTTTTTGATTGTTTTTATAACTAATTGACCATGATATGTACACACATGTGAATGAAGTTGAATAGACACACATCAAAAAAAGTTTGGCATCACTCCGGTTCCCAGAACTCCTGAAGCCAGACGTTGTATCACAGACACAGTCTCTTTGACTGTTCAGAGATGTCGATAAATCCGCCCAAAGATGTTAACCGTGAATGAGTAGCGCCTAATAGACGGAGGAAGTCCGACAGTCGATCAGTTCCAGTCATTCCACCAGGAATGTTTTATCTGTAGTTCGACCATGCCTAGGCGGTCAATACCGCGGTTCGATCGCGTCCGCATTGTTCTTTGTGCCAGGAAGGGCTCTCAACAAGGGAAATGTCCAGGCATCTCGGAGTGAACCAAAGCGATGTTGTTAGGACATAGAGGAGATACAGAGAGACAGGAACTATTGACGACATGCCTTGCTCAAGCCGCCCAAGGGCTACTACTGCAGTGGATGACCGCTACCTACGGATTATGGCTCGGAGGAACCCTGACAGCAGTGCCACCATGGAATAATGCTTTTACTACAGCCACAGGACGTCGTGTTACGACTCAAACTGTGCGCAATAGGCTGCATGATGTGCAACTTCACTCCCGACGTCCATGGCGAGGTCCATCATTGCAACCGCAACACCATGCAACGCGGTACAGATGGGCCCAACAACATGCCGAATGGACCGCTCAGGATTGGCATCACGTTCTCTTCACCGATGAGTGTCGCACATGCCTTCAACGGGATAATTGTCGGAGAGGTGTTTCGAGGCAACCAGCAGGCCGAACGCCTTAGCCACACTGTTCAGTGAGTGTAGCAAGGTGGAGGCTCCCTGATGTTTTGGAGTGGCATTATGTGGGGCCAACGTACGCCGCTGGCGGTCATGGAAGGCGCCGTAATGGCTGCACGATACGCGAAAGCCATTATCCAACCGATAGTGCAACAATATCGGCAGCGTATTGGCGATGTATTCGTCTTCATGGACGACAATTCGAGCCCCCCTTCGTGCACATCTTGTGAGTGACTTCCTTCAGGATAACGACATCGCTCGACTAGAGCGGACAGCATTTTCTCCAGACATGAAGGCTATCGAACATGCCTGGGACAGATTGAAAGGGGCCGTTTATGGACGACGTGACCCACCAACCACTCTGAGGGATCGATGCCGAATCGCCGTTGAGGAGTGGGACGATCTGGACCAACAGTACCTTGATGAACTTGTGGATAGTGTGTCACGACGAATACAGGCGTGCATCAGTACAAGAGGACGTGCTACTGGATATTAGAGGTACCGGTGTATACAGCAATCTGGACCACCACCGCTGAAGGTCTCGCTGTGTGGTGGTACAACATGCAATGTGTTGTTTTCATGAGCAATAAAAAAGGCGGAAATGATGTTTATGTTGATATCTATTCCAGTTTTGTGTACAGGTGCCGGAACTTTCGGAACTGAGGTGATGCAGAACTTTTTTTATGTGTGTAGTAGCACGTTTGAGCGAGACTGACTGCAAAAGAGCAACTTACCGATTGATTAATTTAATCACATGTGACTAAAGTTAAATATACAAACGCAACAGACTGATAATGAAAATGCACACGACTATAATGAATGTCTAAAATTAACGAAAATGATTTGCTGTTACTGAAACAAAAATGCGCACACGGATGACGTTTCTGCCAGCACTGAAGACAATCCACACCTGCTTTATCTGTATTTGACCACTCTTCATACGTTCAGGTAGTCCGTGGACTTACCGGACAATTGGCACATCACTGCGATGTTGATTGCAACACGATTCATATTGTAACACAAATATGAAACAAAGCATTGCTGTGCAGCACATCTAATCAAATGATTGTACAATGTGTTATTAGGCCCTGACGGCGTGGTTACCAAAAGTTTCTCACCTTAATGCAACAATTTTGTACTAACTCATTAGACATAATAGCTTAATATTCAGACAAGAAGCCTGTTTTAATAAAAAGAATCGAAGTTGCGGACGTAGACTGAAGGTTATGAACAAGTGCAAAACTAATCTTCAGTACCGGTGAATAAAACACAACAGGAGTTCATTATTCACTCGAAGCAAAATCTATATTCCAAATGCTCTCACATAAAGGCAGGTGAGGTTATCATGTCTGACACATTGTTCGCCACAGGATAAAGCATTCAGGAACAAGGGAAGTTTCTAACCAAATGTCTAAGAGTCTATTTTCTTGTGCTTTAAAAGATTATCAAACTAACAACAGAAATTATACAATACACAGTGTACAGATAATGTCGTAAAAAGGGCCTTCAAACTGACACATTCTACACACACTCACCACCAGAACTTCGGTTTCTCATGACTGACAAAATAAAAACACCTCGAAGTTGACCTCTAGCCGTGCCCTGAAATGAGAAATGTCCTACCTACTATCCTTCCCATCCCTCCCGCAATGATAGTCCGCAGTCCACCGAACCTACACAATATACTCGTCCATCCTCACACAACCCCTGCACCCAATCCCTTACCTCATGGCTCATACCCCAGTAATAGACCTAGATGCAAGACCTGTCCCATACATCCTACCACCGCCACCCACTCCATTCCAGGCACAAACATCGCCTATCCCATCAAAGCAGAGCTAACTGTGAAACCAGTCATGTAATCTACAAGCTAAGCAGGATTCTATGTGGGCACGGCAATCAACCAGCTGTCTGTCCACATGAATGGTCACCGACAAACTGTGGACAAGACCCAAGTGGACCACCCTGTTGCTGAACACACTGCGGCACATGATATCCTTCATTTCAATGACTGATTCATAGCCTGTGCCATGTGGATCCTTGTCACCAACACCAGATTTTCTGAACTACGCCGGTGGGAACTTTCCCTGGCCTCAACCTTCGTTAATCACTATCTTCACCTATCCAGCCCCTTCCCTGTTCCCATTCCAGCACTACCAGTTGATGGTTGGAGTGCTGGCACATTATCTGCGAATCCAGTAATGCTGGCTACAGATGGGTTATGCATGGGGATCGTGTCAAACTGAACCGCATCAAAACAGCCTGAAGATGACGCAATGAAGCGTCGAAACTGGTAGCGACAAAATAAAATAAAATCATAAGGCCGGCTGTAGGTGTTTTTTATTGTTTGTCACGATAGTAAACGGCCGTCGTCCCAGAGACCTCCTGCTAGAAGGATGGACATGCAAAAGGCTCACTGCGGCCTGCACTGCAAAAGGTGGTTACTCAGGCTTTTGACAGTTGGTCACACTAACATGCGCGGACAGTGCATGTATGACTTGAACTAAAACAGATTCGAACACTAAAATTCACAAAAAAATCAAATTTTAGAGTATTACTGAGCCAACCTCGTACAGCAGGGGCCTTTCATCAGAAACAAACAGGCCAAAAAACATCAACGTTTTATGAAAAAATGTAAGTACCTCACACGAGTTACTCGAAAAAGCACGTTGCCTCTGCACAACATCGCAGCATACTGAGGTATAGCGACGACTGACATGTCTTCAGAGCGGCGCATTAGATGTCGGTAATTCACACCCAGATTATACGTACTGTATAACCAAACATTCATGGAATAAACATGTGATAAATGCGTTTTAATAAGAGGCAGTACAACAATTGGTCACCAGGACGATGGCATATTATAATGTAAAATTACGAAGAGATGGGAGACTATATACAACAGAAACAACAAATAAAAAAGGCTACAAAATTTAAATACCTAGCTGAAATAATACAATCAATTGCTTTGGAGAAAGAAGCTAACTTTCCAAGGGCAAGGAAAGTGGAGATGGTTTTTCAAATACCAAACAGCTGTATAACAAGAACTCTATTTCCATACTTGAAACACTTCGGCACCACAACACACGCATTAGACCAGAATGCCTTTGTAGTTCAGAATGTCTGTAGTTAAATACAGCCAGACAGTTAGTTGAAATAGAGAATAAGGAAAGGAAGAGTACCAGCAAAATCTTGGGACGAAAGTATGACAATGGGAAATGGAAATTAAGAAGTAATAAAGAAATTATGAAAAAAAATAGACGCAATGAGAGGAGAAGAGCTGTGTTCTACGGACACATAAGAAGACTGCATGGAAAAAGAAAAAGAAAATAAATTTTTAACTTTTTTGACAAAAACCCAAAAGCATCCATGGCGTGGAACAAAGAAGTTAAAGCAGAACTGTGGGAGATGGAAATAACGAACGAAAAAATAACAGAAAGAGAGAAGTTCAGAGCAAAAGTAGGAAGTTTCAAGTGCTTCCAGGTGAAAACAAAGAGAAAGACAGATGCCGTATCGACAGAAGAAAGAAGAGAAAAACATAGAGAGAGAATGAAAAACTACTGAAAAGGAGAAAAGAAAGAAGAATAGCTGTTTCGTGTGGTATTTAGTAGGCCAAACCAATACGCTTACACTCTGGTCTTCAGAGCTGTAGCATAAATCAGAAGTACATTACTAAGAGAAATCATATATATGCTTCCGAAAATTTTCCAAACATCATATTTGACAAAACATTATTCTGCATGATGATGTACACAAAGTATTAGTCGAAAAAACGAACTTTCATATGAAGGGAATGCTTTGCGCACTAGTTTATATTATACTCTTGGAAATTGAAATAAGAACACCGTGAATTCATTGTCCCAGGAAGGGGAAACTTTATTGACACATTCCTGGGGTCAGATATATCACATGATCACACTGACAGAACCACAGGCACATAGACACAGGCAACAGAGCATGCACAATGTCGGCACTAGTACAGTGTATATCCACCTTTCGCAGCAATGCAGGCTGCTATTCTCCCATGGAGACGATCGTAGAGATGCTGGATGTAGTCCTGTGGAACGGCTTGCCATGCCATTTCCACCTGGCGCCTCAGTTGGACCAGCGTTCGTGCTGGACGTGCAGACCGCGTGAGACGACACTTCATCCAGTCCCAAACATGCTCAATGGGGGACAGATCCGGAGATCTTGCTGGCCAGGGTAGTTGACTTACACCTTCTAGAGCACGCTGGGTGGCACGGGATACATGCGGACGTGCATTGTCCTGTTGGAACAGCAAGTTCCTTTGCCGGTGTAGGAATGGTAGAACGATGGGTTCGATGACGGTTTGGATGTACCGTGTACCGTGCACTATTCAGTGTCCCCTCGACGATCACCAGTGGTGTACGGCCAGTGTAGGAGATCGCTCCCCACACCATGATGCCGGGTGTTGGCCCTGTGTGCCTCGGTCGTATGCAGTCCTGATTGTGGCGCTCACCTGCACGGCGCCAAACACGCATACGACCATCATTGGCACCAAGGCAGAAGCGACTCTCATCGCTGAAGACGACACGTCTCCATTCGTCCCTCCATTCACGCCTGTCGCGACACCACTGGAGGCGGGCTGCACGATGTTGGGGCGTGAGCGGAAGACGGGCTAACGGTGTGCGGGACCGTAGCCCAGCTTCATGGAGACGGTTGCGAATGGTCCTCGCCGATACCCCAGGAGCAACAGTGTCCCTAATTTGCTGGGAAGTGGCGGTGCGGTCCCCTACGGCACTGTGTAGGATCCTACGGTCTTGGCGTGCATCCGTGCGTCGCTGCGGTCCGGTCCCAGGTCGACGGGCACGTGCACCTTCCGCCGACCACTGGCGACAACATCGATGTACTGTGGAGACCTCACGCCCCACGTGTTGAGCAATTCGGCGGTACGTCCACCCGGCCTCCCGCATGCCCACTATACGCCCTCGCTCAAAGTCCGTCAACTGCACATACGGTTCACGTCCACGCTGTCGCGGCATGCTACCAGTGTTAAAGACTGCGATGGAGCTCCGTATGCCACGGCAAACTGGCTGACACTGACGGCGGCGGTGCACAAATGCTGCGCAGCTAGCGCCATTCGACGGCCAACACCGCGGTTCCTGGTGTGTCCGCTGTACCGTGCGTGTGATCATTGCTGGTACAGGCCTCTCGCAGTGTCCGGAGCAAGTATGGTGGGTCTGACACACCGGTGTCAATGTGTTCTTTTTTCCATTTCCAGGAGTGTATATACAAACAGAAAGTGTGTGATTTTGGCCACAAATAGAAAGAAAACAGAACAATTAAAAACAATGAGGTGTATAAACTGTGACTGGACAAGGTTCACATGGATAAAATAAAAGGTCACATAAAATGTAAAAAAAGTAGTTAGATTTCTTTAGATAGCTGTAGTAATTTAACCATCGTTTTCTCATGAGCAAGGCGCCCAAGGCAGACTACTGACTGAGGCAGCTGAAATGTGGTACAGTCATGTTAAATGCCACACGTCATACTACACAGTGTATGTATCTAGCAGCACCTATGAAATGTGAGGCTCGGGTAGAGGAAAAGAAACAGCAGAGGAATCAATAAAATATACGAAACATCAAGCTACAAACAGGTATATATTCAGACTTACTATTTGCTCGATGTGTGTGACTTCAGACTTTTTTCATAAAAAGCTGCCAAATAGGGCCAAGTGTACATCAGATGAAAAATAACTTTGTTCATTAACTACTCTATCGAGCAGCTTCTTCTTACGCTTTCGGATCTCTCCGCTTCCAGTAGGTCAAGAGTACGTCATTTTGGAGCGCAGCGGATTATTCAGATATTCTTTTTCATTTTATCCAGTCAGTACCCACTTTCAGACAAATGCATGCTGAGTGCGGACCCATTCTGCATTTACAAATGTTCTCCACACCCCAAATCAAATGATTTGCCGGTTTGGCCTGTGTAATAATGACAGCACTGACTACCGCCAATTCTGTATACCACTACTCTGAAAATGTATTTTTGTTTTCTATATTATGTCTAATTGCGTGTTTTATACTTGGAATTTACACATGATATTAGACTTTCCGAAGCACTTTTCGTTTTGCTGCGACATTTTCCACGCAGTATTAGGGCTACAGGCCTAATATTAACTATAATTCTACCATTTGTTGAATGTGAATACCGTCTCCTTTGTTATTTTTTCTGTTTTATTACAAGGTAGCATCACCTCTTTCTCAGAGTTCCAAGCAACTATTGCTATATGACATGTCATGTTGATTTTAGGATCCAGCAACAAACTCGAGTAGACTATCAAGAATTATTGCGCGGGGAAAGCCTGTCCAATAACTACTGTAATTACATTTAAAATTCTGTGTTGAAGTAAATCATTTTTAGTAATTCGAGTATACGCTTGCTGGTAGACCGAGCATGAAAAAATTGAAATAATTTTATGTGTGTTTCATTGATAAACCTAAATGTCACAAACTGAATTTCTCATTTCGTATGATACTCTTCTGACTCACTTTGTAAATGGATTTAAAATATCTCCATCAGAAAATCTGCTCTGTCGCAGCACTCAACACAGCGTATTTCATTCCATTTGAGTGTACGTAGCCCGCGGATACAATTCCCGCTCAAGAAATACGAGTTTTAAACTGAATTAAGGAATATTTCCATTCGATAATGAATCTCCAGTGTCGCGTAGAATTTGACTTCACACGTCGTCATATAACCCGCAGGGTGCATTTCAATAGGGATGCAAGAGCGATTGAATTTGAATTCCTTCCCTCACCCCGTCTGCTCACCAATGATGGCTTTGCTAGTGGTTTCCAATTTAGAATAATGTCCAGTTAATATGTGCAATATCCGCGAGGCCAAATACGAAGATCTTATCTGGATGGGAATTTAGTGCAAATGGAAAGAAATACGTTCGGATAAATGACTGAAGTTAAAAGTAAGTCCCTTGGAGAGAGTGAAACTGGGAAAGGAGAAGGCTAACGTTAAGCGCTCGATAACGCTTCTCGTGTCTTGGAGTTGCTAAAGCATCTAACAAAGGATTACACCTAAAATTCATTTTTTCACTCACTCTAAATTTTTTGGTATTTCTCTGTAGCAATGGACAACATCGTCCAGAAATAATTGAAAATAGTTCGAATCTTCCGGTTCTGACTAAGGTTTCTGGGAGGATTCCCTTCGTTCATAAGTAAATTCTGGAACTGGTAATTCCCTGCATTTTAATCCCAGTTCCAAAGAACTCTGCCCCACTACTAACTGAAGAAAAATCGCGACTCTATAATGGGCCCAATGCCGAACAGCTAGATCGCCTCCGTGGGATAAAGAATGAAAAAAGAGGTAAGAAACAGCGAATCAGAAAAACGGAGATTCTTCTTAGAAGATATGACACAGAGGCAAAGATCCTCAGTTTACAACGTTGCAAACCTATTTGTTGCAGTAAAAATACAAGGAGCTGATGTAAACCGAAAGCAAATATGGAAACTGTCCTTAAGTTATTACTTCTATCAAATCTGAATACCGTATGCCGTTTTTTTCCTTTTGAAACAGTCAGTAAATGACATTTGATTAACTAGGAAAGTAGCATGCCGGATTACACGAAACATGTTCTAATTGTTACATAAATGTCAATAAACGGAACATTTAATCAGTAGTACAGAAGCAAATTAATTTAATACTATATGGCGCAAAATACGTTTTGCTATTTGTCTCATAATCTGTTTCAGTGAGGTGCTACGATGACTTACATAAATTTGTGCACAGTTTTATCACAGCGTAAAAATTGAATTCTTGCTGATGTAAGGCGAGCTTACATATTGACAGTTGACATAGATCGTTGGCCGATTACTTTTCTTGCATATGCTTTTATAGACATTTTAACCTTCCTCTTGACAGCATCGTCGTTACGCATGGAGCACCATCACTTACTGTCTGGAGGACTTGATCGAATTCCCTCTGTGGGATCGAGGCGGAGAACAAGCTCGGATTGGGGAAGGATAGGATCGAATCATCTGTATCCTGATAAAGTGAAATATCCTAATATTTTCCGTAGCCTTAACGGAAAACACAGAAAATCTGAATCTTGTTATCCAGACGGAAATTTGAATCCCGAATGTAAATCCAGTTTCTTGAACACTGCGTTTTCTCGCTCGGCGAATCTGGAAGCAGCCAGGTGTAATGAAATGTTTGACGACGATTTGGTATCACCTGAACGTCTGTCCTATTGCGAACTTGTAGCTGATGTGTTCCTAAGCGGAGTCGAGATAAATCTTTGACCACAGAGCCACAAATACTTGTTGAAAAGTGCGCGCAGCAAATACATATTCGACCTGGGTTTTTGTGGATTTATTGGAGATATTTTACATTTGGAGCATGGACAATTATTGCCGGGCATTATATAAAGAACAGGAAACAACCGATAGCGACAGTACCACACGTGGAAAGTTTGGAGTAATATGTATAAAATTGATAGAAATAGGCGACTGATGCCACTGTGTTGAGCATATTAATTTATTTGTTTCCATTGGGTTTCATTTATTTTTGCAATACATGGATAATATTTTGTATGCAGTCACTGCCTAATAAAGTCTATTTTCAAAAAAATGGTTCAATTGGCTCTGAGCACTATGGGACTTAACATCTATGGTCATCAGTCCCCTAGAACTTAGAACTACTTAAACTTAACTAACCTACGGACATCACACAACACCCAGTCATCACGAGGCAGAGAAAATCCCTGACCCCGCCGGGAATCGAACCCGAGAACCCGGGCGCGGGAAGCGAGAACGCTACAGCACGACCACGAGCTGCGGACGAAAGTCCATTTTCAACAGCTCTTATTCGGACAGATGCTAAGTGATGCGCGGGCCATTCTTAAGACTGTAGAATCGCACATTGTTGTCACTATCTCGATCTCCAATAAAATCCTATAACAAATTTGGCAACTTGGACACCATATGTCGTGAAATAGTTTCTCAGAGGATAATCATTGCAAGTTTCTGTTAAGATAATCTTCAATGGAGCTGAAGTACTTTTACTAGACAAAATTACTAATTTTGTCTAAAGTGTTATTACTTTTTGTATAAGACGTTAAATATGCTTTGACAAGTAGTTGAAAACTAGCGTATCCGCATAGTAACAGTAGCTATAAAGTTTTAACACCTCAAAAAATACCAGTCTGCGACCATAAAGCGTGGTGATGGCGTCCTCCACGTACTCACCTTTAAATGTCACGTTTTTATCCCCGACGACGGATGACTTGGCAGAGAGCGGGGCTCATGCAAGATGAACCCTGGTTCGAACTGAGCTCCGATAACCAGCAAAGACATGCCTACAAGAGACTCCCCAATCAGCGGTGGCATACCAGCCTGAATGTCACCCGTCATACGGCCAACCAGATGTGACGGTCTAGGGTACCATTTCATTTCACAGCAGGACCCCTTTAGTTGTCGTGCGCGCACCATTAAAAACAGCACAGCGGTAAATCGACTATATGCTACGCTCCGTTTCGTTTCCCTTCGTGGTAAGCCATCTGCGGCTTACTTTTAAGTAAGATAAGGCCCGCCAACACAGACGAGAGTTTCTACTGCTTGTCTTCGTGTTGGCCAAACCCTACTTTGGGCAGGAAGGTCGCCGGACCTCTCCCGAAATGAGGGCGTGTGCAGAATTATGGGCGCTGCCCTAAAACCAGCTGGGGATTTTGACCAACTGGAAAAAAATTGGGCGCGATATCTTTCAGGAGGACATCCAGGAACTCTATCAATCAATGCTAAGCTGAGTAACTTCCATAAGGGCCAGATGCGGACAGACATATATTTGACTCGCTCAATTTGAGAAGCTGTTTCTATTGACTAAATCATCCAATGTTTGTGAAATTGTAATAATTTTTTTGTTTGTACAAATACAGCACATATACTGATTTCTGTTCTATTCGGACACTCTCTGAATGATGTGTCCTATTTTTTTGTCTTACGGTGTATGACGTTATGGGCATAGCAGTAATAAAACTATCAGATTATTTCTATTTAATTTCTGATAAGATCTAATAGTTTATGAGAATATAATTTAAATAGTCTTTAATTTACTGCAACACTCTGCAAAAAGTAATATTTCCATTCGCTTCGAGGTATAACGTCCATCTACAGTTAAAGTTGTCACAGTCCGCGAACAGCTATAAACCTCGAATGCTGAAATACATCAAACTTCAACACATCGGTACAAATCTGAAGTCTTTCACACTAGGCGCGGACGACACACG
This sequence comes from Schistocerca cancellata, assembly GCF_023864275.1. Classification (NCBI taxonomy): domain Eukaryota; kingdom Metazoa; phylum Arthropoda; class Insecta; order Orthoptera; family Acrididae; genus Schistocerca; species Schistocerca cancellata. Next base: position 655,539,539 of record NC_064627.1, read on the forward strand.
GCCTTTGCGAACTCTCGGAAACGATCGCTGGGATTGAGATGCTGAGGATGCACTGCGCATACTAACGTGCACCTGATGGTACGCGGCACTGGCGCTTCTCGATTATACACTGTCCAGTCACATTAGTCTGACCACCCGTTGAAAGCTGGGGTAACAAACTTTTGCAGTACAGACGTGCAAGAAGAGAGTCAATGAGGTTCTGGAAGGTACCGACAGGCATGTGCGGCCATGTCGACTCCAGTGCCGTGGCCAGGTGACACGGTTGGTAGCTTGAGGATCCGTGGCGAAAACAGCACCATAGATGTCATCCAATAGATTGTCAGCGGGGCTTTAATCTGAGGAGTTAGGTGGCCAAAGGAGTACGGTAAACTCAACCTCGTGCTCTTCGAACCATGCACGTGGACTTTGAGCTGTGTGAGGCGTTGCTTTGTCCTGCTGGTAGATGCCACGGTGAAAAAGAAAGAAAAAAAAAACAGACTGCACGTAGTGGTGGACATGTTACCTAAGGATAGATACACAGCTGTGTTGACCCGCTGTGACTTCCAGAATGACGAGATCACACAGTGAAAGCCATGAAAACATGCCCTAGACCATAACGTTCTCTCCCCCGTCCTGGACTCTTCCAGCGATTGTTCAGGTTGGTACACGTCTGATGGACAGTAAAACGTGATTCATCTGAGTAGTACTTCTGTCGCCACTCAGTGGACGTCCACTTGTGGTACTGGCATGTGAATTTCGGCCTTTGTCGTCGATGAACAACAGTCAGCATGGGAAGATGAACCAGGCGTCTGCTACAGAGTCCCAAACACAGAAACTTTCGTTGAACGATCGTTGAGGTGCCACACTTGGTAGCCCCTTGGTTCATCTGGCCAGTCAGTTACTCAACAGTGTCACATCTATTTGCCCGTACACAGCTCACAGCCGTCGTTAACCTCTGCCATCTATGGCCTGTGGTGCATGGCGGTTGCTCGGCGCCGACTTTGGATGGGGCCATTTTGCCAAGCATGTTATACTTCAACCTCGGCGGCTCGCGAACACCTTATAAACTTGGCCGTTTCGGAAATGCATCCACCCTTGCCCCGGAAGCCAATGATCATGCCCTTTTGGACGCCAGATAAAACTCTCCACTTCCGTATTGCGACAACGACTGCAGTGTTTTCCCCTCTACACCCTTTATGAACCCTCCACTGCCAGTGCTTCCACCTGCCCCCTGTGACTGGTTATTGCACGCTGAAGTCTAAAGTAGGCGGTAGTCATATTAACATGACCGGACCATGTATAAGCCTAGGTCATCCATAACAACGAAAACTGTAAAGGGCAGTCAAATGAAAATTACAAAGTAATAATCTGTTTATTACTTCAGAAGTAATCACCAGAACCGTTAATACGTTTATCCCTTTGCGAGACATGAAGGTCAATGTCTTCATGAAAAACTGTTTGCGGTTGCCTACGGAAGCATCGTTGTACTCAGGCGTGCACCTCTTCGTCAGAAGCTAATCGACGGCCACGAATGTCTTTCTCTAGGGCTCTAAAAATAAGGAAATCCGGTCTCTATGGAGGATGTGAAACGGATTCCTAGCGAAACTTGTGCAGCCTAGTAGAAACAGTCCTGGTATGTGCTCGAACAGTCCACGAGTGTACTGCCGGTTCATAGTGTCCAACGGGCACAATACTTCGGCGATCAGACATGTCGCGATCGTCAAGTGCGCTGTCAGCGCAGCTGACTATGGCGACATGTGTGATTGCCAAAGTATTGTGCCCGTTGGACACTATGAACCGGCAGTACACCTGTGGACTGTTCGAGCAAGAAATACGCCGGAAGAAACTGAAGCATCACAGTTCTGGTATGTGTTGGCGGGTATATGTGGACACATGTGAGCTGGTACAATCATGATTCCGTAGGCAACCGCAAACATTTTTCCGTGAAACCACCAACCATCTTTCCTCACAGTGTGGTAAATATAATAACAGTTATGGCGATTGCTTTTGTGGTAACAAACAGTTTACTTACTTTTCTTCCATGCCTCGTTTTCTTTTGACTGCCCTTTATACTGTGTGATCACAATTCAAGTTTCACAAATAAATCATTAAAACTATGCAGGTATCTCTCTCTCTTGTTTGTAGTTATTCCCCCCCCCCCCCCCCCCCCGTCCCAAGCCTACTGGATATCTTGATACTACTGAAAGACTGACTGATTACCAAGTAACATAAACTGATTACCAAGTAACATAAAAAATTAAGTGACCAGCTATTCCGAATTGTCTTTACATGACCTTTTGCCTGATGCATTCACATTTTACAATATATGCGCGGTATTCACACTGAAAAAGCCTTTATTACTGGCCAATTTCAAAAGTTTTAATATAAATACGGAATAATGCGGAATCACTAAACAGGAAACATGTAATGGATGTTTATGCACTGTGCTGACTTTCTAATAAGTGGTATTGTGGAACACTGCGTGTTCTGTCTTTTTGTTTAGCTGCAAAACTGTTTACCGCTTGTAGCGTTAGAAATGTTTAGTGTACTGAACATGCCGTACACAGGTTACAGAATAAATGCGTATATTTCATTTTCTATCTGGTTAGAATTCGCGGTAATTACATTAGTTTTCCCTGAAATTTATTTATTAATGAAATTAGCGTAAATTACTGTTCTTAATATTGAGGCAAATGCGTTATTTTGTGTGTATAATAACATTGTAAGCGGCGATGGACTCATCTCATCGGCACACTGTTTCGTTGCACTGAAATTAACTAAATATTCAAGAACTTATTTTGTTTCTTAAAAGACATTTTGCTGTTCACCGTGAGTTACATGTAAAAATATTTAATGTGCCAGACCGTTGTTCCGCCATATAGCCTATCACCGGTGACGTATATTGCTTATAACTATATCAAATAATGCGTGTGCGAAGAATAAAATCTTTTTAATCTTCAAATTTATGTTGATCTGTTTTCATCCCATAACGGTACGGTCCAGTGCGACCAATAAGTAATGTCATTTAGCATTTGACAGCTATAACATGTACACACGAGGACCTGTGTATACCACGTAAATCAACATCAATTTTAACATCGTAAGGATTTGATAATTGACACGCAAATCATTTAAGAAGGACATACACAATATTTACCACTAATGAAGGGCCATATGGTCGAATATCGGTCTGGAAATTAAACATTTTTACATGCAGCTCATGGTGCACAGTAATATGTCTTTCAGAAAGTTCTTACAAGCTGCAGGACACTAAACATAAGAAGTTTTCATATTTTATTTCAAATAACATGCGAGTTACGCGCCCTTTTTCGATTTTATGAAGTCTTATGTAGAACAAATACGTTTTTCGTCATTTAAAGAATTGTCACTGTAACAGTTGCCGTTTTGTTTACATGTCGATTTAACGAGATTACAAAAAATTGTAAAACTACAACTGGTTTTTAGTACTCACGTTTTTTCTGCTCCTTACTTTTTTACCATACGTTACCCTGTGCACAGGCATCCGTTTGTCAACATACAGCACTGCAATGGCCACAATATTTTCTCGCTCGCGTAGTATGTCTATTGTCACGCCGACTATTTAGATGCTCGTTTATATGTATAGAACTTGTTCTGTGTGTGTTTGTAAAGGAGTGTGTATGTGCGTGTACACGTACATTATATTACCTTTGTGTGGTCAGGAGCCGGCCGCGGTGGTCTCGCGGTTCTAGGCGCTCATTCAGAAACCGTGCGACTGCTACGGTCGCAGGTTCGAATCCTGCCTCGGGCATGGATGTGTGTGATGTCCTTAGGTTAGTTAGGTTTAAGTAGTTCTAAGTTCTAGGGGACTGATGACCTAACATGTTAAGTCCCATAGTGCTCAGAACCATTTTTTTGTGGTCAGGAATGGACAGGTGAAGGTTCCAGGAGAGGTGATACGTATGTCCTAACTTGTGTGTGAGCACGTGTATACATATATATATATATATATATATATATATATATATATGTGTGTGTGTGTGTGTGTGTGTGTGTGTGTGTGTTTTCCAGTTACTACAAAAGATGATTAAAATGAACTGGGGTGGGCGTTATTGAATAGGTACGTCAGTCGGGTTTAGGTGATCATGTTTTTATGGCGGCTAGATTATAATTATCTACTAAATATTTTATTCGTTTAATTAAAAGACGGCATAACTGCCATATTCTTTATAGAAACTGAGACTACGGAAAAGAGACATCGGAAACAAAAACAACGTTAGTTTTATTCCGGCGAGCTTTCACTCGCTATAATGAGCCTGTCGTTACAATCATGAGCGCATGACGTACCTTTACAGTATGTAATCCCGCAGCGTGTTCAGTGTCTCTCGTGCCATCCTGATAACCTGGTTGTCATGGGCAGAGCTTAATCTCCATCCCTTCTAGCAGGCTCCTGTGTTCATCATCAGCAACTTTTAGTTTCTTAAATTTCGAAGCTTCATGGTTTTGTTATGATACTTTACACTGTAGCAGGTACGTCAACGAGCTGCGTCCCTTCTTCCACGCAGTGTTACTGCTACCGGGTGAGTTAATTTAAAGAAGAACGCATCTACAGTACTCGACATCGTCGTGTGCTAGCACGAAGTCTTTGCTCTTTCTCGCGGCAGTGACTCGTCGTATTCTGTCCTCTGCGATAACGGAGGAGCGTTCCCCCTCGAAACAAGAGCTCACGGCGAGCAGACAAATCGCGGATCATTGACTCCAAACGACTGGAGCCGTCTCGGTGAGCCCAATCTCGCAGCGGGAAGTGAAAGGTGGTGGGGGGAGGGGGACGGTGGCAATCCCGCAAATAAAATAATAACGGGCGGATCTCCATGCTGAGCAGGGCGGAGGAGCGCCAGTCGCTCTGATGAGCCTTCCGCACCAGTCGCCCGCCGCGTAATTGCATTCTGCCCGGCAGCGGCAGCAGCAGTCTGCGCCTGCGCAGTAATTTGTTTACATGGCTCCCACCCTCCCAGGCACTCAGCACGCACCGGAAGCTTGTTACTGCTCCTGCGGTCCTGCTGCGGCCTTACGTGGACAGGGATGGGTCCAGAAATTACTGCCACCTCTTCCTGGTGTCTCTCTGGCGCAGGACACTGGCACGAGATCAGAGCTCAAATCTTGGGTTCATTCCTATGTCGGACCGACCCTCTGCATCGTCATCATAATGGATATCGAAAACATCAATAGTACGTAATCACCATGTACTTTCATCACACAAGATACTCCACAGAAAGAGGTCCTAACTAAACGGCGGAGTGTTACTGGAAATATTCTAAATAAAGCTCAAGTCTTTTACTTCGGTCCTGAAAGGTGCCCATTGGTCAAAGACACACATTTTCAATAAACAGCCAGCAGAAATAGCTACTAATAAAGCACAGTTAGAAATCAGCCTACTACTCCATCGACAGATTTCTTAATAGAATCAAGTGACGCAAAACATTATGATAACCGCCAACTTTGATTCAATACTGAACCGTTGTGCACAGCGACTGCATGCTATTGTAATGATAGGAACACAGCAATCAATCGCAATCCCATTGGTTTTTTTATTATTCTTGCATATCCAGATTTCAGCTATAAATATCCATCTTCAATGCTAAAATACAAGACAATTACAGGATCAGGAAAGATTTGCTTAAATGAACAACTAAAATATCACGTTACCCAATAGAAACGACCAATTTTAGTTAACGTACCATTTGATTGAATTATAATGCAACAAACTCCCAGAAGCACGTATCACCATATGATTTCATTGGTGTACGGGTAGGAGGAAACTGAGGTTGTTGTTTACAACAAATACAGCAGCCTCCCTTTGTGTCATGTAGTTTCCTCTGTATTCAACAGACTAGCTGATTCATTTACTTGCCGATATAGTAGTCTAAAACCCATTTTTACAAATAAAATCAGGAAGTATTTTGCATATCACTTTCAAAACACAAAAAAATCTATTTGTTATGGATTTATTGATATGGTAGAGGTCAGGCGATTCACCAAGTCTTATGCAACAGATCACTAACCGGTTCATATAAATTTGCCCAGCAGAACTGTTTCACAATAATAGAAATAAAAAACAAGAAATTTTTTGAAGATCATGTCGATAAAATACAATAATATACCAAACGGAATTTGTCAAAAGTTTTTCCATTGTAAATCGGCGGATTCTGATGTACTTTGAAGGTGATATGCAAAAATACGTGCTGATTTTATTTAGTTAAAAAAAGTTTTTGAAATATTGATAACGTTACTTACATTACATGATGCAAACAGAAGCTGTTCTACTTGTTGTAAACAACGACCTCAGTTTCCTTCTGCCAGTAGACCAATGAAGTCATATGGTGACATGTGCTGCTGGAAGTTTGTTGGGTTGCGTCTGACTCAAATGGTATGTTAACGAAAATGGACCATTTCCACTGGATAACGTAGAGTTTTACTTACTCTTTTATGTAAATCAGTTCTGATTCTGTGATTGCCTTGTATTTTAGCACTGAAGATGGCTGTTTGTAGCTGAAATCTGGATATGCAAGAATAATAAAAAAAAACAATGGGATTGAGACTGATTTCTATGTTCCTACCCTTCCTTAAAATAATGATAAGGTGTTGGACCACTTAGAAATGCAGGACAGAAGCGATTCTGCTTGACATAGATTCGAAAATTCCTTGATAACTTTTCTATATCTACATATATACTCCGCTAGCCACCAAGCGGTGTGTGGCGGAGGGCACAATTCGCGCCAAAGTCACATTCCCCCACCCCCCCCCCCCCCCCCCCCCCCCCCAATTTCCACTCGCGGATCGCGCGAGGGAAAAACGACCGTCTGAACGCCTCAGTACGAGCTCTTATTTCCCTTATCTTTCAATGATCTTTTCGTCGGTATGTGGTACCAGACGTCACCATTCAGGTCACGCAATCTATAAATTACGAGTCGGTTGTTGACGGGCATGGAGCTGCCACCAGACAGAGTCCCAGATGTATTCCATCGGGCTTATATCACGCAAATTTGGTGGTCAAAACAGCAACGTCCGTTCACTGTCACGCTTGTCAAATCCCTGTAGCATTAGTCTGGTAATGTGAACGGACAGTTTATAGCGTACCCATACTCTAGGGTGTATGTAAGGTTTTATTGTGACAGGTGTAACTGAGTTCCCATTGTTTGTGGAAACGAGGCGTCGATCCCGAAGATCAACGCTTACCGACAGAATATAGAAAGTTACAACCTAGGTGCTGTCACACGAGTGTTTGTTACTGCGTACAACATCGAACGAAACGTAAAAAACGGCAATGAATTAATGTTCTCAATGTAGTTAGCCATAATTTTGAACACCAGAACTTGGGTTAAATGGAGTTTGGCAAAGACAAAGCAGCGACTTGACAAAATGCACACGTTTTAGCTTACATATAAAAGACATTTGTACCATGAACATAAAAGACGTTGATTAGGAAGCGAAGATGTTACTTACCATAATGATCAACAATAGTAATCAACGACTAGCGACGCTTTATGGAAACTTTACTGTAATGAAACTCACGACAATGCTTTCTTTTAGAAAAAAATGTCTGAATGTGACAAAAACAGTTTATCATTATTTAACTATTGCTTTGCAAATGACTGCATCTCAGATTAATGCCGTAATAACTTTCATTCATGAAGAGAATTATTTTTCGGTACTAATGTTATGTAAACGTATGCAAATAATACCATTTACAAAATACAACACAAAAACTTTAAAACTACTTTGACTACGAGAAAGCCAGCATAGATTTGTCGTACAAAATGAATTTCACGTTAAATCAGTTTTGATTTGAACTGATTGTCTGCAGTAGTAGTCAATACTATATGAGTAGCTGTAGTTGCCTTTTATTAAAATAATCGTTCAATTGAAAATGAGCTGCAAATTTAATTAGAATCGTCGTCTTTTGACTATTTCTGTCATATGTGACTTCCTCGTAATTTATGATGACAGGACAGGACCTTGCTGATGGTTAACGGCTCGGGATAGTGAAGATTCTCTCGACAAGTTTGTTCTTTGACTGTAGACACTATAATGTCCTAAAAAGTTGTTAAAAGTTAGTAATGCCTATTAAACAGCTACAAATTACTGTCGCGTTGCTTGCGGGCGCGATGTAGTGCTTATTATGAGAGACGTTATTTGCAACTGGCTCTTCTTAATGAACGAGCAACTTGAATAAATTTGGGCCATACAGTATTCTTAATTACTTCCGAAGTCCTCTAGCGAGCATATACTGCGCCCACGCAATCCCTCGTCCACTTACAATTTGCCTCGCCACATATTACAACGTTTCCGCCGCAAAACACATACGTCTGTTCCACACAACAGATGCTTCGCAACCACTTCTCTGTCTTCACCTCTAAGTCTGCGCGCACTTGCACCAGCGATGTTTTTATTACACGAAATATATTCTCTGTTATTTATACAATAAAAACTTCCCTGACATGACTGGTGTGTTTACTATAATGATTTGACATAATTAATGCTTACTTATCCACTCAGAATACATTACACTTTCATAAACACTGATTACTGACAAAATTCATTAATACACACATTTAAAAAAATGGTTATAACCTCGAGAAATCAATACGACGAGGAATTCCGCCTTCTGCAAGACACCTTTTCAGTTTCGTTTTACTCAGACATGTTTCAGCACTTTTTGTGCAATCTTCAGTGAGTTATTTTATTTTCTTACTTACATGAAGCTACTGGGTATTATGTTGGTAGCTAGTCTACTACACAATCTACAACGTGTAAAAGCTTTGACGTTGTAGTTTTTTGTCGTATGTTTTGACTGTGGTGTCACCGCCAGACACCACACTTGCTAGGTGGTAGCCTTTAAATCGGCCGCGGTCCGCTAGTATACGACGGACCCGCGTGTCGCCACTATCAGTGATTGCAGACCGAGCGCCGCCACACGGCAGGTCTAGAGAGACTTCCTCGCACTCGCCCCAGTTGTACAGCCGACTTTGCTAGAGATGGTTCACTGACAAATTACGCTCTCATTTGCCGAGACGATAGTTAGCATAGCCTTCAGCTACGTCATTTGCTACGACCTAGCAAGGCGCCTTTATCATTTGCTATTTATTTTGTGATGCCTGTACCGTCAGACCGATGTTCACCAATTATGGATTAAAGTTAAGTATTCCATCAGCTGCGTACTTTATTTGCTACTATAAATTGCCTTAACTGTTCCAGACCTCACGCCAGCCTGCGTGAGCTTAAACGCGTGCCTTTCGGCTACCGGTCATAGGGGCTTGGCTGTCTTGCCAAGTCATAACATTGGCGAGGTGAATATGCTGATTTCTGCGACTTATGGTCGTTTGACAACGCGCTTTCTGCGAATTTTCAAACGTGGGCAGAGTTTTCGCCGCCATTAATTAATGGTGCTACCTCTATGAAACAAAATATGCTGTATGTGTCACTTCGCCATTCGTTAAACGCTTGCACCTCCCAGCGCAGTACTATACCTTAGATCGGAAACTGCTGAGGTTACCTGCTAAGGTTACGAGATAGGCTCTTCTGTAAATTTAAAAATTATTCTATGCCGTAAAAGTGAAGGTATCTTTGGAAGTAGTCATCACAGTACATGTTACACCTCTTCGAAAATGTTGTGTTGTAATGATATGGGCTTACATGGTACGAATAATTTGCACTGAAGATGGTAACACAGTGACCGAAATCGATCTGTAAAATAAAGGATTTCAATGTTTACGACCAGTGCTGCCATTTATCTAAAATATATTCACAAGAATACGGTCGTGCTGCACACGGTTCCCAATCGAATTAGACATCATGAATAACATCGTCTCAAGAAGGCAGTTTCGAACGTTTTTCTATTCTTGAATGCGTATTTGCTCCACTTTTACTGTATTTGTGTTGATAGCAAATGAAGTTGGGCATCTGCAACCAATGCTTGTTTGCTTACCGGTGCTGCTTCTTGTTCGCTGCTTCTCAAGCTTTCAACTTGTATGCACAAGATTTTTAATTGTCATGTTTGCAAAAACCTTACCTACGCGTTCTTTGCTAGCCCATAAAGATGTGTAATGACGAAAGAAGCAAGGCATGCTAGCGTATCTTGTGCTATTCAACGAAGTGAACGATTTTTGAAATGTCTAAGAACCTCTAAGAAATAAAACTGCATAGAGGTATACTTCCATATACTTCCATGCAGAATAGAGTTCTTGTTTTATTATATTGTGAGTGCATTAGTTCACTGTAGTTTACACACACTAAAAATGCGATTAAGAGAATGGTCTGTAATACGTACCATGTAAAATGGATATTTTTGCTTTAATATGTACGCAAGTCTCTTTTTTTTGTGATGATAGCCTAACCTGTGTAACACATAATCAATTTGCACAACACATAATCAATTTGCTTCTTTCCCAGGAATATTTCGCTCCAGTATGTCAGTCATTTTTTCAAGAATAACAAAACACAGTACAACTGTTATAAACGTCTGCTTTGATCAACTGCTTTATTATACTTTTGAATTTCATTTCGAAGTTTTTAAAGTATACAAATATCCATACACTGCTACCAATAGTCAGTTAGTTTATGTTCCTTGTATCATTTGCACAATAAATTGTAATGATGTGGAACGAATCATTTTATATTAACATCATTTTTTGCTGTCTGTCAGACATTTTATATCACTGTGTAAATGATCAACACTTGTGGCTGCAGCATTGTGAATTCCTGTTTGTGCTAGGACATCCTTAATGTAGCGTAATGAATGTCATTTTTTTCTTCTGGCATTATAATTATTTCCTTAATTGTTTCTGTTGTAATGCAGTGGGTTATTTACAATAAACTTCATGTGGCAGTAACTATACAGTGAAGCGGATAGGTTACTACTCACTCACCGAAAAGTGGGCAAGCACGACGAAAAATGTGTTCACATAAGTTTTCGGCCAAAGCCTTCTTCATAAAGGCTGCGAAACACACACACACACACACACACACACACACACACGACAGCTGTCTCTGGCTGTTCTAGCCAGAACCTTTTTTAAAAAAGGAGGCAACGCGAATAATGAACAATCATGGGCGGGAGGAATTTAGGACAGGAGACGCTGCGCCAACAATCAGCGTGGTCACGTAGCCGCGTGTTGTGTGGGGACGAGACCATTGACACAGTGTGATTCGGATGTCGGAGCGTTTCCGGCTTGGAATGCAATGAAAAACACAGGAGGAGTATAAGTAAATAGCGCAACAATAATTAATGTGTACAAAAGTAAATATTGCTCGCACGGCTTCACTTACGAATCAAATGTAATTCATTTATACTAAGATTACAATCGCCCGCATCTCGTGGTCGTGCGGTAGCGTTCTCGCTTCCCACGCCCGGGTTCCCGGGTTCGATTCCCGGCGGGGTCAGGGATTTTCTCTGCCTCGTGATGGCTGGGTGTTGTGTGCTGTCCTTAGGTTAGTTAGGTTTAAGTAGTTCTAAGTTCTAGGGGACTTATGACCACAGCAGTTGAGTCCCATAGTGCTCAGAGCCATTTGAACCATTTTAAGATTACAATCGAATCGATTAGTAAACCCGTGAAAGACGCAAGCTGGCTTTTTTGTTGAAACAACTCCGTCTCCACGCAGTCAAAGTACCAGATCCTATTAAATAACGATTTTTGATAAGACTACAAAAGTCGATAGATATCCCCAACGTTGGAAACAGGGCATGGGCGCATGCACGTCAGACTCGCATCACTGGGAAGTGTTACGCTGATGAACCGTGCATGCATAAATGGGATGAACATAATGATTTGCGCAGTGGAAGATGGCGGACGTCCGCTTCATGTTTGTGACGCAATAACAGCAATAGACCACAGATTATAGACTGCGCGTGACGTCATAACACTGAAACCAACATCTGAGTCACGTGATTCCGGGCAGGAAGCCGAGTTTCTGTTATTACGCACTGCGTGGAGTGGAGTTCGACAGTTACCGTTTTTCTCATCTGTACCTGAAGTACTTCTTCCGACTCGTACATTGTTTCCACTGCAGCAAAAATTGGGTTAAATAAAGTGGATTCTAAAAGATCTGCGGTAAGTGATAGAATAATAAATTGCCACAGTACAAGGACATAAGTTCTGTATAAATGCTGTTTTTCTAAGACACCAGTATTCATACATTAAGTGCTTCTGTTATTACCAACAGTTCATTCATTTTGTTGTTGCTGTTGTTGTGTTCATTGCTGTCCTAAGGAATCCGTTGAAGTTTTTGCCACCTGGCCAGGAAAAGTAAAATTTCAGTCACCAGAAACTATTTGTCTCTCAGTACTTACCAGAAAAGACAGCAATCCTTATTCTCTAACACATACCACTGCTAATGATTCTGTTAAACAGGGGCTTTTTAGTTAATAATGAAGTATCCCCTGAAGCAGAGTACCTAAAATGAATCAAGTATTTTTTCATCGGAACTGAACAGCAAGAATGTTGTGTGAAGGAGATAATAACCATAAACTGTGCATAATGCTGTTTAAGACCGTTGGAACTCATCACACGCTCTCCAGTACATGTACTCCTCAATGGTTGCTCTTGTAGCCAGTAAAAAACAACATACACGTGAACTGTGATGTACACAATCACAAGACAATAGATGCAAACTAATCCCCATATACGCTTTAGTTTTTTGCTTTATTTTTAGGGTGGACTTAAGCAAAGGGGTATTCCTACCAATTTAAACGATAAAAATCACTTATTTAGCTACTCTTTTTAGAATCATCTAAAGATCTAGAAAAAAGGATTAAAAATTTGTATCAGTTACATGGCAAGTGAGTGTTCGTTGTAAAGCTATACGTCAAATAATAATTTACACAGGGAAGCAACTATTTTTTTTTGATAAAAACAGGGGTAATCAAGTAAAAATCAAACAACCAGTAGCAGATAATCAGCAACTGTGTAGTATAACTGTGGAGGCAGCATCTTCTTTCAGAGTAGCCACTTTCTTTTTAATTTTTTTAGTTAAATTTAGCTAGCGTAGATGAATCATAGTAATCAGTAAAATTGTATGTAGATTAATGATAATACTAGTACAGATTAAGGTCTACAATTTACTTGTCTTTTATGTGTAAATCTTGACTCATTCTTCATACCTGTAGGTTCTCCTTCATGGGATTTTGTCTCAGATCAAATTTTGTGCTTTGTACTAGAAACAGAGGTAATGACCTTCATATATACTCAGAGAAGCATAGTTTTGTAGCCTACAGATTAGGCAAACCAACGAAAATCACAGTTGTAAAAGTGCACCATTTCACAATCCTTGCAGAGATATTTCCAAGAATTGAACGTTAAGATATACGTTGGTCCTTAGAAATAAGACTTTATGAAAGACTAAAGATTTTAAGATGACAAAACGTTAATATGCAACTGATTACGTGAATTATCTCTTTAATGTTTTCTAATATTTAACGCTATACTGGATCTTTCTTCGGTAACTGACAGGATTATACAAAGATCATAAAATGTAGTTACTTACTTTGCGTAAAAAGCAGACATTTAGTATATAAAGGGATTTTATTTCTTAAGAAAGCGTAACAAAACATTTCACACGTATTGATGTGTAATCGTCATTTTGTCTTTTAGTCGTGTTGAAGTGGTGAACTAAAAAACCCACAGAGCAACAAAAACAGGTATTCACTGAAGGAATGTAATTCTGTTGCTTGTAAACAGAACTGTCAGTACGTTTCACCTGGACATATAAAAACTATAACCATCGCATTAATATTGGGAAGTTCGGAGAAATTAGGTTAATTGCGCGACTACATGTGCGATAGTAATAAGGCACGTTTCTTTATTAACATCAGTGCCTGGTTTCAACTATAAATGAGAAAGACAGTAACCGTCAACTACACTTCATATAGCTCGTAATTATAGTAACTAGGCTTCCTGTCCAGAATCATGTGACTTAGATGTTGGTTCCAAAGCTCAACATTGCAGAGATAGGAGCGGAAACAGTCTGTTACTTATTGTCTGTGTATTCGTTTATGATTAAGGAAGGTTCTCTGGACTCCAAAGTTAATGCTGTAGTCAAGTAGTCAGTCCGTGAGTGAGAGCATGCGCTGGCTTTCCAGATAGTGGGATGTCGCATTTAGGGGACACTTTCAGTTTGAGTTTGTAAATTTTCATATCTTGCGTCGTCTGACTGTTAGGGTGATGTTGTCTTATCTTGTAAATGCATGAACTCGGGAAAGAAACACATCATGCTTAACTCTTTTTCATTATCAAATACTGAATGCTCATTTTGTTTAACGAATTAATTTTACCGGCCAGAGTGGCCGAGAGGTTCTAGGCGCTTCAGTCTGGAACCGCGCGGCCGCTACCGTCGCAGGTTCGAATCCTGCCTCGGGCATGGATGTGTGTAATGTCCTTAGGTTAGTTAGGTTTAAGTAGTTCTAAGTTCTAGGGGACTGATGACCTCAGCTGTTAAGTCCCATAGTGCTCAGAGCCATTTGAACCATTTTTTGAATTAATTTTGATGAAAGTTTTCTCGAAGAACTTGTAAATTTACTGCTTGTTTCCAAATTTCAACTGTCTGTTAATAACAATGTCCAGCTGTAACATTATGGAGATGTTATCTGTAGAATCAGCAAAACTTCTTAGTTCATCTTTACAATCTGTTCAAACTTTCCACACAATATTTCGAAGGACAACTTTTGTAGACAGCCTAAAAGCTCTACAGACAAGAAATATAGGATGGATTTTGCAGCTTAACGGAAATATCTTCAGTGTAGACCCCCAAGCAAATTATCAACCACACAGTTATGAAGAAAACTTAAGTTTTTGGAACAGTCAAAATGCATATTACATGTAAATAAAACTCTGAACACTGACATTTAAGAAATACCCATGTGAATTTCAGTAACGAACCAAAAGATGAAAATTATTAAATTGCGAAACTTTGTTAGATGATAAATTAAATCATCTTTTGGAACTTTGCGTCCCATCCGATAACCTAGGAGAGAGAGATACTGAATACTTCTTAGTTTTTATCAGTTATCACATATAGGAAAGAGCTAAATTTCAAATATGAAAATTGAGTTGTAATTTTCAATTAAAAGCACCATTGATTCACAAAACTGTTCACACCAAAATTACTTTTATTATTTGTAAATGCTGGTATGGAACGTAAGACAGATGCAACCTGACTAAAGAGTTCACAGCTGAACACCAAGCCGTTAGTGTCCACCTATATTTCCCGAAAAAGCGCCACAGAAATGCTATGCCCCATCTTGCTGAGGTTCCCCTTCTGTTTCCTCCCGTTGTACAGTCGGTGTGGGACGTAGAGCTCTCCGAATTTGCTTATCTGTGTTATCGTTTTATCGGAAAATCGACCTCAGATGCTCAAGTTGTTGGTAAAGGCTCTCATTGTCAGACAGGGTACGGGCCCTGTGAACTAATGTTTTGAGTCCGCCTTCCTCTGGGCTGGATGGTGGCAGCTGTCTGCATGTAAGTAAAGGTCGGTGTGCATCTTCTTACGGTACTCGCTGTGGCCCAATGTGCCGTCTCTTTTTCTTTTAACCAGAACATCCAGAAAGGCGAGCACTCCATTCACTTCGACTTCTATGGTGAACTTGATGTTCCGGTGTATGGAACTGAGATGTATGAGGAAACAATTCAGCTTGTCTCTACCATATGACCATATACCGCTACTCAGTCGAAAGGAGAACCCATGGGGGGTCCACTTTTACCAGTCGTCGCCAACTTGTTCATGCAACATTTCGAGGAGAAAGCCTTGGATTCAGTGCAGTGGAAACCCACATGTTTCTTCCGCTACTCAGTCGGAAGGAGAAGCCATGGGGAGTCCACTTTTACCAGTCGTCGCCAACTTGTTCATGCAACATTTCGAGGAGGAAGCCTTGGATTCAGCGCAGTGGAAACCTATCTAATGGTTACTATTAAAATCAGTCTTGATCACAAATCTATGGAATAATCTAAGCAAATGGATGTCTCTTGTTACACCTTGAAATTGTATCTGTGCAGCATTTACTACAACACATCAGTCAACGATTTTTGTAGCCTTCTTAATGGAAAGCGCCCTGGTAGAGCGTGTATCGTTTCAATAACATGCTGCTGTTCATGGTACGTCGTCTGACGTGACAGTGTTTGCCTATCGATATTACAACCACCTCGTTGGGGCGTAGCCTGCTGCCACACCTTTGCGATGGCGTCTATACTTACCATGGCAACCAGTAGCTTCTAAATGGTTTTCCAACAGGCCCAGAGAGGGCCATATACTGTCGAAACGGTTTTTATTTATCTCATTTGTTTTAATATTTTTACATTTTATCTGACAATAACTGTTAAACCAGCGAAGTACAAAGTATTTTTATTTTTCATTCTTGTCATTGTTCTTTTAATTACCAAATTTTACGTTTTTATTTTACTATTAACCCATTGGTTAGCGATGACATCATTCTGTCAAAAGTGGGCGGAGCCTCCAGTATATAAGTAACACGTACACTGCTCTATGTAGCAGTGATTTACCACCAGGAGGAGGCTCCTGCTCATACAGCATTTTGGTAATTCGTCGCTGCAATCTTTTTTATAATTTTCTTTAATGTATGTAGCCTTCTGATCAGACTTTGTATTTGACTTGTAAGTCTGAAATGACCACAGGGGTGGTCGAAACTAGTTACCAGAATAAATAAATTTGTGATCAAGACTGATTTTAATAGCAAGCATTAATAATAACTTTGATCACTGTCTGCTGCCACGATGTACTCAAAAGGAAACCTACCTGTTTCTTCCGCTGTTGACAACTCCTTTGTTATATGGCCACAAGCTGAATTGTTTCCTCATACATCCAAATTCCATACACCGGAACATCAAGTTCACCATGGGAGTCGAAAGGAATACAGTGCTCCTCTTTCTGGATGTCCCGGTTAAAAGAAAAGCAGACGGCACATTGGGCCACAGCGAGTACCGTAAGAAGATGCACACCGACCTTTACTTACATGCAAACAGCTGCCACCATCCAGCGCAGAGGAAGGCGTACTCAAAACATTAGTTCACAGGGCCCGTACCCTGTCTGACAATGAGAGCCTTAACCAACAACTTGAACATCTGAGGTCGGTTTTCCGATGTAACGATAACTCAGATAAGCAAATTCGGAGAGCTCTACGTTCCACATCGACTGTACAACGGGAGGAAACAGAAGGGGAACCTCAGCAGGATGGGGGCATAGCATTTATTGCGTTCTGTGGCGCTTTATCTGGAAAGATATTTCGAATTCCTCAAAAACATAAAGTGCAGACTTTGTTCCGCCCATCAGTTAAGACACAGGCACTGTTTGGTAATGTCAGTGGCTACGAAATTTCGGAGTCTACCAGATCCCCTGCAAATGTGGCATGATTTACATAGGTCAAACGGTGCGTACCATCGAAGAGCGTTGCCAGGGACATCAACGGCACACCAGCCTGCAGCAGACTAAAAAGTCCACGGTTGCTGAACATTGACTCTCGGAACAAGACAGAATGAATTACGACCAGACCAATGTTCTGACACAGACATCCAAATACTGGGACTGTGTCATTAAAGAATCTATAGAGATTCGAATACTGGAACCGCTGATCAAACGAGATAGCGGTTACATCCTTAGTAAGGCCTAGGAACCCGCTTTGAATCTGATTAAAAGGAGAAAGAAGACATCCCGCCACGAACTGACTTCGTGAACAGGCAGGGGTACTAAGAAGACGCCTCCAGCATGCGCCCCTGGGCGCGGACGGCGAACGGAACATCTGGATGGGGGGAGAAGATAAAAGCCCGGCGCCGGCGCCTCGGTGGTCAGTTCGTCAGAGCACGCGATGATGCAACGTGGTCACTTGCCGAAGTTTTGGACACTAAAGCCTGGCTGTTCAGCTATGAACTCTTTCATCAGGTACCATCTGTCTTATGTTCCAAATCAGCATCTACAAAAAATATTGTACTTGAATCGCAATTCACTAGATCTGTCAATTTAAAGTGGCACGATATCTTGCGTTGTACAGGGCAAGATGAATTAAATAACAGCAAAGTGGCTTAATTTTTTTACAGGCAAGCAGTGGCAAGGCAAAGCAGTTTCACTTTGTGCCCAGGTAGGTAAAAATGTTTATTACGGCCAGAGTTGAGCATTGTTTATGCAGTTAGGGTAAGGTAACTGTCTTTTCAGATTACTTTCACATTCTGATGTTATGTAGTTGAGTGGCTGTATATGTGGTTTCCATTGGAATTATAAACAATCAGATTACATATAGAACTTACACAGCAGTATACTTATTACGTGTGGTAGGGCAGATGGGTATTTTTTCATGAGGTTTGCTTACAGTGTACCTAATAAAAGGTATCACTGAAATGCAAGAGCAGAAAAATTACACTTAGACGCCTACGCTGCGGATTAGTCTCAGCATGAAACTTACACTTAGAAAGCTGAAAAGTCGCACATGAGTAAAAGCATAAAACTTTGAATCTGCGTGACAGGACCACATCAAACTGATAAGAAAATAGTCATCATGTCAACAGGATTGTGTCCCTGAAATGCGTAATCGCTGTTCGATGCGTAACGATTTCCCCGATCATACCAGGAAACAAGGTATCGGTTCCATGTGCGAATATTCAAACCTCCTGGGTCATGGATGGGCCCTCTGCTGTAGGTCTGAGTAGCAAGCCACATCGTCTAATCAGCTTTAAAAGAAACAATTCGAACTCACATTTCCATTCGCCTCCCATGACAGACCACGCTGCAAGCTACTTTCATCATAATCGACCGTTGAGATCGATGACATCTGTGCCCGCTGCGGCCTGCTGGTAGCAATAACCCATCAGTCATAGCGTGGTGAGCTGATTCTCCAATGCACGCAGAGTCTCCCTTCCGCGTCTCCCTGTCGAGTATCTTCCACTGCACTGCCCATACAACTCTCAAAATTTTACGTTCCTCTCCACTAAGGAGAATCCTGCAATATCCAGCACAAACTACACTCCACCAATGGGAAGGGTCGCCCATACACTGTCCAATGAAACATTAGAAACGGAGCTTCAACATGCCACCTAGCAGATATTTTTTAAGCGAATCAGTGAGGTATTTTTCCGTGTCACGAGAGAGAAATTTGTTGTTCATCTGGTTCTGCATCCGGATAGCGCCATTCCTCCCTCACAAAAAAAGAAAAAACCCTTAACAGTAGTTGCTGCATAGCTACATAGCACATCACTGTTCAGGACGGCATTATCCAGATTTATCGGAAGGCTTGTCGGCGCAAAAGCACCTTTAAAAGGTTCTTTTTAATAAGGATAGTGGCTACTAAAATAATGTATTTTGCCTTAGCCGGACACAGTTTTCTGACATAAAAACAAGGAGATAAAATGGTTCAAATGGCTCTAAGCACTATGGGACTTAATATCTAAGGTCATCAGTCCCCTGGACATAGAACTAATTAAACCTAACTAACCTAAGGACAGCACGCACATCCATGCCCAAGGCTGGTTTCGAACCTGAGACCGTAGCAGCAGCGCGGTTCCGGGCTGAAGCGCCTAGAACCGCTAGGCCACAGAGGCCGGTACACCGAGATCGCTGTGTTTTGCCCAGCACGGCATCATCCAACTTTCTCGGAAGGCTTGTCGGCGTAATAGCGCTCCCGATAGGTTCTTTTTAAGTGGTATAGTGGCTTATAAAATAATTTATTTTACCTTAGCCGGACGCATGATGTTGTTCCCGAACTTAACTTTCCAGAAAGTCAAATCTGCAGTGCCGGATGATGTTCGCAGTTCTAAGGACGTGGAGCAGTACGCAACCAACAGGTGCCATCGTGACAACTCGGCGTGGTACATGACATAAAAATAGGTAGAGGGGCCTTCTCCTTGGCTAAGGATCTTATGCCCAGAAACCCTCCCCCCCCCCGCATCCCACTACCCTTGAGTGTCAGCCGCGATTAGCACTGCACCAGTCTTGCTGCTGTTTTATCTGTGTTTGCATGTCTACTCACTGCCTCATCTCGGCTTTCTATCGGGTTTACTTTAATTTTTTTAGATTTCATGTTAACTTTAAACGAGGGCAGAGCGCGGAACTAAACTTTCTTTATGAACAGACAGATCCGAAGATGTCGACAGTACACGGTTGAAGACGTCGCTCCGCATTGTTCAGTCACATACGATATAACGTGTTACTACTTCTGGGTATTCTAAGCGTCTGCTGAAATGAATAGTCACTGAGCAAATGTACGTTATCGAAGAGTACTCTCACATGGAAAATCGTCGATAAATAACTTAGTTCAGTTCCACTGAGAAGAAAAACGGGGATGTTTGATCAGTTTGATAAAAAATGTAAAAATAAGACATTTCTGGTTGAGGGGGAGGACACTGTAGCATGCCATGCACACTTTCTTAGAACAATGAGAGAAAACGAGATAGGTGCGAAGGAACCGACTGTGACCTGAACCGTAACTCCAGTTATTCGGTCGTAAGACAACAGTTTTATTTTAATTTCGTACGCTTCTCTCTAGAAGAATGTATTAATAGCCAATGTTATACACGTCCACGTCAGTTATTAGAAAGTAACACGAGTTTAATTTCCTCAGTTCTTACGCTCTTCTGTAGGAGAATATATTAAAGGCTGATGTACCGTATTTTCCTACACGCACAGCTGTGTTGTTTGACCCAAAAGAAGTTTTATGCTTCTATTTTTCATCGTGATTGTTTCCCTATAGACGTGTGTTAACGAAATGTTTGTTTTATTTGCTACATGTATACCAAGTACAGTTCAGGAAACGTGTTTTGATTGAGTGCATTTATATTGCTCATGCGTCATTCGAAACAACCAATAACACAACGTGTCAACAGTTCGCAGCACGCTCAGCTAAAACGACAATTACAAAATGAACCGGCTATAGATAAATGAGCGAATAAATTCAATAATATAAATAACATTGTGAACAAAATAATACTGGTAACATTGTTTTCTGAAACATGGTAGCTCAGACTGAAGAAACATACAGTCAGCATTGGCAGCATATGAGGAAGAGAAACACGACCCAGCGGTCCACTCCGCGTAGCAGGCGGCAATAGCCATGCGCGTGGCGCTTAGCTGCCAAACTCGCCAATATATATCTCACGTATTTTCTCGAGAACAGAAAGAGGAATAAATCTCCTTCCACCGTTAAAAAAAGTTTCGATATGTTAGCTACATTTCGTATACGGCAACGGTTGGCATAAAACACAAAAACGTGAACTGGCCAGGGACTACATTTTTCACCGCAAACTTTTCAAAATATGCGGATGTTGTACTTTACTTTGAAGTATCACAATAACTATAGGCCATGTTGTTGTGGTCTTCAGTCCTGAGACTGGTTTGATGCAGCTCTCCATGCTACTCTATCCTGTGCAAGCTTCTTCATCTCCCAGTATCTACTGCAACCTACATCCTTCTGAATCTGCTTAGTGTATTCATCTCTTGGTCTCCCTCTACGATTTTTACCCTCCACACTGCCCTCCAATGCTAAATTTGTGATCCCTTGATGCCTCAAAACATGTCCTACCAACCGATCCCTTCTTCTAGTCAAGTTGTGCCACAAACTTCTCTTCTCCCCAATCCTATTCAATACCTCCTCATTAGTTACGTGATCTACCCACCTTATCTTCAGCATTCTTCTGTAGCACCACATTTCGAAAGCTTCTATTCTCTTCTTGTGCAAACTAGTTATCGTCCATGTTTCACTGCCATACATGGCTACACTCCATACAAATACTTTCAGAAACGACTTCCTGATACTTAAATCTATGCTCGATGTTAACAAATTCCTCTTCTTGAGAAACGCTTTCCTTGCCATTGCCAGTCTACATTTTATATCCTCTCTACTTCGACCATCATCGGTTATTTTACTCCCTAAATAGCAAAACTCCTTTACTACTTTAAGTGTCTCATTTCCTAATCTAATTCCCTCAGCATCACCCCACTTAATTCGACTACATTCCATTATCCTCGTTTTGCTCTTGTTGATGTTCATCTTATATCCTCCTTTCAAGACACTGTCCATTCCGTTCAACTGCTCTTCCAAGTCCTCTGCTGTGTCTGACAGAATTACAATGTCATCGGCGAACCTCAAAGTTTTTACTTCTTCTCCGTGAATTTTAATACCTACTCCGAATTTTTCTTTTGTTTCCTTTACTGCTTGCTCAATATACAGATTGAATAACATCGGGGAGAGGCTACAACCCTGTCTTACTCCTTTCCCAACCACTGCTTCCCTTTCATGCCCCTAGACTCTTATAACTGCCATCTGGTTTCTGTACAAACTGTAAATAGCCTTTCGCTCCCTGTATTTTACCCCTGCCACCTTCAGAATTTGAAAGAGAGTATTCCAGTTAACAGTGTCATAAGCTTTCTCTAAGTCTACAAATGCTAGAAACGTAGGTTTGCCTTTTCTTAATCTTTCTTCTAAGACAAGCCGTAAGGTCAGTATTGCCTCACGTGTTCCAACATTTCTACGGAATCCAAACTGATCTTCCCCGAGGTCGGCTTCTACCAGTTTTTCCATTCGTCTGTAAAGAATTCGCGTTAGTATTTTGCAGCTGTGACTTATTAAACTGGTAGTTCGGTAATTTTCACATCTGTCAACACCTGCTTTCTTTGGGATTGGAATTATTATATTCTTCTTGAAGTCTGAGGGTATTTCGCCTGTCTCATACATCGCGCTCACCAGATGGTAGAGTTTTGTCATGACTGGCTCTCCCGAGGCCATCAGTAGTTCAAATGGAATGTTGTCTACTCCCGGGGCCTTATTTCGACTCAGGTCTTTCAGTGCTCTGTCAAACTCTTCACGCAGTATCTTATCTCCCATTTCGTCTTCATCTACATCCTCCATTTCCATAATATTGTCCTCAAGTACATCGCCCTTGTACAAACCCTCTATATACTCCTTCCACCTTTCTGCCTTCCCTTCTTTGCTTAGAACTTGGTTTCCATCTGAGCTCTTGATATTCATACAAGTGGTTCTCTTCTCTCCAAAGGTCTCTTTAATTTTCCTGTAGGCAGTATCTATCTTACCCCTAGTGAGATAAGCCTCTACATCCTTACATTTGTCCTCTAGCCGTCCCTGCTTAGCCATTTTGCACTTCCTGTCGATATCATTTTTGAGACGTTTGTATTCCTTTTTGCCTGCTTCATTTACTGCATTTTTATATTTTCTCCTTTCACCAATCAAGTTCAATATTTCTTCTGTTACCCAAGGATTTCTATTAGCCCTCGTCTTTTTACCTACTTGATCCTCTGCTGCCTTCACTACTTCAGCCCTCAGAGCTACCCATTCTTCTTCTACTGTATTTCTTTCCCCCATTCCTGTCAATTGTTCCCTTATGCTCTCCCTGAAACTCTCTACAACCTCTGGTTCTTTCAGTTTATCCAGGTCCCATCTCCTTAAATTCCCACCTTTTTGCAGTTTCTTCAGTTTCAATCTGCAGTTCATAATCAATAGATTGTGGTCAGAATCCACATGTGCCCCAGGAAATGTCTTACAATTTAAAACCTGGTTCCTAAATCTCTGTCTTACCATTATATAATCTATCTGATACCTTTTAGTATCTCCAGGATTCTTCCAGGTATACAGCCTTCTTTTATGATTCTTGAACCAAGTGTTGGCTATGATTAAGTTATGCTCTGTGCAAAATTCTACAAGGCGGCTTCCTCTTTCATTCCTTCCCCCCAATCCATATACACCTACTATGTTTCCTTCTCTCCCTTTTCCTACTGACGAATTCCAGTCACCCATGACTATTAAATTTTTGTCTCCCTTCACTACCTGAATAATTTCTTTTATCTCGTCATACACTTCATCTATTTCTTCATCATCTGCAGAGGTAGTTGGCATGTAAACTTGTACTACTGTAGTAGGCATGGGCTTTGTGTCTATCTTGGCCACAATAATGCGTTCACTATGCTGTTTGTAGTAGCTAACCCGCACTCCTATTTTTTTATTCTTTATTAAACCGACTCCTGCATTACCCCTATTTGATTTTGTATTTATAACCTTCTGTTATATCTGTTGAGAGGTCAGACAAACATGTGGTTCCTGAAGAGGGGCAGCAGCCTTTTCAGTAGTTGCAGGGGCAACAGTCTGGATGATTGACTGATCTGGCCTTGTAACATTAACCAAAACGGCCTTGCTGTGCTGGTACTGCGAACGGCTGAAAGCAAGGGGAAACTACGGCCGTAATTTTTCCCGAGGACATGCAGCTCTACTGTATGATTAAATGATGATGGCGTCCTCTTGGGTAAAATATTCCGGAGGTAAAATAGTCCCCCATTCGGATCTCCGGGCGGGGACTACTCAGGAGGACGTCGTTATCAGGAGAAAGAAAACTGGCGTTCTACGGATCGGAGCTTGGAACGTCAGATCCCTTAATCGGGCAGGTAGGTTAGAAAATTTAAAAAGGGAAATGGATAGGTTAAAGTTAGATATAGTGGGAATTAGTGAAGTTCGGTGGCAGGAGGAACAAGACTTTTGGTCAGGTGATTACAGGGTTATAAATACAAAATCAAATAGGGGTAATGCAGGAGTAGGTTTAATAATGAATAAAAAAATAGGAGTGCGGGTTAGCTACTACAAACAGCATAGTGAACGCATTATTGTGGCCAAGATAGACACAAAGCCCATGCCTACTACAGTAGTACAAGTTTATATGCCAACTACCTCTGCAGATGATGAAGAAATAGATGAAATGTATGACGAGATAAAAGAAATTATTCAGGTAGTGAAGGGAGATGAAAATTTAATAGTCATGGGTGACTGGAATTCGTCAGTAGGAAAAGGGAGAGAAGGAAACATAGTAGGTGAATATGGATTGGGGGGAAGGAATGAAAGAGGAAGCCGCCTTGTAGAATTTTGCACAGAGCATAACTTAATCATAGCCAACACTTGGTTCAAGAATCATAAAAGAAGGTTGTATACCTGGAAGAATCCTGGAGATACTAAAAGGTATCAGATAGATTATATAATGGTAAGACAGAGATTTAGGAACCAGGTTTTAAATTGTAAGACATTTCCAGGGGCAGATGTGGATTCTGACCACAATCTATTGGTTATGAACTGCAGATTGAAACTGAAGAAACTGCAAAAAGGTGGGAATTTAAGGAGATGGGACCTGGATAAACTGAAAGAACCAGAGGTTGTAGAGAGTTTCAGGGAGAGCATAAGGGAACAATTGACAGGAATGTGGGAAAGAAATACAGTAGAAGAAGAATGGGTAGCTCTGAGGGATGAAGTAGTGAAGGCAGCAGAGGATCAAGTAGGTAAAAAGACGAGGGCTAATAGAAATCCTTGGGTAACAGAAGAAATATTGAATTTAATTGATGAAAGGAGAAAATATAAAAATGCAGTAAATGAAGCAGGCAAAAAGGAATACAAACGTCTCAAAAACGAGATCGACAGGAAGTGCAAAATGGCTAAGCAGGGATGGCTAGAGGACAAATGTAAGGATGTAGAGGCATATCTCACTAGGGGTAAGATAGATACTGCCTACAGGAAAATTAAAGAGACCTTTGGAGAGAAGAGAAGCACTTGTATGAATATCAAGAGCTCAGATGGCAACCCAGTTCTAAGCAAAGAAGGGAAGGCAGAAAGGTGGAAGGAGTATATAGAGGGTTTATACAAGGGCGATGTACTTGAGGACAATATTATGGAAATGGAAGAGGATGTAGATGAAGACGAAATGGGACATAAGATACTGCGTGAAGAGTTTGACAGAGCTCTGAAAGACCTGAGTCGAAACAAGGCCCCGGGAGTAGACAACATTCCATTTGAACTACTGATGGCCTCGGGAGAGCCAGTCATGACAAAACTCTACCATCTGGTGAGCACTATGTATGAAACTGGCGAAATACCCTCTGACTTCAAGAAGAATATAATAATTCCAAACCCAAAGAAAGCAGGTGTTGACAGATGTGAAAATTACCGAACTATCAGTTTAATAAGTCACAGCTGCAAAATACTAACGCGAATTCTTTACAGACGAATGGAAAAACTGGTAGAAGCCGACCTCGGGGAAGATCAGTTTGGATTCCGTAGAAATGTTGGAACACGTGAGGCAATACTGACCTTACGGCTTATCTTAGAAGAAAGATTAAGAAAAGGCAAACCTACGTTTCTAGCATTTGTAGACTTAGAGAAAGCTTTTGACAATGTTGACTGGAATACTCTCTTTCAAATTCTGAAGGTGGCAGGGGTGAAATACAGGGAGCGAAAGGCTATTTACAGTTTGTACAGAAACCAGATGGCAGTTATAAGAGTCGAGGGACATGAAAGGGAAGCAGTGGTTGGGAAAGGAGTAAGACAGGGTTGTAGCCTCTCCCCGATGTTATTCAATCTGTATATTGAGCAAGCAGTAAAGGAGACAAAAGAAAAATTCGGAGTAGGTATTAAAATTCACGGAGAAGAAGTAAAAACTTTGAGGTTCGCCGATGACATTGTAATTCTGTCAGACACAGCAGAGGACTTGGAAGAGCAGTTGAACGGAATGGACAGTGTCTTGAAAGGAGGATATAAGATGAACATCAACAAAAGCAAAACGAGGATAATGTAATGTAGTCGAGTTAACTTGGGTGATGCTGAGGGAATTAGATTAGGAAATGAGACACTTAAAGTAGTAAAGGAGTTTTGCTATTTAGGGAGTAAAATAACCGATGATGGTCGAAGTAGAGAGGATATAAAATGTAGACTGGCAATGGCAAGGAAAGCGTTTCTCAAGAAGAGGAATTTGTTAACATCGAGTATAGATTTAAGTGTCAGGAAGTCGTTTCTGAAAGTATTTGTATGGAGTGTAGCCATGTATGGAAGTGAAACATGGACGATAACTAGTTTGGACAAGAAGAGAATAGAAGCTTTCGAAATGTGGTGCTACAGAAGAATGCTGAAGATAAGGTGGGTAGATCACATAACTGATGAGGAGGTATTGAATAGGATTGGGGAGAAGAGAAGTTTGTGGCACAACTTGACTAGAAGAAGGGATCGGTTGGTAGGACATGTTTTGAGGCATCAAGGGATCACAAATTTAGCATTGGAGGGCAGTGTGGAGGGTAAAAATCGTAGAGGGAGACCAAGAGATGAATACACTAAGCAGATTCAGAAGGATGTAGGTTGCAGTAGATACTGGGAGATGAAGAAGCTTGCACAGGATAGAGTAGCATGGAGAGCTGCATCAAACCAGTCTCAGGACTGAAGACCACAACAACAACAACAACCTTGTAATCACCTGACCAAAAGTCTTGTTTCTCCTGCCACCGAACTTCACTAATTCCCACTATATCTAACTTTAACCTATCCATTTCCCTTTTTAAATTTTCTAACCTACCTGCCCGATTAAGGGATCTGACATTCCACGCTCCGATCCGTAGAACGCCAGTTTTCTTTTTCCTAATAACGACGTCCTCCTGAGTAGTCCCCGCCCGGAGATCCGAATGGGGGACTATTTTACCTCCGGAATATTTTACCCAAGAGGACGCCATCATCATTTAATCATACAGTAGAGCTGCATGTCCTCGGGAAAAATTACGGCCGTAGTTTCCCCTTGCTTTCAGCCGTTCGCAGTACCAGCACAGCAAGGCCGTTTTGGTTAATGTTACAAGGCCAGATCAGTCAATCATCCAGACTGTTGCCCCTGCAACTACCGAAAAGGCTGCTGCCCCACTTCAGGAACCACATGTTTGTCTGGCCTCTCAACAGATACCCCTCCGTTGCGGTTGCACCTACGGTACGGTCATCTGTATCGCTGAGGCACGCAAGCCTCCCCACCAACGGCAAGGTCCATAGGTCCATGGTTCATGGGGGGGGGCATAACGAAAAGAAAATAAATTCACTATTAATCTACAATGTCTAGCTATAGGATGCGAAAAATAATATTTTCTTATCGAATAGTTTGCTCAAAACCGAATGTGAGAGGCTGCATAGCGAAGATCACGCATGACTCCGAACACAGTGCTTTTTATTTTTTTTTTACCCTTAAAGCAAAAGTTGTATTGTAAAACTAACTGTAGAGACGGATATAGCTTTGCTTCACTTACACAAAACAATTTTTTAGGCAAATCGGATTACTTTACATTTCACTCCTCAAGTATCGTGCGATTCGTGTTGCGTGGAGCAACCAGCACCTCATTGGGAGGAAGAGGCTTGACATAGCCCGAACGCCACTTATTTACTTATACGCTCTGCTCATGTGGGTGACAGATGCCACCTGCCGGTAGGTGGTAAGGGCTTTTCCCTCTCCCAGATGAATCTCCATTTGGAAGTCACCCCATCACGAGGGACACCTCTGCTGCCCTCCAACATCTCTCCAGACTGCCGTTCTGTGGTGCACCTATTTCTTCTGCGGAGGCACGTTTCTCATTAAATAAAGAAACATGCAACTTGACAGATAAAAAACACGTGAAATGAGATGAGTGTCAGGAGCTTGATCCTTGCAATCGTTATCTTTATCCGTGATACTAACAAACAGATTTCTATGACTCGGCTCAATCATTACACACATTACCATAAATTAGTGCAATAAAATTAAGCATGAAAATACCATCCCAAGCGTAGGCTGACGCATTCCGTGTGGTGCATCGTGCTTCAGTGTTGTTGGTAGCCTGCAGTACTCGAAGAAACGTAAAGAAAGTCCTGGAGAGGAACTCATCGTGTCATCGCAAGGAATCTTATATCGAGCGATATGTGTCATATTACATTAAATAATAGAAAGAAGCGAAATAAGGAGCACCACACGTGGCTTTAGGGTGGAGGACTGAGTATAAGAGCAGCAGCGTTCACAGTCACTCACATTCCGTCCTTTGTTGATCAGACTAAATAACATTTCAAAGACTGAAAATTTTAAAACAACGTCTGTTACCAAAGTGACTTAAGCAACTATGACTTGAACCAGTAATTAATAAAATTTAAATGACCGAAAATTATAATTCAACTTGTTACGTAACTGACTTAGACAAGAAACTCTCATGTGAACCCGTTGTTAAGAAAGTATAGAGACACCAATGTTAAATAACGTTAGTACAATAAAATCAGATACCAACTGGAAACATTTAATGTTGACAAGAGATAATACCGGGTGATAAAAAAGTCAGTATAAATTTGAAAACTTAATAAACCACGGAATAATGTAGATAGAGAGGTAAAAATTGACACACATGCATGGAATGACATGGGGTTTTATTAGAACCACCACATATTGCTAGACGCGTGAAAGATCTCTTGCGCGCGTCGTTTGGTGGTGATCGTGTGCTCAGCCGCCACTTTCGTCATGCTTGGCATCCCAGGTCCCCAGACCTCAGTCCGTGCGATTATTGGCTTTGGGGTTACCTGAAGTCGCAAGTGTATCGTGATCGACCGACATCTCTAGGGATGCTGAAAGACAACATCCGACGCCAATGCCTCACCATAACTCCGGACATGCTTAACAATGCTGTTCACAACATTATTCCTCGACTACAGTTGTTGTTGAGGAATCATCTTTGCTTTGTCTTACTTTGTTATGCTAATTATTGCTATTCTGATCAGATGAAGCGCCGTCTGCCGGACATTTTTTGAACTTTTGTATTTTTTTTGTTCTAATAAATCCCCATGTCATTCCAAGCATCTGTGTCAATTTGTACCTCTCTATTTACATTATTCCGTGATTTATTCAGTTTTCAAATTTATACTGACTTTTTGATCACCCGGTATATTACGTCCAAATAGCGATAACAGTGAGATCCAAACTCTCCATTTAAACAGTAATCATTAATCGTAAAAAAATGTGAGCATTCAGACAATAAGAATTTAAAAGATATTAAAATAACCAGGTGATCAGGCAGACAATCATCCCCAAGGTGCGGTCAAACACTTTGACAGTACGACGATACGCCGTCACTGCCCCAGTGTTAGAAAAGCCAGACAGATGCAGCATACAACACACTAAGGCTGTGCATTAAGAACCAATAATGACCAGTATACCACAGCAAGTTACGCTGGTACAATACCATGTAGGGACAAGTAGTTACATGAGCAGTTTTAAGGTACAGAAGAAATTAACAAGCCGGGAACGAATCGTACACAAGCGTCAGTAATGGAGGCCGCGTGTTACAGAATCCCATCACAGTCAGCGCGGCCCTTAAGTCGAACACCTGATCGCACGAGAAGCATGAAAAACTAACGAACCGCCCACGACAGACCTATCTCTGTTAACTGCAAACAGAGTGGCCCAATTAAATACTACAGTGGCTGCCCAACTAACGGTCATGTACAAAAATTACTTATCACATTGTAACAATCAACGTATCACTGGAGCGGCTGATGGTACAAGCAAGCAATTAAACAACTCTGAATATCAATACGATGTGCTAAACTGACGCACAAGCGTGAAGTTTTATTATTACACAATCAATTAGTTTGTACTCAAGCAGCAGTAAAAAATACTGACACCCAACAGAATGTCAAACTAAAAGCACCATAGTATCCTAACGCACTTTAGGAAAAACGTAATATACCATCATTTATTTAGTGAAAGTGGTAAATAGTATGATTAAAGTTAAATGTGTAAATTACGAAGGAACAGTGACAGATATTACCAACATGAAAGTTCGAGGATAAAGAGACGATGAGTTCCGTAAAAGTAGACATTATAGTGTGTCCCAGGAGGAAGGATCAATATTTAGCGATGTGAAAGGAATGATCATTCGAAGCAAAAGACTAGTAAAGATGGACACTAAAACTCATACCTTAGGCATTATGGGCACTTTATCTTTGATACTGTGCAACAAATTTGTATCCTGCAAGCTCTTTGCTTTCCATATTTTCAAAGCCTAAAACAAGACTAAAACAAGAAAATGTGTACGGTAAACATAGTGTCTAAAACTCATACCGTAATAGCTCAGCAAAAGGTATATGTTTCACAGAAGAGAAAATGAACAAGTGCTCATAGCTTTTAAGATACGCTCTTTTGAGCCCAGGTTTATTCGGCATTTTCTCCTTGTTTTGGTCCATTCTCCCACCTCTCAAAATATGGAAACAAGGAGTTGGAGCAAAAGAGATTTGTTTCACTGTATCGAAGATGAAGTGCTCATAGCTTCTAAGGTGTACATTTTAGAGCCCATGTTTACTCGACTTTCTTGCTTCGATTGATAGTTCCTACCATATTCCCCAAAACTGACCATACCTCCTCGGACGCCTTACATATATAAATACTTGACAAATGATTTTCGACTGTTTCTTTTTTATGTTCTATACATTTCCACAGTTGTATATTATGTCAGCAACAATCTTCACATGCAACTCTGCTCGAAACTTTTGTGAAAGATACTTTATTCAAATAATTTTTAATTAATTTGTAATGAGGATTCCGGAGCAGATTTGTGAAGTGAAAAGTCAAGGATATGGGACATCTAACCTGGGATCTACGAGGGACGAGGGCAGCTGATTTTGCGGAAGCGCGAAATGAGTTTCTTGGAGGCACAATTCAGTTTGGTATGACCGTTTGGGTCGCGGCTTAGTTTAGTTCATTACTATTGTCGATACTCCAGGGTTCGTCGATGACAGAATTTCTGGGAATTAGTCTCTCGTGAGGAATCGAGGGTTACAGTGAGTAATAAAGAGCTCCTGTGAGTAATAATGTCAGAATTTTAGTTTGGCGAGTGGAATGAGAGTATGGAACTTTGTTAGAATTTCTATAATTTATTGGTGGAACTGCATTAGATTAACTTTAATATTCAGCAGAACTGATGGTTTGTGTTTTATCACGCACCTGCTTGTCTCAAGTCGCTACTCGCCAGTTTCGAATGATTCATCATTCCCCAAGACAAAGCGGTAGATTTCATACTTACACTCAACAACTAGTAAGTGGTAATTAAAGAAGACGTTGTCACTGGGTATCTACGACTCTGGACTCCCGATCAGAATCTACTAGACATCGCCAGGCTCTCTGCTTCAGGCCGGCCGGAGTGGCCGAGCGGTTCTAGGCGCTACCGTCTGGAACCGCGCGACCGCTACGGTCGCAGGTTCGAATCCTGCCTCGGGCATGGATGTGTGTGATGTCCTTAGGTTAGTTAGGTTTAAGTAGTTCTAAGTTCTAGGGGACTGATGACCTCAGCAGTTAAGTCCCATAGTGCTCAGAGCCATTTGAACCATTCTCTGCTTCATTCTCGAAAGTCCACGGCTCGTTCTTTGCAGAGAAATTATCAGTAATAGAAACTTATGCACGATAAAATACACAAAAATACTCGAGGCAAGAAAAGGGCAGACTAACAACAGCGAAGAAAAAACGGAATGAGAGAAAAAAAAGACTACAAAATAACATTTAATCGCATTAATCGCATTAAAACAACAGGATTCCCTGTCGAATTGGCGAAACAGAATAAAGTTTTGACCACACATACGAATGACGACCTTGCACTGGAAATGTCTTTAAGTTGAAGAGTGACCACGTCCAGTCACCACAGAAATCTGTTATTCAGTTCTCTTTTTACGTCGTCCCTCCCTACTGAAGAACGCTTAATTACTTCCAGTCCAGCCGTACTCGTCTAATACAAACGAAATTGCTGAGTATTTTACCTTTTTAGTGGTCGGACACCTGCTTGCTGCCTAAGCTTGGCCTTTCATCATCTCGACAGCAGCCCACAAGCTCGACAAGTGCTGCTTTCCGTCCCTTGTATATCTGTCCCTTGTCTTCCAGTACCTTTTCCTGCTTCCTACTGCAGGCCATAAAATCATATAATTAATATTAGGTCGACAGCTTTTCTTCTGTCGTTCTGA
The DNA here is from genome assembly GCF_023864275.1 of Schistocerca cancellata. Lineage (NCBI taxonomy): Eukaryota > Metazoa > Arthropoda > Insecta > Orthoptera > Acrididae > Schistocerca > Schistocerca cancellata. The sequence continues at coordinate 655,572,291 of NC_064627.1, forward strand.
AACAGATGGCAACAACAGCCAGTGGTAGTGCAGTTTGTAGGTTGTAAGTGTGAGAGAATAAGCTTAGGCCTTTGCGTACATAACGTCATCAAAAAATTTGCTGGTTTGTGAGTACATCACAAAACTATTCGGAGTGAATATGTCATCTTAAGAACCCAAGTCTCGTCATTTGCGGTTAGTATTAATTTTCTGCTTCAGGCTATGGCCCTTGGTGAGGCACCTGTTATTGGAAGGACGTGCAGAGAATGGTTTAAACGGTGAATTTGACGTCGTAGATCGGCATGGCTGTGGAAGAGAGGTTTTCGAAGCTTCTCAAACCCACGGAAACAATCACAGGTAATCGTTATCAAAAGCAATTGATGCGTTTGAGCGGAGCACTGAGACACAAACGGCCACAACACAGCGATAGACATGAAAAGGTGATTTTGCAGCATCACAGTGCTCGACCCCATGTTGCAGAACCCGTCGAAACATACTTCGAAACTTTGAAATAGGAACTCCAACCCACCCGCCGTATTTTCCAGACATTGCTGCCTCTGACTACACACTTTTTTTTCAGTGTGGAACCGCGCGACCGCTACGGTCGGTGGTTCGAATCCTGCCTCGGGCAGGGATGTGTGTGATGTCCTTAGGTTAGTTAGGTTTAAGTAGTTCTAAGTTCTAGGGGACTGATGACCTCAGAAGTCCCATAGTGCTAAGAGCCATTTGAGCCACTCTTTTTCGATCATTGTCACTCAGTCTGGCTAATCAGCACTTCAGGTCACACGAAAATGTGCGAAATTGGATTAATTCGTCGATCTACACAAAAGACATCCAGTTCTTCCGCAGCGGAGTTCCTATTCAGCCCGAAGGGTGGGAGAAAGTAGTGGCCGGCGAAGACTAATACTTGGTATCGTAAATTTTTTGTATGTGTTTCACAATAGAGCCTCGAACTACGAGAAAAAAATGGGGTAGCAAAGTTGTAGAGCTAATAACAATCTTGTAGAATTAGTGTAGATGTTCACTGCAAAACTTTGAAAATACCTATCTTGAGCTACGCTGTGGCTATTCGCTTGTTTAAATTCTCCTGATCCTGTCATTTTCATAGCCGCGATGTAATTCGCATCTTATGGTAAGTGCGTTATCCCGGCTATCGATTACCGTATTAGAACATCCTGAATTATGATTTCGCTAGGCAACTTTATAGCCTAGCGTGTCTGCCATTTCTTATGGAGACTCATAACAGAAAATACCATGCCACTTCGTTTCCGCTTTGTGCCGATCGTTTCTTTCCGAACTCTCGACACATAAGTCATTTCGTCCCTCCAGTGGTGAAAGACACTATATGTCTGCTGCCCCACATCACTAGACTGATGTAGCAGAAGCGCTGATGCGAAAGACTGATTAGAAAATACCATTAAGCAAATAAAGACAGTGCAGAGGTGACACACTATTTAATTAAAGCCGTAGTACCAGACAGCTCCAGTAATGCTCCAGGAGTAGCTAGCTAGCCCTGCTGCAGGTAGAGACAGTAGGGAAACTGCATAGCGCCCCAAGAACACACCAGGAACGCCCATTTATATGGCCTGACCACTGACATGCCATCCGCCCAAATGGCCGTAGACCGTACACATCGTGGGGAGGCGAACATGACTTGCCCGCTCGTCCATCGTCCCGAAAGCGGCCGGCGAGCACGTTCCGTCCACAAGCGTGCCGTGTTGGGCAGAGGACAACGCCCTTACAGTTCGTTGGGCGGGCGCGCTTTAACCACATCGACGTTACACATCCACTAATTCGGCCCCTTGCATGCCAGTATCTGAGCATACCAGTAATAGCTGAGAGGCATTATAGAGCCATCAGCTGCACCACAGCTGCTAAACACTAATAGGAATGGGTCCACGCCCACTGTCGTATAATAAAACTGCGAGGAATATATCTTTCTGCAGTCATTATTGACTGGCTCATGCCAAGCACTTTTTCTGATGTTTTGGGAATGAAATGTGTAGCAGTAAAGTTTGTTACGAACTTGTTGAATTTTGACCAAAAACAACGTCGGAAAGACATCGCTCAGCATTTGCTGAATCAAGTCGACAACCATCCGGAACTTTTAAAGAAGGTTTATAAGAAGTGACGAAACATAGGTATACAGATATGACGTCGAAACGAAGGCCCAATCGTCCCAATGTAAACTGCCTGAAGAGCCAACACCGAAAAAAATCGGTTCTTCTCACTGTTTTCTTCGATTACAGCGGGGTAGTTCATCATAAGTTCTTGTCTTACACACTTATGATCGATAAGGAATACTACCTGAAAGTTATGCGAAGTTTGCGTGCAGCGATCCGAAGAAAACCACCAGAACTGTGGGAAAACCACTCGTGGAAATTACATCACGATAATGTTCCCGCTCACACCTCAATACTTGCTCGGAAAGTGTTGACAAAGAACAAAACCGTTATGTTAACTCAGCCAACGCAATCGCCCGACATGGCCCCCTGCGACTTCTTTCTATTCCCGAGGCTGAAGAGAGCCATGAAAGGACATCGTTTCACCACCACTGATAAGATAAAAGCAGAATCACAGAGGGAGCTGACTATAACTAGAAGTGAGTTCCAAAAGTGCATCCAATATTGGAAAAAGCGCGGACACAAATTTATTATACCGGAGGGAGATTACTTCGAAGGGGAGAGAGTTGATGTTGATGAATAAATAATTATTCTTACAGAAATAAAATTACCTTTACTTTTTGATCACGCGTAGTGTATTCACTGGAGTTCTGAAGTTAAAACTGTTAATCAACATTACTTCTTGTTTGGATCGGAGCATGGAGTGTTAGATCCCTTAATCGGGCAGGAAGTTCAGAGAATTTAAAATGGAAATGGGTGGATTGAAGTTAGATATAGTGGGAATTAGTGAAGTTCGGTGGCAGGGGGAACAGGACTTCTAGTCAGGTGAATACAGGGCTACAAACACAAAATCAAATACGGGTAATGCAGGAGTACGTTTAATAGTGAATAAGAAAATAGGAAGGCCGGTAAGCTACTGTGAAAACCGTAGTGAACGTATTATCGCAGCAAAGACAGACGCGAAGTCCACCCCTACCACAGTAGTACAAGTATACATGCCAACTAGGTCCGCAGATGATAAGGAGATTGAAGAGAAGTATGATGAGATAAAAGTAATTATTCAGACAGTTAAAGGAAACGTAAATTTAATCGTGGTGGGCCCTGGAATCCGATAGTAGGGAAAGAAAGAGAAGGAAAATAGTAGACGAATATGGACTGTGGGATAGGAATGAAAGAGGAAGCCGCCTCGTAGGATTTTACAGAGAACATAATTTAATCATTGCTAACGCTTGGTTTAAGAATCATGAAAGAAGGTTGTATACGTGGAAGATACCTGGAGACACTAGAAGGTTTTGTTTATATAATGGTTAGACAGAGATTCACGAATCAAATTTTAAATTGTAAGACAGTTAAAGGAGACGTAAATTTAATCGTGATGGGAGCTGGAATTCGATAGTAGGAAAAGAAAGAGAAGGAAAATAGTAGATGACTATAAAATGCGATACAGGGGCAGATGTCGGCTAAGACCACAATTTATTGGTGATGAACTGGAGATTAAAATTAAAGTAATTGGAAAAAGGTAGGAAATTAAAGAGGTAGGACCTGGATAAGTTGAAAAAACGAAAGGTTGCTCAGAGCTTCAGAGGGAGCATCACACAAAGGATCTCTAGAATAGGGGAAAAGAATATAGTAGAAGACGAATGCGTGGGCTTAAGAGATAAAATACTGAAGACAGCAGAGGTTCAAATAGGTAAAACGATAAGGCCTAGTAGGAATTCTTGGATAACACAGGAGATGTTGAATGTAATTGATGAAAGGAGGAAATTTTTTTAAATGCAGCAAATGAAGCAGGCTAAAGAGAATACAAACGTCTAAAAAGTGAGACTGACAGGAAATGAAAAATGGCTAAGCGGAAATGGCTAGCAGACAAACGTAAGAATTTAGAATCATATTTCACTAGGGGAAAGAAAGACATCGCCTATGAGGAAAAGACAAGCAGCTGTATGAATATCAAGAGCTGAAACGGTAAACCCGTCCTAAACAATGAAGAGAAAGCTAAAATGTGGAAGGAGTTTATAGAGGGTCTATACAAGGGAGATAAACATGAGAGCAATATTATAAAAAGGGAGGAGGAATTAAATTAAGATGAGGTGGGAGATGAGAATAATTTGACAAAACTCTGAAAGATCTAAGTCAAAACAAGGCCCCGGAGTAGATGATATTCCGACAGAACTACAGAGAGCCTTGGGAGAACCAGCCATGAAAAAACTCTTCCACCTGGCGCGCAAGATATATGAGACAGGTGAAATACCCTCATACTACAAGAAGAATGTAGTAAGTCCAACTACAAAGAAAACAGTTGCTGACAGGTGCGAAAATTACAGAACAATCAGTTTGATAATTCACAGTTTCAAAATAATAACACTAATTCTTTCCAGAAAAATGGAAAAATTGGTAGAAGCAGACCTCAGGGAAGATCAGTTTCGATTACCGAGAAATGTAGAAACATGGGAGGCAATACTCACTCTACGACTTGTATTAGAAGATAGGTCAAGGAATGGCAAACCTACATTTATTGCATTTGTGGACTTAGAGAAAGCTTTTGATAATGTTGACTAGAATACTCTCTTTGAAATTCTGAAGATGGCAGGAGTAAAACACAGGGAGCGAAACGCTATTACAAGTTGTAAAGAAACCAGAGGGCAGTTGTAAGAGTAGAGTTGCATGAAAGGGAAACTGGTTGAGAAAGGAGTGAGACGGAGTTGTAACCTATCCCCGATGTTATCCAGTCTGTAATTGAACAAGCGGTAAAGGGAACCAAAGAAAAATTTGGAGTACGAATTAAAGTTCAGGAAGAAGAAATAAAAACTTTGAGATTCGGCGATGACATTGTAATTCTTTTAGAGACAACAAAAAACTTGGAAGAGCAGTTGAACTTAATGAACAGTCTCTTGAAAGGAGGATGGAAGATGACAATCTACAAAAACAAAACAAGGATATTGGAATGTATTCGAATTAAATCACGTGTTTCTAAGGGAATTAGATTAGGAAACGAGACACTTAAAGTAGTAGATGAGTTTGGGTATTTGGGCAGCTAACAGTTGGTGATGGCCGAAGTAGAGAGGATGTAAACTGTAGACTGGAAATGGCAAGAAAAGCATTTCTGAAGAAGAGAGATTTGTTAACATAGAAAATAGATTTAAGGGTTAGGAAGTCTTTCCTGAAGGTATTTGGCTGGACTGTAGCCATACATGGAAGTGAAACATGGAGATAGAAAGAAATTAGAAACTTTCGAAATGCAGCGCAACAGAAGACTGCTGAAGATTAGATGGGACGACCGCATAACTAATGAGGAAGTACTGAAGAGAAGTGGGGAGGCAAGGAATCTGTGGCAAAACTTGACCAAAAGAAAGGATCGGTTCACAGGATACATTGTGAGGAATCAAGGTATCACCAATTCATTACCGTATGGAAGTGTGGGGGGTAAAAATCGTAGAGGGAGACCAAGAGATGAATACAGTAATCAGATTCAGAAAGATGTAAGTTGCAGTACTTCTTCGGAGATGAAGAGGCTCGCACAAGATCGAGTAGCATGGAGAGCTGCATTAAACAAGTCTTCGAAATGGAGACCACAACAGAAACTAGGCATGGGGTCTACATCGACGCACCACCTCATTCTGTATCGTCTATTAAGCGGTTTATAGGGTATTGCAGCACCCCAGTGTTAAGCCACCCACCTTATTCGCCTGACCCAGCGACATGTGACGTATCTATTTCCCAAGGTCAAACCTGCATTAAAAAGAATACGATTTTAGTCCATTGAAGCACTGAATGAGAAAACGGAACGCGTCATCAAGGAGCCCACAAAGGGTGGCTTCTAGCACTGTTTGCATCAATGGAAAATTCAAATAGATGAGGTGTGCATATTGAGGGTAACTAAATATGTATGTTTGTGAAATAAATTGTTTTACAGCATTAGTCCCGTTATTTTATAGTCAAGACTCGTATATCAGCTGCAGGCACTATGCCGAAAAATACAGGCACGTAAACAATTTCGTAATTTTGTTGTTGTTGTTGGTGTGGCTTTCAGTCAGAAGGCTGACTTAATGTTTCTCTCAACGATGGTATATCCTATGCAAGTCTCTTCATCTGGATAACTACTACAGTCTATATCCATCTGAACCTATTTAACTCTAGTCAAGCCTTGGTCTGCCTTTAAAAGTTTTGCCCTCCCCCCTCCCACAATTGTTTCAGTTACCAAATCAGTGATTCCTTGATTTTCGGGATGCATACTATCAGCCAAAGTTTTCTTCTATTGAGGCTGTGCTGTACATTGCTTTCTTCCCATCTAGATTTAGTACCCCATCATTAGCTACTCTGTCTACCCATCGAATGTTTAGCATCCTTGTATCGCACACTCGAAAAGCTCCTATCCCCTTCCTTGTTCGAACTACCGGCAGTCCACCTTTCATTTCTGTACCTTTACCTTTAGTAAAGACTCCCTAGCAACTGAATTTATATGGAATGTAGAAAAATTTCTATTTCAGAAATTATATTTTGCTATTGCCAGTCTACATTTTATATCGTCTCCAGTTAATTATCTTGCGTCCCAAGTAACAAAACCCATATCTTACATTAATTCAGTCAGCACTACCTGATTAAATTCGAATATATCCCACTACTATTGTTTTACTTTCGTTGTTATTTATCTTATGATCTCTTTGTAAGACGTTATCCATATTCTTCAGTTGATCTTCCAAGTTTCTTCATTTTTCCGTCAGAATTACAATGTCATCGACGAACCTCAAAGTTTTTATTCTTTCCTCTTTCCAAGTTCCGCCTTGGTTTCCTTTATCGCTTGTCTAATGCACAGACTGATAAGGCTAAAGGCTAAAAATCTCTTTCACTTATCTCTCAACTACCTCATCCCTTTAATGCCTTTGGACTCCTACAACTTTAGACCGATGTATGTACAAGTTGTAAATAACCTTCCGCTCCACCTAATTTATGCCTCCGACCTTCAGATTTTCGGGTTGTGTAATCCAGCCTACAGTGTCAAATGCATTCTCTAAAGCTGCTAATGCTACAAATGTAGGTTTTCATTTCTTCAGACTATCTTCTAAGTTGGAGGGTCAGAATTGCCTCGCATATTCATTCAGTTCTCCGGAATCAAAACTGATCCTCTCCGAGGTCGGCTTCTACAAGTGAAAAGTGTGTGTTAATACACTACTGGCCATTAAAATTGCTACACCACGAATATGACGTGCTACAGACGCGAAATTTAACCGACAGGAAGAAGATGCTGTGATATGCTAATTATTAGCTTTTCAGAGCATTCACACAAGGTTAGCGCCGGTGGCGACACCTACAACGTGCTAACATGAGTAAAGTTTCCAACCGATTTCTCATACACAAACAGCAGCTGACCGGCGTTGCCTGGTGAAACGTTGTTGTGATGCCTCGTGTAATGAGGAGAAATGCGTACCATGACGTTTCCGACTTTGATAAAGTTCGGTTACGTTAGTGTTGTTTAACGTCCCGTCGACAACGAGGTCATTAGAGATAGAGCGCAAGCTCGGGTTAGGGAAGGATGGGGAAGGAAATCGGCCGTGCCCTTTCAAAGGAACCATCCCGGCATCTGCCTGAAACGATTTAGGGAAATCACGGAAAACCTAAATCAGGATGGCTGGAGACGGGATTGAATCGTCGTCCTCCCGAATGCGAGTCCAGTGTCCTAACCACTGCGCCACCTGGCTCGGTGATAAAGTTCGGATTGTAGCATATCACGACTGCGGTTTATCGTAGCGCGACATTGCTGTTCGCGTCGGTCGAGATGTAATGACTGTTAGCAGAATATGGAATCAGTGGGTTCAGGAGGTTACTACGGAACGCCGTGCTGGATCCCAACGGCCGCGTATCACAGGCATCTTATCCCCATGGCTGTAACGGATCGTGCAGCCACGTCTCGATCCCCGAGGCAACAGATGCAGACGTTTGGAAGAGAAAAACCATCTGCATGAACAGTTCGACGATGTTTGCAGCAGCATGGACTGCCAGCTCGGAGATCATGGCTGCGGTTACCCTTGACGCTGCATCACAGACAGGAGCGCCTGCGATGGCGTACTCAACGACCAACCTGGGTGCACGAATGGCGAAACGTAATTTTTCGGATGAATCCAGGTTCTGTTTACAGCATAATGATGGTCACATCCGTGTTTGGCGACATCGCGGAGAACGCACATTGGAAGCATGTATTTGTAATCGCCATACTGGCGTTTCACCCGGCGTGATGGTATGGGGTGCAACTGGTTACACGTCTCGGTCACCTCTTGTTCGCATTGACGGCACTTTGAACAGTGGACGTTACATTTCAGATGTGTTACGACCCGTGGCTCTACCCTACATTCGACCCCTGCAAAACCCCACATTTCAGCAGGATAGTGCACGACCGCACGTTGCAGGTCCTGTACGGGCCTTTGTGGATACAGAAAATGTTCGACTGCTGCCCTGGCCAGCACATTCTCCAGACCTCTCACCTACTGAAAACGTCTGGTCAATGGCGGCCGAGCAACTGGCTCGTCACAATATACCAGTCACTTCTCTTGATGAACCGTGGTATCGTGTTGAAGCTGCATGGGCAACTGTACCTGTACACGCCATCCAAGCTCTGTTTGACTCAATGCCCAGGCGTATCAAGGCCGTTATTACGGCCAGAGGTTGTTGTTATGGGTACTGATTTCTCAGGATCTATGCACCAAAATTGCGTGAAAATGTAATCACATTTCAGTTCTAGTATAATATATTTGTTCAATTTCCTTATTTTATGATTTACAACAAAAAACTACACATTGATCTTGTCAAAAGCCGAGAAGCGATTCTTCTTGGTGTTTTAGCTCTCAGGGGCACTCTGGTATGCTCTCTGGGGCACTCTGGGATGCTCTCTGGGGCACTCTGGGACGTTCTCTGGTTTTCTTTTCATGGTCTCATTCTTATATAAACTTGTTTATTCCTAATTTCTTCTTGGTAGCAATTTCGATGGTGAGTAGTGTAATTTTATTTCTTTTGGAGGCCCTAGTTCACGCGTGTGATACTTGTATCGTCTATTTATTGCCTCGCCAGAGATGTTGCGCTGCCTGGAGACTAGTTAGGCCATCTTTTCTCTGCAAAGATGCACGGGTGTTGGTTGAGCTGTTGATCGCGAGGAGTGGAAATGGGGAGTTGAAGCGGTGTAGTCGTGGCAGTGAGCTTGTACAGGAAGGATACAGAACATGGCGGTCTTGGGAATTGTGCTACTGATGTGTGGGAAATATTATTACAAAAGTAATATTCTCACTATGCATTGAATGAGATGGATTCAGTAATATAGATACTATTTTGAGAATATTGGGATTTAAGGCAAGGAATGAACATATTTTACTTCATTGCAGCAGCTTCTAGTTAGGCATTCTCAGTTCAACATAAGACATCGAAAATTGTTGATATTTTTATAAAGTTTTGTCACAGTCAATGTTAATGGATTTGAAAAGACGAAAATAATTTAATCATTAGTATGAGGACTTCGGTGTTAGAATAAATTTTCATGGTGAATTGTATGTTTGTATTTCTCCATTGTTGATCTTGAGTAACTGTAATTTTTAACGAAATGTTTTATTACTGATTGCTAAGCCTTCAATGGTGAAATTTTGTAGATGGAATAACCAAGAAATTTTTTTGAGACAAATTTTTTCAAACACAGTTTCTCGAGAAGAATTTCTGTCTAGAGAGTAAATCAGATTATCCTGTCTCATTATCCAACTCATATTACCTGATGAACATCGTTTTTAAAATGGCTCTAAGCACTATGCGACTTAACTTCTGAGGTCATCAGTCGCCTAGAACTTAGAACTAATTAAACCTAACTAACCTAAGGACATCATACACATCCATGCCCGAGGCAGGATTCGAACCTGCGACCGTAGCGGTCGCTCGGCTCCAGACTGTAGCGCCTAGAACCGCACGGCCACTCCGGCCGGCACGAACATGGTTTTTATGAGAGATAAATTTTATGAGGAACAAGTTTGCATTGCATGTATTTAAGATGTCGCATAGCACTGCCGCGATTTTCTGTAGTTAGTAGCAGCTCAAAAATTGTGACGCTCCTTTTCTTCTTTCTCTATGAGAGCAGTTGCACAGTGTTTTCCATTATCACACAAGTAAGGCAAAACAGGAGATCAGACTTTTAATTTCATAGGGTCAATTATCGGTGTTGAGTTTCATTATTGTCATTAAAGTTCAGAGGTTTTTTTTCTCAAAAGGTAGTGTTGGTTCAGACGGGGCAAATTTCGTTTAGATCCTACACATATTTCTTCTCTATGAATGGATTTTTTTGGTATGAAACGGGCTTAACAACTTACATTCAGAAAAAGACTGCATCGGAAAAGGACTACCGATGAGTGAAAAGTTATGACCACTGCCCACGGTGAGACCCATGTCTCACGACATGTGACGCGCCAAAGAAAGTATGTGAACGGAGCGGAGCATTTTATGAATGGGGAATCATTCTGACGCCGATATCGGTGGCAAAAGGGAACATTCGCTGACATAAGCGACTTTGATAAAGGGTAGATTTTGAACAATGTATTCCGCAGCAAACGGCCCCAACGTAAGGCGGTGTTCACCCAGCGTCATGAATACTTACGAATAACAGTGGGCACAGTATCGTCGAGACTGGACCGTGTATTAATGGAAACTTGTCTCCTGATAGGATAAGTCACTATTCTTTCTACACCAGGTAGAAAGTGTGTACGAATACTCTGTCATCCAGAAGAACAGGTGTTCGAAACAGCACTGTGTCATGAAGAGAAATCATACTGGGCAGTCTTATACTTTCGAAGTATATTCACCTGAGTTTCTACGGGACCGGTGCTGGTAATAGAAGGCATCATAATAGCTGCTGACTGCTTGAACATTCTTGTGGACCACTTACATACCTCCGTGTTAGATATATTCGTCAACGGCGATGGTATCTTGCAGCAGGGGAACTGTCCGTTCCACAATGACAGAATCGTGCTACAATGATTTTAGGAGGATGACAGTGAACTAACGTTGATGCCTTAGATACCAGATTTGCCTGATCTGAACCCGATGGAGAACAACTGATACGCTATCAGGTGGTAACTCACAAACAGCCCCGCCAAAATACAGGGGAACTGCGTGACCTGTGCAGGTTGTGGAGTGGTGGAGGTTGATCAAATAGTGACATAGTAACAGCGCCGCGTGGGTTAATCAAATAGTGGCGTAAAAACAGCTCCCAGACTAATATCCCACGGTCAGGAGAAGAAGTCTACGAGCATCTGCCCATCTGGACTAAATGGAAGCTAACATCTGAGTCTGGTGCGGCCCTTGTGTTTACTTGTGCACCCAAAACCCATCAGCCAGTGTTTTCCTCTTGCATAGATCAGAGGACTTATTCTTCTAGTTGTTGAGACTTAGTGATGGCCGAAAAAGTGAATATGATTTTCGTTTATGTCAGTCTGTTACAGCAACGGTGCAACTGTTCACTGAAAGGTATTCTCGTCGTGACAAGCACATGCTATCTGTCTTTGGAAACATTAAAAGAAACTGTAAGTGTGAAGAATAAGGTACACTAATGAAAAAGAACAGCAAATAATGAGAGAAATGCAACTACGGTAACATTTCAGGAGCTGTAACACAAAGTCAACAAGTTCCTACGGGTGGGACCAGCCAAAGGAATGTTCTGCGCATTCTATATTCCAGCGATTTTCATCCTTTTCACATTTCCCTCAGTCGACAACTTCATGGCATTTGCGACACTATAATACACATGTACTACATAAAATTTTTTGACCAATGTGTTTATTGTACATATGATATACTTGTTTTATTCTTTAAATCTGTAAATACTGTGTGTTAATTAGAAACGTGATATGTGCTGTAAACTGTACACGTTATTTTATATTATGATGTATTTATTCTGGGTTAATGCCGTTAGGGACAGTTAGGAAAACCAATATCGTTGGCACAGTAAAGACTTGTGTCGGAGCGCTTGTCTCTGGATGCGAATGTGACGTCAGAGCTCAGCCCGCAGTACACTTACGCGCTTCTGAGACGTAAGAGTGAGCACGATGTAAACGGCTCCAATAACATAAAGATCCTGTCCTCTAATTGGTTACTGTGAATCAAGAAGTGCCCTCGATATTACCTGGAACAATGGGAGCGTTGTAGACGACAACAAAGACTACGGCAGAACATCTGCAATGAACTTTAATGTTGTTTTATTTTCGTTCACGTTAGAAACTTCACATTCTCGATCAAACTTATTGCAATAATAGGTGTTCTACGTTAAAACTGGTGGTACCTGATTTTGTCATCATTCCCAGTCGTTGTCATCTGCATTGGATTCGATTCCTTTCCAGTTATCTAGTACCCAAGTGTCGTTGTTTAAACAGTTAAAAGAAACGTATTTAAAAATCATGTCAGTTTTGTTTGTTTCCTAAAATGATAACTGAAAGTAACTACTAATGAAGCCTCTATGGAACCGAAAATACTAGGATAGAGAAACTAACGTAACACCACACATAATCATATCCAAAATTTGCAATACTTGCAATAGCGACACACATATTTTTACATAAATACACAATCTCCTCCTTCAGTACAGTAAGTGTTGCTATACAATGTATGTCCATGTTGGTATCGTGAGCTATATCAGAAGTCGACGTGTCAATTTTAAAATACATGCTATGTGCACACATCGTATGGCACCGATCAAGTGCTGACATTTGTCATCACTTTACAACTGACCGATCCCAGCGTAAACATTCTTAATGATATATCAGATTGTGCAGTGGGGGTACAAATCGATATCATCACCTCACACTAGATTAAGGCACAGATTTACTATTCCATTATTATTATTATTATAGGTTGTTATCATAATATATAATCTAAGTCAATATTAAAAAAAACCTCTGTGTAAAACAATGTGCAACATTTATGAATTTATCAAACGGAATTATACATAATTTTTTTATCATTTTAAAACATTTTATATACATGATGTTTTATCAAATTTTCCTTTATACAAAGTCATAATCGATACAAGAACCAATGACAATTTAAAAGCTCTCTATGTACAGGTAATGGTATCAATATATAGGTTGATATTAATACATCGAGCAATAGCACGAGATGTACAGGCACAGATATGTTTCATCAAGAATACATTCAATGCATCTAAAGCACAAACATTAAGTAGCCCCATTGTTGGTTAGGTTAAAGTACAGATTTACTATTTCATTATTATTATTATTATTATTATTATTATTATTATACGTTGTTATCATAATATACAAGCTAGGACAATATTCCATGGATGAACCATCGTCATAGTTCTCTCTGGTCTATAGCATCTAGCAATGATGAACCGACTTACCAATTAAGAAACATGCCACCATCGTAGTCTTAAAGTTGTGGGATACAGTGAAGACCTGATGTAAATCCACGAAGAACATTGTGTTATTTGATGCAGGGTTCAAATTAGATTGTTTATGGTGATAACATCGATTATTCCAGGTCTACTTGACGTATGCCATTGGTAAGTGACTCTTACCTACTTTACATGGGTATATTATGATTTGTGTTATTTGTCGCAACTTCCTATCTAATGGCGTACGTAGCAGGCGCCGCTGTGTTGCTACCATCGAAGTACTGTTAACTCCCAATAATGGACCACTGATACGGTAAAAATTGCTGCAGTATACCCACTGTTCAAACAGTATTAGAATTTATTTATTTTACTGGCAAGAAATGCGTGCAAGAGACCATTCTTGTTTCTCTGATAGATACATAAAAATTATTCTAACAAGTTGAGTTACAACAGTGGTTAATTGTATTTAGTACTAAACTAATAGATTATATAAACTAATAGATTATATAATGGTAAGACAGAGATTTAGGAACCAGGTTTAAAATTGTAAGACATTTCCAGGGGCAGATGTGGACTGACCACAATCTATTGGTTATGAACTGTAGATTAAAACTGAAGAAACTGCAAAAAGGTGGGAATTTAAGGAGGTGGGACCTGGATAAACTGACTAAATCAGAGGTTGTACAGAGTTTCAGGGAGAGCATAAGGAAACAATTGACAGGAATGGGGGAAAGAAATACAGTAGAAGAAGAATGGGTAGCTCTGAGGGATGAAGTAGTGAAGGCAGCAGAGGATCAAGTAGGTAAAAAGACGAGGGCTAGTAGAAATCCGTGGGTAACAATAGAAATATTGAATTTAATTGATGAAAGGAGAAAATATAAAACGCAGTAAATGAAGCAGGCAAAAAGGAATACAAACGTCTCAAAAATGATATCGACAGGAAGTGCAAAATGGCTACGCAGGGATGGCTAGAGGACAAATGTAAGGATGTAGAAGCTTATCTCACTACGGGTAAGATAGATACTGCCTACAGGAAAATTAAAGAGACCTTTGGAGAAAAGAGAGCCACTTGTATGAATATCAAGAGCACAGATGGAAACCCAGTTCTAAGCAAAGAAGGGAAACTAGAAAGATGGAAGGAGTATATAGAGGGTCAATACAAGGGCGATATACTTGAGGACAATATTATGGAGATGGATGAGGATGTAGATGAAGATGAAATGGGAAATACGATACTGCGTGAAGAGTTTGACAGAGCACTGAAAGACCTGAGTCGAAACAAGGCCCCGGGAGTAGACAACATTCCATTGGAACTACTGACGGCCTTGGGAGAGCCAGTCCTCACAAAACTCTACCATCTGGTGTGCAAGATGTATAAGACAGGCGAAATACCCTCAGACTTCAAGAAGAATATAATAATTCCAATCCCAAAGAAAGCAGTTGTTGACAGATGTGAAAAGTACCGAACTATCAGTTTAATAAGTCACGGCTGCAAAATACAAAAGCGAATTCTTTATAGACGAATGGAAAAAGTGGTAGAAGCCGACCTCGGCGAAGATCAGTTTGGATTCCGCAGAACTGTTGGAACACGTGAGGCAATACTGACCCTACGACTTATCTTAGAAAATAGATTAAGGAAAGGCAAACCTACATTTTTAGCATTTGTAGACGTAGAGAAAGCTTCTGACAGTGTTGACTGGAATACTCTCTTTCAAATTCTAAATGTTGCACGGGTCAAATACCGGGAGCGAAAGGCTATTTACAATTTGTACAGAAACCAGATGGCAGTTATAAGAGTCGAGGGGTATGAAAGGGAAGCAGCGATTGCGAAGGGAGTGAGACAGGGTTGTAGCCTCTCCCCCATGTTATTTAATCTGTATATTGAGCAAGCAGTAAAGGAAACAAAAGAAAAATTCGGTGTAGGTGTTAAAAGTACATGGAAAAGAAATAAATACGTTGAGGTTCGCCGATGACATTGTTATTCTGCCAGAGACAGCAAAGGACTTGGAAGAGCAGTTGAACGGAATGGACAGTGTCTTGAAAGGAGGATATAAGATGAACATCAACAAAAGCAAAACGAGGATAATGGAATGTAGTCGAATTAAGTCGGGTGATGCTGAGGGAATTAGATTAGGAAATGAGACACTTAAAGTAGTAAAGGAGTTTTGCTATTTGGGGAGAAAAATAACTGATAACGGTCGAAGTAGAGAGGATATAAAATGTAGACTGGCAATGGCAAGGAAAGCATTTCTGAAGAAGAGAAATTTGTTAACAGCGAGTATAGATTTAACGGTCAGGAAGTCGTTTCTGAAAGTATTTATATGGAGTGTGGCCATGTATGGAAGTGGAACATGGACGATAAATAGTTTGGACAAGAAGAGAATAGAAGCTTTCGAAATGTGGTGCTACAGAAGAATGCTGAAGATTAGATGGGTAGATCACATAACTAATGAGGTATTGAATAGAATTGGGGAGAAGAGGAGTTTGTGGCACGACTTGACAAGAAGAAGGGACCGGTGGGTAGGACATGTTCTGAGGCATCAAGTGATCACAAATTTAGCATTGGAGGGCAGCCTGGAGAGTAAAAATCGTAGAGAGAGACCAAGGGATGAATACACTAAGCAGTATCAGAAGGATGTAGGTTGCAGTAAGTACTGGGAGATGAAGAAGCTTGCTCAGGATAGAGTAGCGTGGAGAGCTGCATCAAACCAGTCTCATAACTGAAGACAACAACAACAACAACAACAAAGCAACTACACTACTGCTGTCACACGCCTTATTTACATCTATTGGAACGAAAACAAATATTTGAGCTCAAAAGTTTACTATATAGAAGCCCAATACACTTTTCAAGGCTTTGAAACTCATTTTATAAGTACCTTTGTTTTTGGATTGTTTAAAGTATATTTAGACTATTCTTTTGGAGTTTTCAAAATACCGAAGGATGTTAAATATAGAAATGCGAAGGAAGAGCATATGCAGTGAGCTCTTGATGCTGTACGAAATGATGATCTCGGTTTGAATGCTCCTGCAACTCTTTGTATTCCCAAAGCAACTCTCAAACGTCATCTGGATTGAAAAAATTGGTTTATGGTGGAGGATAAAAAAGTAACCGGCAGAGTTAGTGATTTGTATTTTGAAACGGAACAAGAGATATGTCAGCATGTGATACAGTTAGAAGAGTTCATGATGGCATCAGGCCTAAGGATTATCAATGTTATCATTGAAGTTGCCGAAAGACACAATACACCGCACGGACTGAACCGTGAGAAAAAGACGGTCATTAAGAATTTCTATGAAGAGGCATAAAGAACTCTCGTTTAGACAACCAGAGGCAATATCCAAGGCTCGAGCCACTGATTACAACAAAGAGAAGGTTGCAGAGCTCATAGACTTCCTCATGGACACAGTCGATGAGAACAAGAAAACATCTACAATTTTTAATGCCTATAAAATTGATCTCTACCGTACAGAGAAACACAAGGAGAGCAAGTGCTAAGAAGGATGAAGAACAGGTTAGATCCATCTCGAGCGGAGAGCGTGATCTTACTTTAAATGCTGTTTGCTGTGTCAGTGCTGCTGGACAATCGATCAGCTAGCGCGCTCGCGTTAAGGATGAGCTGAAGAATGCAGCACTTACTAGAACAGTATTCGTTTTCAATCCAGCTGGATTACGTAAAGAAAGAATTATTTACGAAATGATGGAACTTTCTACTGTTACTGTGTAATCTTCGAAGGAGATAAGGTTTTTCTTCTCCTTAATGGTCGTACAAGCCATACAAAAATGCCGGAAGCACTGCATCTAGTTCTGGAAAAGGGAGTGGTATCGCTTTCTCGTCCCAGGCGCACCACACATAGGTTGCAGCCGTATGATGTGTCTTTCTACAAACATTTCAGCAGATACTACATAAACGAAATGGAAAAATGACCAAAAGCGCATGTAGGTCGTGTAGTGACCCAGTTCTAAGATGAGGACTTTTTAGAAAGGCGTATGAGAGGGCAGCAACTATAGAGATGGCACTTAATGGAATTGCTCGTTCTGGAGTCTGGCCAGTAGACAGAGATCTTTTTAGGGATCATCACTTTTCTGCCTGTATTGCAGTTTATTCCGATCTGTCCAGAGCCCAGTCATCTTACGACCCTAAATTCCCGTCACCACCGCTGCCAACAATCATGTACAGTGGCTGCATTCCTGCTCAGTATTTCTGTAATATCTCAGAAGGAACATGCAGCTTCTCGAAGCCACATTGTACGACCTTGTTTAGTTAGTTTGCTGATAATGGCATCGTTGTTGCTTTAAAAGCATTCTTGATTGACATCAACCCACCACATCCAATGTGGGAGATAGCTAACGCTCACGACCGTTACAGCGTGTGTTTAAAGCAAACCTGATGTTCGTTCGCATACTGGCGCTACTGAGACAAATAGGAGTAAAGTGTAGGGAAAGAGGGTTGCCCAAAAAGTAATGCATCGCATTTTTTTCTTCAACAATTCTTTATTGAACGTAATGAGAATTACATATACGAAAGAATGGTATTTTATCTACACACCCTATTTTTCCACGTGATCTCCATCCCGTTCTATGGCCTTCCTCCAGTGCGAAACAAGGACGTGTATGCTCTGACGGCACCAATCCCTGCCTAGGTGGCGGAGCCAATGCTTCCCTGTGTGCATGACCTCCTCATCGTCCGCAGCTCGTGGTCGTGCGGTAGCGTTCTCGTTTCCCACGCCCGGGTTCCCGGGTTCGATTCCCGGCGGGGTCAGAGATTTTCTCTGTCTCGTGATGACTGGGTGTTGTGTGATGTCCTTAGGTTAGTTAGGTTTAAGTAGCTCTAAGTTCTACGGGACTGATGACCATAGATGTTAAGTCCCATAGTGCTCAGAGCCATTTGAACCATTTGAACCAACCTCCTCATCATCCTCAAAATGTTTTCCACGAATGGCATCCTTTAATGGCACAAACAAGTGGATGTTCGAGGGGGCTAGGTCATGAGATGTGACAGCCATAAATAGTCTCCCCGACCGCTGCAAATCGTGCAACCCCACCGAACCGCCTTCGGATCACCTTGCCCTCCATTCCGAGCGACTAACTGCACTTCTGTCGACAGTAGATGCTCCACAGACTTTCCACAAGCGTTTGTGAATTGACCCCACAGTTTCTTTCTCTGCAGTGTGAGAAATTCAAAGACGGCACGTTGCTTGCAACGTACATCACCTACAAACTCCATTTTGAAACTGTACTGCAGCTACGCTGTCAGTCGAAAGTGACGGAAACTTTGCGCGCTCACTCAGGAGACTTCAAGTAATACTTACGTTAACGTTTCGCATTCGTAACATTGTTTTTGGCCGAGAAAAAAATACGGTGCATTAATTTCTGGGCAACCCTCTTTTAATTTGTAAAAGAACCAAGAGGGATCATTAAGACTCGAAGACCAAGAGCGAAGTACTCATTTTAAAAAAGGTCTAAGGCATGCGTACAGTCTATCGCCTCTATTGGTCAATCTTTACACTGAAGAGCAAAGAGAGAAATAAGAGAAAGCTTCAAGAGTAGAATTAAAATTCTGGGTTAGGGATGTGAGTGACAAGATTCACTGATGGCATAACTGTCCTTAGTGAAAGTGAAGAACAATTACAGGATATGTTGAAAAGAATGATCAGTCTAATGAGTACAGAATACGGATTGAGAGTAAATCGAAGAAAGACCAAAGTAATGAGAACAAGCAGAAACGAGAACAGTGAGAAACTTAACGTCAGAATTGGGGTTCACTAAGTAGACAAAGTTAAGGAATTCTGCTACCTAGGCAGCAAAATAACCCGTGATGGATGGGGCAAGGAGAACATGAAAAGCAGATTAGCACTGGCAAAAAGGGCATTCCTGATCAAGAGAAGTCTGCTAATATCAAACCTAGGTCTTAATTTGAGGAAGAAATTTCTGACAATGTACGTTTGGAGCACAGTATTGCATAGTAGTGAGGTATGGACTGCAGGAAAACCAGAACACAATCGAAGAATTTGAGATCTGATGCTACAGAAGAATGTTGAAAATTAAGCTGGCTAATAATTTAAGGAATGAGCAGGTTCTCCATAGAATCGGCGAAGAAATGAACACATGGTAAACACTGACAAGAGGAAGGGACAGGACGATAGGACATCTGTTAAGACATCAGATAATGACTTTCATGGTACTAGAGTGAACTGTAGAGGAAGACGGATGCCATAGGTTTCAATTGCTTCTGTCAGATGAAAAGTTGGTACAGGAGAGGAGTTGGTGATGGGTCGCGTCAAACCAGTAAGAAGACTGATGACTGAAAAAGAAAGAATAGGAAAAGTTGCATTACTAGCGCCACTCTTATGCGACTGGGGAGAAATTTTAATAGACATCTTCTTTCAGCTGTACAAACACGCCTGTGAACTTTCGTTTATGTCGCCCAACTTCTTCATGCTGCGATTTTTTTCCGTCAGTGAATAATTATTAAAAATGCCTGTTAAAAACGTCGGTTCGATGACGTGGTTCTCCTTTTCGTTGTTCCACTAGAGGGATTTCTTATCTCACCACTGCATTTTACAATGTATGAATATATCCTGATCACGGACATCTTATATGTTCCATTTCAATCATAATACAATCCCTAGCCTCTTCTGCTTCTAATAAGTCCCCCCCTCGTAGAACCCATTTGGAGGTTAAATTGGCGCTTTTCCGCCAAGTGGATGCCAGGAAGATTTCTTTGAACTTTCAGCGAAGATAAATTCATTCGGTACGCAGTATGGACTCTGGTTGGCAATGTTGGAAAGAAAGTCGGGAGAGTTCTTTTCAAGCGGCCCAAGGGCAACCCAAGTCAGAACAGCCGGGATTTCAAATCGAGTCCTCTCGAATGCGAAAGCTTTTCAGCTGCAGTATTTTGTCTTAAAGCAATTTCAGTGTTACCGTTTTACCTCGATACGCAATGTAATTGGTCGTGATTTCTTCTTTTGTTTATTTTTTCTTCGGTTTGACAATAACATCCAGTTTCGATTTCGCATAGCGTCGTAAAATTTTTGTTATAATTAGTGGCCTATGTCGTAATTAGATTGAAAATGATTAGATCTGCAGAGGTTACACATGCGTTCCTTTGAATCTGGAGAACATCTTCACCGCTCTGCAATCGCGAATAGCAGATCTCAGGTATTCCAATTTAACTTTAAAACGTTAATTGCAGGTTCGTTATTCAGCACTAGAAAACGCGTTAAGGAGAGACAAATTGGTCTTGTGATCTTCAAGGTTTGTTTAGTAAAGCCTTGAAAGATTTCATTTTGTATAACTATTTCTTATTGACATCACATTCCCAAGAAATAATAACAATTATATCACAGTGACACTCGCTGCCTACCATTCGCTACAAGCAAAGGTAATCTGTTACATAACTTACATTAACAAGTTATACATTAAAAAAAAAAGCGATATAAAATGTCGACTCAACAAGGCAGAGGTGTCTCGACTGTTCACTTGTGCCGGTAATAATGTTGCAGTTCATAGTGATGTTTAAAACGGTTGCTCAACGACAACGACGTGACACAGATACATGCTCTTTTTGTACGCGTCACTAATCTTCTAACTGTCAGTCATCGTGAATTTCCAAAGAATTACGCCGAGCTACAACTGCGTCAAGACGCTGCCATTAAATTAATCGGTCCCCCGCCTTTCTCGTCGCAGCTACCGCTAGTAATATGCAGTGCCACTTTTAGTGTGTCTGTAAAACCCTCATTTCATACCGTTCGCTCTTCTGCGACACTGATCATGCGTGGCTGCGAGCAAATAAGGTTTACTTAGCATTAAATATTCAGAGGCACGTACAACTAGCACTGCTCCATAAATGTTTACTCTAGCTGATGAGATACCGTCCGTTGACCTAGCAGCGTAATGAATTTTGCGAAGGGACATCTTTTCATTGATTATACCGTAGAACACGCGACTGACAACAGGTGCAGGAACTGATCCCGTAAGTCCCTCACTAAGTAGCACACAAGGCGTATCTCCATCATATTCCCATTTAAATGAATTCGTATAGCGGATAAAATACATGTACAGAATCGAGTACCAATACGCTACCTGAGATTCTTTGAGTAGAGTCAGTAATGAATAACCTAAAATATTATACATAGAATAAGCTGTACGAAAACATAGCATGATAAACCTAGAACGTAGTCAGCTTTTTTCTGGAAGAAAAGCGGTGTATTGCCATTCGAATTATGCCATGGTTCTTGATTTCCGAGAACACAGTTCCACGCTGTCGCCTAGTAAACAAAACATACGCTTAGGAATATCAAACCTAGAACATCAACAGAAATCCGCTGTAGAGTGAAAATTTCATTCTAGCAACAGAAAACTTGATTGACGCGCGTAAGAGCACTCTGTACGCCATTCCTAATAGAGAGACAGAGGAGGAGGTAAGAGAATTCCTTTACTGCGGACGGAGATGTGGTAATAATGGTTTCTACTAATGAATGCCTCTACTATTCACTGATTTCAATCATCTCCGTGGAAGCACCAGCTGAATCAGGGCATTTTCTACCGTAAGTGCTATTTCCTGCATTCTGTGGTTTTAAGTTGCAGACACGATAATTATGGTTCCACGCTTTTATTACAGCAACATTTTTCATGAAGCATACGGTTATGGTGACAGAACAGAGTGATATCTATACCTTATTCAAATAGTATCTGTCTATTCACAGGATTTAATTTTCAACAAGAGTACACTTTCGTCTGTTGCCTACTAACCGTGAGCCAGTTAATCACTCGTATCTTCTCATTTTCAGGAAGCAATACGTCTAGGGCCAGAGAGCTAAAAAATCAACATCTGAGAAATTTATTACACTTAGTATACGACTGATATAACACAAAAATGTAAGAAAAATAGAAAACTAAAGTTAATTTTAAGAAAAATTGAAATGTTTAAGTGAATTATAGAAAATGGATGATAAAAAGTCGAAATAGTACTACTGCTAACCGACAAGCAGCCTTTCCCTGTTTCATTATAAAATAAAAAGTGGAGTACTTTGCATTCCTTTTGTTCCTGAACTTGCGCCCTACTCTGCATTCACATCGGGCACACGGAAAAGAGCAGTCGGAAGATGGTTAATGTCCTTCATCTGAACACATATGGGCTATCCCATCCCCAATCGGACGAAGAATGGGAAAACTGAGATCGTGTTTTTTGAAATCATTATACTACATGTGTCAGTTACTGTAAGAAGAAAATAAATTTGTTGAAGTTATCTCTTAAATATTTTTTTTATTTTTGAGGTAAAAATTTGATAAAGATTGCTTTATTTTCCGAAGGAGACGATTTGTCTGCCGTGTAAATTAGGAATCTTAGGTTGGATTTCAGTGAACTATCATTCATTTTGAAGACGATTGTTGTTGATGGAGGTATACAACAATAACATAACAGTAATTAAAAAAATTTTTAAAAATCTTTGACTTGCATAGGCTTCAACCTATTTTTAGTGGGTAATGGTTTCAGTTTGAAGTTTTATGAAGCCCCTTGCCTAAAATATGGATAAAATGACTTAATAACAAATTATTATACTGGCGCTGTACTTGGATTGCGATGGGCTCCCGTCTGCCACTCAACTTGGGAAACTGCCTCGTAGCGCTGTTTTGCATAATATAGCGTAACGCAGACAGTGGGTTTTGGTATTGTTTGTGTTTACTGTTAGTTTTTTTCTACAGCTATCTACTTAAAGATACCATTAAAAGGTTTACTAACATTGTTTTTAAATGAAATGATGTACAATATGGCATAATTTTTTATGTAATTTAAAATTGTATTTTCGGAAAGAATATGGAACATGATGAAATTTACATTAAATTTAACTTCTAAAAATTCCGCATAAATACCATCTCAGACCGTTCAGTATCGCCTTCTTTACATTGAATTCTATTTGTGAGTTTTACTTTGAATAGTTTTCTAGCTACTAGTCTCAGAATGGTGGTAGTTTATTAAATTGCAGTAAATTTGACCCTTAACAACCCAGAAGCATATGTGTATCACAGCTGCGATCTTGAAAAACATAGTAACTTAACGTCTACTTCGGATGACAGGAAAAAAACCATAGAAAAAATGCAAGGTTTCCTGCTTTCAGAATAGAAATGGAGCAGCCCATATGTAACTTATGTTCTTTTTTTCCATAAGATTGTGTATGTAGCTGACATGGC
This sequence comes from Schistocerca cancellata, assembly GCF_023864275.1. NCBI lineage: Eukaryota > Metazoa > Arthropoda > Insecta > Orthoptera > Acrididae > Schistocerca > Schistocerca cancellata. The sequence goes on from NC_064627.1 coordinate 655,595,956, forward strand.
AGCACACCTTGCAAGCAACAAGTTCTGTTCTGCTGTGTCCGGGTACCACCCAGAAACCAGCAGTCGGACCAGTGGGATATTGGCTTCACTACAATTGTTGGCAACCACTGTGAATAAAATAAAGCTTTATTCGTAGAGTTCCCAATGAATGAATTTCCTCGAATAGTAAGGTCAAAATGCGTTGCTACATACAGGTTTTGAAACGTGACTCGAGACGGAGAAACGACCTGAACTACAGACCACAGTATGGCGTTCATTACGATACCGCTTCCGATCAAACAGCTCCGAGCGTCACATACATTCTGGACAAAAACCAAATGACAGTGTTTTCGCAGCCGTCCTACTCAGCATTCAGCCTCCTATACTTTTTGATGTTCCTTAGACCTAAAAAGGGGCATAAAGGGTAGCATTTTTAGGAGAAAGCAGAACTGAAACAAAACCGCTGGATGTCCGACGCGACGTGTATTTGGTCGACTTTAAAAACATTTTCCATCAATGGATGAAGCACGTGATCAAAAGCATTGTGTCCAATAGACATTATTGTACAGCTGAGGCAACTACGTGTATACAAATAAAATACTAGAAGTGCTACTGGACGATTCTTCCAGTGGTTAGTGCTAAGGTTCTACCGGCCGCTGTGGCCGAGCGACTCTAGGCGCTTCAGTCTGGAACCGCGCGACCGCTAAGGTCGCAGGTTCGAATCCTGACTCGGGCATGGATGTGTGTGATGTCCTTAGGTTAGTTAGGTTTAAGTAGTTCTAAGTTTTAGGGGACTGATGACCTCAGATGTTTATTCCCAAGTGCTCAGAGCCATTTGAACCCCATTTGCTAAGCTTTCAAACAAAGTCATTTTCCGATGCACACTAGTTTACTGGGAAACAGACGGTAGAGGCGAAGAGTCCTTATTAATTAAGACACCATTCCAGAGTTCAACTAATCTGGTAAAATCACAAGAATTATCGGTCACAAATATTCGTATCGTTACAGCGAGGAAGTGCTGTAATAAATATGCCTGAAAAGACCGCGCGCGTAATCGCGTTTTGGTGGGGTGGGGTGTCTTGGAGTTCGGTTCCTATTCGAGTTAGGAACATACGGTAAAATGTTTTTAGTTTAGCCCAGACCAGCGCCATCTTTACAGTCATTCGAACATCTGTCTTACTGTAGCTGTGTTAGATTATTGAGCAAGGTTTGAATGAAGGACAAGGGTTGTCGGTCAGGCAGATTGTCCGAATCGATTAATTCATTTTGCAAAAGATTTTAATTGGGCTGAAATTAAAGTTCAGCTAATTGCCCCAAATTTTGTAAGAAGGCGGAAAAATGCACGTAATTAATGGCCGTCCTGTTGTTATGTGAAAGCTTTAACCTTTGCCACGAAATAAACAACATTCTTCAAAAAGACATCAAAGAAACCTTTACCGGATCAGTCGTCGGCGTAGTAAGCAAAAATTTACGTCGTTTTCCCAGCTATGGTGGTCCAGTAACAAAATTAGGGTAGGGTAAAAGTTGGGAACCAGAATGTAAAATGCTCCTATCGTAGCGAAAAAAAAAGCGAGTATGTTCTGGGCAGAGTTGTGGATGTAAAAGAAGGGAATTAGATTTTCGTCTTATCGAGCAGCTTCAAAGACATTTAAAACAAAATATCTTTACGTATTCGCGCTCTTTTACGAGTTAATCTTACAATCCTATCGCACTGAGCTCTCTTAGACCCATCCCGTGTGATGGTGAGGGGTCTAAGAAAAAAAAAAAAAAAAAATTATGTGCGCCTAGAGAGCGGGATGCATCTACAATTTGAAGTATCCGAGAGTGCATCTATGATAGGAAGTATCCCAGAGTAGGGACTCATGCATTCTAAACTTTAACGACGCCTTGTGTCATCTTGCACGACATGGCAAATGCTATGCTGGGTGACATGATGACATGTGACATGTCATGTTGTACGACATGATATGGTCTATCACGTAACTTTACTTGACACGATGCATTATATTACATGACTTGGGTACTGATACAATCAAGTAGAAAAGCGCAAATAGGTCAGAATGTTTTTATTTAAATGACTTTGATGCTGTCAGATAAGTCTAAAAGCTAGTTCTCTTCTTTTAGACCCCTAACTGTGCCCAGGACACATTAGCCTCTTTTATTTTTTATTTTTTTTCTTCTTTCTACGGTAGAAGGGGATTCGAATATGTTGGATTGTGACTGAAAGTAAATTCTTATGTGGAACACATCAATGTGAAATTAACTCTTATCTTTACACAACGTGTGTTATCCCTCCTGACTCCTTAACTGTTATGACCGACGTATTTACATTACTGTCGATTTCATTTGGACAGGTTGTACGACTACTGTCCATATAAATTTCCGCCATATCTTCAGCAGGCTCGTCACAGCACTGCCCGCATACTGCCTTATGTAACCCAACTCGTTACGAAGCTTTTACGTTAAACAGATATCGCAGAATTTGTTTGTGTGCTGTTTCGTAATTACATTTCTGAGGCTAAACATTCCGGGCGCCAGCTCTGACGTGTACTACATACCGAGTACTAATGGATTACAGGGACTGGTGGGATATATTACGAAATACGTACCACGTGCCTTGCTCTAGGTTTTAATCAACGGAGAAGAGTCTGTGTGAGAGACGGCAACGCCAACAGTACACCGTACACTTATCTCTCTCTCTCTCTCTCCTCTCTCTCTCTTTCACTCTCTCTATGCCTCTGACGTTTGGCCAAAAGGGTGAAGAACGGAAAACCTGAAACACATTTTCTTCTGTATCGAGTCTAGGCGGCTACACTTTCAAAACAAAAGTGTGTAAATTCATTGTGAGACATGTCGTTTTTCTTTACTTATTACGTTGCTTTACTTTTGAGGATAAAGCAATACAAATGAGTAGACACAAAGCCATTGCAAGATAAGAGAGGTTTGCTTATCGTAATAATGCATGCGTTTGTCTGTGTTTAGCTTTTTCCTGACAAGTAAAGAAAGGAATCAGACACTGAATGTACTTATACTTTACCTACAGACATTTAACGCTCAGTACCAGGTATTGCGCGATGTCCAAAGAAAAAAGCTGCTACATTAAGCGAAACTTGCGGAACCATACAGTTTAAGCCCCAGGCAGGATACATAGTTTCATTTCTACTTTTTTTTAGTTTTCTGATTAACTTGTCTACTTAAAATGCTGCTGAGAAAGTAGTTTAAAATTCCCAAGACGTATGAGGGGCATGAAAGGGAAGCAGTAGTTGGGAAGGGAGTGAGACAGGGTTGTAGCCTAACCCGATGTTACTCAGTCTGTATATCGAGCAAGCAGTAAAGGAAACAAAAGAAAAATTTGGAATAGGTATTAAAATCCATGGAGAAGAAATAAAAACCTTGAGGTTTGCCGATGACATTGTAATTCTGTCAGAGACAGCAAAGAACCTGGAAGAGCAGTTGAACGGAATGGATAGTGACTCGAAAGGAGGATATAAGATGAACATCAACAAAAGCAAAACGAGGATCATGGAACGTAGTCGAATTAAATCAAGTGTTTCTGAGGGAATTCGATTAGGAAACGAGACACTTAAAGTAGTAGATGAGTTTTGCTATTTATTAAGCAAAATAACTGATGATGGTCGAAGTACAGAAGATATAAAATGTAGACAGGCAATGCAAGGAAAGCCTTTTGAAGGAGAGAAATTTGTTAACATCGAGTATAGATTTAAGTATCAGGAAGTCTTTTCTGAAAGTATTTGTATGGAGTGTAGCTATGTATGGAAGTGAAACATGGACGATAAATAGTTCAGACAAGAAGAGAATAGAAGCTTTCGAAATGTGGTGCTACAGAAGAGAATGCTGAAGGTTAGATGGGTAGATCGCGTAACTAATGAGGAAGTTTTGAATAGAATTGAAGAGAAGAGGAATTTGTGGCACAACTTGACTATAAGAAGGGATCGGTTGGTAGGGCATGTTCTGAGGCATCAAGGGATCAAATATTAGAGGGCAGCGTGGAGGGTAAAAATCGTAGAGGGAGACCAGGAGATGAATGTATTAAGCAGATTCAGAAAGACGTAGGTTGCAATAGTTATTTGGAGATGAAGAAGCTTGCGCAGGATAGAGTAGCATGGAGGGCTGCATCAAACCAGTCTCTGGACTGAAGATCACAACAACAACAACAACAACATTTGTCTAATTGCCCGCAATATCAGAGAGCTCTACGTCATCCCACGCTTTGCTGCACCTCTACCAACAAAGAATAGGTCTTGGTTGTAATTCAACCAACTTCTACACGTGAGATATGTATAACCTGTCTCATTTTGGGTCAAACTCTATGCATAATTTCCTTCATACAACGTGGTAGAAATCTCAGAAATGGGTTATATGATTATACAGTAACTACTGCATTACATGTAGTCTCTCATCACAATTTGCGAGGTGAATCACTGAGCTGTTCGAAATATGACAGCACAAAACATATTCCCACCCTATTCTCTAGAAGTTATCATAGTCGTCTACCATTTATCCTCAGTGACTAATGTGGCCAAATTTGGAATTTTTGTATCCCTGATAAGAGGGCAGGAGCAACAGCAAACAAAAGTGTACCCAGAAGCTCCACTACGCCGGGGGAATGGATCAGGTCATGTCAGTTTCGCTGTGAGTAATGAGATTGGTTTTGGCTTTCAAACAGATGGCCGTGGGTGACACTTGCTAATAGTTGACATTCATTACATGTCCTACACTAGAAGCGGTCTCCGGCTACTAATACCACACGACCACTTACATGTTCTGGGTTTTTTCAAACTCATACTGATGTGATACGTCTGTCTGTCTTGCAGAACAGAACATAAATTCGGGCTCAGAAACGTTTCTATTGAGAAAGGGGTTGGGGGTATGATGCTCTCCCCTGTCACCTCCCTTAGCAGCAACAAAAATAGTTCGTTTCTTGCTATTCCTATTATTCTGATTATTTAGCTGCATATCTGTCAAATGTGTGAAACCATAATGGAAAACTCGTGCGCAGCAAATAAAGCGCAAGACTTTCTTGAAAATGGTGTAAGTGGAATTCAGCCGTTGCTTAGTCTGAGTGATAAATTTCCGTTTAGAAGCTACAGGAATTATCCAGTGTGAGTTAACTGACCACCTGACTCAGCGTTTTTCTCTCTTCCTCAAAGACCGCAACATCGGCAGTCCTTCCGAAATGATGACTGTTCAATTTAACCACCTGAGATACTGGCCATCGTTAGCAGACCAATGTTTCAGTTACTTTTCGCAGTCGTTATATGCATTATATCTGAATATATATTGTCACAGAGCATCACCTGGGTAACGGGACAGCCCCCTTCCCATCACCCACGGTACGGGACTACAAGTCCCACCGCCACACCTGCACCTGCCCATGTTAGGCAATAAATTCTGCCTGACTCATGTAGTACTATCACCGGAAGAGGGTGGTACGGGACTACAAGTCCCACCGCCACACCTCCAAAGTGAATTGCAGTGACAAAGTCACTGCACAGTGGAAATTTACTGGCCCACCAACACAGTTAGACCGCAACAGACCGGTGATGCTGTATTGTAACCTATCACCTCGGACTACAAGTCCATTTAAAAAAAAAAAAAAAAAAACACCTGGGTAAGTATATAGCAAGATGTTTATCAGTTAGTTTGGGCGTTTTTACCAGATTGTGGTTGGAGTAGTGAAAGTGATACTTGTGTCCTCAGCTACACGGCGGGAGGAGTGATCTCGGAATTCCTATGTACTGTACGTGTCTGATCGCACGACGTTAAGTTGTTACAGTAACACACGCTATACTGTTGTTTCACTACTTTGTTACTTCAGAAGAGATTTAGGTTCGGGCTACAAGGTCGTGTGTTACTGCTAGAGTTTCAGCCAATTTTCACACCATTTAGTTACGGAGTTTTGACGGAAATTATATCCTTCCTCTTGGAAAATCGTAGATGCTGGAAATTCAGAAAACAGACCACAAAGTTGCACAGTGCTGTTCAGAAACCAATTGCAAATGTTCCAAAGATGTCTATGTATTGTATTTAGGACAAATCCTTTCAGGGTTTGAAGTTCAGGAAGTCAGCAAGATCTGAACGGCCATTTCCAGATACTGCAAGAATAGTTAAAGGAAAACATAGATGATCTTCCTCTTCAACATCCATACAATGCTGTTTATTAATATAATTTTTATCGTTAAGTTCGTGTATAAGTACAGTGGAAACTCTGTTGTTAGTAGATGGTACCGCCTTGACAAAATGTGATATGAATAGTTTCCTTTAGCTCTTTGTTGATACAAGTAAACCAAAACACTGGGTCCACCTACTTAACAGTATGTTCGTCCACCTTTGGGGCGCAATAGACGGCAATTCTGCGTGGCACGCATTCGAGAAGTCCTTGTAATATTTTATTAGTGCTGTTCATTGCTGCTGAGTAACGCCTCCATTCCCTTCCCACTGAGCGAGATGGCGCAGTGGTTAGCGCATTGGACTTGCATTCGGGAGGACAACGGTTCAAGTACGCGTCCGACTATTCTGAATTAGGTTTTCTGTGATTTCCCTAAATCGCTCCTGGAAAATGCCACGACGGTTTCCTTGAAAGAGTGCAACCGATTTGGTTCCCACTCCTGTACATACGAGCTTGTGGTCCGTCTCTGATGACCTCAGTGTCGACGGGACGTTGAAGTTTAACCTTCTGCCCTTCCTTCGATCCTTCCACATCCTGAAAATCATATGTTTACTAAAAACAGTGCTTCAAAAGCATTCCAGAATAATGTTCAGTTTATTAGAAGCTGCATACGCCACGTATTGTTGAATATTAAATCTTCGCGTCTTCAAGCTCTCGCATTGTTCATTACCACTGTCCTGCAGCCATCAACAAATCATGGATACATTCTCCAAGACTCGCAACTACAATCGTTCTCCTAGAGGCTTGCTTAAAAGCGTCATTATGTGCATACGACTCTTCTACTGTAAACACATCGCAATCCATTTAAAGATTTTTTTTCTCTGTTTCCCAGCAATAGAACTAAATTTTCTTACCTTTTTACTATACCTTGCCTGAAAGAACAGTTCTTATTTATTCCCACGCCATTATTGCTACGTTACGGTGTCTACCTGCTCCAGGAACGGAAATGCCGTTATAATGTCAGATGTAATTGGTGACGATGACAGGGTACTGACCAATGCGTGGTGTCTAACTGCTACATTAGCAGCACGTCGCAATCGTTAAAAAGAGTAATTATCAGTCAATGAATGAGAGTGTATTTAAGGCTTCAAAGTGAACTTTGTGTTATCTCAGCTAATGGCCATGATCAAAATCCCTAACATCGAAGTAAAAACTTGAAACAGGGAAACAATAGCACTTATAACTTTAAAACTATCACTTTCCATCATGAAAACAGAATTGAACCAACACGAAAGAATTTATCAGTAGCTACCAGCAAAAGGTTTCTTCAGCTCTAGGGCATATACCAGAAATGTAAATGCCTTTCCACATATTCCCTACTGAGAGTCCCGTTGATTCTGTTACGTATAAGGGGGATGTGATATAAAAGTTCCGATTCGACACTGCCCCTCCTGCACCACTAGAACAGCAAAAAACTGTGCGAAAAACAGAACATGAAGCATAAGGAAGAGAGAGAATTCCTTTTATCTTGTGTATGCTCCCACACGCAAGATTTTTACTATGAGAAATACTGTTATGAGATTCGCGACTTCCTCCATCAGACAAATTGTTACCACAAGTTAGTACAGACACACGCCTGTTCACCGCAGTTACCACCCTTACGTTAATGTATAAAATACGCTGCCACTCACCGTTCACTGGAATGAAGCCATCATCTGACCCTACTAGAATGAATGCAGCTGATTAGGAATCATTTCTGTGGAGGAAAATGCTAGAACGAGGAAAATATCCGTATCATGAGCAACTAATAACACAAGCGTTACGTTGGCGTGTCGTTGATCACTGAGAATCACTCAGACTTAACGTACAAAGATCCAGTCCTAGTGTTCTAATAAATGAGCATCAGAGAAATTTCGTCAGCAAGATGAGGATAGACTGCAAGATGCGCCAGCTGACACACTGGACTCTAGTATTGTGCATTATATTACAGATCTGTCTATACATTCCGCTGTGAAAAGGGGCCACAGCACGTCAGTTGTGATGTTCCATTCATTGATCATATAAGTCCCAAACAGATCTTCTTCCCTCGTTTTATTTTAATCTAGGTCCTAAAAACCGGAAGAAATGTTGTCGTCCAAACATTCATTAACATAATCGACACTACGTAGGGTCGATGTGAATTCAACCGGCTTAAAGATATTATTTGATGTGGCTGGTGTGACGCTGGATAAACGGAACCCAAGATCCGCAGTGCCCTGACAATAATTAATTGAGTTTCCCGATAGACAGAACGGAAATGCTTACAAAACATTATGTGACCCCTTTAGCATTTGAAACTGATAAATATGTAAGTTATGTAGTCTGAGCAGCATACGGAGCCACCTTCTTTACATATGCTCCATAAGGTTCTGGTTAACTGCTACTACTTTGACCATCGCCTCAAGAGCGTAGTTCACGAGGGTCATATTACTAAGAGAGCACCAGACACTGGAACCGTTAGTTGGTTTCCTAAAACGCTAGCCGATTTGGAACACTCCACTGTCTTTTTCTCTCTCGCAGTTTCCTTGCAATTAGTCCCGATTGTGATAAATGAAATGAAATGAGCGTACGGCATCGTTGGCCGGGACGCCCCATTCGGGGAAGTTCGGCCGCCAAGTGCAAGTCTTATTTCATTCGAGGCCACAGTGGGCGACTTGCACACCGGTGATGAGGATGAAGTGATGATGAGGACAACACAACACCCAGTTCCCGAGCGGAGAAAATCTCCAACCCGGTCGGGAATCGAACCCGGGCCCGCTTGCATGGAGGTTAGCACGTTACCAAGCAGCTAAGCAGGCGGATACGATTGTGATCAATGTGGTAAACAGGTGTTTCGATGTAAAACATCTGTAGAGTTGCATAATTTGTATCATTTTGTCCATGATGTCTCTTGGTTGTCGAGGCTGCATATACACTGTCCAGTAACATTAAAGTGATCACCTTTCAAAATCCTGAACCGCCACCTACAGCAGAGCAGACCACTGCGAGGCGTGCAGGAAGGGAGTCAGTGAGGTTCTGGAAGCTACCGACAGAAGTCTGGAGCCATGTCGACTCCAATGCCGTGTCCTGCTGCGCTGCGTGCTTCGGTCGCGGATCCACGGGGCGAACAGCCAGATGGAGGCGGACTCACAGACTCTCCATTGGGTTTAAATCCGGAGAGTTTCTTGACCAGGGCAGTACAGTAAACCCATCCTGCTGCTCCTCGAAACACGCACGTACGCTGCTGGCTGTGTGATTAACTGCACAGGCCTGCTGGTAGATTCCATCGTGCAGAGGAAAAACAAACTGCATGTCGGAGTGGATATGGTCCCCAAGGATAGATGCATACTTGTGTTGGTTACGGCGTAAAGTTAGTGCCGCCACGCCAGTCGGGAAAGACACAGAAGAGAAGGGTGTGAGAAGTGGTCAGGCAATGGCACGCTGACCGACCTCCCTCCAAGGCAACAACGCGACAGCAGTGGCCCCTACGTGAAGGCGATGTAAGCGCCGCGTCCGACTGGTGGGAGCCTCTTCGACAGCAGCGTCAAAGTTAGCCACTTCGTTAGGAATCTCTGTGTAGCACAGACTTTTGTTTGTCTATTCTGAAGAAGACTGATGATTCTGTATGTCGCCCTTTGCTTGCGACACATCGGTGTAAATCAAAGTTAAGTATTTACATGTTTTGATTGTAATAAAACTTATTAATATGACTTCTTAGATTGTTTGTCTAGTGAACCGAGTATGCAGGATTCTTAGACACAGCAATGATGATCCATTGTGCCTTCTACAATGACGAGATCATCCAAGGAATGCCCTCCGTACTGGACCCTTCCAACTACAGTTGCAGGGTGTTTGCTTTGTTTTTCGTCGTAAACGCTAACGGCCTTCTGTCCGATGTCCGCCCCCGGTAGTTGAATGGTCAGTGTGACGGATTGTCAATCCTCTGGGCCCGGGTTCGATTCCCGGCTGGGTCGGAGAATTTTCTCCATCCAGAGACTGGGTGTTGTGCTGTCCTCATCATCATCCTATCATCCTCATCGACTGCAGGTCTCCGAAGTGGCGTCAAATTGAAAGACCGGCATCCGGCGAACGACCTGCCCGACGGGGGATCCTAGCCATGCGATTAAATAAATAAATAAATCTGTCCGATGGAGCGTAATGCGTAACTCATCTGAAAAGTTTGCCCGCCGCCACTCCGTGAACATACAGTTGCGGTATTGGCGAGCAATTCCAGCTTTCGTGGCCAATGAACAGCAGTCAGCATGGGTGCATGAACGAGGCGCTTTCTGTGGAGACCCAAACGCAGCAATGTGTGCTGCACGGTCGTTGAGGAGAAACTGTTGGTAGTCCCTAGGTTCATCAGGGATATCAGTTGCTCAACAGCCGGACGTCCATTCGCCTGTACACTTTTCCGCAGCCTTGGTTCACTCCTGCCATCTGTGGCCCGTGGTGCACCGCTGTTGTCTCGACGCCACTTTTGCATAGCATTATATTTGCCATCCACGGTGTACTTTAACCACGGCGATACGTAAACGTTTTAGAAACATAGCCGTTCCTGAAATGCTTCTGCTCTTGGACGGAAAGCCAATGATCATGCCCTTTTTGCAGTCAGATAGATCACTCCGTTTCCGCATTACGACAAAGCTGCATTGTTTTCCGCGTCCCCACGACGCACTTTGTGTACACTACACTCCACTACTAGTGCTGCCACTTGCCGTCTGTGAGCGGTTACTGGACGCTGACGTCGAACACTGGAGGAGGTCACATTAATGGGACTGGACCAAGCACATTCAATAAAGCAGCCCGAGCAGCAGCGTATATTTCACTTTACATCAGAATTCGAGGTCTCGCCCCTTTTCTAAGTGATTCAGATTAATTTGGCATCAGTTAAACAAATTCCAGTTGTCACTGCCGTTTAGAAAAGGTGTGTCTGTGTCTCTGTGTGTGTGTGTGTGTGTGTGTGTGTGTGTGTATCACATATCGTTATCAATAGACTAATATCGTTATCAATAGGCTAATATCGTTACCAATAGACTAATATCGTTATCAATAGACTAATAATATTTAAAACCTTTTTGTCGCAAACAATACAGCCTCATACAAGTGATTTTTGAGGTTGGTTAAGACAGATGAAACTTAAATGGACATTTATTTTATACCATCTGCACGAAAAGTTCGACGACGTTTGCAGCAGTATGGACTGTCAGCTCGGAGATCATGGCTGCGGTTACCCTTGACGTTGCATCACAGATAGGAGCGCCTGCGATGGTGTACTCAACGACCAACCAGGGTGCACGAATGGCGAAACTTCATCTTTTTCAGTGGACCATGAAACGAAAAATTTTTACATTAATTTAAAATTTCTTTATAAGGAAACATAAAATATAATTAAAATGTAGATATTCTTCCGAAAATGTGCGTTTGCTCTTCTTTGTTTTTGATTGGTGGTGGTCCACCCAAAAAGATTATTCATATGTTATTACTTTAAAAATTGTTTTATTAAAAAGAATATTCGCCATTAATATATACGGCGAAATAATAACAGATGCACAATTGTTATAGGTAGAGGGCACTTTTTACTGTTACCAATCAGGTTACTCTTAAATACTGCGATATAATGTTTTAACAGATTGAAATTTACTTTACTTATGACAGTGAACTGTGTGTTCTGTACGGACAAGTTACTCTGTAACTACAACACATGGTATGTTGGCATTTAATACGTTCCAAAATTTCTTTTTGTAAATTAAGATATTTTTATCATTAACTGTATCTCTCTTATTAATTACATTTTTAACATTGTCTAACATATCTGAAGATGGGCAGCTAGCCCGAAACCGGTAATTGAAAATAAAGAATAGCGATCGAAGACTGAAACGCCATATTTTATTTAATGAACGATCGCGGAATTCCCAGTGAGACAACTATGTCTAGTTTTGATAAACTAAGACCATCCTCCTGCTGGGTACATAAATGGTCAATAGCCTCGAGACATTCAAAACTATTGACCCCACCTTTCTGTTACCCGTAAAACCGGAGGTACGAGCCCCGGAAAAATCTCGTTTTTATGCTCGGCGTTTCGGAACGTGTAGGTAGAGCATGCTGTCACGTGCGTACCGGTACTTGTAGAACTTTACAAACGCTGTTATTTAATACGTTAGGGATTTATGTTCGCTTCTTGCACGTAACGTGCTACAGAACTGCTTATCTCGGGACTCTTCTGAGCCGTTAGAGTTATTATATTTGTTGACAAGGGAAACCGATTTTTGCCAGGTTCTCCCATAGTTCATTTCCATGTGGAGTATATTTAGTACATGCTACTATCACGTGGTATGCGACTAGATCTCATTCGTTTCCTGGATGTTCTCCCTACTTGGGAGAGTCTATCGTTCCAGTGCTATGGGGGTGTGCAGGGACACATGCGGGTCCCAATTTTATTCAAGTTACTGATGTCACGCATCTCCTAGAAAAATTATTTGATTTGTAGGGACGAATTTGTGGGCGTGATACGCTGGACGGAAGCGTACGTAAATTCCATTCCTTCCTGAGATACTTGCCACTGCTCTACACTTTGCTGTTATGCTTTCTTTCTTGACACACGTAGAGGGTAGGAATATGTTAGCAGCTTGAGAAATATCTTCTCTTCTTTGATGCTGTCTGTTACGAGTACATCTACTACTTCGTTTTTTCGAATACATACATTTCACGGTCGATTTTGGTTGGTTGTGTTTCATTCGACAACTTCGTAGATATATATATATATATATATATATATATATATATATATATATATATATATATATATATATATCTGTTATCAAATCTCCACGTCTGATGCTGTCACCCCGATAAAGCTCTTCTACATTCCCTAGAAAGTAATGTTTTGTTCCAGTTTTGGGCATCAAACGTGACTGCTTCTATATCTGTAGTCACTTCTGAGGGGAAAAAAGTGTCGGGATACCGCCTAATGCCGTGGCGACCCTCCTTCGCTCCGGCACAGAGCAGCAACTCGACTTGGCATGGATTCAACAAGTCACTGGAAGCCCCCTGCAGAAATATTGAGCCATGCCGTCCGTAATTGCGAAAGTACAGGGTGATTCAAAAAGATTACCACAACTTTAGGAATTTAAAACTCTGCAACGACAAAAGGCAGAGCTAAGCACTATCTGTCGGCGAATTAAGGGAGCTATAAAGTTTCATTTAGTTGTACATTTGTTCGCTTGAGGCGCTGTTGACTAGGAGTCAGTGTCAGTTGACGCTAAGATGGCGACCGCTCAACAGAAAGCTTTTTGTGTTATTGAGTACGGCAGAAGTGAATCGACGACAGTTGTTCAGCGTGCATTTCGAACGAAGTATGGTGTTAAACCTTCTGATGGTGGTGTATTAAACGTTGGTATAAACAGTTTACAGAGAATGGGTGTTTGTGTAAAGGGAAAAGTTCTGGACGGCCGAGAATCCACAATCAACTGTATGGAGAGTCCTATGAAAAAGGTTAGTTATGAAACCTTATCGTCTGAAATTGGTTCAAGCACTGTCTGCAGCTGATAAGATTAAAAGAATCGATTTCTGTGATTTTATCCTTGCTCAAATGGAAACAGATGAATCTTTCGTTTCAAAGATTGTGTTTAGTGATGAAGCAACTTTCCACACTAACGGGAAAGTCAACCGTCACAATGTCTGTATATGGGGCACTGAGAATCCGCGGGAAACAACTCAGTATGAACGTGACTCGCCTAAGGTGAACGTTTTCTGTGCCATTTCAGCCAATAAAGTTTTTGGTTCCTTCTTCTTCGAAGGTGCTACTGTAACTGGACTACAGTATCTGGAGATGTTAGAGAATTGGCTGTTCCCTCAGCTCGAACAAGAAGCACAACAATTCATATTTCAGGAGGATGGAGCGCCACCACATTGGCACTTATCTGTCCGTAACTACCTGAACGTCAACTACCCGAGGCGATGGATCGGCCGCCAGGCAGCCCGTGACAGAGCACTTCATCACTGGCCTCCAAGAAGCCCTGATCTTACCCCCTGCGATTTTTTCTTATGGGGGTATGTTAAGGATATGGTGTTTCGGCCACCTCTCCCAGCCACCATTGATGATTTGAAACGAGAAATAACAACAGCTATCCAAACTGTTACGCCTGATATGCTACAGAGAGTGTGGAACGAGTTGGAGTATCGGGTTGATATTGCTCGAGTGTCTGGAGGGGACCATATTGAACATCTCTGAACTTGTTTTTGAGTGAAAAAAAACTTTTTTAAATACTCTTTGTAATGATGTATAACAGAAGGTCATATTATGTTTCTTTCATTAAATACATATTTTTAAAGTTGTGGTATTCTTTTTGAATCACCCTGTATTACCGGTGGAGGATTTTGTGCACGATCTGACCTCTCGATTATGTACCGTAAAAGTTCGTTGGATTCACGATGTGCGATCTGCATGGCCAAATCATTCCCTCGAATTGTGCAGAATGTTCTTCAAACCAAACGCGAACGATTGTGGCCCAGTGACATAGCGCATCTTCATCCATACAAATTCCATCGTTGTTTGGGAACATGAAATCTATGAATGACCACATATTATCTCCAGGTAGCTGAACATAATCATTTCCAGTCAATGATTGGTTTAGTTGGACCACAGGACCCAGTCCATTCCGTGTAATGACAGCCCAAAACGATTACGGAGCTATCACTAGCTGGTACAGTGATTTGTTGACAGCCTGGGTCTATGGCTTCGTGGGGCCTGCGCCACACCCGGACCCTATCATCAGCTCTTATCAACTGAAATCTGGGCTTATCCGTCCACGCCATGATTTGCCAGCTGTCTGGGGCCCAACCGATATCACCACGAGCCCAGGAGAGGCACTGCAGGCGATGTTGTGCTCTTAGTAAAGGTACTCGCGTCGGTAGTCTGCTACCGTATCCTGTTAATGACAAATATTGCCGCACTATGTTAACGGATACGTTCGTCGTACGCCCCACAATGATTTCTGATGTTATTTCACACATTGTTTGCTTGTCTGTTAGCACTGACCACCCTAAGCAAACACCGCTGCTCTCGGTCGTTAGAAGGCCGTCGGCCTAAGCGTTGCCCGTAGTGAGAGGTAATGCCTAAAATATGGTATACTCGTCACACTCTTGACACCGTGGATCTCGGAATATTAAATTCTCTAACGATTTCCGAAATGGAATGTCCCATGCGTCTAGCTCCAACTATTTTTCCGCGTTCGTTGTCTATTAATTCCCGTCGTGCTGCCATAATTACGTCGGAAACCTTTCTACATGAACCAGCTGAGTACAAATGACAGCTCCGCCAATCCAGTGCCGTTCTGTGCCTTGTGTACGTGATACTTCCGCAACGTGTATATGTGCATATCGATATCACACGACTTTCGTCACCTCAGGATATACGCTACTTACTAGGAGGGCCGAAAATTAATTCGTTTTATGAAAGGCAGGGGAGTAATATGTGCAAGGAGTTTACTTATATTTTCTGTCTTGTTCGTCAGTTTATAAAGCGTGTATCATAATAAATAGGGATAAGGAACATGGCTAAAAGTATGCAATATGAAAACCGAACACATTTCAACAAACATGGGTCGGCAAACGAGGCCTTTTCGAAGTAGTTGCGAATGTGTGGCTACGGTCGCCACTGACTTCAGTACAAGATAGTGTCCTAGTTACTACTGACATATTTGAAATAAAAAGGTTCCATGTAACTTGGTTGAATTTTACCCATGGCCTACAGCTGAAGAATGTGGTAACGGCATGATCTTTCATCGGCAAATTTTGCTGCTGGTGTGAGACGATGGTCCACGATGGATACGTCAAGCAGGGCCTTAGACTCAGAGGTAACCTGGATTTTTCTGTCTGGGTCATCTAATATGATGTAGACCACTGCCGGTGAGATGGCTGAAGAGCTGGAGCAGCGAACTGTAGTGTTTTGTCAAGATTCAAGAGATGGACCGAGGGTTTCCGAAAGAATTCGTAATGGAATGCCGAGATGAATACAATATGGCATCCAAATGTGAGGACGAGGTGTGAGACACCTCCTTTTAATAAGTATGAGTGTACTGTAACTTGTAACGTGAGAAGTGATGAAGAAGTATTGTGATTCTTTTAATAGGTGAGCAAGGAGAGAACAGGCATGCTCCGCGCTGTTGCCAGATTACTGATCACATCGTCGATGATGTCATAGATGACGTCATGCACTTTTGTCTGACTTATGACAAAAGTATACTGCACTATGTGTAAATGGCGAGAGGTATAAATTGGCAGGAAATTAAAAGAACCAAGATGGTGCATTGTCATGCTAGACTTAAAATGTCTGACCAGGAACTCCAGCACTATCTCATTGATGACAGATTTGCCCTGAGAAAAAGGATGTTTGTTCGCACTACAGGTCCAAGCCTGTGATTCTGGAACAAAGGCCAAGATCAGGCCCTCCCCTCCAGCCTGTACCAGTTCTAGGACAGAAGGCGGCCGGCCGAAGTGGCCGTGCGGTTAAAGGCGCTGCAGTCTGGAACCGCAAGACCGCTACGGTCGCAGGTTCGAATCCTGCCTCGGGCGTGCATGTTTGTGATGTCCTTAGGTTAGTTAGGTTTAACTAGTTCTAAGTTCTAGGGGACTAATGACCTTAGCAGTTGAGTCCCATAGTGCTCAGAGCCATTTGAACCATTTGAACAGAAGGCGTTTGTTTGTTTCCCTACAGTTCCAGGCCTGTCTGTTAGGCAAAGTATGCCAGTCTGCTGACCTACTTAACATGTTTCTCAGTGGCTGTTGCCCTGAGTGTAAACTGGTGGGACATAAAAAAGTCTGAAATGGCACATTCTCATGCTGAATCTCAATATGACTGACTGTGGTATAATGTGTAGATGTGTGACACCATTAGAGACCTACGGTCGTGAGGGGAGGTAAGTTGTCGGCTAGAAAGTGTGTAGTCGTGTAGAGACCTGGAGGGTTATTTACAACAATCAGGTCACTATGGAATTCCCTCTTGCCTGTTCTAATTTTAGCAACTACTCTCTGAAATCACCATTCAAATAGTAGTTTGAGTTTGGCCAATACACACGACATAAGTATTAAAGCCTACTTATTCCCCTCAGTTAACAATCAAACTGTACGCTGTTTGGTAGGAGCAATTGAGTCTTCATTTAACACTACAATGGGAGGGGCTCCCCCCTGCCGATCCCACCGCCCCTGGCAGCGGTCTGCTTGCACAGGCCTCTCAGCAGGGCTGGGTCCGATAGCAAACGGCCAACAGGCTGCACTGCGTGGAAAGAGACATCTGCAGTGTGGAAAAAAAAAACACATGAGTAAATCGCATTGCGCTATGACCCGCCACCTGGCTGGTGGTGTACTGCAACCTACAATCACCAGACACGAAGTGCACTCCATCATTTGCCGCAACTGCCAGCTTTCACCAGCCCAGTATGAGTTTGAAGTGCTCAGAGCCACATCATACAGTTTGTTTGCAAGCGGACGATCTTCGCCTTTCGCTCAATACAGGCCACGTGTCCCACCACAAGCTGTGCACTGGATAAGATGACCCAGCTTTCAAATGTATTCCTAAGACTACACGATTTTACAGTTACATATATTCAAATTTTAGAACAAGACTACGTCCTGTTGTGGTTGAAGATGGCAATGTTAAAAACTCTGACAATACACAGTTCGAGCAATCTTAATGGCACTGCAACATCTGTAACACTACAGCTAAAATGACTGGAGTTAAAATGATGGGGAACATATAACCTGTAACCCACAAATACGTTCTGCATGAAATCTGAAAAATCAAGAGACACACATTCGTCCTCCTGGTGGCAGAGATTGGTGCAGTGGCTCAGAGGCCAAATTAGTACCTAAAGAAATGTGAAGTCACTCTTCAGGTGTAGTCTTATGCTTTTAAAGCAAGTATAGTTCCCATAACAATGAATTACACGGTGAAAATAGCGAGTATAATACCGAAATCAGTAAATTTGCACTGACTGTTAAGAACAGCATCCTGTTTGTTAGGAACTCTTTCATTCAACTCATAGATCTGACATGACATTCAGTATTTTGCTCTATCATAAACTTTATTTAGCACCAACAAGAAGCCAGGAACACTAACATATATTCGATAACATAACTGAAGAGATTGACTCTCTGCATAGTGAATCGTATTGCAGAGTACAAGTCACAAAGGTTCATGACACTTGAATGTCCTTAAATTCCTCTTACAGGGGCACATAATCATTCTCCCACTGCTCCTTTTATGGGTGGTGGGTTGGGTGGTAAAGGGAACAACTAGTAGTGATATAAGAAATAATGCACAGTGTGTTGTGTGCAGGCTTGCAGAGTATACATAGTTGTTTTTCTAAGGTTGAGGCTTAACAGAAGCAGCATCACACCACACACACACACACACACACACACACACACACATACAAACACAAATGCACACACATTTCACTACACTCAGCACATCTCACCGCAAACTGTACACCACACGCTACACCATAACACAATACACACCACATACAAACACCAGAACACACCACAAACTACACCACATATGATACCACATCACACCACCTACAATACACATACAACATACCACTCACCAACGCCACAAGCCACCACAGGCAACACATCCAGGTCACACCACACAACACTCTACAGATGACATATGACATACACCACACACCAGAAACCAGAAACCATACATGCAACTGACCTCACACAACACCCAGTGCACGTACTACACATCACACACCAGTGCTACCACATTTACCACATACCACACCTCTCATTCCTGTAGAAGTTAAGGATACTTGTACAGGAAAATGTGCTACAGCAGTTGTTGTAGACAAGTAAGGAACCGTGGTTCAATTGATAGAGTACTAGTGGTTGCTGTAGTAGTAGAAGATTCAGCTGATTGAAAGAGTGGGCTGTATGGCGAATTCAGATTGCAGTAGATTCCCAACTAGCTGCAGTAGCAGATTTATAACCAAAGATTCTCAGCCAGGTTGTACTGCACCGACCCACACACTCTTTCTATGGAAGGTAGTATTGTGTTTTAACTAAAACCAATTTTCGCTGTAAGTATGCCTTAGTGTAACAAAATTTTGATCTATCCTTCCTATAAACAGAATGTGATCTAATATCCATACTAGTACTGCATTTTAGTGAGTCCTCACTTAAATTTTGTTTTACATTGTACGTAGGACACCAAACAGTTCCAGCAGACTTCTGACCACCATTCACCCAGAGCATCCAGTCTTACTAGCCATCAAGGATATATTGGAGCGGCATAAAGAACTGTTTCCAGACAAACTCCATGAAATCAACTGTTGCTTCTAGATTGAGTTTCCACTATCTCCAACGTCTACACCACTAGCATTGCATAGGGCACCAACGAATTTGATGTTACACTCTACAACGTTAACTGTGTTTGTATAGGTCCGTTATAAAAAAAAAAAAAAAAAAAAAAAAAGGTTCAAATGGATCTGAGAACTGTGGGACTCAACATGTGAGGTCATCAGTCCCCTAGAACTTAGAACTACTTAAACCTAACTAACCCAAGGACGTTACACACATCCATGCCCGAGGCAGGATTCGAACCTGCGACCGTAGCAGTCGCGCGGTTCTGGACTGAAGCGCCTAGAACCGCTCGACCACGACGGCCGGCTGGTCCGTTATCAGATTGAGTGTTCAATATACTGTCAATTTGTAAGCATCCACGATTTGCTGACACGACAGTAGCGCTTTCACACTATGACTGATATCAATTATATCAGAATTCTGCACAATTAACTGCCACGTTCAACTCTGAAGCGCTGATAATGTTTTTGGATTGAAGTATGTAAGAACCATCCAAGAGCAGTGAAAATATACATCAACAATGAGAATGCCATACAGTACACTCACTTTCATGTGCGTGTCAGTAAAACCATCCGTTGTGTGATGTCTTCATGTGTACAAATTTTAAAGGATTCTCAGAACACTTCTGAACTATCTGCAACAAATTTCTACCGTGTTATTCACATGAGTCTTTCCTTCACAGTAAACAAGTTAGCAGGGTAACGGTATGATGCCACCATACAGCTGCTAACCTGCATACAAGATGGCGTTCCATGACGTCATTGACAATATCAGAATCCAAGATGGCTGACATACAGATACGGGCACAGTCCAAAATAGTTGTTCTACACTACTGGACACTTAAATTGTTACACCACGAAATGACGTGCTACAGACGTGAAATTTAACCGCCAAGAAGAATATGCTGTGATATGCAAATGATTAGCTCTTCAGAGCATTCATCATAAGGGTGGCGCCGGTGGCGGCACCTACAACGTGCTGACATGAGGAACGTTTCCAACCGATTTCTCATTCACAAACAGCAGTTGACCGGCGTTGCCTGGTGAAACGTTGTTGTGATGCCTCGTGTAAGGAGGAGAAATGCGTACCATCACGTTTCCGACTTTGAAAAAGGTCGCATTGAAGACTATCGCGATTGCGGTTTATCATATCGCGACACTGGTGCTCGCGTTGGTCTAGATCCAATGATTGTTAGCAGAATATGGAATCGGTGGATTCAGGAGGGTAATAAGGAACGCCGTGCTGCATTCCAACGTCCTTGTATCACTGCCAGTCGAGATGACAGGCATCTTATCCGCATGGCTGTAACGGATCGTGCAGCCATGTCTCGATCGCTGAGTAAACAGATGGGGACGTTTGCAAGACAACAATCATCTGCGCGAACAGTTCGACGACGTTTGCAGCAGCATGGACTATCAGCTCGGAGACCATGGCTGCGGTTACCCATGACGCTGCATCACAGACAGGAGCGCCTGCGATGGTGTAGTCGACGACCAACCTGGGTGCACGAATGGCAAAACGTCGTTTTTTCGGATGAATCCAGGTCCTATTTACAGCATCATGATGGTCACATCCGTGTTTGGCGACATCGCGGTGAACGCACATTGGAAGCGTGTATTCGTCATCGCCATACTGGCGTATCACTCGGCGTGATGGTATGGGGTGCTATTGGTTACACGTCTCGGTCACCTCTTGTTCGCATTGACGGCACTTTGAACAGTTGACGTTACAGTGGTTCTACCCTTCATTCGATCCGCGCGAAACCCTACATTTCAGCAGGATAATGCACGACCGAATGTTGTAGGTCCTGTACGGGCCTTTCTGGATACAGAAAACGTTCGACTGCTGCCCTGGCCAGCACATTCTCTATATCTCTCACCAGCTGAAAACTTCTGGTCAATGGTGGCCGAGCAACTGACGCGTCACAATACGCCATTCACTACTCTTGATGAACTGTGGTATCGTGTTGAAGCTGCATGGGCAGCTGTACCTGTACACGCCATCCAAGCTCTGTTTGACTCAATGCCCAGGCGTATCGAGACCGTTATTAGGGCCAGAGGTGATTGTTCTGGATATTGATTTCTCAGGATCTATGCACCCAAATTGCGTGAAAATGTAATCACATGTCAGTTCTAGTATAATATATTTGTCCAATGAATACGTGTTTATCATCTGCATTTCTTCTTGGTGTAACAATTTTAATGGCCAGTAGTGTATTTTCCAAGGCTTGCAGTTGTTATTCCCACCACTCATCTTTAGCATCCAGGCTTATTAGCTATGAAAGGGACTCACCACATGCGCTCTGTTCTCTATAGTGAAAGGCTGATCAAAATCATGAATCATCGTCAGAGATCTACCACCTCCAAGCAAAACAGAAAAAAAATACTGGCAGACTAATTTGTAAGCATTAATCTATTCTCCCTCTCAATGTGTATTATGCGTCATATGTGTACGACAAGAAATTGTGTTTTAATAGTTTTCTTTCATCTCTCACTCAGCTCAAGAGATTGCTGACACGTACCGCAGTGCTTGAAACATTTGAGCAGCAGCAGCAGCAGCAGAAATAAAGTCAGCATGCGCACAATCTCCCTGACGTACTGCCCAGCAATACATAGGAGGCCAACAGCCCTACTTCCACAGTGCACTAATGTCAATGGAGTGGAGAAAATCATACTAGCGCAATTGGGCTATTTGTTTCAATTTATCGCCACTTTTTTTTTAATTTCACTTCCATTTTGAATTTCCTGCTAAAAATTGAATTTTTAACCATTTTATAAATGAGTCAATTGACTTTCGTCACTAATCTGGCAGCAGCACCTCAGTTCATTGACGACATCATCAGAAATCTGGCAAAAATGCAAAGCATGCTCGTTCTGTCTTTGCGAACGTGCTCTTGTTGAGGTAGGCCGTGGGCGAAAATTTATACAATCCCGTAGTCTGCAAGAACTGGATACTGTCCACGTTTTATTGTTCATGGTCTTAGTGGAGGTGGTTCTCTATTATGAACTTATGACCTAGAACGAAGTGTCAAATGGGAATATCCGACGTGGTTATGAATGTAAGGTGCTTGTTAAGAGTGTAGTTGTGAACTTCTTTTGTTACGGATGATTATTGAACAAAAGGAGGGGCACGGTGCGACTCGACTTCTCTCAAATGGCATCACAGTGACATCAAACTTCAGATCGTTATCTGACCTGCATATTGCGATCAATAATGTTCAAGCCTGTACACCATGAAGTACTGTGAAGGAATAAAACATTTAGTTTAGAACATTGGCGCATATATGTTGTGGTCAGAAACCACAGGCCAACTTCTTCGTTCCACTGCTAGTCATTTAGTGGCAGTGAAAATTTCTTGCATGACCTGAATTTGAATGTCTTATTTCTGCATCGAGCAATGTTACATTAACACGCTTTAGTGACTATATAGCGAAATGGATTAATGAACTTTGTATTATGACAGTTCTCACGATTTTCCTTCTTAACACATTGGCGTGTCAGTTTCTACAATAAGAAAGAAAAAGTCGTGAAAGCTGTTACAATACAACCTGCTCTCGCGAAAGATGTATAGCTCTACTCAGAATAATCTATATAGTTGGTGTGTGAAAGGGATGACTTTATTTAGAAGATGCCTGTTCGAGAGGAATTCGTGTGGTGGTATAGCGTGGATGAACCTGCGGCTTTCGTTGCTCTTAACGTAAGATACGCCAATAGCGAGGCAGCGTTACCTTTCGGCTCGGCATTTTATTTCAGCAGCGAGCATTCCACAAATTGCCGCCGCTTGCCGGAATGTAATTACTCAGATGAAACCGCACCGCTGTGGGCGCGGGACCGCGGACCGGCCCGCCCCGTGTGTTTCGTTCCACTTCATTTGGCTACCTGGCGCTGTTTACCTACAGGTGTGCGCCAAGGGAGCGCTGTGAATGGGCTCGCGCACTGGCTGCCATTTCATTCGCTTCGATCTCTGTTTGGCAATACACAAAGCGTACAAAAAGTATACAGGCTTGTTCCGCTCGAAGTAAACAGTTTACCGTACTGCGGCCATAAGGTGAGACAGTAGACTGCCTTGGTTTTGACTCGAAGATTTTGGAAAGGAAACGATAAGAAAATCTTCCGCGACGGCAGCCGTGAACAAAACCTGTATTATTACTAAGCGACTAACTGGGCTCACACGAACCAAATACATGTTACATAGTAGGTTGCCTGTCTCACGGCTTCCAAAGAGGGGAGGGGAGGGGAGAAATTAATGAAATTTTCAATTGTCCTATAATCATTGACTGAACTTAAAAATTTAAAATTCAGTCACAACCTTCTCGTTAAGAGATGTTACAGATTTAACATAGTAAGGCGAGTATAACTGTAAGGTGGCAACGGCCTTGCACCTTACATGAGTCCATTTAACGTGACACGGCCGATTTCCTCCCCAATCCTTCCCTAGCCCGAGCTTGCGCTCCGTCTCTAATGACCTCGTTGTCAACGGGACGTTAAACACTAACCACCACCATTAACGTGACACTTTAGGTTTTGTTGGAGTAATATTCTAAATTACGGTGTAGGAAATCTATTTGGAAACGCATCGGCACACGAGAATTCCACGATTTTGTAATTATAAGATTTTGCGGGAAGACAGTACGCGAGACGTCCCCGCCTTACCGCCGAAGGCCACAGCCTGACGGTATGAACGGTGAACTGGGGGAATTCTGTAATCCGTTTAGAGCGGCCACAGCGGTCGCTAACCTCTGGGGGACGCACGGCTGCAGGTGTTCAAGTGTTTCCCAAAACAGAGCAGTGGATAGCTGGACGGGATTTCCTGTGCGTGCTCTCGCCTATGTTCCACTAATTTTACACCTTCGAGTAACTCAAGTGGGGCAGGCCAGGAGTCCCGAATAACAAACTTTCTGTGGTGTCACAGCCAGACACCACACTTGCTAGGTGGTAGCCTTTAAATCGGCCGCGGTGCGTTAGTATACGTCGGACCCGCGTGTCGCCACTTACAGTGATTGCAGACCGTGCGCCGCCACACGGCAGGTGTAGAGAGACTTCCTAGCACTCGCCACAGTGGTACAACCGACTTTGCTAGCGATGGTTCACTGACAAAATACGCTCTCATTTGCCGAGACGATAGTTAGCATAGCTTTCAGCTACGTCATTTGCTACGACCTAGCAAGGCGCCATTACCAGTTACTATTGATACTATAATCATGTACCGTCAAGAGGAGACGTTCACCATTAATGGATTAAAGTTAAGTATTCCACCAGCTACGTCCGTTTTTTCTACAGTCTAATTTCCTTGTCCTCTTCCAGACCTCACGCCAGCCTGCGTGAGCTAAAACGCGTGCCTTTCGGCTTCCTCTAATATCACGGTGTTGGCTCTCCTGCCAACCCACAACACTTTCAATGCAAGAATCCGTATTCGCTACGACGGGGAATCTTGACGGGAAAATCTCGAGTGGTCCCTTGGGAGAAAACTTGCAGTAAACGTGTTATTGCCCACAGCTGTGGTTCTTCCCAGACGGCGAGGACGGAGTTTACTTGTGAAATTTTGTAGAAATGAAAGAATTGTGGAAAAGAGTTCTATTCCCAGGCCGTACATTTGTCGGCACTGGCAAACTGGGTATTTTGAGAGCTTCTAGTGATGTGATTCGCTCGGTTAAAGTTGAGGTGAGAAAACGAAGGTGATTGCTGGACTCTCAGTAGTGATTTTCCATTCTGGGCTCTCGTACTGTGAGGACGTTAGTCGTCTTCCCTCTTGGTCTTTTGTTCTAAGAAGACGTTAGTCGCGCCAGCTCATTGCTGACGGTAACATTGTCGCAATTAGAGAAGTTTACGGACAGCAGTCTGATGTTCGAATACTGTTGGATTGTACGAGTACTTTCCGAGACGCCACACGCCGATCGCACGGCCGCGCCGTCGCCGTCGGAGACCGCCGCTACAACAGGAATATTACGATGAGATCGCTCCCGCTTCGGCCTGTGTTAGGAGTAACGTTAAATAGTTGGATCAATTGCAATTGCTGTTTCCACAGAGGTTTCACAGTACTTTGGAGTGTAGTGGTCTTCGTATTTATGTTACAAGAGATCGCGTTTTGGACCGATTTTAACACAGTTACTGCCAATGCCAGTTAGGAGGATAATTTGTAAATTGTTCATTGTGTTTTATTCAGCATTGATCTGAAGGTTATAATAAAATTATTGTGATTCAATAGAGCCTTTACTTCCAGTAGTTGATCCTGAATTCACTCTTTTGCTTTATTTTATTTTTGTGCATGTGTTTGATGTCATTAAACACCCTAATTGCTCGTGATCG
Source organism: Schistocerca cancellata (assembly GCF_023864275.1). Taxonomy (NCBI): domain Eukaryota; kingdom Metazoa; phylum Arthropoda; class Insecta; order Orthoptera; family Acrididae; genus Schistocerca; species Schistocerca cancellata. Next base: position 655,621,756 of record NC_064627.1, read on the forward strand.
TTCATGTTTGGAAGTAAAAATAGGTCTGATTTATCGTCAACACTACCACCGCAGATTAATTAGGGGTGACAGGGCCACATTTAAATCTAGCTTATCCGTTTTTGCGTACAGTTCCACTCCCAGCGGGTGGGGTGTTACATAACACTTAGGATCTGTGCACGTATTTCGAGGTAGCGTAACTCACCCACGAATATATCAGGTCTAGATCGACCCAGTATTTGAGAAAAAGAGCACGTAGCGACTTTCAAGAAACTTGAAACGTAATTTCAAACCTTTACGAAACTTTCTTTCGCTGACACTCACCGCAAAATGACATCGGTTTATCGCCTATTACATTTTCAGTGTTCATGCAGCAAATCTTGAACATCAGACGTGACGTTTCAATTTATTAATTCTTTTTTGCTTACTATGCTCACAACACATTTTTCAGCCAGTACCGAGTCTGCATACAAAGTTATGTCATGGTGCGACACATGGTTTAGAAGATATGACATCAGAAACATTGAGGTGCGTGAAAAAGCAGTCTGTTTACCCAGACAATACTAACTCCGTGTTCGATAAAGAGAACACTTAACTATTTCCTACAAACTTTAAACGTAATCTGAAGCCTTTCAGAAACTTCTTCTCTCCTATGTGTGTGTTGTTGTAGTCTTCACTGCGAAGACTGGTTTGATTCAGCTGTCCATGATGCTCTATCCTGTGCAACCCTCTTCATCTCCGAGTAACTACTGCAACCTATATCCTTCTGAATCTCGTTACTATACTCTTGGTCTCCCTCTACGATTTTTACACCTCCAAGCTTCCATCCAGAACTAAGCTGGTGGTCCCTTGATGTCTCAGAACGTGCCCTACCTACCGATCCTTCTTCTGGACAGGTTGTGTCACAAATGTCTTTTCTCCCCAATTCCATTCAGTACCTACTCATTAGTTATGTGATTTACCCATCTAATCTTCAGAATTCTTCTGTGCCCACATACTTAACGCCAAATATTTAAAAATTTAACTCATTTGAAAGGTAATCAGATGTTTCAACCTGTTTTCTACATGAGTGCTCGATTCTTTAAAGAATCGGGGCTTTACTGGAGGTGCTCATGTCACTTGAAACATAGTGCCGTATATGAAGCTCCCTTTCATTTATCTTTCGTTACGTTAAGGTCAATTAGATGAATTTTGACAGTGGAATTTAAGCTGTTCAGCAGTTAGTTTTTGTTCTACTGTACTTTTAATTCTGTGTTCCTAAAAATGACCCATTTTAGAGCCAGGGACCGAAATATCCAGAGGAAGCTGCTATAGTGTATATCTGGGGGAAGGGGGAGGTGAAATTTTCGGTTCCAGCGCCTGCCCTACAGCAAAGTGAACCCTCTAAAACCAGGAGATGGGATTTTTAACTTAATTCTGGGACAAAATGTGACAGGCAAAAAATGTGAATGCCTAAAGCATACGTATAAGTGCAATTTTTTTGCGTATAGAGAGTGACGCCGAAGACTTACTGGACATGTGCAGCGTACCTATGTAAGTAGGTAATTCAGAAAGTACGTCGTGTATGTCGTGGCACGTTAAGGACATTGTGCAACAAGAGTGCAACAAGAGTGCCACACTATCAGAAGACATTACTGGTTCCAGGTTTCCTGAAGACACGGTTCAGCTGCGGTGTGGTCAACAGGTGGTTCATAGTGTGCGAGTGAAATGGAATGACAACTGGAGACGTCCCAAAGGTAAAATACGTGGGACAGTACGATTCTTATGGGCAAAAGCTTTTAAGGGCACACAGATTCACCATGAAATTCTATAGGTGCATGGAACAATGCGATGTTGTGTCCAGCTGCAGTGAAAATAAGGCAATAATTTGGCCAAGGCCACATAGACGTGGGTCACGCTGATTGAGAAGGAAAGTCATCGACATTAACCGAGGACGACAAAGTCCAGGCAATTGGAGAAGAACACCTGAGGTGAAAAAGAGTTTCGAAGGTAGAAGACGTTCAAACAATGGTTGTCGCGTGGCTCGGTGAGCGAGGAGCGGATTTCTATCGTGGATGAATGTTCCGACCATTATTTACAGAACCTTGGTGATTATATTGATAACAAAAAAAGTCATGTATCTGTGCCTCTTTGAAGTGTAGTGCAGTACTCAGTGAAAGCTGCTTGGCATGCCATAATAACGTGTAACTTGCTTCTTGAAGTCCCCTCGTGATTACTGAAAGCAGGCGATGGGCGATCGACGCCGACGGTAGTGATGAATATTTACGAATTACCTCTGCGTAACAACAAATTATGCCTGAATTAGTTCCTCTCCTTATCAATAGTGAGAGACTCTTTCAAGTTACAAACCAATTGAATGCACACACATTCAAGAGGTCAGAAACGTCGCAGCAAATTTTCACATTACATTACCATAAACTGCTGTATTTAGTTACATCTGCACAATGCTCTACACATGCAAGATATATTACAAACATTATTTAATTAAGAAAGTACTTCTACATTGCATTCATCTTTTTGGGTCCAGGCAAAAGAAACTGCATTATCTAGGCAGAGGAATGGAACTGAAATGTACCGGTAACTGTGAAAGCTAGACACAGTTACTTCAAGTAACACAAAAGTATGCCTTGCACGTGGCTACTATTACTCTGCTCCTGAACATCACAGATTCTTACACCCAGGATTCAGTGACCCTGTTATGAACTTGGATCCACAAATACTCATTTTTATTGTATTAATTCTATGATGTTTCACAACCGGAGAACAGGAGTTTTCAGTTCTGCAGAATAATAAACAGCAGCACACAAGGCGCTAACTGAGACATTGTTGCAGAAATAATACTAATTTTATATTTCTTTTCTTCTCTGCTTATCATTAGTTAGCGTTCTTATTTTCCGTGTTCCTTTTAAATGATAAAAAATTGCTCCGTTTCTTTAAAATTTGCAATGGGCGATCGACGGCGACTGTAGTGATGACTACAGTAGCGATTCATTCTTTTTCAGCACTTTTCTTTCTCTAGACAGAGTAGACTGTTGTAGTAGTGACTCGTGTAGACTCAGGGATTTCTCAGCCAAATAGCAATGAAGTTAAAAAATCGAGGTAGACAGAGCCCCAATTAGGAATATTTTTGAAAGGATTTCCACCTCGTGAATTTGCCCTATAACCAAGTGAAACTTTCTGGAAACCTTGATGCGGGGATGAGGTTTGCATTTACTTTCATTCCTTGATAAAATGTCCCATACTAAAAAACATGTAATTGTTGTATCATACAAATAATATGCGTTGCAGTATCATATTTACCTGTGCAACGGTTAGAGGAGAACTTCAGTGGCCATAATAAATGTTGCATATTGCTTTATTGTCAGTACTGGACATAATAGGAAATAAACCTGATTTTGTTCAGTCAGATACAGTCAAAAGAAAACGAAAATACGAGAATAAAGAAGATAAACACATTATCACTTGATGACAACAAAACATCCCTTAAAAAATATGCCACAGTTTCTTCTCACTGTCATGTTCCATAACACATTGTTTTTAACCACTTAGCTCTACTCGTAATTGGAGACACTTCTGAAAGCGGTTGGGCGAGTCCAGATAAGCCTGCGGGTTACTGCTCGATTTCTCCACGGCGGTTTCCATGTGGCCTCGCATGGAACTGGACGATTGCCAACCGCTCGTTTTAGCATGGCGCAAGCATTTTCAGTGCATATGGGATCTGGAGAATTTGGGATATACCATCTGACTAATTTTGTGCTCCAGTAGGAATGTGGTCACAGTATTGCGACGCTGGTGGCGTGCATTGTCGTCCATTAGCGTGAGTCCGTCTCCAATATGTTCACCAAACGGAGCCACAGTGTGTCCAAGGCTGTCGCCCTGATACTTCACACCAGTCATCTTCCCGTGTATCAGCACAAGTGGTGTCCTGCGACCGTACATGATTCCACCCCAAAACTTGAATGAACCGCCTTGATAAGGATGGCGGTATACGATACATTGGAGGTGTAAACGTTTTCCTCGTTGTCTCTACACACGAATATCAGTACTGTCAGTGTGGAGACTGATATGAGTCTCATAACAAAAGGGCGTTGTGAGCCTTAAGAGGTCTTGAGGCACGTAATTCCTGCTTTCGTATAATTTGTGTTGACATCTGCACTCCTGTAACTGTTTGTATGCACTCCTGTAACTGGAACTGTCGCCGTTGACGTGTCGTATTGTGTTGAAGGTATACACTTGCCGTTATACGCAGATATCGGTTCTGAACATCTATTTTTTTTTCTCTTCCGCGGTCACTACTGAGACGATCCTCAGATGATCCTGTCGCTAGAGACATCACTGTGACCCACCGCGGACATTCGCAGCGACGTCCACCTGTCTCATGCGTGGCCCCATTGGAGTGACTAAACGGAGCCTCTGATCATACGTTATTATTGTCCAAAGCATCTTAAAGCAGCAGTCTCGCGATGAAACACGGCACAAGTACTGCGATGTTTACAGGTGTTCTGGTTGCCATAGACTGTGCATACTGCCCCTAGCGGTGGAAACATTGACTGTTTCCGCTAGGATTACATTTCAAACGAACCAATGTGTTAATTCGATAACGTGATTCTGGATCACAGCGCTTAATTTTAAAGTTTCAGCAATATGCAACACTTTTTTTGACCACTGTATATGTTCTGTTCTCAATCAATGCCGAAAGATGCGCCACTAGAGCAGTCAGCATACAGGCAACTTAGAGTTAGACCTCAGCGAAGAGAAGTTTCTGACCATGAAGACGTGGAGACTAAATATTGCGAGAGGGACAGCGAAGGAACATCTGTGGTAAATTTTACGTTATGTTAGCCGATGTTAAGGTGTGTAGAGCAATGTATATAGCTGTATGCAGGAGTGGGAGTCGAACTCGTATCTTTATCCTTTAAATGGCAAAGCTCTGCCTAGCTCAGCTATCCAGGAACGTCTCGTTACGCAAAAAACGTTATAGCGTACTTATTTAAGCAACAAAATCGTACCCACTCGCAGCGCTCCTTGATTTCTGTGGCCGGCATCTAACAAAATAGAATGCTAGCCAGACAACAAGTTAGGTCTGTTTTCTGACCGTCCAGGAAAATTAAAGCAATGCTTCGCCAAGTTGAAGGCCGTCGCAGAGTTGAAATTTGTAACATTTCGACAGAACACCAATGGCTGAGCATGATCTTGTCAAGAGGCATAAAATTACACTGAAGTTGATAACTTAGTAAAACTTGAAATTCCAGGAATATCAGGACACGATGATAATACACTATCTTATTAAAAATATCCAGGCATCCCTATATCATGCTAAAATGGTCACTGCACGTCTCGAGAGGTGGACCCGCAAGTATAAAAGGAGGCGGGAGTATTGAGTAGTGAGAAGCAGCAATAGCAGAATCGGTCGATGAGGAGAACTCAGTGACTTTGAAAGTGGACTAATGACTGGATGTCACCTGAATAACGAGGTCCTCAGGGACATTTCTACCCTCCAAAAAAGTTTTCCAAATCAACTGTTGCTAATATGACTGCGAAGTGGAAACGCGAAGGGACAACCACAACTAAACCAAGACCAAGTAGATCTCACGTATTGAAGGATAGGGATCATCGATAAGTGCGGAGGGGAATGATTGTAAAAAAAAAAACGCATGAAATCAGGGAAGTGAGTCATTCCAAAGAGCTACGAGCAGTCCAGCTAGCACTTCGAATGCCCGTATGGAGTTAAAAATAACGGGGTACAGCCGGCCGCGGTGGTCTAGCGGTTCTGGCGCTGCAGTCCGGAACCGCGGGACTGCTGCGGTCGCAGGTTCGAATCCTGCCTCGGGCATGGGTGTGTGTGGTGTCCTTAGGTTAGTTAGGTTTAAGTAGTTCTAAGTTCTAGGGGACTTATGACCTAAGATGTTGAGTCCCATAGTGCTCAGAGCCATTTGAACCATTTAACGGGGTACAATGGTGGAGCAGCTCCTCGTAAGTCACACACTTCTGTACTGAATGCGAAGTGACGCTTGAGGTGATACAAAAATCGACGCCACTTGGACAGTGGATGACTAGAAATGAATGATTTGGAATGAAGAATCACACTACAGCCTGTGGAAGTCTGATGGAAGAGTTTTGGTTGTGCCGACAGTGAAATAATATCCGTAATTAATGAGACTTCGAGCTCCATGAAACAGTAGAAGTGGTGATATTATACAGGTATGCACTGTATGGCGCCCAGGAAACACTGTGAGCCGTGATGCGGTAGGAAGTATACGAAGTGTACCGAGGAAGATGACACGGGCTGTGGCTGATACTGAGATCCTGTGACGTGCCTCCGGCTTTGGCACGCAGATTGTCAAACACGATGTGTGATTCCCTCGTGTGACGGAATGATATTGAGAACGACTGACCATACTGTGGATTAGGCCGTTCGTATCTCACGTAAACATATCATACTATTGGACAAGCACTTCCTGGAAGAGGAAGAATGGAAGTTAGACTTTAAAGAGGAGTTGGTCAGGAGATTCAGTTGGTTGGTGAACCATTAGGAGTCTCCGGCAAACGCGTTACATCCATGCATCTCTGGTACACTCGCTGTGGGTCGGCGAGCGGATCGGAAGCCGGCCGCACCTAACGGAGCGGGCCAGAGAAAAGAGGAGCAGGCTGTTAGTAGACAAGAGTAGATCTGGCTGGTGACTAATGACCTCAGCAGTTGAGTCGCATAGTGCTCAGAGCCAGATCTGGCTGGCCATCTGATACAGAGTAGAGGCCAGCACGGTTGCAGGTATCACCAGATATCTGCAGTAATAATCGCTTCGCGGATGAAACCTGAAGGCATTCGCAATAGTAACGGGTGCGGCAGCGTTCATAGCGTAATTTGACTTGCGTAGTACAATGACGTACTGCTGGTTCAAATGGTTCAAATGGCTCTGAGCACTATGGGACTTAACTTCTGAAGTCATCAGTCCCCTAGAACTTAGAACTACTTAAGCTTAACTAACCTAAGGACATCACACACATCCATGCCCGAGGCAGGATTCGAACCTGCGACCGTAGCGGTCGCGTGGTTCCAGACTGTAGCGCCTAGAACCGCTCGGCCACCCCGGCCGGCCGTACGCTGGAATGCGCGCCAGCTCGTGCCGCATTCGCGTACTAATGAGCTGCCATTTCGAGTGTGACAGTGATATGGAGCTGTGGGGTGCACAGCACCGTGCCTTTGCCGTTGAAAGTTATTTGGAGAATAACGACTCTGTTATTGCCACCCAGCGTCTATTTCGGCAACATTTCAACTTGGGACGTCATGGGAAAGTTCCAGATGGACGGACCATTGTGAGGTGGGCACGTGCATTTCGAACAACAGGTTCTGTTTGCAATGGCAAACCGGGAAGAAATGAAACAACTCTGCGGACGCCAGAAGCCGTGGAAATTTTTCGTGCTGCACTATTGCGTAGCCCAAAAAGATCTGCTCGTCGTCATGCGCAAACTGTGCATATGTCCGATCGCTCATCAGGTGAATATTACTCGAAGATCTCCATTTTCACCCATGTAAGCTGCAGATTGTTCAGGAAATTAGGCCTCGCGATTGGGTTTCACGCGAAACATTCTGCTTAACCATGCGTGATCTCCTTCGCCAAAATCCACAAATCTTGCACACCATCCCGATGTTAGATGTGGTTCAGTGAATAAACAGAATATGCGATATTAGAGTGATGTAAACCCGCATGAACTGCACATCAAGCCCTTGCACAGTTCTCGGGCCACAGTGTGGTGTGGAGTTGCTTCCTTTGGGATTATTGGCCCTTACTTCTTGGAGGATGACAGCGCTGTGGCTCTAACCGTCACCAGTGAACGCTACCTAAAGATGCTGCAAGACGTCGTTCTTCCCCAATTTGGTATGGTCGATGTGGATGTGGAACGATTATGGTTTCAACAAGACGGAGCGACCTCGCACACAGCCAGAATTTGCATGGATTTCTTGCGACATACATTTCCCGGTAGAGTAATTTCTACATCTACATCTACATCTATATTTATACTCCGCAAGCCACCCAACGGTGTGTGGCGGAGGGCACTTTACGTGCCTCCATCATTACCTCCTTTTCCTGTTCCAGTCGCGTATGGTTCGCGGGAAGAACGACTGCCGGAAAGCCTCCGTGCGCGCTCGAATCTCTCTAATTTTACATTCGTGATCTCCTCGGGAGGTATAAGTAGGGGGAAGCAATATATTCGATACCTCATCCAGAAACGCACCCTCTCGAAACCTGGACAGCAAGCTACACCGCGATGCAGAGCGCCTCTCTTGCAGAGTCTGCCACTTGAGTTTGCTAAACATCTCCGTAACGCTACCACGCTTACCAGATAACCCTGTGACGAAACGCACCGCTCTTCTTTGGATCTTCTCTATCTCCTCTGTCAACCCGGCCTGGTACGGATTCCACACTTATGAGCAATACTCAAGTATAGGTCGAACAAGTGCTTTGTAAGCCACCTCCTTTGTTGATGGACTACATTTTCTAAGGACTCCCCCAATGAATCTCAACCTGGCACCCGCCTTACCAACAATTAATTTTATATGATCATTCCACTTGAAGTCGTTCCGTACGCATACTCCCAGATATTTTACAGAAGTAACTGCTACCAGTGTTTGTTCCTCTATCATATAAACATACAATAAAGGATCCTTCTTTCTATGTATTCGCAATACATTACATTTGTCTATGTTAAGGGTCAGTTGCCAATCTCTGCACCAAGTGCCTATCCGCTGCAGATCTTCCTACATTTCGCTGCAATTTTATAATGCTCCAACTTCTCTGTATACTACAGCATCATCCGCAAAAATCCGCATGGAACTTCCGACACTATCTACTAGGTCATTTATATATATTGTGAAAACCAATGGTCCCATAACACTCCCCTGTGGTACGCCAGAGGTTACTTTAACGTCTGTAGACGTCCCTCCATTGAGAACAACATGCTCTGTTCTGTTTGCTAAAAACTCTTCAATCCAGCCACATAGCTGGTCTGATATTCCGTAGGCTCTTACTTTGTTTATCAGGCGACAGTGCGGAACTATATCGAACGCATTCCGGAAGTCAAGGAAAATGGCATCCACCTGGGAGCATGTATCTAATATTTTCTGGGTCTCATGAACAAATAAAGCGAGTTGGGTCTCACACGATCGCTGTTTCCGGAATCCATGTTGATTCCTACAGAGTAGACTCTGGGTTTCCAGAAATGACATGATACGTGAGCAATAAACATGTTCAAAACTTCTACAACAGATAGATGTCAGAGATATAGGCCTTTAGTTTTGCGCATCTGCTCGACGACCTTTCTTGAAAACTAAGACTACTTGTGCTCTTTTCCAATCATTTGGAACCTTCCGTTCCTCTAGAGACTTGCGGTACACGGCTGTTAGAAGGGGGGCAAGTTCTTCCCGTACTCTGTGTAGAATCGAATTGGTATCCCGTCAGGTCCAGTGGACTTTCCTCTGTTGTGTGATTTAATTTGCTTTTCTATTTCTTGGACACTTATTTCGATGTCACCCATTTTTTCGTTTGTGCGAGGATTTAGAGAAGGAACTGCAGTGCGGTCTTCCTCTGTGAAACAGCTTTGGAAAAAGGTGTTTAGTATTTCAGCTTTACCCGATTTGGTGACATTTCCTGGCCACCTTGCTCACCTGACCTTTCATGTGCTGATTTTTTCCTTTGGGGCTACATGAAGCAAAAAGTGTTCCGAACACGTTGTGCCACCATTCCTGAGTTGAAGGATCGCATCAGAACTGCCGTTGGCAATAATGTCCCAGTGAATACGTTACGCCGAGTTATGGAAAGCTTCCAACGCCGCCTAGATGAATGTGTTGTGCAGAGGGGGCATCATTCGACAGGAGTCATACTCAAAAAGTAATCCACGCAATGGACAATGACTTACACGTTAGTAAATGGCATACCTTTAACTATTAATTGACATAAGAGGTAAGAAATAAATTACTGGTGTGTTTTAACTTTCTACTATGAACGCTGCCGCACCCTGTAAATACTCTGTGGGTAAAAGTTAAAGGACTGCGATTTATTTCTATTTTTGCATTAAAAGTCATCGATAATAATACTTATTATTACTTTAAGAAATTCTTTTTATTGAGTATTTTTATTTATACCAATAACCATTACGTGCTCTCGCCGAACTTCAGTTGGCGTAATACGTATTTAAATTTTCAATCAGCACATCGAAGAAAACGTCGTCTGCAATTAGGACGCTGCAACTACCCTTCTGTTCTGCTTGTTGTTACTCCTACTTTCCGCATTTACCATCGTGTGCAAAACTTAAGGACGAGAGAAACTTTCCATGATCTGTTACTGCCAAGTAACATGGGTTACTGAATCCTAGAATGTAAGTGAAAGAAGTACCCAACGAGACGAACAGAAATGACATTCAAAGATAGTAATTACACTGAAGGTCGCCGTGATTCACGATTGTCCTCTGTACATTACAAACAGCGGGGCATGGTTCTTAACAGGGGGTATGAAAACCAAGAACACCACTGCATGCTTTGCGACGTGCATCCAACGTGCCAAAAGGGTGGTAAAACGCGGCTGACTACTGTTGGATGGACATTGGTTCATGTGAATGTGCTACAATACGTCACACAACGCATCTCACAAGTGCAGTATGGGATGTCAATCGGGGGAAAGGGTTGGCAAGTTAATTCGCTGATTATCCTCTCGTTCCAATGGCTCTTCCTCCCGCGCTATTCGATGCGGTCGCACGCTGTCATCCATAAAACTGATGTCAGGGCCGCATGCACCACTGAAAGCACATGCAGAAGGAGTACAGTGTCACAATAACCTTGACAGGTGAGCAAGTTCTTGGTCTATGGAATGTGTAGTACGAAGTGCTTCAGTAGGCGAAAACTGAAGTGCAGCGTAAGTTTGCTGTCATAACTACAGCATTAAGGTGGTTTACAACGTTTCAGTATCCGTGGATGCAAATGAAAGAGTTGTGGATGCGGATAAGGGACGTGTAGATGTAGGTACCATATTTCGTATCCGCAGGGGCCTCTGTCAAACGAATATTTACAACAGTGTCGTAAAAGGCTAAGGAAAAACAGAAGAGGAGCTAACCTGATGGATAAGAACGAATGGAGATTAACACTGTTGTGATATACTTAATGATACACGTGGTGCAATATTTTCTTTAATAAATTTTGTGTTTAAAAACGCAAAATATTAAGCTCTAAATTTGAAACTGAAAGTCTGGGTTCGATTTTCAATCAATCCCGTGATTTTTATGTCATCATTTCTGTCGCCCCTGGCAATGATTTGTAAGTGTGAAAAATTCCAAGTAGCTCCGTGGTATGGAGTCCACATTAAGCACGCTGGGTAAGTCTTTTCAAAGTTCGGAAGAAGGCAAGAGCATCTCACCTTCGACGGGACCAAGCCTAACAAAGCGAGGTGGCGTTCAAACTAATCTTCAGGATTAGAACTGCTTTACTTTCTTACATGAAAACTAAGATCATAAGTGTAGCACTCGTTTTAAAAAGCAGAGAACCCGTATGTTGTTTTTCCTGTGTGTACGAGTAAATGGCGATTAAGCTTGAATCGGTGTAAATTTACTCACAATAACAGCTTTTATTTTGATATAACTGTCCACAGCCGATAACTTTGTCCTTTCACAGAAAATCAGGTAAAGGATTATTCGTAAGTACCTCCACTGTTTCACAAGACCACGGCGTGAAAACTGCAAGACATACAGAATACAGATACATATCAGTGGATAGATCAATTCTCCAAGTTTGTAACTCACATTAGAGGTGCTCAATATGAGCACAGTTTCCCAGGCGGAAAACGGGTATAAGATAATAAGACTTCTGCGATACACGTCCCAAACCCTCATGGTAGGTGTCAGCATTAATAGTCTTTCCTTGCAACTTTTGTAATTTTTGACAAAACTCCAGTAGAGAAATCACATGGAGTTAAGTAAAGTGGCCCTCGGAGTCCTTGAAGAAGACGAGATCTTGACGGAAGAGCGATCGATACAACGTTGAGGCATTTCGACATTGAGGTAACCACAGACGTCTGAAAGAAAGTGTGACGGAGCATCGTCTTGTTACAAATGGAAGTCTCCACAGTCTTGCCGTAATTTGTGTGACAAGCTATTGATGCAGCATGTCCAGGTACATGAAACCAGTAATAGTTTTCTCTGCACACAAAAAAAAAAAAAAAAAAAAAAAAAAGTTTATAAACTTGTGAAGATGACACGGAACAAAAACGAAGTTAACTTAAGTGAATCACGAATGTGATTCAATGTGATTCACAACCTCATATGGATGTTCTATGTCCCAAACACGCACACCCTTTCAGACACGTGAAACGCGCTTCGTCACTGGAAATCAACTTCTGTGGAAAACCATCCTACTCCAATAACTGCTCTAAGTCATTGCAACAAGCTAAATGTCCGGAGTGGTCAGTACAAGTAACAGCTGCAGGCGGCATGGATTTATACGCAGACTTTTGCGTAGAATACTGTGTCTGCAGTTCTTTGCTGGGACGTCTCATCGATTTCTTACGGCGCGTGAGGAATGCTTCCCGCATACGCTCCACCTTCTCTGCTGACAACCCAAGCTGGCCTCTTTTCTACACTCCACATAGCAACCCATCTCCCTCATTGAGTTGTTCCGGCTATGGACTTTTTAATCTGTTGGAGCTTTTACCTGATGTTCGGTAAAACGCCGTCAGTCAATTCACACAGTTGTCTCATGTTTAGCCGATTCAAGGACACAAAGCATCGTCTCATTATACTACCCCTCGTTCGGCCACACCTGCTCCCCCGCGCTTCGCTCTGCAACTATGCCACAGGGCGTATTAAGCCTATTTTATACGACGACATTGGGTTGCGCCACTCGTTGCGTGGAATGAGTTTCACGCAAGTGGTTTCATATATGACACGGCGACACCGTATACACTTCAGTTTCGTCGTTTTGTGGGTCTCTGAGTCGTGTCTGAAATGAAAGTTTTGTCAGCTGCACGTGCCACGAGTTGTGATGGAGTTAAAGCTTGTTGCGTGGAATCGCTGCATACGAAAAAAATAAGAAACGTGTTTCAATTCGTGACTGGATGAAGAAAATACGTCAGCTCTGTTGCTCAGCATCCTTGCTGAAATAATTCATAACGGAAGATCCAAGAAGTTCTTTTATTATCTTAGAATGTCACCAGAATTGTTCACGTTTCTTCTAAATAGAGTTAATTATGCGATAACGAATAAAGGTACTGTAACGTATGAAACACTGTCACAAGAGCTGAAATTACATATCAGATTGCGCGCATTACAATCGAGAACATTCGGCATGCTATGAGATACAGTTTTAATAGGTGATGACGCTATTTCATTAACACCAATAATTATTGACATTAACAGTAACAATTATTAACATTAGCAACAATGATTATTCGAAGCAGGCCGCATTAAGAACAGAATTGTTTGCAAACTACTCTCTTGAAGATATACCTGTACAGTGGCAATATTTCAAAATTCTAACATATGTGAATGGGGAGCACTGCAGCAACTTTTTAATTAGATGAATAGTGAATAAAGAATGCAGCTTCTTGGATTTGTATTGCTTTCGCTCCTGTCAAAAATGGTTCAAATGGCTCTGAGCACTAAGGGACTTAACATCTGTGGTCATCAGTCGCCTATAACTTAGAACTACTTAAACCGAACTAACCTAAGTACATCACACACATCCATGCCCGAGGCAGGATTCGAACCTGCGACCGTAGCGGTCATGCGGTTCCAGACTGAAGCGCCTAGAACCGTACGGCCACACTGGCCGGCTCCCTCCTGTCAACAATAATGCATAACAGAGAGTTGGCCAACTCGAACGATGGGACTTTAGTCTTGTACACGAAAGCATTGCCACAGCTAGAATTACACTTGCTTGTATTTTTCTTAATTCAGTTGTATATGTACTCCTGACTCAATAAAATTTGCTCTGCAGATCAGTTGTTGTCAAATCATCTATGTTGTGATCGCACATGACTGTCTCAGCGGCAGCAATATGTTGCACATTTTTGTAATCAGCATCACTGAAATCCCACAAACACCTATGCAAAGCAGAGATATACAAAAAGCAAACATTATTCTCCGTTCCCCATTTCATATCTCAGTTCGTCTACACTCTACGAACACACATAACCTCAAAACTCATGCACCTAATGTCGCCAAAGTTGGAACACTCTGAAAGTGTTTAGTTTCACCAACGAGTTGCGAAAACGCGCGGTGCGCATGCGCAGTGGCCGGTAGCGCAGTTGCCTGCAACCTAATGTCGTCGTGTAAACTAGGCTTTACTGATCAAAACTTGCAGACATACTCTAACCAGTGATATGTGTCATTTTTCTGTAAGGCTTATAGTTTTCACATAGGTATCTTCTGAAACCCCGGTGGTACTTCTGAATAACTTTGTATGCCGTTATTCTTAATTTATTTCTCGTGACCTCCTAGCAAAGGCTTACGATAGTCCTGTTACTTTAAATTAAATATCGTTCTTCAAACCCTTTTCATAAACCTTTAACAGAGAAAAATCTCTTTGTATCATACTAAAAAAATGAAAATAAAATTCAGTTTTGCGTGTAATTCAGCATAATCAATTTTGACACTTTATGCCCTCCTATTGAAATTATAGTATATTTTCTTCTGCTCTGCCTTTAAAATCCATCTACAGCAAACATAAATACGTTAATGTCTGAATAGTTTTGTATATAATGTACCAAAAACTTCTCTCAAAAATGGGAGCCCGATTCCCTTCTTTGAAAGTAGTGTGTTTCTCGTGCAACCGTAGCAGGATTTTGGAACATATATCGTGTTCGAACATTATGAACTAACTTGAAGACACACGCTCAACACGAATTTAGAAAACAGAACTAGCTCTTTACTCACATGAAGTGTTGAGTGCTATTGACATGGGATTTCAAATTTATTCCTTATTTCTAGATTTCCGGAAGGCTTTTGACACTGTACCACATAAGCGGCTTGTAGCGAAATTGCTTGCTTATGGAACATCGTCTCAGTTATGTTACTGGATTCGTGATTTCCTGTCACAAAGATAACGGTTCGCAGTAACTAATGGAAAGTCATCGAGTAAAACAGAAGTAATTTCTAGAGTTCCTCAAGGTAATGTTATAGGCCCTTTGCTGTTTCTCATCTATATAAACTATTTAGGAGTCTATCTGAGGAGCCGTCTTAGGTTGTTTGCAGATGACGCTGTCGCTTATCGTCTAGTTAAGTCATCAGAAGATCAAAACAAATTGCAAAATAATTTAGGAAAGATATCTCTATGGTGCGAAAATTGTCAGTTGATTCTAAATAACGGAAAGTGTGAGGTCATACTCATGAGTGCTAGAAGGAATCTGTTGAACTTCGGTTACACGATATATCAGTCAAATTTAAAGGATGTGAATTCAACTAAATACCTAGGAATTACAATCACGAACAACTTAAATTGGAAGGAGCATAGAAAATGACGTGGTAGAAAGCTAACCAAAGATTGAGTTTTATTGGTAGGACGCTTAGGAAATGTAACAGATCTACTAAAGAGACTGCCTACAATAGACTTCTCCGTCCGATTTTACAATAATGCCGCACGGTGTGCGATCCTTACCAGGTACGATTGACGGAGTACATCGAGAAAGTTCAAAGGAGAGCAGCACGTTTCGTATTACCGCGAAGTAGGGGAGAGATTGTCACTGAAATTATACAGGATTTGGGGTGGACGTCATTAAAACAAAGGCGTTTTTCATTGCGGCAGAATCTTCTCACAAAATTTCAATCACCAGCTTTCCCCTTCGAATGAGCAAATGTTTTCTGAGGCCGATTTAAATAGGAAGAAACGGTCACCATAATAAAATAAGGGACATCAGAGCTGGCACCGAACGATATAGGAGACCGTTTTTCCCGCGCGCTGTACGAGATTTGAATAACAAAGAGTTATTGCGAAGCTGGTTCGATGAACCCTCTGCCAAGTACTTAAATGTGATTTGCAGAGTATCCATGTGGACGTAGATGTATATCCTCATAAAATGGCACAGAAGATCCGCTTCCTCAAAATTGTCTCCAAACATGTTATTAATTTAACGTCTCGTTGATGACCATGCCTTTGGAGGCAGGCAACATACTCTTTTTGGACGGGGACCGGTCTGTTAATCAGACACGTCTACTGCAAATCACTGTATAAAAAAATGATTGGTATTGTTAAATTAGGGAACTGCTGTCGAATAAATTCTAGAGGATTGAAGCTATTGGTTGTAACACATAAAACGAAAGTTAAAAGAGGAACACTATACGGAGCAGAGAATGTTTAGGTTTTACATCATGTTAACTACTAGGTCATTAGTGTTCGGGCTAAATCTCCGGTTAGTGAAGAAAATCGGCCACCCCCTTTCAAAGGAATCATCGCCACGTAGACGGCTGTTTGTCCTTTCCAGTGTGTTATCACTGTGCCACCACGCTCGAAAGGAGTAGCAATGTTATGGCATCAAACACCTGATGGTCCTGACGATACACGTCTTGCAACTGAATGTCTGGAGAGTCGAAGGTTTATATTCTGGTATTTTCGTAAGGCACATACATTTGTTTCAACGGGAAAAACTGCCTAACGAAAACGATAAGTCTGTATTTGATTCGACAGAGCATCCAGTGAGCGGCTGAAAGAAATTCGTTTCAATGAAAGCAAATACGCATGGCAAACAGCTCGGGAGCTCCGCGCCATTTCGGCAGGCTTGTGGCTGGCCTTGCACCATGGCAACAGAAGCGCAAACACGACGGCTATCGACCTGCCCAATTGACAGCAATCAAGTGCCTCATAATATCGCCGGGGCTGTGTCTGACGTTGCGAGGGCCGTAGTCGACCTGCGGTTTGCTGTGGGCTGTGACAGTGTCGTCTTGATTGTTTCTCCCGTTTCGATTTTAGGCACCATTCCTACACAGAGTAAACTCCTCTCACGAAGCGTGTTCGTGCAGTATTCGCCTGTCTTGATATCGTTCACTAACGAAGTCACCCTTATTACTATAACCATTCATGAACCTATGATGTATAATGCCCAGGAAAGAAGATCACTTACAAGTTTCTTCGTTCCCTAACTACTGCTGATGTATTCTGTTTCCCGGTGGAGGTTCGAGTCTTCCTCAGGCATGGATGTGTGTGTTTGTCCATAGGATAATCTAGGTTAAGTAGTGTGTAAGCCAAGGGACTGGTGACCTTAGCAGTTAAGTTTCATAAGATTTGACACACATTTGATATATTCTGTTTATATGGTGCCCAACAACTCATAAGTATTTGGAAAACGTCACATTTCAGAAACACAAAGAGATGCTGATGAACAAATCTCTATTAACTACGGGTTGCGGTCCAATAAGCACTTATGATAAAATACGAGTATTTACATCATACCGTATGGCAACGTTCTTACTGTGACGTCAAGTAAAATTAAATACTAGTACATCTTCTGCCGTCAGTAGCAAACTTCATATACAGGGTGTCTCAAACCTTTTGGGTCAAGCTGAAACAGGTCATAGTGCGCCCACAATCAGTTAAATTGAGATAAGGAACTGATTGTCGGATATGCAAATTTATTGCGTTATAGACATACACAGCGTACACTGCGTAACAACGGAGTTCATAGTAACTGTTCAAAGTGACGACTGCCAGTTTCAATGCACACATGACAACGTCTCAAAGATCCTTGGTGTCTGCTGTTCCAGGAGAGGGCAGGCAGGACACCAACAAGCAGGCGTTCACTCTTTTCTACGGAGTTTCATACACCAATGTCTTGACTTAACCCCAGAGGAAAAAGTTGAGAGATGTGAGATCTGGCAATCGCGATGGCCATGGGACGGGACCTCCTCTTCCAATCCAACGACGAGGGTACGCGTTGTTCAGTTGCTCGTGGACATTCACATCCAAGTGGGCTGCTCAACATCGTGTCGAAACCACATCCTTCCGAGGACAACAAGGGGCACAGTCTTTCAGAACTCTGATGACACATCTTGCAAGAACGCCAGGCAGCGTGTACCAGTCAAACGGGGAGGTAGCAAATATGGTTCTGTTAAGTGATCTTGGACAATGTCCGCACATACGTTGACAGAGAATCGTTGTTGGTGGCCAGCGATGTGAGTGGCGTGGTTCAAAAATGGCTCTGAGCACTATGGGACTTAACTTCTAAGGTCATCAGTCCCCTAGAACTGAGAACTACTTAAACCTAACTAACCTAAGGACGTCACATACATCCATGCCCGAGGCAGGATTCGAACCTGAGACCGTAGCGGCCGCGCGGTTCCAGACTGTAGCGCCTTTAACAGAGTGGCGTGGGGATTGTTTTGACTCCAGACATCGCTGTTGCGGTGTTGAGACTGGCGGTCGTCACTTTGAACAATTACTGTGAGCTGCATTGTTTGTTATGCTGTTCAAAAAATGGTTCAAATGGCTCTGAGCACTATGGGACTCAACTGCTGAGGTCATTAGTCCCCTAGAACTTAGAACTAGTTAAACCTAACTAACCTAAGGACATCACACACATTCATGCCCGAGGCAGGATTCGAACCTGCGACCGTAGCGGTCTCGCGGTTCCAGACGGCAGCGCCAGAACCGCGCGGCCACTTCGGCCGGCGTTATGCTGTGTACGCTCTGTATGTCCATAACAGAATAAATATGCATTTCCGATCTTTGGGTCTCTGTCTCAATATAATCGGTTGTGGACCGCTATCACCTGTTCCAATTTGACCCAGAAGCTTTGAGACAGGCTGTAGTCAACAGTAGAATGAACTAACTGATAAAAAATGTGAAGCATCAGAAGACATGGTTGGATGTCAATGTAATTTCGTAATTGTTCACACCATTGGCAATATGTAAATGATTAGAGTAGCAGTCCCCTGTGACAGGTTGAACAGTCAACAGAATTCAGTAGTGTTGTTCTTGTTTACCGGTGTTATAATTCCTGGCGCGGTAAATAAGGGAACGGAGGAACGTCTGATATTGGGTGATCACTGTGAAGGACACGAAGATGCCGCATACTCATGTTACAGCGCTACCAGCCTGTAATGGAGTTTGAAAAGCCCTTCGTCTCCCTTTTGAGTGGATGACCGAATCATCGTGACAGTGGACCGCTGCTGGACTGCATGGGAAAGAGACCACCCATACCCGTCATCGAGGTTCCGCTCAACCGCGTCTCACCACCAGAAGAGAGAATCTCCGTATAGTGCACCAAGCACATGGTAAGCTCTTCACAGCTGCGTCTGTCATCCGAGAATAAACAATCTACTCCCTGCAACACTCTGTGTCAGCCCGAACTATTGGTCGGAGAGCCGGACAGCCGATCCGAGAAATTACTGTTCCATGCGTAGGCTATCGTTAACGCTGCAGCACAAATGGCTACGTTTAGAGTGGTGCCCTGATCGGCTACCATGGGCTAGATGAATAGCTTACAATTGTTACTCATCACTCTGGATGACCATCCTAGGGGAGTATGGAGGCGACGTGGGGAAAGATCGTATTCTTCTAATGTTTTGAAGAGGGACAGCGGTGTTAATCCTGGCCTCATTATGTGCGGGTATGATTTCAGAGCATAGCTAGTGGTGATTGAGGGAACTCTGACAGCACAGTGGTACACTATGTGATCAAAAGTATCCGGACACCTGGCTGAAAAAGACTTAAAAGTTCGTGGCGCCCTCCATCGGTAATTCTGGAATTCAATATGGTGTTGGGCCACCCTTAGCCTTGTGACAGCTTCCACTGTCACTGGCATACGTTTCTGTCAGGTGCTGGAAGTTTTATTTGGGAATGGCAGCCCATTCTTCACGCAGTGCTGCACTAGGAGAGGTTCCGATGTCAGTCGGTGAGGCCTGACACGAAGTCGGCGTTCCAAAACACCCCAAAGGTGTTTTATGGGATTCAGGTCAGGACTCCGTGCAGGACAGTCCGTTACAGGGATGTTACTGTCGTGTAACCACTCCGCCACAGGGTGTACACTATGAACAGGTGCTCGATCGTGTTGGAAGATGCAATCGCTATCTCTGAATTGCTCTTCAGCAGTGGGAAGCAAGAAGGTGCTTAAAATATCAATGTAGGCCTGTGCTGTGATAGTGCCACGGAAAACAATAAGGGGTGCAAGACCCCTCCATGAAAAACACGACCACACCATAACACCACCGCCTCCGAATTTTACTGTTGGCACTACACACTCTGGAAGATGACGTTCACCGGGCATTCGCCATACCCACACCCTGCTATCGGATCGCCACATTGTGTAAGATGATTCGTCACTCCACACAATGTTTTTCCACTGTTCAATCGTTCAATGTTTACACTCCTTACACCAAGAGAGGCGTCGTTTATCATTTACCGGTGTGATGTGTGGCTTATGAGCAGCCGCTCGACCATGAAATCCAAGTTTTCTCACCTCCCGCGTAATTGTCATAGTACTTGCAGTAGATCCTGCTGCAATGTGGAATTCCTGTGTGATGGTCTGGGTAGATGGATGCCTGCTACACATTACGACCTTCTTCAAATATCGGTGGTCTGTGTCAGTCAACAGACGAGATCGGCCTGTACAGTTTTGTGGTGTACGTGTCCCTTGACGTTTCCACTTCACTATCACGTCGGAAACAGTGGACGTAGGGATGTTTAGGAGTGTGGAAATCTCGCGTAATGACGTATGACACAAGTGACACCCAATCACCTGACCACGTTCGAACTCCGTGAGTTCCGTGGAGCGCCCCATTCTGCTCTCTCACGATGTGTAATGACTAGTGAGGTCGCTGATGTGGACTACATGGCAGTAGGTGGCAGCACAATGCACGTAATATGAAAAACGTATGTTTTCGGAGGTGTCCGGATACTTTTGGTCACAAAGTGTGCGTCTCCATACATCTCCCATGAGACGGTATCTCGGTGTAATTTTTTCAATAGAACAATGCTCGACCACACATTGCGCTTGTGTCTACGAACTGCCAGCGTGATGTTGAGGTACTCCAGTGGCCAGCAAGATTCCAAGATCCGTTTCAGGGAGAACATGTGTAAGACCAGCTAGAATGTCAACTCCTTCTCAGAATCAGTATCCAGGATATCGAGACCCAGTCGCGACATTTGCGGGTCAGTTTGCCGCAGGAGAGGATACAACGCTTTTATGATACACTTCGAAACTGAACCAGTGAGGCATCCAGGTCAGAGGGGGCGCAACGTCATAACTGACAAGTGGATTCTCGTGAACTGACTTTATGTTGTAATCATCGTAGCAATATCATATACACTGCCAACTCTTATTGAAGTTTCATTCCGTTTCCTCCTCGCCTTCTACGTGCGCTTGGTTTTTTCTTTCTTGTTTTAATTTTTTTCAGGCAGTGGAGTTTATTAATCTTCGTACACTCTCATAATCAGGTTTCATCCCCTGTGTACACAACGTAGGAAGGTCAATAAACTACCCATTGAGTACAAAATTCTGCGAGCCTACGTTCCAAAACAAGTCACGAAACGTACTACGTCCTCCAACACACGGGGTGTCTCTGCTAAGAATCATTAGGCGCATTTTCTCTGGTGTTTCCGCAGATAATTACAATTAATTTTTTGCAGTATGTAACTGCAGAGGGCCCAAACAGATAGCGCTAATCACGTGTTTCATGGGACGCCCAGTGCCGACGGAAAACGTCGGTTTGTTTCCTGTTACGAAAAAAATATTTTTTAAATTCGAATTCCATAGGGCGGGCCCAAAGTAGTGTACTGCGATAATTAACAGGGACAGTAAAACACGAATAATATTCAGTACTCCAGTAGCGACAAAACAGTGCGCTGCTGCATGTCGGCAGTATTCAGCTTGGACCACAGCGTTGCTGTCATTGCTGGATTACCGGTTGTTCTTCGTGCTTTACTGCCCCTGTTATTACATGTCGATAACATCAATATCGCACTACAGTAATTTGAGGCCGCTGTAGCGAATGGGCACATAAAAATCCAATTCAAAAATAATTTCATTTGTAACGGGAAACAAACAGTCACTTCTCTTGACACTGGGCGTCACATGAAAGACGTGATGAGCCGTATTTGTTTGGGCTGACTCCAGCTGCATACTGCAGAAAAAGAAGTATGAACATACCTGCAGAAGCACCAGAGAAAATGTGCCTGACTAATCCTAAGAGAGACACCCTGTAGATATCACTTAATAACCCTACTCAGAGAAATTTCTGTTCAGACAGAAGGAAGTATACTGATGCTTCTGTACTTTACACCCTTCACAACAAAATCGTAGGACGGTGGCCGACCTCCTCTCAGCCCTCTCATCGCGAGGAGAGGCACTGTCGTTTTAGCTATCGTCATTTGTTAAATGGTGATCCCCTAGCAATAGGTGCTAATTGTCGTCAACCTTTGATGCTTCGCCATTTCCTGACCGAAAACAATTTTTTTCACCACTTACATTCTGGTGTCTGTCTGCCGTCTGAGTTACAGGACGTTTTAGTAAACAACGCGTTTTACTTTTGATCCGTCGCAGTAGTATGGCGAAGGACATTCAATCTTTACTTCGGGACCCCCGTTGTCTCTACGGCATATTTTGTGGACCTTCCTCCAAGAGGAAGACCTTTTTCTTACCTTATTTTCCTTCACTCGATCGGGCTTAATATGTAGTCGCTTTAAACATGTTTTCCGTACTAGTGTTCGAAGGTTCTGACATGAGATCTTGCGACAAAACTATCAGAAGGGTTTACGGATTACGGATGTAGAGGTTGATTTGTTGTCTCCCTTGCGCATCTGAGACGTTTTCAATACGAGTGTAATAATCAGCCTTATACACTGAAGCACCAAAGTAAGTGGTATAGGCATGAGTGTTCGAATACAGAGATGTTTAAACAGGCAGAATACTGCGCTGCAGTCAACAAGCGTCTGGCGCAGTTGTTAGATTGGTTACTACTGCTGCAATGGCAGGTTATCAAAATTTAAGTGAGTCTGAATGTGGAGTTATAGTTGGCGCACAAGCTATGGGACACAGCATCTCAGATGTAGCAATGAAGTGGGGATTTTCCCGTACGATCATTTCAGGAGAGTACAGTGTCAAATCTCCCACATCGTTGCGGCCGCAGAAGGATCCAAAGACGACTGATGAGAGTCGTTCAACGTCACAGTAGTGCTACTCTACCTCAAATTTCTGCAGATTTCAATGCTCGGCCATCAACAAGTGTCAGCGTGCGAACCATT
Organism: Schistocerca cancellata; assembly: GCF_023864275.1. Taxonomy (NCBI): domain Eukaryota; kingdom Metazoa; phylum Arthropoda; class Insecta; order Orthoptera; family Acrididae; genus Schistocerca; species Schistocerca cancellata. Next base: position 655,644,947 of record NC_064627.1, read on the forward strand.
CAACGAAACATCATCGATATGAGCCGAAGGCCCACTCTTGTACCCTCGATGACAGCATGACACTAAGCTTTACGTCTCGCCTGGGCCCGTCAACACCGACATTGGATTGCTGATCACTGCAAAGACGTTGCCTGATCATACAAGTTTCGTTTCAAGTTGTATCGATCGGATGGACGTGTACAAGTATGGAGAAGCCCGCCTGGCTAGTCTTCCGGTCTAACGCGCTGCTTCCCGAGCGGGAAGGCGTGCCGCTCATCCGCACGAATTCGCCCGGTGGACTAGTGTCGAGGTCCGAAATGCCGGCCAGCCTGTGGATGGCTTTTAAGGCGGCTTTCCATCTGCCTCGGCGAATGCGGGCTGATTCCCCTTACTCCGCCTCAGAAAATCTAAAACTTGAAATGGAACGACTGGAAATCGATATTCTAGGCGTATCTGAGATGAGATGGCCACAACCAGGTGATTTCTGGTCTGAAGAATACAGAGTCATTCACACCGGAACTGACCAACATAGATCAGGAATGGGAGGAGTTGGAATAATTTTGAGCAAAAACTATGGCTCACGTCTCAAGGGATATGTGCAATATATCTCAAATAATACTAGTCAAACTTGAAACGAAACCAAAGGACACTCTGGTAATACAAATATACATGCCAACATCCAAAGAAGAAGATGCAGTCGTTGACGAAATACACGAAGACTTACGTACTGCGATGAGACATGTTAAGGGAGATGAAAATCTGATTGCCACGCGATTATGGGTGAAGAACCGCAGGAAGGAATTATTAGAAGAAATGGACTTGCAAGAAGAAATTAAAGAGGAGATCGACTAATCGAGTTCTGCTCGAAACAGTTCTGCCACGCAAACATTGTGGTTACACTCGTCTGGTATGAGACGTTCATGGTGGCGGTGTTGGAGGGGGGGGGGGGCACTGGGGGTCGAACTGTGCAATAACCGTGTGTTGGGTGTGGGGCGGCGGTGAAGTGGGTGGACTGCTGTGGCATGTTGTGGGGTTGAGAACCACTGAGGACTACGGCGGACGAAGCCTCTCCGTAGTGTCTAGGCCCCCGGTTCAATACACAATACAATTCACACACGGGTATGGAGCCGGCCGGTGTGGCAGAGCGGTTCTAGGCGCTTCACTCTGGAACTGCGCGACCGCTACGGTCGCAGGTTCGAGTCCTTCCTCGGGCATGGATGTGTATGATGTCCTTAGGTTAGTTAGGTTTTAGTAGTTCGAAGTTCCAGGGGACTGATGACCTCAGATGTTAAGTCCCATAGTGCTCAGAGCCATTTGAACCATTTTTGAACTGGTATTGAGACATTCTCATGAATTCATGGGCCCTGACTTTCAGAAGGGGACGTTCAAGCTGGTGGAGGGTCTTTGGGGCGCGTGCAGTTGTGGTGATATGGGACTCCTATAAACCGCGAGTCACCAACTATTTCCACCTAGAATAACTGCGAAAGTATGATAGTAGCTGAAAAGTTTGTGGTAGAAAAGTTGCATGGGATATTGGGGCCATAATATGACGCTGGTTTTTTGTTGCTAGGTGGGGTCACTTCAAAGATATGGTCAACTTTTTTTATGGGATGCTATAGTTTGGTACTTTTTTCTGATAGCGGCTATCGAGACGATTCCAATGATGTGTAACAGAAAGGTCTTCGAAGGTTAACGAAAGTCAGAAAGGTTGCATGAACGTCCATTTACAAAAGGTGTTCGAAGTGATGACGATTGCTATCAACGCAGTGCTGCAATCTTCTCTATATGGGCTGAGTGGTATTCCTTATCACTTCGGCACTTATCGAAGCACATGCTCTGACAATTCTCTCTCGTATATCGTGCTAATAGCAAATATTCGCCAAATGCGGCGTATCCATCTAAAGTGCCATTGACAACTAAACACCATTCGACTGTTTCGCAACACAACACTAATGGGAAGGACAAGACTAGTGTCGTCGAATCAAGCGGATGTGAATGATGTATTCCTCCGAAGAACAAGTCCATATGTGTCTCATTTACGGAGAATGCCAACGAAATTCAGTGAGAGCCAGAGACTTATACGCTGAAAGACATCCTCATCATACACGGCCTACACGTTGTACATTTAAATATGCTTATGATAAATTGAGAAGAACTGGATCTTTAACGCACCGGAAACATATCCGGGTAAGGAAAGTTACTAACGAGGAAGCAGAAATTGGTACTCTTCCCAGTGTGGTTCGAGATCCTTGTGTTAGCTCGCGTCAGATCGCAAGGGAATCTGGCATGAGCCAGAATAGTGTTGTTCGTGTTCTGCATCGCCATAAATATAATTCCTTGCCATATCAGTCTCCACCAAGAATTAACTGGTACGGATTGTATACGCCGTACTGAATTCTGCAGATGGGCTCAACTTCAGATTAAGAGAAACGACACTTTTATTAATTTGACTTTATTTACTGACGAGGCTACATTCACGATCTACGGAATTGTTATTTTGCATAACATGCACAACCGGGCAACTGAAAATTCATGTTGGCTGCGGCAAGTTGCACACAAAAAGCCATGGTCGGTGAATGTATGGTGTGGGATTCTGCAGGACAGCATTATAGGCCTCTATTTCATCGAAAGAAATCTTAATGGTAGAGAGTACACCACATTCCTGCAAGAAACATTAGGTCTGTTATTGGAAGAAATACCTTTAGGAACAAGGAACAGCATGTGATATCAACACGATGGGTGTCCGGCACATGTTTTGCTGCTGGCTAGAAATGAGTTGCAGTGACAATTCCCAAATCGTTGGATTGGACGCGGAGTAGATGAGTCGCGGCCGGCTCTTTCGTCAGATTTGACGCCTCTGGACTATTCCTGTGGGGATTTGTAAAAGACATTGTTTATAAAGACGTTTCAACTACACCTGAAGATAAGCGAGAGAGAATTGTCAGAGCACGTGCTTCGATAAGTGCCGATGTGATAAGGAATACCACTCAATCCATGATAAGAAGATTGTACCATTGCATTGACACCAATGGTCATTACTTCGAATATCTTCTGTAAATGGACATTCATGCCACCTTTGTGACCTTCGTTGACCTTCAAAGACCTTATTGTTACACATCATTGGATTCGTCTCGATAGCCGCTATCAGAAAATAAATACCAAACTATAGCATCCCATTAAAGAAAAAAAACAAGCAAACAAAGTTGACCATATCACTAAAGCGACCCCACCTAGCAACAAAAAACCAATGTCATATTATGGCCCCCGTTGTCCCATGCTACTTTTGTCCCACAGACTTTTCAGCTCCTATCATACTTTAGGAGTCGTTCTTGGTGGCAACAGTTAGTGATCCACCCTGCATATCTAAGTACGACAGGTGACACGTACGTAAGCATCCTGTCTGATCATCTCCATCCTTTCATGTCCATTGTGCATTCCTACGGACTTCTGCATTTCCAGCAAGACAATGTGATACCCCATACGTCCAGAATTGCTGCAGAGTGGCTTCAGGAAAACTCTTATGAATTTAAACACTTCCGCTGACCACCAAACTTTCCAGATATGAATATTATATTAAGAATATCTGGGATGCCTTACAACGTGCTGTTCAGAAGAGATCGCCACCCTCTCGTACTCTTACGAATTTATGGACAGCCCTGCAGGATTCATAGTGTCAATTTCTTCCAGCACTACTTCAGACATCAGTCGAGTGCGGCACTTCTGTGTGCTCGCGGGTACCATAAACGACATTAGGCAGATGTAGTAGTTTCCTTTGGCTCTTCAGTGTATACAGGGTGTTATAAAAAGGTACGGCCAAACTTTCAGAAAACTTCCGTCACACACAAAGAAAGAAAATATGTTATGTAGACATGTGTCCGGAAACGCTTACTTTCCATGTTAGAGCTCATTCTATTACTTCTCCTCAAATCACATTAATCATAGAATGGAAACACACAGCAACAGATCATACTAGCGTTACAGGAAATGTTCAAAATGTCCTCCGTTAGTGAGGATACATGCATCCACCCTCCGTCGCATGGAATCCCTGATGCGCTGATGCAGCCATGGAGAATGGCATATTGTATCACAGCCGTCCACAATACGAGCACGAAGAGTCTCTACATTTGGTACCGGGGTTGCGTAGACAACAGCTTTCAAATGCCCCCAATAATGAAAGTCAAGAGGGTTGAGGTCAGGAGAGCGTGGAGGCCATGGAATTGGTCCGCCTCTACCAATCCATCGGTCACCGAATCTGTTGTTGAGAAGCGTACTGAAATGTGCAGGAACTCCATCGTGCATGAACCACATGTTGTGTCGTACTTGTAAAGGCACATGTTCTAGCAGCACAGGTAGAGTATCCCGTATGAAATCGTGATAACGTGCTCCATTGAGCGTAGGTAGAAGAACATGGGGCCCAATCAAGACATCACCAACTATGCCTGCCCAAACGTTCACAGAAAATCTATGTTCATGACGTGATTGCCCAATTGCGTGCGGATTCTCGTCAGGCCACACATGCTGATTGTGAAAATTTACATTTTGATCACGTTGGAATGAAGCCTCATCCGTAAAGAGAACATTTGCACTGAAATGAGGATTGACACATTGTTGGATGAACCATTCGCAGAAGTGTACCCGTGGAGGCCAATCAGCTGCAGATAGTGCCTGCACACGCTGTACGTGGTACGGAAACAACTGGTTCTCCCGCAGCACTCTCCATACAGTGACGTGGTCAACGTTACCTTGTACAGCGGCAACTTCTCTCACGCTGACATTAGGGTTATCGTCAACTGCTCGAAGAATTGCCTCGTCCATTGCAGGTGTCCTCGTCGTTCTAGGTCTTCCCCAGTCGCGAGTCATAGGCTGGAATGTTCCGTGCTCCCTAAGACGCCGATCAATTGCTTCGAACGTCTTCCTGTCGGGACACGTTCGTTCTGGAAATCTGTCTCGATACAAACGTACCGCGCCACGGCTATTGCCCCGTGCTAATTCATACATCAGATGGGCATCTGCCAACTCCGCATTTGTAAACATTGTACTGACTGCAAAACCACGCTCGTCCTGAACACTAACCTGTTGGTGCTACGTACTGATGTGCTTGATGCTAGTACTGTAGAGCAATGACTCGCATGTCAACACAAGCACCGAAGTCAACATTACCTTCCTTCAACTGGGCCAACTGGCGGTGAATCGAGGAAGTACAGTACATACTGACGAAACTAAAATGAACTCTAACATGGAAATTAAGCGTTTCCGAACACATGTCTACATAACATCTTTTCTTTATTTGTGCGTGAGGAATATTTCCTGAAAGTTTGGCCGTACCTTTTTGTAACACCCTGTAATCAGGTGACGGTAGACAAATGCACATTTAAAATTCTGCCTTGTTTTTATAACAACATTCAACTTTTATCTCGATCATAAAGAGGAAGGAATTTTAGGGCTAAACGTGTTGTTGATGAAATGTCGTGTGGCTAGGGACTCCCGTCGGGTAGACCGTTCGCCTGGTGCGGGTCTTTCGATTTGACGCCACTTCGGCAACCTGCGCGTCGATGGTGATGAAATGATGATGATTAGGACAACACAACACCCAGTCCCTGAGCGGAGAAAATCTCCGACCCAGCCGGGAATCGAACCCGGGCCCTTAGGATTGACAGTCTGTCACGCTGACCACTCAGCTAACGGGGGCTGACTGTGTTGTTGATAGCGAGGTCATTCGTGAAGGGGCAAAATCTCTTACTGGACAGTATAGGAAATAAATCGTGCGTTTCTTTTTTGGAAAAAAGCACCTAGTTTCTTGCATTAAGCAGTTTAGGGAAATCACTGCATGGAATATGAAAGTCCAGATAGGTCGTTGTGGGAAGTACTCTGCGGTGGACGTATGTCTCTAAGGAATTTCACACGTCTCATTATAGGCCATATTAAAGTTGACGACTCTAAAAAGATGGTTTGCTGGCATTTGGTTGTCCAATGCCTTTTCTGTTGAGACCAGTGCGGCCGGAAGAGTTTCTGGTTTGGTGTGAGACGTATCCTGTGCAAATGTTTATACGCAGGCAATTCTCAGAGCTGAATACACTACTAAATTGTCGTTTTGTAGTTGATAATACTAGATTATGGGGTTCTTACTTGGCGCTTCTTTAAGTTTCTTTTAATTTTTCTTTGGCTAGCCTCCAGTTTACTTCATTCTACTTAAAAATAAGTAGTGTGAAACTGGAACTCGTCAGAGCGAGGGAAAGTGATGCATCTGGCCCTTAAATATTTAAAAACGAAGTATCAAATTCTCAAAATACTACTTCTGCACGACAAATTAATTCATTACCGAACGTAATCAGTCTGCTTACTTCAGGCTGAAGTGTCACAGATATCTCTGGTTGGATGTCGCGTGGGGTCAGTGACTCCAAGAGAGGCAGAAAGAGCGCAGCGCGAGCCGAGCCATTTCCCTTTTACGAACCAAAACAGACCGTCCCAGTACTCTTTGATTTTCGAAAGAAGACAGTTGTCCTAGTAAGGTCATTGTCTTATTCGTCAGTTCATTTACGGAAGTAAATTTATTTACTTAAGTGTTAGTGTTATGAAATAACTGGGAGCAACCTACCATCTGTGAAACTAACATTGTCTCACAGACATTTACAGTCTCCATCGCTTTTTTGCAGTTCCCGCACAATACTCGTGGGCTCGTAGTTGATTACACTTCACGTCACAAAGCTCTCCAATTCTCTCGGTTACTTTTTTGGGATAGTTTTTGTCTTTTTCTGAAGATGGTCTTGAAAAAGCGCAAAAGAAAGCTGTCTCTAGAATTCCCTTCTTCTCAGCTGTCGTTTCTTATTTGTGTTGAAAATAATAGCAGCATCTTGTTCACTTCTGCCATGCGGCAGTTACAATATTTATAAGATACAAAAAAAGTACAAGACAAGAAAGCCTTTGTTGTAACACTAAACAAATCCAAAACTGCATATATGTTCACACGGGAAAAGCCTAAGGGTAATTTACCCCAGAGAATGCAGCTGATCCGTGATGCCCTGTCTTCTTCGCAGCCCTGTATTTAACAATACAGGGTGTCACTAACCTTTCACGTCAAACTGTAACAGCTGGTAGTGGGATCATAACCGATTTTATTGAAATCAATGGTGGGAAATGCATATTTATTGTATTATGGGCATACACACCGTACAGCGCACAACAACAACTTAGCTCAGACTAATTGTTCAAAGTGACGGCCGCCAGCTTCAGTGCACGCATGGAAACGGTGCATGAAGTTCTGCCGCACTCTCTCAAACATGGCAGATGCCTGTTGCACCAGGCGACAGGCAGGCTGGACCATAGAAAGCTCATCTTCATGCGTTTCTATGGGAGCTCCGTAAACCAACGTCTTGACGTAACATCACAGGAAAATGTCCAGAAGTTTGAAATCCGGCGATCCGTTGTCCATGGGACAGAACCTCCGTCTCCAATCCAGCGATGACGTTAGGTGTTGTTCAGGAGTACAACAGACGCCCGTGATCTTTGCGAGAGTGGGGCAGAACTGCATATGCCGTTGCGATGCATGCGTTGAGGCGGCGGTCGTCGTTTTGAACAATTGGTATTAACTAATTTGGTGTTGTGCCATGTACACTGTGTACGTCCACAACACAACAAATGTGCATTTAATACAATCGGTTGTGGATGCACTATCATCTGTTTCATTTTAACCCAAAAGGTTTGTATACGCTGAACGGTGTGCACCGAAACTCTTTTGCGTCCACCAGTACCGTACTCTTTCATCTTATCTGCCACAGATAGCATCCTGTCTTGCTTTACAACAACGGACAAGCCTCCGACATTGAGCCTCCGTGATGAGGCTTGGGTGTCCAACACCCTTCCATCCATACTCACACCAGTAGGTCGTGAAGAGGCGGCCACCTTAGAAAACATGTTAATTTCCAGGCCCCGCCCAATAACAATTTCTTTCGCTAATGCTGATGTGGCGGCGTTTCCCATTTGCCGTCCGTATTGTCGCTAGGGTGGTTCCCCATTCGTTTCTGCTTAACTTCTATAATTCCCTCATCGCGCCGCGTACCCACAACTCTACCATGCGGAATTCGATCTCACAGTAGGCAACAGTCATAATGTTTTGCCTCATCATTGTACATTTCGGGATAGTGTTATACCATGCTCTTGAATTTTATCCGTTGGTATTCAAGAGTTTCGCCTCTAGAAATGAATAACGTTGACTGCTTTGATAATCTGCACTATCTCTTCTCATTTCCTAAGAGGAAATATTTCACTCCCTTTAATTGCTTCCTTTACAAACCGGTAGTCATTAGTGCTGTAACAACTTTATTGTCTCTGACTTTCTACGTTATATTAATTATCTATCCTTAATCACTGCTGATGCTAAATCATTTTCCCAAACGTTGCCCAACACACCCAAAGTCTCTGGCTGAAAACATTGCATGGACCTTACACGGAACATCCACGACGCCTGAAGTTCAGGCAACCAGTCCACCGTAGAAACACACACGGTTGCCTTCCCTACGTTGCGCAAGAAGCAGTGGGCTGCATGGAGGGGACAGTTCATCTTTTCGTTTATGTCGGTATCATTAATGGCACAAAAAGGAAATTCACAACGGAAAAAATTGAGGAAGCAAACGTTAGTGATATGATGAAGGGAACTATATGACCATTCGCTGAAGTGACTTATGCAAACTACGCAAACCTAGAATTAGGATACTTGGAATATCGTTGTCTTGTATAGTAATTCATACAGGACTTCGGAAAATTTTTGCTTTAAGTGTTATGTGGAGATGTACGCATTACACTTCTCCTCGATGTTTGTCGTTTCACCGGCGACTTTTTGATCATGCCTTGCCATTGGCTTACTGCGGCATGTCACAACTTCTTCTTTCGTGTCAGTATGCTTATCTCCGATTAACATCTACACCCAATATCCTCATTCATTTATTCTAATATCTTCCCTCTAAGGCTCCTTGCTTTGTCATGAAAGCTATTCCCGCATCACCCACTCGCTTGTAGTTGTTAATGTTTCCACATATTCCTCTGCTCGCCGATTCCACGGAGAACCTCTTCATTCCTTATATTTCAGGAATAGCTTTGCTGTGTAGCAAATGAAGTGGAGTAGCAGTGATGTAGATATTGTTGAATTCTTTTTTTCAAGTTAAAAGAGAAAATAAATATCAAATTATAGCCTAAATTGAAACTTCTCAGCTTCCTCTTGATCTACGAGGGTTGTTCAGAAAGTAATGCCCCACACTTTTTTCAAAAACCTTTAATATATGTAGACGAACGATCTTGTAGATGCTTTGAGCCGTGCACCGCTCGCGTTTATCCCGTTTATTATTTGTCATATTCTATTACGGTACTCCCACCTCGTTTTCTTATTACATTTACTGGCATTACTAACTTCCTGCCTTACTTGCCCGTGAGCGGCAGCAGCAGCGCTTATCGATAAGTGCACTGTTGTACCATCTCTGGAACGACCGATAGTATTCCCAGGTCGTCGTATGTGTCTGGCAGTCAGTCCGGGACGGACCAGTAGTGCAGTCGGGACGCAGCGCCGGTGAGGCGCCGACAGCCAGTGCTCACCGACCGCTGGCGACAGACATGAACTGTCCGACGTAGGGAGATTGGAGCGGGACGACCGTTGGTTGGTCGTTCGGTTGGTAGTCTCCATAGGCCGATGTATGTTTGGTCCTTTCACCGTTTCCGGGCCTCGAGTTGGTCGGTTGGCGTGGAGCAGCGAGGAAGTCTCCGCGGCGCATGATTTGGCCGGGGTCTCTGGCGGCGTCTACGCTCGGTCGGAGTTTGTGGTGCTGCTCCCATTATTACAAGGTCCGTGGCTCGCCGATCCTGGACACGAAAGTTGAGTTTTGACTTAATCTACCAGAAAGTCAGGACTGTTCACGTTGTGTCGTTTGGATTTCGTTGTCGGCTATTGGGACATTCCCGCGAGCAGCAACGTATGTTTTCAAGTTGGCAAAGTTTAGCCACCCTCTGGTGGAGTTTAACTGTAACTGGTTATTTTAAATTGAAGTGCACCAGTGGAATCTTCTGCCCTGTGGCCGTTAACGTTCTGGTTACCTACCCTGACCGTTGACGTAAATTCAGGCAGTGTATTTTCCTCATCATGTTGTCGCTGTCCAGCACGGTGTGTAGTTCCAAAATGCTCAAATGTGTGTGAGGCCTTATGGGACTTAACTGCTAAGGTCATCAGTCCCTAAGCTTACACACTTGTTAACCTAAATTATCCTAAGGACAAACACACACACCCATGCCCGAGGGAGGACTCGTACCTCCGCCGGGACCAGCCGCACAGTCCACGACTGCAGCGCGCGATACTGCTCGGCTAATCTCGCGCGGCACGGTGTGTAGTTTAATAGCTCAATGTATAATTAGTTGTGGGCGCCAATACCTTCTACGTTGTTCCATTGAACTCCCTGTTGTGTGATGGTCGGGTGGAGTGGAAGTTATCTTGTCGGTGGGTCCGTTGACTGCCTGTCTCACCTAAGCGAGCGTTAGTATTTGAATTCCAGGCCGACCCTCGGAAACTTCTGAGCGCCGTTGTGTGTACTGCCTTCTTTTTATTTGTTTTTGTTGTTTGTATTTGTATGGCTTCCAGCCGATTTTTAAATTAAGGTTGTTTTGCCCTTAAGGCGTTAGACTGTTTGGGCCTTCAGCCTAATTTAAGAACTGTTTTAAGGTAAGGTCTTTGGCCTTTTAAAAATTTAATTTTGAGTTGAGTCTTAAGAGATTGGTCTTCAGCCGATGTTTTTTTTTCGTTTTTAAATTAAAGTTGTTTTGCTCTTAAGGTGTGCGATTGTTTGGGCCTTCAGCTTAATTGAAAGAACTGATTTAAGATAAGGCCTTCTGCCTTTTAGATTTCTGAGTGTGGTTTCAGTCTTAAGTTATTGGCTTTCAGCCGATTTTAATTTAAGGTGGTCTTGCCCTTAAGGCATGAGATTGTATGGTGCATTCAGCCGGTAATTAAGTTCCAAAAATTAATGCTGTGTTTTTTTAAAATTTTCTTGGCTCTCGTTATGTTTGGTCAAATAAATAAAGTTGTATGTTCGAGTGTGACTGACAGATGCTTATTTAAACTACCTGTCCTGTCCTGCGGGTTTAGCAGGGCAATTCGTGCTTCACATTTGATGTTTGATCTGTGTGCCGGTGAAGTTTCGATCCCTTCTGGCAGATGGCAGAGGCGTAGTACAGCGTCAAATTGACGTCTACATACGACTCACGTTACAAGCAGCGTGCTGTTATTGAATTCTTGTGTGCAGATAAAGAAACCGTGGTGAACATCCACAAACGCTTGCATGACAATGCTGCAGTTGATAGGCGTACAGTTGGGCGATGGGTAAAGGAAGTTACAGCTTCAGGAAATGCAGAAACAGATATCCATAATCAGCCACGCTCGGGACGTCATGTCACAGCCACTGCTACAGACATGCTGAACCGTGCGGATGCCATTATTCGTGCCGACCGGTGCATCACAACTCGACAATTAGTTCTACAGTTGTCAGTCAGAATTGAAAGTGCGTCTGCAATGATCGAGATTCTCGGATATAAAGAGGTGCTCACGATGGGTTCCACAAATGCTCACAGAGGACCACAAGATTCAAAGGAAAGCCATTTCACCTGAATTGTTGGAGCGTTTTGAGACGGACGGAGAGGCCTTTCTGTCACGGATCGTTAAGGTGGACGAAAGCCGGGTGCACCACTTTGCGACGGAAAAAGGCAGTCCATGGAGTGGCATCATCCTCATTCACCACAAAAGAAGAAATTCAAGACAATACCCTCTGCCAGAAAAGTCTGGGTGACAGTCTTCTGGGATTGTGATGGATTCATTCTTGTGGATGTGACGCCAAGAGGGTCAACCACCAATTCAGAAGAAAACGTAAAGGTTCTGAATAATCTCAAGAACCGTTTCCGACGTGTTTGATTGGACAGCAATCCAGCAGAAATTTTGCTGTACCTCGATAATGCACGCCCACACAAAAGTCTGAAAACCCGTGAACACATCACCACATCCACCCTACAGTCCAGACCTGGCAACCTCGGACTTCCGTCTCTTTGGGCCGCTTAAAGATTCTCTGCGGGGAACACACTTTGAACATGGCGAGAGTATCAGTCATGCACTGAAATCGTGGCTACGCGTATTGGACAAGGGCTTTCACCAGCCGGGAATACTTGCTCTTCCACAACGTTGGCGTACGGTCATAGAACGTGACAGAAAATACATGTTGATTATATTGTCACTAAATTCTGACTCTTAACAATAAACACACATAAAGATAAACGTCACTTTGCAAATTCCTATTAAGACCAATTGTAACGAAACAGCTTTCCACTTTGGTGTCACGGAAGTCCCTGTATCACATAGCGTACGTTGGTGAATCACGATAATTAAAATTTGTTTTCGCTCAGTTACTTTTGCTACTCCTTTTACGGTGTAGTCCTGTGAATGTGAGAGATGGAGCAAGAAAGTTTCTTTATTTCTGTGACCATGACGCTCTCACTGGACGTTACTTTTGTTCATCTCACCATTTCCTGCTACGAGCTACATTACAGCTTGCAGAGTTTAAAATAGCTCGCGAAAATTTTTCTACCTCATTTCCAAGAAGGAAAGGGCATACTGCTTCAATTCATTTTAATGTAATGCTTCTTTCCATTTTTCGTTTAACGTTCAATGGTTTTTTGCAAGTAACTGGAAGGAAATAGATTGAAGACGATGGTAACAAATAGAGCTACGGTTTTTGATGTTAACTGTCACTGCTTGGTTTCAGGAGCTGACAAATTGGTCAGTCATTTTCATTTTCTTCCCCTCGAATGACCTTAGTTTGTATGGGTCTCAAATCCGATCAATTATTTCTGAAAATGACTGAAATTTTAATTCTGAGTTGGTCTCTTTCTCAAAGGTTTCGACAGTCCCGTGCACTTCCTATTGAATTTAATTAACTGGTATTTTTGAACGGATCATGCAGCGTAGTATAGTGAGAAAATACAGCTACGTTCTGTTACCAGTTATCGATAACAAGTGAGAGTGTGAACCGCACGTTGCCTTCCAGAATAGGCGCAGTCTATGTCTCTCACCATATCAGAAATTAAGTAAGTTTAGTCGCCTGCATGCTCTCAACGGTATGTTGATAAATGTTATTTGTGTTCGAAGTGTCAGTTTGTGCAGTTTTTGGCCTGCACATATTATCTGATGCATTTTCGAGCTCGATCGACGATATAGTATGTGAGTATAGGAACTTTCATTTAACCGTCGATGCTACAGACCTTTTACATTACTGTCGACAGTTATTTGTTTTTGTAATCAAAATGAATTAGTGGTAAGTTTGCATATTATGTAGCCCAGTATTAGTCGAAACAGTGGGTCGGTAACTTACATAGACTCTAATTGTGTCGACGGGTGGTTAATCAACATTCTGTTTTATCCGGGATTAATTGTGAGAAAGTTCTCACTAAAAGACGTGTTCTCTGCATTCGTAACTATGTTAATTACAGAGATGTTGGCATCAACTACGCTTCTTAAAATGAAAATGTAGTGATGTCTGCTGGTAGTGTCATAGTTACACAAAAGAGGAATCAAGTGGTGTTTCACGACTCAAAACCAAAGGTACTCGGACACACGGTGTCCAGCAACGATGATAATCTAGCGAATGTGCAAAAAAAAAAAAAAAAAAACTGTTACTGGAAAGACACTGGAATACTGTGCAGACGGTAAGAAGAACCTCTCGAACCGCCGGAGCAGGTGAAATACACTCCTGGAAATTGAAATAAGAACACCGTGAATTCATTGTCCCAGGAAGGGGAAACTTTATTGACACATTCCTGGGGTCAGATACATCACATGATCACACTGACAGAACCACAGGCACATAGACACAGGCAACAGAGCATGCACAATGTCGGCACTAGTACAGTGTATATCCACCTTTCGCAGCAATGCAGGCTGCTATTCTCCCATGGAGACGATCGTAGAGATGCTGGATGTAGTCCTGTGGAACAGCTTGCCATGCCATTTCCACCTGGCGCCTCAGTTGGACCAGCGTTCGTGCTGGACGTGCAGACCGCGTGAGACGACGCTTCATCCAGTCCCAAACATGCTCAACGGGGGACAGATCCGGAGATCTTGCTGGCCAGGGTAGTTGACTTACACCTTCTAGAGCACATTGGGTGGCACGGGATACATGCGGACGTGTATTGTCCTGTTGGAACAGCAAGTTCCCTTGCCGGTCTAGGAATGGTAGAACGATGGGTTCGATGACGGTTTGGATGTACCGTGCACTATTCAGTGTCCCCTCGACGATCACCAGTGGTGTACGGCCAGTGTAGGAGATCGCTCCCCACACCATGATGCCGGGTGTTGGCCCTGTGTGCCTCGGTCGTATGCAGACCTGATTGTGGCGCTCACCTGCACGGCGCCAAACACGCATACGACCATCAGTGGCACCTAGGCAGAAGCGACTCTCATCGCTGAAGACGACACGTCTCCATTCGTCCCTCCATTCACGCCTGTCGCGACACCACTGGAGGCGGGCTGCACGATGTTGGGGCGTGAGCGGAAGACGGCCTAACGGTGTGCGGGACCGTAGCCCAGCTTCATGGAGACGGTTGCGAATGGTCCTCGCCGATACCCCAGGAGCAACAGTGTCCCTAATTTGCTGGGAAGTGGCGGTGCGGTCCCCTACGGCACTGCGTAGGATCCTACGGTCTTGGCGTGCATCCGTGCGTCGCTGCGGTACGGTCCCAGGTCGATGGGCACGTGCACCTTCCGCCGACCACTGGCGACAACATCGATGTACTGTGGAGACCTCACGCCCCACGTGTTGAGCAATTCGGCGGTACGTCCACCCGGCCTCCCGCATGCCCACTATACGCCCTCGCTCAAAGTCCGTCAACTGCACATACGGTTCACGTCCACGCTGTCGCGGCATGCTACCAGTGTTAAAGACTGCGATGGAGCTCCGTATGCCACGGCAAACTGGCTGACACTGACGGCGGCGGTGCACAAATGCTGCGCAGCTAGCGCCATTCGACGGCCAACACCGCGGTTCCTGGTGTGTCCGCTGTGCCGTGCGTGTGATCATTGCTTGTACAGCCCTCTCGCAGTGTCCGGAGCAAGTATGGTGGGTCTGACACACCGGTGTCAATGTGTTCTTTTTTCCATTTTCAGGAGTGTAGATGTTATGGCATCTTTGCTCCACATGCAGACTCAAGAAAAATTGCTAGTACCTCAGAAATAAGTCAGCTTACCCTTGTTCGCCTTTTTCGCGCAAACAGCTTCCGTTCTTAACATGTGTCACTTCACTTGTGGATTAACTAGCAGGACTGCAGAAGAAGCATAGAATTCTGTGTCTCCTTTCGGGCATCAGGTCAATAGTTTCAACCTTCAAAGCATTCTCTTTATCAATGAAGTTAGCTTCACAAACATGGACAGCTGAATGCAAGAAATATTCATTATTTGGCCGATGAGAATCAGCACTGGCTGAGGCAGTCTGAATATCATAGGCAGTGAATTGTGAAAGAATGATGCAGAATTATTAGAGGCTATGTGATTGGTCCTTATTTCAGTGAAGATCCGGCAAGTTTCAATCATTACCTTCCCAGCGCGATAACGATGGTGATGCGTCGATGAGAGTGCAACTAAAGGAGAGTTACTAAACACCGTTTTCCGAAACTCATTCACCAAAGAAGACGAAGTAAATATTCCCGAACTCAAATCTAGAACAACTGCCACCATGAATAACTAAGAAATATGATACATACCGTCGGTGTAGCTAATCAGTTTAAATCACGTGACAAAGTCAAGACCTCCTGTTCAGATTGTGTAACAGTCAGTTCCTTCCAGAATATGTTAATATAATAATAGCTCCATACTTAGCAGCCATAAACAACCACTCGCTACAGGAAAGATCCGTACCCAAAGACTGGAAAGTAGCACAAGTCACACAAATACCCAAGAAAGGAAGTAGGAGTAATCCGCTGAAATTACATATCACTAACGTCGATTTTCGGTAGGGTTTTGGAACATATACTGAGTTCGAACATTATGAATTACCTCGAAGAAAACTAGTTATTGACACATAGTCACGGATACAAAAAAAATATCGTTATTGCGAAACACAACTAACTCTTTAATCCCACGAAGTAATGAGTATTTCGACACGGTATGTCAAATTGACTCCACATTTTTGGATTTCCAGACGGCCTTTGACACCATTCCCCGCAGGCGACTTCTAATGAAATTGCATGCCTATGGAGCATCACCTCAATTGTGCTCCAGGATTCGTGATTTCCTTTCAGAAAGATCACACATTTCGTGGCAACTGACGAAAAGTCATCAAGCAAAACAGAAGTAATATCTGAGGGTTACCAAGGAAGTGTTGTAGGCCCTTTGCTGTCCCTAATATACGATCTACGTAAACGCCATATGAGGCAGTCTGATAAACCCTCTTAGATTGTTTGCAAATGATGCTGTCATTTACATAGGGGAGAGAGAGCTACGGATATGATACGTGAATTGGGATGACAGCCATTGAAACAGAGGTGTTTCCGTAGCGGCAGGATCTTCTCCTGATATTTCAATCACCGGCTTACTTCTCCGATCGGCGAAAATATTCTGTTGGCGCCCGCCTACATAGGGAGAAATAAGCATCGTGATAAAATAACGAGAAATCAGAGCTCTTACAGAAGGAAACCGTAGCAGGTGAAAGGACAATTTCTTACCGAAGGGCTAGCGGCTGTCCTAAGTGAAGCACCTGGCACCACCACAATAGATGCCTAATTCACTACTCACTTGTGGCTAGGAAAGGGCTCATTCATCAGCTCTTTCCTAGTCACTGGAAAGGACGTGAAGGTATTATCAGCTGGCCACACATTAGTCTGATTTCACTTCATGTTACTCTGGTTAAACTCAAACATGAAGCCTGTGCAAAAGTTTCGACGACCCAAGAGGATTTAAAAAACAGCGTTGTAGCAGCATGTACAACGATACCGAAGTATTCTCTTCAGTCCATGCATAAATCCTTGCACCGACGAGTGCAGAGCTGTGTTGTTATCAACAGTTGGCGTTGTTGACACGAATGAAATTTTAAATGGGTGTTCATGACAAAACATTTTTGTGATTTCCTTTTTGTTGCTGTAGTTCGTGAAATCGTGAAACTCTGCGATGTAAGTGCGTTTTCTGATTTGAAACTCATGACGTGACGTTATCATCTTACACCTCAGTTGCCTGTTTTATAAACTCATTCGAGTTTCAATGTACAGCTTTTTTTAATGGCTCTGGCAGAGAGAAGAATAGACATGTTACCATAACTGACTAGTGATTGACACTTAGATGTCATGTCCTTTTTCCTTCCAGTTGGTGTGTTGGTCCAACACATACTGCCAAGTGAGATTAATATTAAAAAAAATGGCTCAAATGGCCCTGGGCACTATGGGACTTAACATCTATGGTCATCAGTCCCCTAGAACTTAGAACTACTTAAACCTGACTAACCTAAGGACATCACACAACATCCAGTCCTCACGAGGCAGAGAAAATCCCTGACCCCGCCGGGAATCGAACCCGGGAACCCGGGTGCGGGAAGCGAGAACGCTACCGCATTACCACGAGCTGCGGACGATTAATACCAAATTTAAACAAAAATTTTCTCCACTGTTGCTATTTGGCAACCAGACCCTCTCAGTTAAGTCAGGCTGGAGCGCCCCATCAGACTGACGCGACATTTACTATAGCAAAACGAACTTCCGCATAACACAGAAATCGATTTCATGCTCAAAACAGTAAAATCTTAATTCCTAAATTTGCAATACTTCCGAAATTGCTAATCATATTTCGATGAGTGAAACATGATTGGATTGAGTTTTTTATAAGTGCGGTACTATCAACAAAAATTACTACACCTCCGTTTGAAATAGCGAAGTTGGTACCGATATTGCTGCAACTAATATAGAATGAAAAAGGCTATACGTCATTTAATGAGCATTTCTAAAAATTAATTTGGGTGAAAACATAATTACCAAATTATAAACTGGAAATATCTCAGGAGAAAAGTTTGAAGCGCCCTGTATATTAACGTAGTCTACGAGTGGTAAGAATTCATTTCAAATACAGTTACGTCACAGTTACTTTCCTCACTGCGATTTTTAGTGGATGACTGTGGCACTGACCATTACGCCTGTACACACACTCGTCCTGTTCAAGTGTAGAAAACAGTTTACAAAATGATATCTGCTCAGTCAAATTTTCATTGATATTATAAAAAACAGAAATTATGGGAAATGTTAGACAGTTTCTTAAGTGAAGTTATTTCGTTTAACTGTTGAATATACACTACTGGCCATTAAAATTGCTACACCAAGAAGAAATGCAGATGATAAACGGGTTTTCATTGGAAAAATGTATTATACTAGAACTGACATGTGATTACATTTTCACGCAATTTGGGTGCATAGATCCTGAGAAATCAGTAACCAGAAAAACCACATCTGGCCGTAATAACGGCCTTGAGACGCCTGGGCTTTAAGTCAGACAGAGTTTGGATGGGGTGTACAGGTACAGCTCCCCATGCAGCTTCAACACAATACCACAGTTCATCAAGACAAGTGACTGGCGTATTGTGACGAGCCAGTTGCTCGGCCACCATTGACCAAACGTTTTCAATTGGTGAGAGATCTGGAGAATGTGCTGGCCAGGGCAGCAGTCGAACATTTTCTGTATCCAGAAAGGCCCGTACAGGACCTGCAACACGCGGTCGTGCATTATCTTGCTGAAATGTAGGGTTTCGCAGGAATCGAATGAAGGGTAGAGCCACGGGTCGTAACACATCTGAAATGTAACGTTCACTGTTCAAAGTATCGTCAGTGAGAACAAGAGGTGACAGAGACGTGTAACCAATGGCACCCCATACCATCACGCCGGGTGACACACCAGTATGGCGATGACGAATACACGCTTCCAATGTGCGTTCACCGCGATGTCGCCAAACACGAATGCGACCATCATGATGCTGTAAACAGAACCTGAATTCATCCGAGAAAATGACGTTTTGCCATTCGTGCACCCAGGTTCGTCGTTGAGTACACCATCGCAGGCGCTCCTGTCTGTGATGCAGCGTCAAGGGTAACCGCAGCCATGGTCTCCGAGCTGCTGCAAACGTCGTCGAACTGCTCGTGCAGATGTTTGTTGTCTTGCAAATGTCCCATCTGTTGATTCAGAGATCGAGACGTGGCTGCACGATCGTTTACAGCCATGCGGATAAGATGCCTGTCATCTCGGCTGCTAGTGATAATGGCCGTTGGGATCCAGCACGGTGTTCCGTAT
This sequence comes from Schistocerca cancellata, assembly GCF_023864275.1. Taxonomy (NCBI): domain Eukaryota; kingdom Metazoa; phylum Arthropoda; class Insecta; order Orthoptera; family Acrididae; genus Schistocerca; species Schistocerca cancellata. The sequence continues at coordinate 655,664,256 of NC_064627.1, forward strand.
TAGCCTCCTGAACCCACTGATTCCATATTCTGCTAACAGTCATTGGATCTCGACCAACGCGAGCAGCAATGTCGCGATACGATAAACCGCAATCGCGATAGGCTACAATCCGACCTTTATCAACGTCAGAAACGTGATGGTACGCATTTCTCCTCCTTACACGAGGCATCACAACAACGGTTCACCAGGTAACGCCGGTCAACTGCTGTTTGTGTATGAGAAATCGGCTGGGAAATTTCCTCATGTCAGCACGTTGTAGGTGTCGCCACCGGCGTCAACCTTGTGTTAATGGCCTGAAAAGCTAATCATTTGCATATCACACCATCTTCCTCCTTTCTGTTAAATTTCGCGTCTGTAGCACATCATCTTCGTGGTGTAGCAATTTTGATGGCCAGTAGTGTATATTATCGAAATAGTTTTGTATTGGTCTCTACTTTTGAAGGCCGAGTTTTAGGTGTGACATCATCTCCACATTTTCTGCTATAAAAAAAGTCTGTTCCAAATTATTTTAGGACTGGAATTTCGGCAGGAGCACGTGGAAGCGTGGAGCAGAACTGCCACGTACCGCACGGAACTCACCCGTAATCTTACGTTTCATTCAACAATCTCGAACTTGTATACTACTCACTTTGAAATATGAAACTTGCATCCGTACGTTCTGAAAAGCTGCACTATGTTTCCGTTATAGTTTTATTTGATACAGCATATTATTAAGACGCTGTAAGGACAGTTTTCGAAAAAAAATTTTCTGGTGACGTTACCGAATTTTCGACAGGCGGAAAACTTTTTTGTTATTGAAGTTGGCAAACACACTAAGTGAATGAAATCTTAAGAATGCTTTTTCTTCTATTCTATACCGCAATTCCGTCAGACTTTTCTAACACGAAATAATTTCGGTTAAATATGACGCACAATGGTCCACTGACGCTTCAAGTACTAGGCGGTCACCCGTATGGTTTCGTTACGAAAAAAGAATCACTAGCTTTATAACTAACTTCTTATTAATTTTTCTAATCTACCGAATTATTTCTAATATTGTTACGTTAGTTGCGATCTATCTATTGTCAATGCCGCTGAGAAACTTTAGACCGGCTAACAGTCGCCGGAGAGCGTGTGCGCGTTAGGAAAATGCCTTCTTAAGCCACGCACAAGCACTGAGGTGGGTCTGGGTCTCAGCAGGAGCCGGCAGAGAGAGAGAGAGAGAGGGGTCGTGACTGATGTATGCCGAGCAGCATGAATGCTAGACACGTGAGCTTCCTGGGGCAGGGCAGCGAAAGTTGCAGCCGTCGGCCGAGAAGGATGGAGCTGTTGCCGTCGTAGCCGTGGAAGTCCACCGTAGTTCACAGCAACCGATGCCAGGACGAATGACGGCGTGGGCATGGTGGCTGTGTCAAACTGGAAACCGTGAGTTTTAACAGCTGTCAGCTGATCCAAAACGGGTGAGCCTCAGCTAGGTTTTCTGGTTCCTAAAAAGACAGTGCTATTACGGCCTATTTAGCTGCACTGCCAAGACTGACTACTTGAAGTACCGTCTTGAGGACTGTGTTTCGTAAACCTTGAGCAAAAGCTGCACGGTGAACCTTACTGTTATTGAAGTTTAAATTTACCTAAATAAAGTAGGAACTCAGATTGCATTTAACGTGAAGCTGCTTAATGACTAATTTTCCAGTTCCACGATTTTGAGGGCAATCGCTTCGGCAGTCAGTTATCTCCGTATTAAATTGTGCATTTGTGCTGCTGGTCGCGGCGGAGGTTCGAGTCCTCACTCGGGCATGGGTGTGTGTGTTTCTCCTCAGGATAATTTAGGTTAAGTAGAATGTAAGCATAGAGGGACTAATGACCTTAAGTCCCATAAGATTTCACACACATTTGAACAAATTGTACATTACTATCTTCCAAATTGATACCACTGAATTAATTTACAGTTCATGTGCCTATCACTGCAAGCCGCGTGGGAAAAAGCTTTTTTATACGATTGCCTTACCAGGGATGTGTATTTTATTGTTGTTTTCTCTGTTACAGAAGTTAACTTCTATGTGTCTGTATTGTAAGATGCTCTGGCACAAGACGTGGCTCACGGGCGTATTTTCCTATGCGTGTTACTTCAGTCTGGAACGCCGCCGGCACGAGCAAGTTCCTCCCTTTCCTCCCTCCATTTTCATTAGCGGTTGTTAAAGTAACGTGGTAACTGCTGATCCTGTATTTGAGTGAAACTGTTTGGACCTGGCCAGATCATGAAGGTTACGACGCTGCATTTTTGGCAGCCACCTGGGTAAACTATCAGTCGCTTTTGAACTGAGTCAGTTTGTCAGTTATTGAAATTATAGTTCTGTAATTACTTGTGTCAGCTGCTCATAAACGTTTCTAACTAAGCCAATTGTTGCTAAAACTGTTTTCTCTGCAATTTTAAATCGTGCTGTCAAGTTTTAATTAACTCATTCAAAATTCTAGAATCATTAGTGTAAGTGTTTTTAATTCATTTGTTCTTTGGTCTTAAAATATTTGTTGCTGAGAAGGGGTTAGAAATTCATTTGTACGTTCTAAATTTAAAATTTTAGTGGTATCAGCTGTTCAAAGATTTCTGAGGAATTTTACTAATTTATTAAGTCAAGAGTTACAGTTGCGGTTACTGCACTTATTTTAAAGATTTGGTTAAATTAACTCTTGCTTCGTCTTGCATAAGTATCAACGTACGCAGGTATTTTCTGTGATATCTAATGAAATGAAATGAGCGTATGGTATCGTTGGCCGGGAGGCCCCTATTCGGGGAAGTTCGGCCGCCAAGTGCAAGTCTTATTACATTCGACGCCACATTGTGCGACAGGCGCGCCGGTGGTGAGGATGAAAGGATGATGAAGACAACACAACACCCAGTCCACGAGCGGAGAAAATTTCCAACCTTGCCGGGAATTGAAGCCGGACCCGCTTGCACGGGAGGCAAGCACGTTACCACCCAGCTAAGCAGATGGACTGAGACATCTAATAAATGATTATGAGTGAAAATCTTAAAGAAATGGGCCAGTAGCTTGTCAGCCAAAGATCCCTGTATCCAAGCCATCCTGATCAACAGCGCTTAGAGAATAACAAACATAACAAAATATAATCGCTATCTTAAATAGCCAACCAGTATTGAAAGAAAGGATTAAAACGACCCAAAAATGTTATTTCACTATTGCTACTTTGTAAACAATAATATTTATTTTGCCTGGTTTAGCATGAATTGCTGAGACGAAGTTTATCTGAAGCTAGCTGCTGATGTCTTCTTATCAAATTGTCAAAATGTACAAAAAATATAATTTTACTATTTAGCTACTTACCATTTAAAACAACTATCTTCTAACATGCAGCTGAATCCATGTATACCTTATTTCTATTGTTATAATGGTAAAACTCTACTGACATCAATATCGCCGCTGTGATAGATGCTTGAAGTACCACTATAACTGTTGATATTTAATGAAATAGTCATCTCCTTCAATATGTCTACATATGTGTATCAGACGTCTTCCATTCTTCAGATATGACGTTCCTAATAGTTCTTTTCTGAATGCTTAGACTGCAGAAACGGTAAATTACTTATTATTCCTGGCAAGATAACGTTTTGATTTGAACCCATATTAACTTTGTTGGGCTAAAATGGCTGTGGCAAGATGGTAGCCTAATAATCGTGAGCTCATATGTTTTTACAGCTCGTAGAATTTGTATAATCGGAGAGAGATTAGTTTCACTAGCTCCACCTTTGTAAGGTTATCAGTAACTTACATCCCTGTTACGACTGTGAAGCCAGGAAAATTTCCGAAGCGCCTGCTTGACAGTAAGTCCGTCCCCATTGCCAGAAGGCATTTCCATGGCTCCTTTACTTGTCACCTGTGCAGCCCTGTTTGACATCGTGACCAGCACTGACCCCGTCTCACCAAGCTACACAAATTCGTTGATTGGCATCCATGGTTCAGCCTTAATAATCGGCATCGCCATGCAGTTACATTCTCCCATTTCATCAACAGCTTATGATCACAGGATGTCCGTAGTAAAATTCTAGGTCGTGTAATACTGTGTGCAACTCTCTTGGAATAAGATTCGATGCCTTAACGCTGACCAACAGCTTACTGAGTGTCAGTTTTTCCTTTTATGATAAAAATCATAAACATGACGAAGAATAGTATCCTCAGCAAATTAATCGATGTAAGTAACCCGCTTATCCATACAACGTTTTTTCCTATGTGTTTTAGCAATGGCAATTTCCTCCTTCGTTTCATTTCTCGAAAATTTCCTTTGCCAAACTTCAGAGCAATGTTTTGTTTATGTTCACACTTGCAGCTGTTCTATCGATTACATTGTTAACGGAGAGCAACGGGCCACCATTAAGTATTTCAGTCTCAAAGTAGGCACGTAACGTGCAAACCATTCATCTCAACTTACGTCTTATGTCAATCCTCTGGGCATGAGTAAGCTGCGGAACTTTTCCATTCATAACTTTTGAACGAACTTCTTTTTGGCATTGTTTAGTACCACACAGCAAATAGTATTAAAAACGAATAAAGTAAGAACTCTTGCAGCAGAAAAGTCAACAACAAACAAAGCCATAGGGTGCAACGATCCCACAGGACAGCAAGCTGCCTGAAATTCAAATACAGTGGAAGTAGGAATTGTTGCGGTGCTGGTGTGAAGGTTCGGTCACTTTGGGTATTTTCTGAGGCCCCATGTATCGTGGGACTGACAGAATGTGGTCCACACCTCCCACGTGGGTTCCTCCCCTCCCTCCCTTCCCGCCCCTCCCTCACCCCCACTTACAGATAGCTGCTGTCAATCCTCAAGTAATTCTGAACTTTGCATTTATTTTACCTGGCAAGATTAGGGCCTTCAGGCCCTCTCTTACACCTAACCAGGCATACTCAGATTCAACAAATTTCAGTTTCTACAGAACATTAAGGACATATAACATGTTATACAGTATTAATGTTACAGAAAAAAAAATTAGAGATTATAAAAGTAGTACAATGATAATTATAACAATCAAAAAATAATTATAACAATCAAAAAATAATTATAATAATCAAGAATAATAATAATAGTAATGACTATGTATAGGAAAGTAAACATATTTTTTCTTTTATGAATGTCAGTCCTATTGCTAGTTGGGAATTTTCTCGTTATATTCTTGCAGCTTGTGAGTTATTCTCATCAAGCAGAGACATAAGACGATAGAATGGGGTGAAAGAGATATAGAAGAGGTAGATAGGTTAGAGAAAGAGAAATAGAATGGTAAAATTCGAAGCGATGATGGAGAGGAGAAAGAAAAAGATGAGAGGGGCATGACAATGGTGGCTATACCGTCCCTAATACGTAAGTCTTGAGTTCCCTCTTGAATATTAAGTGGTTCTGGATAAGACGCAGATCACAGGGGAGCGCGTTCCATAGTCGTATGGCTGAGATGGAGAATGACACAGAGAAATATTTTGTGTTATGTAAAAGTACAGCCAAGATGCTAGATGTATCCGATCTGGTATTGCGGTTGTGGAATGATGATAGGTGTTTAATGTGAGAAGATAAGTATTGGGGGCACCAGTGGCTAAGAAATCGATGAAGTAAGCACATCGTGTGGAGATCGCGTGCCTTATGTGGGCGTATCCAACCTAGCTGGGAGTATGAAGGACTGATATGATCATACAACCGTATATTGCATACGTATCTAACGCAAGCATTCATCACTAGCTCGAGGCATCTCGAATTTTCACTATTTGTGCCGTGTTGAACTACATCATAGTAGTAAAGATTAGGCAAGACTAGTGTTCGGACTAATTTTTGTTTAACATGGGTTGGAAATATTTTTCTAAATTTTTGAATTGCATGTAGGGAGGAGAGCGATTTCCGGCAAGCTGTGACTGTTTGTTCTTCCCAGTTTAGGTGTTCATCCAAGATTATTCCAAGGTCTTTTACTGTTTTTTGGTATGGTAGTTGGGTACCATTGAGGAGTATTTTATTCCAGAAACGAACTTCTACATTTGTAATACTTCACTGAGTAACATACTTTTAGACACAGAAAAATCAGGGCTATAAAATACTGATAGTGGACTTTCGATACAATACTTTATGCAGTTAGGCTTATTAAAAATTGCGAACACCAATATTTCCTGAACTAAAAATTATTGAAGCAAGATAAAACTACAAATTATTGGTTCAAATGGCTCTGAGCACTATGGGACTTAACATCTATGGTCATCAGTCCCCTAGAACTTAGAACTAGTTAAACCTAACTAACCTAAGGACATCACACAACACCAAGGCATCACGAGGCAGAGAAAATCCCTGACCCCGCCGGGAATCGAACCCGGGAATTACAAATTATTGTAGCAAGATAAATTACTATTTTTAATGAGGAAAATTAGAGCTTCCTATAAGATATACTTACTAGTATGGACTTACTAGTCTTAAATGCAGTTCATTTCATTAAATAAAATTTTATATGTAATTTTTTTCTCATAGTGATCAATTATATATTAATTCTTTGTTATATAATAAGTAAGAAAACAAAACTCATAAAACGACTTTTATACTGCAGATAACTGTTCTTTATATACATAATAAGAAAAACACTTTAATGTATTTGGATTGGCATCACAGCAAGAGTATCAATTCCACTTTGCTACATTTCAAGTTGAATAAAATTTCCGAAAATTTATGAAAATAAAAATATTTATTCAAGCATGTAATTGATTACTTATTAATATTCGGGAATTTATACTTACTACAGAACGTGAGGCTAAAAGCAATAACCTTCATTTGCATTTTAATAAACTTCAGCTGTTTGCGAGACATTTCATATTTTTAGGTACACTGCCAAAAAGTTTTATAATTGTGCATTTCATTACTCCGACGCCAAAATTATTCACTGGAAGATGGTGCAGGTAAGTTTTCATTCTAGTATTATGTTTATAGGGAGTTCTGTTAGAATAGAAATAAAAATTTTGAAGTAACATTACGCATTATGTTTCTAAATATGGAGATTGAAGAATTTTGTGCCTCTTACCTCTCTCCTCTTAAATGTAATTCTAGTTTCACTGAAATGTATTAATATAATGTCACAATAAACGATGAATCACAGGTGGTTTCCTAAGCTACAGTGAGGCAGATAAATTCTCTAGTGTCATTCTTTTAGAATAAACGGGAAAAATTAAAGTTAATTACAAAGTGTAAACAGATACAAGTGAAAATGAGGAGCTGCAAAGTTATAATGAGATGACGAGTCGCATGCCCGCATTTGGATCAAAGCTGCGTAATATGTTAATTGAAACTGCATTCATTAGTACACGCGTGCGATGGGAATTGGCTGAATGAGCCTAACTGTATCAGCAATGTAAAGTCTTTATTTGCATCGACATTAAGTTTTATCCGATGTCATTGTCGACATAATTCATGCCCGTCCCCCAATTTCCATCTTTCTCTCTCCGTCTCTCATATTCATTGACCCTCGCGTATATGTAGCGCGCACCTGTGTGTGTGTCTGTGTATGTGTGTGTGTGTGTGTGTGTGTGTGTGTGTGTGTGTGTGTGTGTTTTTGTGTGTGTGTGTGTGTGTGTGTGTGTGTGTGTGTGTGTTACTCGTTTCCAGTCAAGTCTAATACATTGTAACGCCATGAGATACGTTTAGAACATCGACAGTTGTTCACACTGTAACGAAGAGTGTTAGACTGATGAATAATTCTCAACACTCATCGTATGATACTTTTTGTTTCGTCTGTGGGACACTCCGCAGCTTGGATATACCGTACAAGAGACATCTTTTAGAAACACAATATGCTGCATTTATTATTATAACATTTAAAAAATTCTTGGTGTAGGTACAAATTGTCTTGCTTAGCAACGATACCTTGTTTGAGACTTCTTCCTCATTAGAATTACGATTCCTTAGAAATCTTCCAACGACACCTACTTTCCACGGAATTAGATATATCACCCACGCAAGCCATTCTAAATGGTCTGGTGACTTGTACATTTTTTTGAGCTTATTTTGAAAATTTCTTGTCAGAATGACCACTTTCAGAACTGTTTTCTCTTCCGCAGTTCGGGAGGACGACGGTTCAAACCCGCGTCCGATTAACCAGATTTAGGTTCTCAGTGTCTTGCCGCAGTGGTAGCACGGGTTGCCGTCAGATCACCGAAGTTAAGCGCTGTCGGGCTGGGCTAGCACTTGGATGGGTGACTTTCCGGTCTGCCGAGCGCTGTTGGCAAGCTAGGTGCACTCAGCCCTGTGTGACAAACTGAGGAGTTACTTGATTGAAAAGTAGCGGCTCCAGTCTCGTAAACTGACATGGACGGGAGAGCGGTGTGCTGACCACATGCCCTCCGTACCCGCATAAATGATGCCGGTGGTCTGAGGATGACACGGAGGCCGGTCGATAGCGCTGGGCCTTCATGGCTAATTCGGGCGGAGTTTAGTTTAGTTTAGTTTTTTAGTGTTTTCCCTAAATCGCTGCACGCAAAAGGTGGGATGGTTCCTCTGAAAGGGTGCGACCTATTTCCTTCCCTATCCTTGACACAATCTGAGCTTGTGCTCCGTCTCTAATGATATCGTTATCGACGGGACGTTAAAGCCAATCTTCCTTCCTTCCTTTCTTCCGCTTATTCTGGATCGCAAACATACTGCGAAGACGTACTATACCAACAGATCGGTTACTGAAGGTATCACAGTCTTTCAGCTGAAGGTAGTGTATGAAGTGAGACATTCTGGCGAGTAGAAGCGGTAACCAAAGGAAAGCTAGCGCGGCCGTGTGTTTCTCTCTATGTGTAAGCCGTTTGAAGCACAAAAAGCATTTTAGTTCTGTCCCGGTTTTCTTTCGGTGGTTCCGGGTGCTGAAGATCTGCTTTGGACGAGTATTTATAAGGGGTGATCAAAAAATTTCCGTTCGAAGGCCGTACAGTGTAGAATCGGTATGCCAATGAGGCAAAATAAACGTGAGGGTTGAGACAATTATCCAACCGCCTTTAAGGAACCATTTGAACTAGAGCACAGACAATATTTAATTTACTGAACTTAGATTATATGTATCGTTTTTTTAAGGCAAGAGAAAGCAAAACAAAGGAATTAACACCGCTCTCTTGTCGCAGCCAGTAGGCATCAACACTCTTACGTCATTCGTTGTCCTAGAAGGACGTAATATTTTGTGTGGCTCCACAGTTAGCCATATTGATACTTATTTGCAGAAAAGAGGCGCAGAATTAATAAGTCTCTCTCATTTGTGAATCATCTGCAATTATTTACCTAGAATTTTACGTAAGTGTCATTCATATCGTAATGTATATGTTGAAATGGTTACATGTTTTATTTAATCGTATGCTTTTCTCTGTTTTAGTAGTTTTAGTCACTCCATTGTCATGATTGAAGCTGAGGTTAGATATCAGACTTTGTCTACAAAAAATATATAATGAGCCCTGGCTATGTTCCGTACATCTTCGGATGTACGAAGCTCGATAAATTCACGGCGTAAATTGCATTTACTTTATTGTGTGACCTCAATGAACAATGCTACGTAAGATTTTATGAAACATTAAGAAATTCAATTCCAATCTTAAAGGCGAAACAAACTTTAATCTCTCAATTACTTATCCAAACAACAAACAATTATTATTATTACAATTTACTATTATTATTTTATTTTATTTGTTAAACGCTGCACCTGGTTGGAAATACCCGTTTTCTAACACATCGTGTTTTGCTGCGTGAAGAAGTCCGTAACTTCCTACTGCACATCCTCGGCCAACAGGACTAGTCCACCTTCAAGGCGTTTTTTAAGAGGACGAAGCTGTGATGTGATAACCGCGTAGGGAGGGATCAGGACTACACGGTGGGTGCTTGAGTGTCTCTCACTTGAGGTGGTGTCATCTCTGCGTTACAACGCTTGCGATGAGGAGAAGTGCGTTATCATGAAGCAGCAGCATCCCTTGCTGCATTACGACGTACATGCTGCACCATACACATTCTTCATTCTTGGATGGACGTCTATCGATGTCGTCCTTCGGCAGACGAGAAATGAATAACAGCACGTTGATACCGTTTGGAGGCATTTAATAACATCGTCGCTATAGTTCACGTTTCGGCATTTGCCGCACACACACCGGAAAGACACGAATGCCACAGTAATGCCTTCCCTACACAGCGGTGCTTGTATACCCGCATCGGAGTCATGCTACGTTGCGTACACTGAGGTGAAAAAAGTCATGGGATAGAGACAAGCACATCGCGTACACAAGGCATAAAAGGACAGTCCAGTGGCAAAGCTGTCATTTATACTCATGTGGTCCATGTGGAAAGGTGTACGACTTGATTATGGCCACACGATGGGAATTATCAAACTCTGAACGCGGAATGGTAGTTGAAGCGAGACGCATGGGACATTCCATTTCGGAACTCTTTAGGCAATTTAATAATGCGAGATCCACAGCGCCAAGTGTATGCCGAGAGTACCAGTTTTCAGGCATTACCTCTCAGCATGGACAACGCTGTGCCTGACGGACTTCACTTAATGATCGAGTGCACCGGCGTTTGTGTAGAGTTGTCGGTGCTAATAGACCAGCAACACTGTTCGAAATAACTTAATCAGAAATCACTGTGTGAGGTACGCCGAACGTATCCATTAGGACAGGGCTGCGAAATTGGCTGTTAATGGGCGAATGGGCTGTGGCTGCAGACGACCGACACAAATGCCTTTGCTAACTCAACGACATCACTTGCAGCGCCCCTCCTCAGCTCATGACCATGTCGATTGCGTACTAGACGAATGGAAAACCGTGCGCCGGTCGGATGAGACCCGATTTCAGTTGGCAAGAGCTGATGGTAGGGTTCGAGAGTGGCGCAGGCCCCACGAAGACACGGACACAGGTCGTCAATAAGGCATTGTGCAAGCTGGTGGTGGACACATAACGATGTGGAGTGTTTTTACATGGAATGGACTGGATCCTCTCGTCGAACTGACCCGATCTTTGACTGGAAATTGTTGTGTTCGGTTACTTGGAGACCATCTGCAGGTAAAAAGACGAGGGCTAGTAGGAATCCTTGGGTAACAGAAGAAATATTGAATTTAATTGATGGAGAAAATATAAAAATGCAGTAAATGAAGCAGGTAAAAAGGAATACAAACGTCTCAAAAATGAGATCGACAGGAAGTGCAAAATGGCTAAGCAGGGATGGCCAGAGGACAAATGTAAGGATGTAGAGGCTTATCTCACTAGGGGTAAGATAGATACTGCCTACAGGAAAATTAAAGAGACCTTTTGAGAAAAGAGAGCCACTTGTATGAATATCAAGAGCTCATATGGAAACCCAGTTCTAAGCAAAGAAGGGAAAGCAGAAATGTGGAAGGAGTATATAGAGGGTCTATACAAGGGCGATGTACTTGAGGACAATATTATGGAAGAGGATGTAGATGAAGATGAAATGGGAGATACGATACTGCGTGAAGAATTTGACAGAGCACTGAAAGACCTGAGTCTAAACAAGGCCCCGGGAGTAGACAACATTCCATTAGAACTACTGATGGCCTTTGGAGAGCCAGTCCTGACAAAACTATACCATCTGGTGAGCAAGATGTATGAGACAGGCGAAATACCTACTGACTTCAAGAAGAATATAAAATTCCAATCCCAAAGAAAACAGGCGTTGACCGATGTCAAAATTACCGAACTATCAGTTTAATAAGTCACAGCTGCAAAATACTAACACGAATTCTTTACAGACGAATGGAAAAACTGGTAGAAGCCGACCCCGGGGAAGATCAGTTTGGATTCCGTAGAAATATTGGAACACGTGAGGTGTAGGGTAACGACGTAAGTTTTGTATAAATGGTTTTCTTTTGATATATGACCATGTGCAGACTTCGTCACCTACGTCAGTTACAACACATTTCAAAATTATTTAAGTTCTTTTTAAATTGTCTCTAAATGGTTCTTGAACGAAACTGTAATTAAAACATCATCATTTGAGCCCTATGCGCAGAATTACGTCACTCAGTCCAATTGGTTTGCGTAAACTTTTTCAATTTAGATGTCGTTTGTTTCTCCTCAGAAATTATATTAATGCAAGTGATCTGCTGTAATAAATATTAGAACCACACTGAATAAACTTTCGAGATTCAAACTCGCGATGGACGTTGTCAAAAATTAATAATCTTGTCAAATAAATTACGTAACATAATTCTTCATACATAAATTCTCGGAACACGTATTTCAACTTTAGTAGCATCCACTAGTTTATTATCTTCCTGCATATAGACGTGAACCTGAGCCTTGACAAGACATAACTGAACATTTACAACATGATTAAAGTTTCTACGACGTCATTGTTGTACAAACATTACAAATTCTCAATTTTTTTTAATTTTTGGAAGCACGACGCAACAACTCGGTTTCAGGATCTTCTGTTGCTCTTTGGCTGTCGACCCGCGACATATAGTGGCCAGCAATTTTCTCTCTGGTCCCGGCAGCGAAGATGCTGTCTCCGTTCGTTGCGCCGCCCTCTCCGTACATGATACATAAAAAATAAATACAAAACTTTAGATAATTCACAGCTATTACAAATATGACAAAAAATACATAAACAAAACAGTAAATTAAACTTATATTCACCTGAAAACTGTGCTGACACTGGTGGATGGGGGACGCTTCAATTTCACGTCCCACTACAGAGGCAATACTGACCTTACGACTTATCTTAGAAGAAAGATTAAGGAAAGGCAAACCTACGTTTCTAGCATTTGTAGACTTAGAGAAAGCTTTTGACAATGTTGACTGGAATACTCTCTTTCAAATTCTAAAGGTGGCAGCGGTAAAATACAGGGAGCGAAAGACTATTTACAAATTGTACAGAAACCAGATGGCAGTTATAAGAGTCGTGGGGCATGAAAGGGAAGCAGTGATTGGGAAGGGAGTGAGACAGGGTTGTAGCCTCTCCCCGATGTTATTCAATCTGTATATTGAGCAAGCAGTAAAGGAAACAAAAGAAAAATTCGTAGTAGGTATTAAAATCCATGGAGAAGAAATAAAAACTTTCAGGTTCGCTGATGACGTTGTAATTCTATCAGAGACAGCAAAGGACTTGGAAGAGCAGTTGAACGGAATGGACAGTGTCTTGATAGGAGGATATAAGATGAACATCAACAAAAGCAAAACGAGGATAATGGAATGTAGTAGAATTAATTCGGGTGATGCTGAGGGAATTAGATTAGGAAATGAGACACTTAAAGTAGTAAAGGAAGTTTGCTATTTGGGGAGCAAAATAACTGATGATGGTCGAAGTGGAGAAGATATAAAATGTAGACTGGCAATGGCAAGGAAAGCGTTTCTGAAGAAGAGAAATTTGTTAACATCAAGTATAGATTTAAGCGTCAGGAAGTCGTTTCTGAAAGTATTTGTATGGAGTGTAGTCATGTATGGAAGTTAAACATGGACGATAAATAGTTTAGACAAGAAGAGAATAGAAGCTTTCGAAATGTGGTGCTTCAGAGGAATGCCGAGATTAGATGGGTAGATCACATAACTAACGAGGAGGTATTGAATAGAATTGGGGAGAAGAGGAGTTTGTGGCACAACTTGACAAGAAGAAGGGATCGGTTGGCAGGACATGTTCTGAGGCATCAAGGGATCACAAATTTAGCATTGGAGGGCAGCATGGAGGGTAAAAATAGTAGAGGGAGACCAAGAGATGAATACACTCAGCAGATTCAGAAGGATGTAGGTTGTAGTAAGTACTGGTAGATGAAGAAGCTTGCACAGGATAGGGTAGCATGGAGAGCTACATCAAACCAGTCTCAGGACTGAATATCACAACAACAACAACCAAGAGTTTAGTTCGTGCACAAAATTCTGCACCGGCAACGATTCTTGTATCAGTGCTAATATTCTAGACGAAACAATGATCAACTAAACTGAAGCTTCTGATATTAATTCGTGTTCTCTTGCTACTGTTAAATTCATGTTTAATGATTATGTTAATTTCGTGGTATTGTGTGCACACTGTAGTCTGCATTTAACGGTAGAATGAATAATTGCACATTCTTTGCACTCAGCGGGTACACTACAGGTCATTAAAATTGCTACACCAAGAAGAAATGCAGATGATAAACGGGTATTCATTGGTCAAATATATTATACTAGAACTGACACGTGATTACATTTTCACGCAATTTGGGTGCATAGATCCTGAGAAATCAGTACCCAGAACAACCACCTCTGGCCGTAATAACGGCCTTGATACGCCTGGGCATTGAGTCAGACAGAGCTTGGATGGCGTGTACAGGTACAGGTGCAGCTTCAACACGTTACCACAGTTCATCAAGAGTAGTGACTGACGTATTGTGACGAGCCAGTTGCCCGGCCAGACGTTTTCAATTGGTGAGAGATTCGGAGAATGTGCTGGCCAGGGCAACATTTCGAACATTTTCTGTATCCAGAAAGGCCCGTACAGGACCTGCAACATGCGGTAGTGCATTATCCTGCTGAAATGTAGGGTTTCGCAGGAATCGAATGAAGGGTAGAGTCACGGGTCGTAACACATCTGAAATGTAACTTCCACTGTTCAAAGTGCCGTCAATGCGAACAAGAGGTGACCGAGACGTGTAATAAATGACATCCCATACCATCACGCCGGGTGATACGCCAGTATGGTGATGATGAATACACGCTTCCAATGTGCGTTCACCGCGATGTCGCCAAACACGAATGCGACCATCATGATGCTGTAAACAGAACCTGGATTTATCCGAAAAAATTAGGTTTTGCCATTCGTGCACCCAGGTTCGTCGTTGAGTACACCGTCGCAGGCGCTCCTGTCTGTGATGCAGCGTCAAGGATAACCGCAGCCATGGTCTCCGAGCTGATAAGTCCATGCTGCTGCAAACGTCGTCGAACTGTTCCTGCAGATGGTTGTTGTCTTGGAAACGTCCCCATCTGTTGACTCAGAGATCGAGACGTGGCTGCACGATCTGTTACAGCCATACGGATAAGATGCCTGTCATCTCGACTGATAGTGATACGACGCCTTTGGGATCCAGCACAGCGTTCCGTATTACCCTCCTGAACCCACCGATTCCATATTCTGCTAACAGTCATTGGATCTCGACCACCGGGAGCAACAATGACACGATACGATAAACCGCAATCGCAATAGGCTCTACAATCCGACCTTTATCAAGGTCGGAAACGTGATGGTACGCATTTCTCCTCCTTACACGAGGCACCATAACAACGTTTCACCAGGCAACACCGGTCAAGTGCTGTTTGTGTATGAGAAATCGGTTGGAGACTTTCCTCGTGTCAGCACGTTGTAGGTGTCACCACTGGCGCCAACCTTGTGTGAATGCTCTGAAAAGCTAATCATTTGCATATCACAGCATCTTCTTCCTGTCGGTTAAATTTCGCGTCTGTAGCACGCCATCTTCGTGGTGTAGCAATTTTAATGGCCAGTAGTGTATTTCGTCAATGTCATACATTTTAAGAAATTTAAAGAAATTTAATCAGGATAAGGTTGTTATCATCATTGCACGGCTTGGAGGTGAGAAGGTAACTGAACGCGTGGAGATTATGGTAGACTGGTGACATATCGTATTTTTTCGATGGTGTTCAACTTTAAATCGAGTTTTGTAGGTGCCAAGTCTTGGCCGACTATGCCACGCTTGCTCATTGCACGTTACTCGCCTCTGAGGTACGTTACTGCATGTTGCTGAAATCAGATTATAAGCTTATTAAAAGTGAGAGTGGTCATAAAGATTAGTTAAATATTCATTGATGCCCTCTATTCTTTCAGTTACGCAAAGCAAGAAGTTACTACCATTAAATATTTTCCTTCATTAAAAACATGAAAAAAAAACTGTCAGTGTCAGCTATAAATCGTTTTCTGTGTCTAAACTTTATGTTCAGGACATATTTCTGAATATATATATCCATAAAAGATTGCAATTCAAATGACGCACATTTTTTTCGCTTCTTTCAACTATACTGTAAAAATAATTTTACTTATTCCGTGTCCGCAGCTCGTGGTCGTGCGGTAGCGTTCTCGCTTCCCCGCGCCCGGGTTCCCGGGTTCGATTCCCGGCGTGGTCGGGGATTTTCTCTGCCTCGTGATGACTGGGTGTTGTGTGATGTCCTTAGGTTAGTTAGGTTTAAGTAGTTCTAAGTTCTGACGACCATAGATGTTAAGTCCCACAGTGCTCAGAGCCATTTTAACCATTTGAACTTATTCCGCTACTGAAGAACGATACAGAAAGTTTGCGGTATCAGTAAAGTGGTGAAATTTATCACTGGCGCTCGGACGACCTATCGCCTCACAGTCAATCTGCCATAAATCAGAGGAATGAACGGGTGGTTTATAAAGTTAGTCCCATCGAGGATGTTGTGCCCTTGCCTTCCTCACACTTGAGAACAATCGCATGCAAACCATTATAGTGGAAATACAGTTTAACGTGAAATACGAACTGTGGAGCAAACTTACATTTTTCTAGAACAGAAATCAATTCTAGAGCTGGAAGCTGCAAAAAAAAATAGTTCGTAGGAACAACGGGAACTAGTAGATCTGCCACCTGTCTGTGCGCCACTACGCATCCTTCTAAAGTTGGTGTTTCATGCCCTGTGACATGAAATTCCAGTGGAAATTTGAATATCATCATTACAGCTAACAGCGAGAAATCGTAGAAAATCTGTGGAAGAAGATAAGCGCAAAAGTCGAAATGGTTTTTGTTCCTGACGGCACAGAATTAAAGCCTATACGGGAACAACGTAGAGTTGCACGTGTTACTACGTCGGGGTAACTTCACAGTAAAGTCAAGTTAATGACAAAGCTTCGTATCTTTTTTTCTTGAATTAAAAAGTGGTTACTGAGTTTGAAGCGAACGGTAGGAGAGGGAAGGAATAGCTCTCATAGCAGGACAGCGGCTATGTGATGAAACATTACACGCGATCTTTCGGAATTCCTGCTGACAGAAACTAATGGCCAGTTTTTGTCGAATAAGACAGCACATTAACAGAGAGGGAGCTTCCTAAATTGGTTCATGGAAATTTGAATCTGACGCTAGAGATATTTATATAATAAAATGGAACACCTACTGCAGTCCTTTCGATGTTATTTATGATATGGCTACCAGTTTCGGTGATTCAGTACACACTGAAGCTGAGAGGGGATTAAATCCAATTGTATACAGGACTCTATCAGTGGCCAACATCTGTGAACTGTTATCCGTAGACCGTAAAACGATGTAGTGTTTCCAGCTATCAACTACCAAGTTGGTATTTGATGGTTGGAGACACAACATCGATGTTACCATCTTCGGATACCAGTTCATAAATGTTGGATTGGCCACTGATGGAATCGTGTATACGATTGGATTTAATCCCCTCTCAGCTTCAGTTAAGATCTGATGATGGTGTACAGAATCACCAAAACTGGTAGCCATATATTAAATAAAATCGAAAGGACCGGTGTGGGTCTTCCATTTTATTACGTAAGTGAACAACCGAAGTTCGTCAAACCTTTAGTCAGAAGAATGGACAAGACAAAAACTAAAAATATTTGTTCACCAGAAATCTTTTTCTTACATAACATGAAATATAAATATCTCAATGAAAGTCAGCGCCCCATTCTATCACTCTCTGCGCTACCTAGTCCCTCCCTCCCCCCTCACCCCCAGTCGCCATGGGGGGGGGGGGGGAGGGGGGGGGGCGCCGCCACTTGAGGACGGCTGGTCTTAAGAATAATACGGATAGTATAAAAGTGGTCACTGATGACAGCACAAATCTGCCGAAACGTTCTTCGCCCTTAAAAGGCTGTCAAAGCTTCAAAACCAAATGATGATGAAGAAGAGCTATCCAATATGTGCAGACTTGATTTGCCATGTATGAAGTAGTATTTTTTGTTGTGGGTGTTAGAATTTAAGTTTCATGCAAATTTTTAGCGAGGAGCTGTTGAGGGCGGCGTCCCCCCACGAATGAGAAAGCAGGTGTTGATTGCCCGCGGCAGCCGAGACACCGGGTGGCAGAAGTGCAATCCATTAGGCTAACCGTGTTACCGAGAGCGTCGGCCGCAGGCTACACTTTGCGTGGTTCCCGGGTGATGAAGTTTACCAACTCCGTGCCCACAGGGTAACTGGGACATGGAAGGTGCGCACCTCCTTGCAAGGACAGCTCGCGAGAAAACTGGAGTGCACTTTCCTTTTAGTGATATTAATGCTTACGCGAGAGGCTCCCTACGAAAAAACATGCATGTTTTTACGAAATCATTTCTTCTTTATTAATTTATTTTGTTTCACGTTGCTCACTTTAATTCTGGATGGTCATTCCTCAGAAATACTTTCAACTCTGTTTCTGTATCTATATATTGTATATACTCTTCAAGCCACCGAACTGTGCATGGCGGAGAGTAAATAGCGCTACCGTTACTGATAGTCTTTCCTGTACAGTTCGCCTTGGGGATCGATAGCGGCTGAGATGCGTTGACCCAAGCTATGATCTGGTACACTTTCTGACGGACCATGGCCCTTAGCCTCCACATCTGCACCTCTTTCGCCTTAGCCAATCATGTGTTTGCGGGGAACATGATCCACTCGAACATATAACACTACAATGTGGTACTCTCATACACATAAGACTGATGACGGAAATCGAAGACATAGGGCAAGCATTAAGAGACCCAGAAACATAAAACATACTTCAGCGCTTCACTGATGAACTATCAAAAGCGCGAATAATAACCAGAATGACCATATACAAGATCACGACCAGACACACATGGCAGGCCAGAACACGATGAAAGGGACAACACAGTTTCAAACACTTTATATGTAAACAGATGAACATACAGACACAGATGATGAAATGAAAACACCAATATCATCATACATAGAAGCACACACGGTACAGCACTCTACTGCAACAACATTGCAAGTAATTTGTACATGGAATTAGAAATAACAAATAAAACAACGAATTTTCGTGTTTGTATTAAGTAAAACATGGAAGTCATTTGTTCTTTTCTTTTTTAAACACGTTATTGTGTAATATGTAACCTATATAAGATGCAAAGAGTAAAACATATGAACGTTATAATACTGGACATTATTATTATTATTATTATTATTATTATTATTATTCTGTTGTCAGAAACATTATTCAAACGCAGTTTATACAACTGTTGACAGCTTAACACAGCTTATCTAATCTTTGATCAAAATTTGGCCTCTTCTAGTGTATTTTCCGTTGCCTGGTGAAGATCATCTTCTGTACAGGTAGCTGGACACAGTCGACACTGAAGCATATATTGATTGAACAGTCTATTCTTCCCCGCATTCGCATGGTGTTTTGTTTTCTTCACTGTATCGCCACTTTGCCAGGTTAGCCCATGATCTACCCACTTCTGACGTCAACTTATTCAAGACTTCCAGACTGCCCAATTCTGATCATGACCAGAGGGTAAGGATTCTGAAAATCTTTTCCAACCTGGAGGGTGGGATGTCTCAGCCCTCTATCGTTGCAGCCAGGCTTCTTCATCAGTGGTTGTTAGTTTCACCGATGTTCTGAGGAAACGTTTCCTTGACCTTAGTCGTTGTGGGTAGGGTTGTTGCCCATCCATGGGATACGTTTTTCCCTGTTCCAATTTCGTTCTTTCCCTGTTTACTGCTACTTCTCTTCGAACGGGATGTGGTACAATTCCTCCAAGATGATAGAGCCATTCGATTAGAGATGAGTTCAAGCAGCCTTTTATAATCCAGCATGAGTGGCTGAGGTAAATATTCACCTTTTTGGAATATGTTTTCTTGTACCAAACAGGACAGGCATACTCTTCAGCGGAGTAGCATAACGCCATTGCAGAAGTTCGGATGGTTTCAGCTTGGCTGCCCCATAGTGATCCGGCCAGTTTTCCCAGTAAGTTGTTCCTGGTGGAGACTTCTGATCTGAAATTCATACAGTGTGTTTTGAACGTTATTCCTAGGTACTTTGGAGTGTCACATTTTCCAATTTAATCCCTGACCATTCTGTCTTTAACACGCGAGTGGTTTCCCTGTTTCTCAGATGGAGAGCAAACACTTGTGTCTCTGATGAGTTTTGTTTAAGCGGGTTAATTATGTAGTATTTTGACAGATCTTCAAGAGCACTCTTTAGGGTGATTTCTATTACATCGGAGTTTGATTTTTGGATTGACAGAGCGAGGTAATCAGCATCCAAGATACTGCTACAGTTGGGGATTATGGATTGGTCGTTCGTATATACACTGAACAGAACTGGAGCCAGCTCACTTCCCTGGAGAAGGCAATTTTTGTGTAGCATTCATCGGCTGCGCTGTCCTTGGAGGTCAATGAAGAATCTTCGGTTCTGCAGAAGATTGGTGATGGGCTGGTGAGGCAGAAAAATCCTTGGTTAGATTGTAGACCTTGTTTAGCAGTAATTTGTGATTTTTCGGTGTCGTACGCTGCTGTAAAGTCCACGAATACCACTCCTGTCAACTTATGGGCTTCAAAGTTATCTTCTATGAACTGTATAAGACTGAGTAACTGTCCTGTACACCTTTTACCAGGGCGGAATCCAGCTTGCTGAGGTATAAGCAAGAGCTCAACAACGTGTGAGAGACCGTTTAAAATCTTTCTCTCTATCAGTTTACAAAGTTGACATGGTAGTGCGATTGGTCTAGAGTTCTTTGGACTGTTTCATTATTTACCAGGTTTCAGTGAAGCAATTACTCGGCTCTTCCCCCATATCTTTGGAATTTGACAACTATCAACACATTTATTGAAGAGTTGGTGAATCCATTCCTTTCTTGCTAATCCAAAGTGCTTAATTTGCTCAGTTCGTAAATCGTCCAAGCCAGATGGCTTACCAGTTTTACTCTGTTTAATAGCCATATGTAAATCATCCATCGTGAATGGGAGTGAAAAGTTGTCATTCTCCCCTTGATCAGTTCTTTGTAGTTTTGGTTTCTTAGATTTATGGTTGGGTTTCCCATATAGCAGCATCTGGTGTGCTATTTTGTTGGCGGTCTGTAGTGATGTTAGTTGAGTCATTGCGTAGGCGTCGCAAAAGTCTTCAAGTCTTATGACTGTCTCTTTATAGATCCTGGTTTCCTATCTTCTTAATCCATTTTCTCCTTTTTGGCTCTCTTATAGAGAAAATGAGTTTATTTTCTGTTCCTATAGTTGTTTCACTGAAAGGGTTTTCTCTAAATAAGTTGCTGTATTGTGTAAACAAGGTTACCTGATCTGATCTGTGCCCAGGGATGTAAAGTGTTCGACAGCCACGAGGGATGGATGTTTTGGAACATCTCTTGACGGCCGTGGTGAAGTTGTTGTACTGTTCTGGTGTTGCTTCTATAGAAGACACTTCGCCGTCCAGTAAATCTGCAAATTTCGATCAGTCAGCCTTTCTAAAGTTAAACCTCCTCCGAAATGGAATTTTTTGAGGTCTAACAGTAGCGAATATTTGGAAGATTACAGGACATGAAAATGCATATGCTATACATTAGACGTAACTATAACATAAATAAGAAGCGCCGTTCGGGGAGACGAGGCTCGAGATAGCCCTTCCAAGGTTCTCCCTCTTACGGCGAGGGCAAATGGAGAAAGTAATGGGAGTAATAAGTAGAACTATCATACCTCATACACAAATGATTTACAGCTAATCTCATAACATACATATACGCAGTGGTAACTACAGTAGAATACAGTATGCGAATTCAGGTGAGATATGCTGGAAGTGTTTACTATAACCCTCCCACTTGAAACAGCTAAGTAAAGGGACATCTTTTTTCCTAAGACCCATTTTATTGGTGACGTAGTAAATTTATTTTCCTTTTCCAAAATTTACTTAAAGTATCTTATGGTTTTTCGACGAACAATGTAATTATTTAAACGACAGGATAAATAACAACAGTGAGAAATTTTATATATATGGACTGAAGCGGTGAGTGAAAATTTGTACCAAGGTCGGGAATCGAACCCAGGTCTCCTGCTTACTATGCATGGGCACTAGCCACTGATGCCACTTGGTATGGCGGTTCACACATCTGCACGGATTACGCTGGCCTACCTCCCTCCTCTATCCAAATTCTCATTGCCGCCCAAGTCTACTTTAAATTCCCCATTACACACGAACCGAATTGCAGAGGCTCTGCATGCTCTGGAATAGCACTTCGGAATCGAACGTAAATGTAGGATCCAGCCTGAAACTCAGATGCAGGTACTTACACAGATGAAGCGACACATTTTCAGAGACTTTACTGGTCTCGTTTGAAACACTGTGCCAAGGTGGCTCAGTGGCTAACGACCCTGCCTAATAAGCAGGAGGTCTGAGTTCGATTTCTGGCCTTGACATAAATTTTCACTTGCCGTTTCAGTATGTATATATAAAATCATATTCCCACAAGACCAGTAAAGTATCTGAAATTGTGTCATTTCATCTGAACATTGAGAGAATCTGCAGAAAAAGACGAATGGAACTGAGTTTCCTTCTGCCTATACACCAGTAGTCTTATGGTGACATGCACTGCGCGTTTGTTGAATTGTTACTCTCTCAAATGAATTGAACATGGCTATTTATAGCTGAAATTTTGGTCAGCAAGAATAGCAGAAAACTAATGGAATTACTAGTAATTGCTGTTTTCCTATCCTTCCTTATAATAGTCTACAGTCGCTGTATGTACACAACAGTTCCTTGTAGAATCCTAATCGGTAAAACTCTGCAATGTTACTAAATAAATAAATATCTATAGCACCTATTTGTACCATAAGCTCTCTTATCTTATTCTTTATGGCCTCTACGCGAGATATACGATGGTGGCAGCATACAGGTATTCAACATTTACCCAACAACGTTTCGCGAGATAGACGATGGTGTCAGCATACAGGTATTCGACGTTTACCCAACGAGGTTTCACGAGAAATACGTCGTATATCCTGTAAAGAATCCTATTTTATCTGCGTAGCCATTTCTGTTATACTTTCATATGGGTTTTAGCAATGTATTCCGAACACAGAAGAGCGTGGCCGAATTAGGTACAATTTTCTCAACGTACATTCGATGTGTTCGTCGCGAGAGAATAGCAGCTATATTGATGTCTCAGACAATTCTCATCTATTCCTCAGTCTGAGTTGCACATTTTTAAATGTACATGACAAGTTTCAATCTCTCTAGGTCATATTCAGATTCTAAACAGTTGCGTTAGCTTTGATATGAGTTCTGACACAGACACGACGGGTTGACGATGCAACTACATAGACATGAAGATGATCCAGAGCAATCTAAACATATCATGTATTTAAAAACGTGCAACTGAGACTGAATACTAAATGAGAATTGTTTTAAATACTACGACAGTTCCGTACAATTGGTCTCAGTAGCGTATGGTATACCACTTCTTTTAAAGATGTACTTCTCATTCTACCAACAGCCTTATCAAAAGAGGTCGGAGGAAGGTTTAGAGCCACAGGGCATCCTATCGCCCTCAGAGTGTGAAACTGGCTGCAGTGTCAGGAAAATCAGTAACAGTCTACGACATGGGATTCCCAAGGCCGCGAAAACCTCTTGATCAAAGGCACTAAAAGTGTGTTCACAGAACATGCCCATATTCTCCTGATGAACATTTCCTTCGCAAAACGTCCTGGATCGAAACTAGTTCCCAGTTTGAAAATGGCTGTGAAAACGGCTTAGTGTAGAATCTCCTGTATAAGAATAAATTAACTGAATGTTCCAAGACACCGAGTTCGGATCATGTTTTAGGGAACCTGAAGAACTGTAAAGAGTCCTGAGGAGTCTGAATGTCTGCCTAGAGGGAAATGTAATGTGGATAAAAATATCTGGTGACTTGGCCATACAGTAACACTTACATCATCAGTTAGCTGGCTTGCTAGTACTGACGTTGCCATGAACATATAGATGGGTAATAGAGACAGATAGATAGATAGATAGATAGATAGATAGATAGAAATAGATAGATAGAAATAGATAGATAGATAGATAGATAGATAGAGAGAGAGAGAGAGAGAGAGAGAGAGAGAAGTATTCTTCTGTGCATTGATATGAACGCAACACCAATCAAGTTTATTATAGTTTACATACCGACGTCACGCGTTTACGATGAGTAAACAGAGAACATATGTGGAAATTGAGAAATAAATAAAATGTGCTCGAAATTTTGTAATGTAAGTGGAACAATACGGTGAGGGACGAAATAGAAATCAAAAGCACTGGAAAGTGTGGGTGAGGGTAAAACGATATAGTAGTAATCACAAAGTTATATTGAATACCCTCTTTCAGAATCCAAACGAAATAAGATATGTTTGGAAAGGAACACTTGATAAGGGAAGATTGCACAGCAGTTAGACAATGTAAAGATTCCTCATACCATAAAGAATTATGTTTAGATGTGAAATCCAAAATAATATATAAATGACAGCATAAGTAGAAATGAAATCATGAACATTAAGGATACAGGCTTGAAAGGAAAGTTTTTCATGCAGTGAATACTGGTGTAAGTAGAGCCACCGGGATTAGCTGAACAGAAGAAGAGTGAAATGCAATTAAGTAGGGAATAAGGAAGGCAGGAAAGGACTATATTTACAGCGGAAACATAAATGTCAAACTCCCATATAAATCAAGATACTAAGTGGATGAATGTAGAAAATGTAAGAATGTAAACAAAGAAATAAGATGCCTGCAGTATATTATGATTAAAAATGAAATTAACAGTAGGTGCAAAAAGACTAGGTTAGAATGGTTTATGGAGAAATGTAAAGAAATTATGTAAGAGATGCTAGCAAGGAAATTAACGCGGGGTACAGAAAAGAAAAACGTAATTTCAGTGCAGCGAAAGCAGCAGAAGACCGGAAAAAAGGAAAGGTATTTGAGTAGTGGTAGTAGGAGGGAATGTCTGTTAAGTGCAGATGAAACTGTAGATAACTGGTGTTATGTAGAAGGTCTTTACAATGGACAATAGCTGTTCCTTATAATGACAGCAGAAGAGAACCATATTTATGTTGAAGAAACAAATGATGGAACAACGATTTTGGTGTTGAAAGGATTACCTTATGATCTTAATTCAGATTTTACAATACACTTCTGAATTTAATGTTTTATTTCGAAAATACATAAGCTGGAATACTGTAAGATTTCGACTTGAAGTTCTATGAAACAAGGGAACTACCATCATATTGCAGAAGAACGTGAACATTAGAATTCGGAAGGAAGTACAAGCGTTAGGACATCCAGACATCCCATCTTTGCAAACAGTAGACTGGGTTAGCACAGAGAAAAAATATAAATTGATGAGTTTCTCGACTTTTTGAACACAGGTCATTCATTGCACTTCCTTTTAATTGAGTAAGGCAATGTTAACTGTGACTTCAAGGTAATATTCTCATATTATGCGGATATCATAGAACCGCTCTGATTCATGATCACTTGGACGAAATAGGACTTCGTAAATGCATCGACAATTTCGTAACGAATATCAGATTCAGAACTTGGGAAGAAAAGATTAAAAAAGAATGTAGATTCAATAATTCTGATGTCGTGATTGAGTATATCTTCATGCAGAAGGAAACGGTACCCTGTTTCACGTCATGCATGTGGAAATCAATGAAGCTGACAAAAAGAGTAATTCGAAGGTGATATATAGTACAACGAGAAGGCGGATTGCCAAACTAAGCACAAAACATGACAATATTGTTAATAAATGGAATGACAGGACCATAAATCATATCGCCATGGTCACTAACTGCTGTTAACAGGCACCTCGTAAATTGACTGGTAAAATGATTTAGCTTGTCTCGACAACGGCTGGAACAAGCTATACATCATACAGTCAATGAAACAAATTTTTCCCTTCTTATTAACAACATAATTAAATTTCTCAGGTGATGAAAAATCATATAAAGTTGAAAAATTGCAGTTTCCATAGGTACCTCTATACACACTTCAAAAAATATTTAACTAGGAACGCTCTAGTACATCTTTAACTTGCAGTCGTCTTCAGTAAGGTCACTGAAAAATGCAAGCAAAACTACTTTCTCCAAGTCTCAAAAATATTTCACACCAAAACCTAACACGTCCTAGAAAAGTGTACTTCCGTTTTCTCTTCCTGTTATGCTTCACTATTTAGCCCGCAGTATCTGTTACAAAAGTTAAAAGTTTCTCTGTTTCGTGTAATTATCGACAAATGTGAGTCTGTTTGTACTAGTAGGCAAGGGAAGGCCGGCTGATATATAAGTGTTCACAAAGGCGCCACGCGGGGTAGCCTCGCGGTCTATGGCGTTTTGTTACGGTCCGTGCGGCTCCCTCCGTCGGAGGTTCGAGTCCTCCCTCGGACATGGTTGTGTGTGTTGTCCTTAGTGTCAGTTGCTTTAAGTAGTGTGTAAGCTTAGGGACCGATGACCTTAGCATTTTAGTCCCATACGGTCTTACCATAAATTTCCAAATTTTTTCACGAAAGGCAAACATGTTTATGGCTAGGCACACAATAAGAAGCACTCAAGCAAGACAACCGGGTTTCCTCTCAAGATTTGCATTAACAGCCCTCCTTACTCTGCATCTAGTAGTAAGGTAGAAATTAAATTTGACTTGCAGCTGAGTAGCTAATGATTCAGGTATTCTCGAAAATAACGCTATTGATCGTTCGGCTAGAGAAGATCTCTGACAAGTGCAAGTGGACTTGGAGCAGCTGCTTCGTGAGCCTGGGACAACCGTCACATAACCTGATATCGTTTACAATTCCATGGCAACTACCCAGTGTTGTTGCAGCTCCAGGCAACTATCTCTTTCAATGAGTGTTACGGACTCCATTTGCACTCGCAGTTAAAAGCTGGTAAAAGTGCTCCTAGCTGTCAGCAACCTTATTTCGCCGCGCTAAAAGAATTTCGTTATTTTGACAGCAAGAATAGGACGTTGGCCGAACGATTAGGGATGCAAAAAATTTGTTGCTACTGTAAGTAGCAACAACGAAATAATTAATGCACAGTGTGGAAGCTTTTCACGCATCTCACTGTTAATGACTTCAGATCTCCTGAATTATGTGACGTATAATGATATAATGTTGGTACATTCAGCGATGCTGTCTGTGAAATTTATTGCGAACGGAGTTAGTAGCAAAGCAGGAATAAATTTAAACGTCATGAATAATATGGCAGTTTTACATGCTACAAATTGTTTGTGTACCATATGTAGTATAATTTTGCACTTACTTCCAATATTGTATGCGCATACCGTCTGTAAAATGTGTCGCGAATACAGTTAGTAGTAAAGAAGTAATAAATTATGTCATGTCTCATGCGGTACTTTTACTGCATGAACAATGGAAAAATAGTAAGCGATAAATATTTTTCTTTTCATAATTTTGCAGGGGTTGTCAGGGAGAGAAAGTTTCGTAAAGGTTTGAAATTATGTGTAAAGTTTGTTGCAAGGTCCCTAAGCGCTCTTATTCTCAAATACTGGACAGAGAAAGTTTTGGGAATCCAAGCGCCGAGGGCTGTGCTTCTTTCCGTCGCTGCCCCTTCTGTAGGTGGATAGTTATTACCCCACATCGACTGTTGCCTGACAGTAAGGTACATGAATATCGCATTTGGTTGAAATCGGTCAAGTGGTTTAGGAGAAGATGTGAAACATACACATTAACATACACACACCCATACACATATCCATTTTTATAACATATATGAATTACGACGGATTTCGGTAGAATTAAAACAAGATCAGTGATTTCTGCTGCGACACAATGTCGCTTTTCTCTAAATTTATGTGTCGTTTAGCAAACTTTTTTTTCTGAGGTGTGATTTTAATGCAAGTGAATCGTGAGCTATAAGCAGCACAGAGAAAAAGAGAACAGCAGCTTTTCAGATGTGGAACTACAAAAGAACATTATACTAAAATGAAGAAACATTGCTGATATGGACTCTGAATAAATTTTTGTTTCATTTTTGTAAGTCACTGGATGGGAGGCCACTGGATTATTACGCGTTTCGATTACAGTCATCATCAGAAAATATAAAAAGTTTGCAACAAATACAAGATTAACCCCGTGAAGATGGCTAAGAGACAAACAAGTAAATACATTAGCTGAGTGCATGAAAGACGCAACCAGTGCCGGAACAAGAGCTTCATACATACAGTATGGTGGCATGTGAGTGTGACATATACCAAAACGTTACTAAATTGCTGAAGGAATTACACAGTGTCGAAGATAGCGAAATGACCGTAGTGGTAATAGGTTGAATGGTTAACTGCAAGGAAATAATATGAATTAAAATAGTCATAAATCATAAAAATGGTTGCATATGCAATGCACATCATTTGTATAAATTAAATAAATACGTACTATGGAAGACATTATTCATAAAATATTTTTAAAGTAATATGGCATGTAAAGATAGGGAGAACGCGAGTCATAAGTGAAGAAGGCTGAATTTATACATCCGGAAAAAAATTTAGTATTTCCTTTTAGATGTTTACAATTCAATCGAAATTTATTGCTGCAACAGTGCATGTGAAGTACATGAAACTATTGCATTTTTCAGATCAGTAGCACAAGCGGTTCTGAGGTACCAAGTATCGAACCCCCATACTAGTACGTGGTGTAGACTCCACGACCGGCTGTGCATGCGTTGACTGTGGCATCCAGTCGATCGTACAGATGGCGAATACTGTCCTGGGATACGTTAGGCGAAGCTTGCTTGATCTGTTCACGTAGTTCCGCAAGTTATTTGACAAGACCCAACATATCTCACTTGTGCTCGAAAGGAGATAAATTCGGAGATCGTGCTGGACAGTGAAGTTGCTACATGTCTTGCAGAGAACGTTAAATTTCATGGGCAGTGTGTGGGTGAGCATTATCCTGTTGCAACAAGACGTCACCTTCCCGTTGCAAGAACGGCAAATGGACGAGTCTAACAACATTCTGTACGTACCGAGTGCTGGTTAGCGTCCACTCCAGAAACACCAAAGGTGAACGAATGTTGTAGCTCCTCACATCGCAGACCATAACGCCTATTAGTAATTGGTTCGCAACAATTCAGGTCTGGGCTCACACACCCTCTTACAGGGTGAAAATTACTGAACTATATGAGAAAAAATATAAATTAATTACAAACTACGGCGACACACATCTTATTCAAAGATATTGGGATTTAGGTTATGACATGTTCGATATGTCTGCCATCATTGGTGACGATGTGCCGCAGAAGAATAGCGAAATTCTGCATGACCTGCTGAAGTGTCGCATTACCGATGCTATAGATGATTTCTTGAATAGCTGTTTTAGGCCCAGCTATGGTTTTGGGGTTATTGCTGAACACCTTGTCTTTAATATAGCCCCACAAAAGGCAGTCGCATGTGCTCCCCATCTAGCAGTAGTTTATGGCGGATGGTTGGAGCAACGAAGGGTCCGTGCACTATGAGATCAAAAGTATCCCGACACCTGGATGAAAATGACTTACAAGTTCGTTGCGCCCACCATCGGCATTGCTCGAATTCAGTATGTGTTGGCTTACCCTTAGCCTTGATGACAGCTTCCACTCTCGCAGGCATACGTTCAACCAGGTGCTAGAAGGTTTCTTCGGGAATGGCGGCCCAGTCTTCACGGAGTGCTGCACTGACGGGAGGTATCGATGTCGGTCGGTGAGGTCTGACACGAAGTCGGCGTTCCAAAACATCCCGAAGATATTCTATAGGATTCAGGTCAGGACTCTGTGCAGGCCAGTCCATTACAAGGATGTTATTGTCGTGTAACCACTCCGCCACAAGCCATGCATAATGAACAGGTGTTCGATCGTGTTGATAGATGCAATCTCCATCCCCGAATTGCTCTGCAATAGTGGGAAGCAAGAAGATGCTTAAAACATCAATGTAGGCCTGTGCTGTGATAGTGCCACGCAAAAAAACAAGGGGTGCAAGCCCCCTCCGTGGAAAACACGACCACACCATACCACTACCGCCTCTGAATTTTACTGTTGGCACTACACATGCTGGCATATGACATTCACCGAAAATTCGCCATGCACACACCCTGCCATCGGATTGCCACATTGTCTACCGTGATTCGTCACTCGACACAACGTTTTTCCACTGTCCAATCGTCCAATGTTTACGCTCCTTACACCAAGCGAGGGGTCGTTTGGCATTTACCGGCGTGATGTGTGGCTTATCAGCGGCCGCTGGACCATGAAATCCAAGTTTTCTCACCTCCCGCCTAACTGTCATAGTACCTGCATTGGATCCTGATGCAGTTTGGAATTGCTGTGTGATGGTCTGGATAGATGATTGCCTATTACACATTACGACCCTCTTCAACCGTCGGCGGCCTCTGAAAGTCAACAGACGAGATCGGCCTGTACGCTTTTGTGCTGTACGTGTCCCTTAACATTTCCACTTCAGTATCAGATCGTAAAAAGCGGAGCTAGCTATGTTTAGGAGCGTGGAAATCTCGCATACAGACGTATGACACAAATGATATCCAATCACCTGACCACGTTCGAAGTGCGTGAGTTCCACGGAGCGCCGCATACTGCTCCCTCACGATGCCTAATGACTACTGAGGTCGTTGATATGGAGTCCCTGGCAGTAGGTGGCAGCACAATGCACCTAATGTGAAAAACGTATGTTTTTGGGGGTGTCCGGATACTTTTGATCACATAGTGTAGGAACAGGAAACAGAGACAGGTTATTCCCGTTTCCAATAAGACTCATAGGACAGTTATGCCTAATTATGCCCACATATTATACTGTCAGGTCACATTAATATGACAACCATCAAGAGTCTGACTAACCAGCTTTTGCATCGCGGGCCGCTGCGAGACGTGCAGGAAGAGAGTCAGTGAAGTTTTGGAAGGTACCGACAAGGATTTGGGGTCATGTCAACTCCAGTGCTTCGGACAGCTGCACGAAGTTCCTCGGCTGGGGCTCCATGGCCGGAACAGCCAGATCGTGGTGGTCCAAGAGATACCAGACTGGGATTAAATCCGGGAAGTTTGGTGACCAGAGCCTACGGTAAACTCATCCTGATCGTCATCGAACCACTCACGCACATTGAAAGCTGTTTGACATGTTGTATTGTCCTCCTTGTAACTGCCATTGAGCCGAGGAAATACGAACTTCATACATGGCAGCGGCCATCTCGACGATGGAGCAAAACACGTGATTCATCTGAAAAGGACACCTGTCGCCAGTCAGTGAACGTCCAGTTGCTGTACAGACGTGTAAATTCCGGCCTTGGTCCCCAGAGAACAGGACCCAGTGTGAGTGCATGAACCATGCCGTTTCTGCGGAGGGTCATACGCAGCAACTTTCGCTGAACGGACGTTGAGAAGACGCTGTTAGTGGCCCCTTGGTTCACATGGGCGGTCGTTTACTCAACAGTTGCTCGTCTATTCGTCCGTAAAGATTTCCGCAGCTGTCGCCCACCCCTATCATCTTTGGCCTGTTGTGTATCGCAGCTGCCACGGCACTGGTTTTGGATAGCGCTATTTTTCCATGCACGGGAAACTTTAACCGCTCTAGCATGCGAACATACCAAGCCGTTTTGTAAACGCTTCCACCCTTGGCCTGAAGGCTATTGATCATGCCCTTTAGACAGTCATATTCGCCAGTTTTCGCATTACAACAACTGCACTGTTTTCCGCGTCGCCCCCCCCCCCCCGCTCACATTCTTTATGTAGTGTCTACTGCTAGTGCTGCCCATCACCTATCGTCCGTGAGTGGTTATTGTACGCTGACGTCGAACGTAGGTGGTGGTGACACTATTGTGACTGGGCTGTATAGAACGTTTCGTTTCTGGAGAACGAAAATCTCCTCTAGAGGAACCAACAGGTATTCCGCAAATTTTCGAGCTCAGCTCACTCTCTTTGTCTATCAGGTCCGGAGCGTCGTAGTGAACGGCACCGAGGTTCATTTAGTGTTTCTTGCTTTCGGGAATGCATTTGATTCAGTTTCATACTGTCGTTTAGAGAACGAAATTGGAGCTTACCGAGTAGTGGGACAGGTTTGTGTTTGGATGCAGAATTTTCTTGCAGGTATAAGTCGACACTATGGTCTTAAAAGAACAAAATCGACGGATGTAAAGGTAGTTTAAGAAGTATCCGAAAAAGTCATAGTTCTGTTGTTACTACATTGAATATGTATATCGGAAGCTCCATCAACTTGTTCGCAGGCGGTGAAGCAATCAACAGGAAGGCTGCAACGTTGGGAGTCTGTAGCGAAATGCAGGAAAACCTTCTGAATACCGATGAGTGACAGTTGACCCTAAACGTAATTAAATATAGTTAATTATGCCTATATATGCGAAGAAGTCCACTATTGTTCATTCACAATATCGACCATGATTCACTGGAAACGATCCGGGAAGATAATTGCAAGCAACGTATTAATTTCTACACATATGTCTTACGAAATGACAGCAAGAGAAAATCAGAGGCATTAAAGCTCATACAGAGGTTCTCCGTAAAAGTAATTTACGGGTGGAACGAATTTTTTGGAGTTGAAAATTTAATTCAAGATCCCAGTAAGAAAAACTGTACGTGAATTGTGGATTTCTTTCCCCATACTTGAAACGATCCGCGCTAGTGCTACGTCCATAATGACTCGATATCGACGTAATTCCTTCCAACTTTTTATTCCTGTTTTTCCTTCCCTCTTTCGACTGGTTTGATTAAGCCAACCATAATTTCTTATCTTGACATAATTTATTTAAGGTACAACAGGAAGATAGGTCTATCTAAGGGTGTTGTATTAGAGTGAGGGAAAAGATTCAAATGAAGTACGTTGTACCCTAAAGGGTGTGATTCATTTTCTTACAGCACACGTATCTGAATGGAATATGACGATGACTTAATGGTAACTGAGACTGAGGCAAAACTGGGGCACCGTATCATATATTTATTGCAGGGACGTCACAAAATAAGAAAGAGTTTCAATAGGGGATGAAGCAGTAATCAAAATTATAGCGGACGAATCATTGTGACAAAGTCGAACAATATAGTAGAAGAAGTGTCCTTGAGGGATCCTGAGATTTGCCTTCAAGGAAAAGAAAGGCTAATGACTTAATTACCACAAGAATTAGATCTGGTGGTATCTATTTTGAAGCATAGTACAGCCACATTGGTACTGACATCTTAATTAGTAAGTTGTTAGTATGTTGTGGGAATGTTGACTTTTACCTTGTATGCTACTGTCGAAAAGTTGTCGGAGCGCTAGTCGGGTGACAGGTTTGACACGCTGCGTCGTCTCGACGAGTTCGTCAGAAGATGATAACAATGACAATCTTTTTTACGTCCCGGTGTATGAAACCTCCCATCCAGCTGGAAACCCAGAGCTTTCTATCAGAATGGTGGAAAATTTACTTAGTAACTAGTATTACCTTATGATTATTGATGATAGATAGGTGCAAGGTAACTGGTAAGTGGTAAGGTGCCAGGGATAATTCTGACCTGCATATTATCACAAAGTTTTATTAGGTTACTCTTGTACCAAAATACTCAACTTAGAATTTCTTGAGAAACATATCACAACATTTAACCGTAAAAGAACATTTACTCAATCCAATAGTTACACAATGGCTGTGAGATCAATAAACGATAAAAGATTTTACTAACTGAATTAGTTTAACATCTTTTGTTTCATGACAAAGAGATACTCCTAGATCACTGGCGTTGGCATAACCAACCTACTGGAGCCTTGAAATAGTATGTATTGTGTGTGTATTGAACTGGGGACCTAGAAACAACGGAGAGGCTTCGTCCCGCCGTAGCTCTCGGTGGCGCACAACCCCTCAACAGGCCACAGCAATCCACCCTACTCACCGCCGCCCCACGCCATGATTAACAGACAGTTAGTAAATTATGTGTAAAGTTCTTGCTGTCATTAAATAATTTTCAAATTGCTACATTCATTGATCATGTTTTACATTCGTGGAGATAAGGTTAATTAACATTAGTTATATTTTGAAAGTCATTTGTTCTCAGGGTCAGATACTTATGGCAATTACTTTGGCATGAAATGCTAATTAGTGTAATTTTCAAATTTTTATTTTTTATTGTATAACTTTCGCTAGGATTTCTGAGTCCCCTCAAAAGGTAACCTAGCTCTAGTTTTGTTTTGGTGGGGATGTGAGGGTACTGGTGTGTAGTATCTGTAAGTGGTGGTTTTTTGGAGGGCGGCAACGCCCAGTGGCGCAGAGAGTCGCAAGAGAGGCAGTTGTTGAGAGGCTGTGGAAGGTGTAGGCTGCGTGAGCCAAAGGCGGTTGCGTAGCGAAGGATTTACCTCTATGTTTAATAGTAGTGGCACACAGTTTGAATAATAGTGTGTTTATGTTTGTGCAGTGTGATAAAGGAAATAAATTAAATTTTACCAGTTCTTAATGCGTCTCTATCAGTTAGTACCACACCATTGCATTTAACAATGAACGAAGTCTCGAGATACACGGTCAACTACAACAAGAGGATTGTAACATAATAATCATTAATTAACCCATATAATCTCCAAGACAGGGAGCTTATACGCAAAAGGCGAAATCGGAATAACTGATCTGATAAGTTGTCTTTTCGTGAAAGTAAAGTTATTTCTATTCAGTACCTCACAATTTTTTGTTTCATTTTTTTGTGTATTATGTTGGTTACAAGAATGAAATATGAAGCTGATCATTTGATCTGCGCTGTTTTCGGAGACGGGATGGTAATATCCTTATAAAAGTCTGATAAGTTACCTGTTTCAAAGACACCAGTTCAAATACGTTCCTATTTCCTACATCTCTCAGAAGCTTCAGTAGTATATCAGTGACTAATATTCACTTATTTTTGCTTAATATCAATCGGCGGCTTGCCAAACTTATTTGATTACTGGCTTATCTATTTCTTCTACATCAATTTCTTCGTTCTCACGTATCACGAACAGTCTTCTGAATCTTCCTCTACGCTATGTTTAATTTTTCTGTACATAAATAAGGTTACCCACCTCCAGTTGTAGATGAAGACTAACTAATTAATTCGGTGAAGTTACGTTTAATCTTCATGAACCTCACGTCGATTTTGCTCACGACAATGTCTTCAGCAATTTGTTTAGATACCTTTCTCATCAAATCGTATTTGGCCGGCTTACTCATTGTGTTAATTTTATTTCTAAGCATGTTACATTTCCTTTCTTCCTCTCTCATTTTATCAATTGATATATTTGCTTCGTTCATATTTATTTTCACAGTTCAAAAATGGCTCTGAGCACTATGGGACTCAACATCTTAGGTCATAAGTCCCCTAGAACTTAGAACTACTTAAACCCAACTAACCTAAGGACATCACACACACCCACGCCAGAGGCAGGATTCGAACCTGCGACCGTAACAGTCCCGCGGTTCCGGACTGGAGCGCCAGAACCGGTAGACCACCGCGGCCGGCTATTTTCACTGTTATCCATTCGTTTTGTGCCTCTAAGTTTAGTTTACTTGTGGTGCCTTACCTTGCCCCATTATTCATTCCAGTAATACTTTCACTCCACTCGTCTTATATTGATGTAGTATCTACGTTTTTATCCGTAACATTAGTGGTCATCTGCGAAATTTTCCTCTTTGACCCGTACTGCCATAATTATTCAATTTAAAATTGCGTAGTGTAACCTTTCATCCTTATTGTTTTTAGTATTAGCCAACCTTAACTCACCATAAAATCTTCTGACTAGATAACACTATACTCCGACCACTTCTCTTCCCCTAGTGCCAACCACGTCCAGTCTGAACCTTCTGATCTAGTTTTTCAAATTCTACAGTTTATACTTATTCTATCCTCTGATTTCTAGAAAATTAGTCCTATTGTCTATCCCAGACAATCCCCTCCTAGACGTCCTGAAAACTGCATCGGATACACTTGTTTAAGGTGGATATATTTTGCATACCGCCTGTAAAATTACGTGTCTCAATTTCAATGGAACCCATTGTCTTGGGCCTCATTTGATTAAGCTGCAAGCAGATTTGCAATCTACGGCACTGCAGCCCAATGTCTTACTTGTAGGACGGACGGTATTGGATATTAGCGTGCAACCATTAATTTCAGCTGATTAGAGACTGTTCTTGAATATGGTACTGGGCGAGCTTCGGGCTGTACTAACATTTGTGCCTACAGTGTAACTGAGTACAAGATGTTAAGTAAGAACCTTGCTGATCGTACTAGCACTTCTCTAAACCGTTATGATATTTCTCGTACAGTTAACAGGGATTTACTCATAATACAAGATGAAACCAAATTCCCCCGAGTAAACTACTGATGAAATTCTGCTGAGCGTTTTAGTACAAGCGACTTGTGGTCTCCCGTGGCTCGTAACAGAGTAATAATGTGATAACGATTTGTTTGGTTTGCCATACCAATTACCTGTCTTTTGGCGGTAATATTCTCACAATCGTCAAAAGGCCGGTAGTAAACTACCACCACAAATCCGAGGTGCCTATATACAGATACAAAAGTACTGTGATGTATCAGGTGTTTATAATTAAACTGCGTCTACCCACAATGGTCCAGAATGCGAAACTTGGCAGATATTCTAATGAGTCAGTGCGGAATTGACTTACGCTGGAAAAAAGTTAGTTCCAACTTTGGCCACCAGGTGCAAATCTGCCACTGCGATTGCAAGAAAGATGTGTATAAATGTTTCCATATGTGAAGGATTAGGAACGGGACGTGGGTAGAAAATGTCCAAAAGTGAGAAAGGCGTAATGTTGATTTTATTATTAACCGCCGCGTACACAGTTTGTCGGAAAGAGCACCGGAGACATCGACGAGATGCTGCATCCGTTTAACGACGTGACCGACAGTTCCGGTGGAATTTGAGCAACGTGTTCTTATATAATGGCCTTCAGACCAGGTAGGGATCGAACGTGTCCCTGTTAAATGTCTTCTCTTAGATATCCTCAGAGCCAAAACTCACATTGATTCAGATCAGGTAATCCTGCAGGCCATGCATCTGGAAAACCTGTGGAGGCAACCCGTTCGTGGAAGATTGCATCAAGCAGATATTTAGCTGGACGCGCGACTTTAAGAGCTGCCTCATCTCGCATGAAAATAGTGGTTTCTACACAGTTGCCCTCTTCCAAAGCTGGAATCACTTGCTTTAGAATGAGGCCTCGATAACGTGCGGACGCCAGGGTACATCTGAAACGCCCTATAGGTATTTTCCTTTCAAAGAAAAACAGACAGAGAATAAAGGTGCAGCCGGCCGCTGTGGCCGAGCGGTTCCAGGCGCTGCAGTCTGGAACAGCGCGGCCGCTACGGTAACAGGTTCGAATCCTGCCTCGTGAATGGATGTGTGTGATGTCCTTCGGTTAGTTAGGTTTAAGTAGTTCTAAGTTATAGGGGACTTATGACCTCAGATGTGAAGTCCCATAGTGCTCAGATCCATTTGAACCATTTGAATGAAGGTGCATGTGAATCTACACCACACAGCCACATACGGCGAGTGCAGTAGCTTTTCGTGCACAGCACACGGTTACACAGTACTTCCAGATTCGGCAGCTCTATGCATTGTATAGTGTAAAATGCGCCTCGTCACTCCTTAGAATATTATAATGAAGACAGTAAATGTTCTCGAAAGAACAGATACCATTGATGACCGTGCAGCTTCTCTAGAATAAATGATAATTAATCGAAACCCTGAGCTGCCGACAGGTGTTGTTAATATACCTCGATGGGGACAGCTGAAAATGTGTGCCTCGACAGGGACTCGAACCCGGTATCTCCTGCTTATCCATCGAGGTATATCAACAACACCTGTCGGCAGCTGGGTGTTTCAATTAATTTCTGTTTATTCTAAAGAATCTACACGGTCATCAATGGTACCTGTTCTTTCCAGAACAGTTACTATCTACGTATATATAGCTAAAGGCTACCCAGCCATTGACCTTCGTCTGTGCGAAGGCGCAAGGTTGACCGAACTCTTGCGCGAGTAATGAGTGGATGGGCAAATATCTATTAGGTACATTACGTATGTAGATTGTGGACAGTTGGGAATGTGGGTCTCACGGTAAGCGTGCAAGGGATAAGTCCCTGCAGTCGCGCTATTCATCTGTGTCCTCGGACAGATGGATAGAGCGTCTGCCATGTAAGCAGGAGATCCCGGGGTCCAGTCCCGGTCGGGGCACACATTTTCAGCTGTCCCCACCGAGGTATATCAACAACACCTGTCGGCAGCTGAGGGTTACAATTAATTGTCATTTATTCCATGTAATATACTCCGCCCAATTGTCATCAGTTTCGATCAGCGCCAAAAACTGAAGAGAAGTTAAGGACGTCGCTGCAGATTGTGAGATTTCAGTTGCTGTACCGTCTGGATCTCGTACCAATTTAAATAGACTGCAAAAGTTTCCTTAATGTTGACCATGAGACGGACAATTCTCGTGACACTGTACGAGCACTAGCGCTATCCGAGGCACTTGCTGCATAGTTACCTACAGCAGCAGCAACCTCGTCAGTAACTTTCACCGGGATAACACACCTCCCTCTTCCAGGTGTCACACAAAGTTCACCCGTGTTTCGGGTTTCAGTATCATATTCTTGAAACCATTTAACGACATCGGGTCTCTCCTCAGATATTTCAGTCACTAATACTATGTCAATGCGGCACTGTAATTGCCGTCGTTCACATACAAGTTTCAGTAACAACGCACACTATCTCTTCTCGACAGCCGTACTGTTCACTCACGTCATGGCTTGTCAGATGACAGCGTGGATGTCACACCGTCATATGAAAAGTGTACAGCTCCAGATTTGCACCTGGTGGACACGGTTCGAACTAATTTTTCCAACGTAATTCGGTTCCAGGTTAACGCATTAGAATACCTATCAAGTTTCGCTGCCATACAGTAGTTACAGTCCGCACTGGACCTCCACGAGTCGCTGCACTTTAGTTATAACCACTCGGTAGCTGCCTTCGCTGCGGGGAGGGAGCACCTCGGCGTAGCTTCGTTGCGCTGCTCTTCCATTACGTTTAGTAAACCCATATACGAGGTGAATATCGGCCAACTCTCCATCTATCCATGTATAACTGTTAACGATTACTCGATAAAGCAAACTATAGACCCGGTCGTAGTGGGAACAAAATTGGTCACGTGCCTAGGTGCAGCCACGGTTCACTTTAACGTAGTTCACACGTTGTTATCTCGCGGTGCAAGCGCGGAAAACGGTCAGCGGAAGTGCCTTGGCGGGCAGAAGCTACGGCTTGCTGTAATGGAATGTAATTCGTTAACGATGGGAATGACAAAGCGGTGGTACTGCTGACGGAAGAAAAGGTGACGAAAGATGCAATTAACATATTAAAGTTGAATAAATCACTGGTGTGAAAATTACGGCAGGAGAGATACGATGCCATCACGAAGAGATTTACTATTGAAATTTCGGGACAGCACTTTTCCGGAAGAGTCGGGCAGCATATTACTTCCCCCCAAATACATCTCGCGTATTGAAGACGAGAAGAAAATTGGAGAAATTAGAGCCAATACAGAGACTTACCGACAATCTTGCTTAGCACGCACTATTCGCGAGTGGAACA
This sequence comes from Schistocerca cancellata, assembly GCF_023864275.1. NCBI lineage: Eukaryota > Metazoa > Arthropoda > Insecta > Orthoptera > Acrididae > Schistocerca > Schistocerca cancellata. The sequence continues at coordinate 655,703,780 of NC_064627.1, forward strand.
GATAGGGATCAGATAGTGGTACAGAAAGTACCCTCCACCGCACACCATTTGGTGGCTTGCGGAGTATGATGTAAATGTGGAAGTATGGGATTCATGTATGTAGAACAAACAAAAAGAAGCAAAGTACACACAATACCTACCTCTCTGGCGATATGGATTAATGTTCTTTTAGATAGCATTTTCTACGGTATTATGAACAAAACCAAGAAATACCGTGCGAAAAGGGTGTCCATTTCGTGGTGCAGAACTGGACGTCAAACCAACATAAAAAACTTTGAGAAAATGATGTTTTGTTATGGGATTTGATTTCGACATGTGTTTAAATAAACGAATTATCATGTGCGATCGAACGAAATAGTTTCATAAAAGGCGCCTTACATAAGATTCATACAGGAAAAGGAAGCATAAGAATTAAAGTGGGCATTGCGTTATTCAGGTGAAGCGTGAATTCATCCACTTTACACTGTGAATAAATGTTTACAAAATGGTAGTGAGTGTATGGAGTAGTATGAAAGAAATGTGCTCTCCACTATGTAGCACTTGCGCTATGCAGAGCACTTTACGTGTAGACACATGGCGTGTGAGAGCTCTCCACTTCTCAGAATACTGGAGAGTACCAGTACGATGTCAACTACTTCTGCTCCCAGCGTCTAGGAAGTAAGCACGACGTACAGAAAATAGCCACAGTCATGCGCAACCTACCTCGAATACAATTTTGCAATATTTAACAACTTAAAATACGAACTATCTCTTTCTACAAGCTGTGGTAAGTTACAGTCTCAACGGCTCTACAAAAAGGTAACTGTCAACAGGGTTGACTAGCATAACTTGAGGCTCGCCCAGAGGATTCTACCTCGCACTCAACTGGGTTGCGTAACGTGTCGCGTTTCGGTAAAACGTCATATCAGTACTGACAAATCTATTTGCAGGTGGATGTTAGTTTATGGAATTTTAAAAGTGGACATGTGGACGTTAAATAATTTGTAGGTGCTATTTATCTGATTTTAAACGTTGTCTTTGTTGTCTTCGGAGTATTATCGTTGTCTCTAGATTTTCCAGTACGAGGAAATCTGAAACTTTCAAGGATTGTAAAAGGGGCGCAGCCCCGAATCCTTCCGCGGTCAGAAAAATGGTACCGAATCCTCTCAAGCCCGCAAGGGTCTGTAAAACGATGGAACCGAATCCTCCCGTTTGAAGCAGGTAGCATTTATAAACGTTATGAATACTCCAAGCACGCGAAGGAAAGCATATGAAGGTACAGTAGAAGACTTAAATTTTTTCGCGTGTATTGTGTGTTTAAAAGCATTCTCTTTTATCTTATTGAGTGTAGTCCGGCCGGCACAGCGCTAGCTACTAAGTCCCGTTCAGAGTCACGTGAATCAATATTTTTTGTTTAAAACATGGGAGGGGTAGGGGAACGAGGTAAGGAACATGGTAGAGATAATTATATTATTGTCTATAATACAACATACAGTGTATCAGTTTGGGAGGATTCGGTCCTGTTACCTGCTTACCTACCTGGTGTGCACACGTATTGCCCGAACTCTTACGGCACTCGGTAAAATTGTCTGTCGCGAGTAATGAGTGTAATGAGGCAGGGACACTACGAATGCAGTGCTTGAATATTAAGTTGGGAATGTGGGTCTCACAGGGAGCGTGCAAGGGACAAGTCGCTGCAGCCGCACTACCCTCTGTGCCCTCGGTGGCTCAGATGGATACAGCGTCTGCCATGAAAGCAGGAGATCCCGGGTTCGAGTCCTGATCGGGGCACATATATTCAACTGTCTCCGTTGATGCATGTCAACGCCTATCGGCAGCGTAGAGTCTCGATTTAATTATCATTTCGTTGTTCCTATTCACACCAAGTATAAGTAGTAATGCAGAGAATATGAAATTTACGTGCAAATATTTCTGTATGAGGTTATTGTCTTACAAATGGCCGCGCGGGGTAGCGGCGCTGTCTCCAGCGTCTTGTCACAGACCGGGCGGCTCCACTCGTCGGAGGTTCGTGTCCTCCCTCGGGCATGGCTGTGTGTGTCGTCCTTAGCGTAAGTTAGCTTAAGTTAGATTAAAATAGTGTGTAAGCCTAGGGACCGATGACCTCAGCAGTTTGGTCCCATAACACCTTACCACAAATTTCCAAAATTTTCTTACAAATGAAGTTATCAATACTACCGGCGTCAGTTCATAACGTGCATTAGGCTTGATTTCATCACAGCTGGGTACGAGCTCAGTTCTGCTCCCTGTGTCGAGGACGTAAACACGATGGTGGTGCTATAATTACCCTTTCTTCAGTTCGCTTTGTCAGGTAATACAATTAACACTGTCTGATAAACAAATCCGAGACAGAACCGAGCAATGAATAGGATGAAAGCTTTCGCACGGAAGCAAAAGTGAGCTTCACTGCTGTCGGCAGCAAGCGCCGTGTGTGAGTAAAACAAGTTTTTTTCCGAAGAACACGCCGCATACCGACGACATTTCTCCTGTTCTGCAGATATTATCAGTGCAATACAGACACTAACATAAACGAGGGATGACATCAAATGAAATGATAAAGAGTGATAAGCAAAGTAGCTTGTTGATTCGGTTGGAAGCGGTGACCTCTCTAAAGGTCTGTCTGTCCAGCAAGTATTTGTCATCATTCGCTGTCAGGTTCACTTCTTCCAATTACTGCGTACCTACCATACGACTTCGTGATTCTACAAACATGGTAGTGCATCGTCATAACCAAACTGACATCTTGGCTCGTCTCTGAACCTCGCCAACAACTACGTGCTGTGCACTCACAATATCGTTGCTGGTATCGATTCTGCTCGCACTATATTTGGCTCTGGCAATTCTTGAGAGAGAAGAGGATGCTGGGCCGAGAGTGTGCGCCCATGAGCATCCGCGGATGGCCTGTATTTCGGGACTCGGCTTGTGATAGGGGAGTGACAGGCTCGCAGAAGTGGCAATGGGAGGTCCGTTTTGATAGAGGACGTGTTAGCGCTCCACATGGTCAAAAATTGCTCTGTAACGACCATGGGTCTCTTATATCGAAATATTAGGTTCGTGGGTAAGTTCGCAGTCAACGGCCTTGCCGCAGTGGTAACACCCGTTCCCGACAGATCACCGAAGATAAGTACTGTCGAACATGCCAGGCACTCGGATGGGTTCTGCCGAGCGCTGTTGACAAGCGGTGTGCCCCCACCCCTTGTGAGGCCAACTGAGGAGCCACTTGACTGAGAAGTAGCGGCTCCAGTCACGAAAACTGACAACGGCCGGGAAATTGGTGTGCTGACCACTTGACCCTCCACCCCCGCATCCAGTGATGCCTATCGGCTGAGGGTAACACGGCGGTCTGTCAGTACTGTTGGGTCTTCCCAGACCTATTCGGATTAGCGTTTTTATTTTGCTTTCTGGCATTCCGATTGCTAGGGTTTATTTATCGATAGTAATTTTTTATTTTTCAGCTTACATTCCATTCAGAAAGCTGTTGCACTCAGCTACTGTTATATTGACTTGTAAATAATAGATTTCAGCTATCAGACGTCCTTTATAAATTTTATTGGCAAATCTAGATTTCAGCTAGAAACTAACCCTTCTCATTGCACTATCATTTTTGATCAATGCATGTAATACCTGTTGGTCGGGCTTCATCCACAGTTCATTGAAGACTAGATCTAGATCTGGCAATAAAATTTATAAAGAACGACTGATAGCTGAAATCTGTTGTTTACAATTTTTTTATTTGTAGTTCACTGTTACTGTTTGAGTTTACATATTGTCATTTTATATTTGGAGATAGTGAGTGGAGCTGCAGGCGCTAGAAAATGGAGTACCAAATGGAAAAATCGGACTATTTCCAACATATTTTTCTGTTTGAGTTCAGTAGAACGGTGACAGCAGCGGAGGCAGCCAGAAACATATGCGCCCTTGATGAGGATAATACCACTGGACAGAGCACACAAGAAAATGGCTTTCTAATTTTAAGGAGCATCTTTCTGACAGTAGCGACCCTCCACCTTCAGGAAGACTTTGGGGTTTGATGAAGATCTTTTAAATTCATTAATTCCCTCTGATCCACGTCTTTCTACTCGAGAACAGGCAAATGTTATGAATTATGATCATTCCCCCACAGTGCTACATTTTCATGTAGAAATCGGGTGTACGGCACCGCATGCTCTAAGCCAAAATGAGAAACATCAGCGGGTGACAGTATGTGCATCTCTGGTTGCTGGTCATCCTGTATTGCTACTGGTGACGAGAAACGGTGTCTCTATTTTAACAGAAGGAAACAAATGGAATGGCTGAGCCCAAAAAAAGCATCAACTCCCGGTTCAAAGACCTGCGCGCAACCACAAATGATAACATTATGTATCTGGTAGAACAGCGACTATGTGGTCAACTTCCAATTACTCCCACGAGGTGTAAGCATCGCTGCTGGTATTTATTGTGAACAACTGAAACATCTTGCAAACGAAATTCAAGAACAAAGACCAGGATGACTGCGTGAAGTGAAAATACTCCACGATAGCGCCCGCTCGCATTCTGCTAGACTGACATAAAAGACCATACAGGACATGGGGTGGGAAGTCATTCCGCAACCACCTTATTCACCTGGTATTACGTCCTCAGATTTTCATCATTTCCGCTCTCTATCGAGCAACCTTGAAGGAACTTTCTTTCCAGATAAAAATGTGCTCCGAACATGACGAGTGCTTCGTCTCAAATCCACTTGATTTCTAGAGTCTTGCAATCAAAAAGTTAGCCTGCCTTGGCAAACTGTTATAATTAGCGAAGGAGAATGTACGGGGCGGGGCAAATAAAAGCGATCCGGAGGAGTTGATACGACTGGACGTGAAGCTGCTCACAGCACTTGTACGCCCTTCACATGACCCACGCCGGTTCAGAGCGCAGTTGGGCTGTCAGTATGATTTCGTCCCTTGTTTATTTTCGTGTCTGTATTGCACTGACAATATTTGCAGAACAGGACAAATGCTCAACGTATGCGATGTGCTCTTTGCAAAGAAAGTAGTTTTATTGACGCACGGCGCTTGCTGCAAAGGGGCGATGGTACTCACAGTGGAGTAGCAGGTGTTCGTTCTGGAAAGTTACGTGGCAACAAAGTCTTGGGAACGGTATAGTCAGTTGTTTCCTGAGAAGTTAGACGGTGTCAAAGTGGTTTCAAAGAGTGCCATGTCAGGCTTAGTCTGAAAATTGCGTCAGACGGGATCAATTTCCAACAAGTCAAAAAACATTCAGAAACGTACCTGCGCACTTGAAAATGTTGCTGCAGTTCACCAGAAAATATTTCACGGTCTTACCAGGTCAATCCGACGCCTGTCGCAAGAGACCGGCATATCACGTCGATCATGCGAACGAATACTCCTCCTGAACCTGTACACGCATCCCTACCGAGTGTCTGTTTTTGATGCGTTGAGTATGCTTCTCAGCCCCTCCAGTTTTGTGAGTGGCTGTTCAGTGAGGTAGCAGTGAGTGGCTTGGACATGGATCTGTTCTTTACGTCTGATGAAACCCGGTTTCACATGACTGGTTACGTCAACTCAGAGAATCACACGTTCTGGGCAGCGGAGAATCAGCCCAACTTCCAAGAAACACCATTGCATGTTTAGAAGGTTGAAGTTTGGTATGCATCGTCTGCACGCCTCATTATGGTTACATCTTCTTTCATCAGACGCTGCCTTCGGCGCGTTACATTACCCATTTTGAAATCATTTGTGGCAGATTAACGATGGAGGAAAAGCCGGTCGGTGTGGCCGTGCGGTTTTAGGCGCTACAGTCTGGAGCCGAGAGCCCGCTACGGTCGCAGGTTCGAATCCTGCCTCGGGCATGGATGTGTGTGATGTCCTTAGGTTAGTTAGGTTTAATTAGTTCTACGTTCTAGGCGACTGATGACCTCAGCAGTTAAGTAGCATACTGCTCAAAGCCATTTGAACCATTTTTGATGGAGGAAAAGGCCTCTGTCTACCCATACAGCCGGCTGAACCGTGGAGAACACTGATACAATCAAACGGTTGAAATGGTTCTAAGCGCTATGGAACTTAACATCTGAGGTCACCCGTCCCCGAGACTTAGAACTACTTAAAACTGACTAACCTAAGGACATTACACATATCGATGGCCGAGGCAGGATTAGAACCTGTGACCGTAGCAGCAGCGCGGTTCCAGACTGAGCGCCCGTAACTGCTCGGCCACAGCGGTCGGCTATTTATATAATCTTCACGCCTGCAAGAGATGTTAGGAGACCCCAGTCTGGTCGGAGCCCTAGCTGGCCACTCAGATTATGTGATCTGTTACGATAGTGTGGGGAGTCTCAAATCTAAGGTGTATCGCAAGAACCCTCACAGTCGTCAGGAACTGCAACAGAATATTTCGGATGAGACTGCAGCAATTCCAGCACTCCAGCCTCGATCCACCTTCAGCAACTCGCTGACCAGGTCCCAGAAGTGCCAAGAGACGAGACGTGGTCACTTTCAACACCTGCTATTGTTAGATTAGTACTGTATTTTCTTTCTTCTGCTGTGTTTCTTTGTACCCTGGAATTCTATTCCCCGGGCCAGTTCTATTTGCTCCACCCTGTGTTTTTAATGACTAGGGTCTCTGTTACACGTATCTACCAACTCGTGCACCAACCTTATATTTGGAACATATTCGTGAACAGTCTACGAAATTTTGTTGGTGGATTTGTGGTTCACCCTGTGTGGAACACATAATTATATACAAATCCTTTGGGTTTTGAAGTTGTATGATTTACACAGCCCTAAAGATGGCATAATGAATATGGATCTAAACAGTTTACGTGATAAACAAACTCACAGCTCTACAGAGGAGCAAAGAAGAAGGAACATGGGGGTGGGCTTGGGGGTTTAGGGAGGACGCAATATTTAAACAAGCGGCAGTCCCTTTGGGGCGGCCGCGCCGCTTGAGCTTCGCCTCGCCGCGCCGCGCCTTCCGACAGGAATTTCAATTTTACTAAGTGCTCGAACGGGCGCCTGGCGCGCGCCTTGACCGCCTGCCTGATGTTATTAGTGGGGCGGCGCGGCGCGGCGGCACAAGGCGATATTTCCGGCCGGCGCCGGCGGCAGAGTCTTTTAATTACTGCCTCCCCCCGCCGAACACCTGGCCGCCGCGCCACCCCCACGGTGCCGGCGCCGCTGCCGCTGCCGGCCGATCAAACTTTACGAGCGCCTGCCTGCCTGCCTGTGAGAAACGCCCAGCCACGCCACAGCGCCGTCAAAACAAGGCGTCCCGCCCCCGCAGCCCGCCTCCTCATAACTGGTTTATTTTTCCCTCCCACGCTCTGCCCCCGCAGTTAAAGTTGGCCCGCGCTCCCGCTCGCCCTTTCTTGAGAGCACGTCGTAAGGGCTCCGGCGATGATTCGGTCCTCTGTATGGAAGCGGCGACGCCTCCAATCGATATCTCCTATCACCCTCCCAGCGCCCTCTGGTTGGCTTCTCTCAGAACGAAATCTGCAGTTCCGCGAAGTGCTGTGCTTTCATAAGGGGTGCGTGACTGTTGACTTGTAGACAGCATGCGTATTTACATTCGACCTATTCATCTGTAGACTATTCTCTGATAGTAAAGATTCTAATAGGAGGGGGCGTGGGGATGGGGAAGAGGGTCTTATAAATGTGTGGAACGGCACTGTGTATTACTTATGATACACTGCTTTGCAAGACTTACGGACGAGATAATGTTGTTGTTGTTGTTGTGGTCTTCAGTCCTGAGACTGGTTTGATGCAGCTCTCCATGCTACTCTATCCTGTGCAAGCTTCTTCATCTCCCAGTACCTACTGCAGCCTACATCCTTCAGAATCTGCTTAGTGTATTCATCTCTTGGTCTCCCTCTACGATTGTTACCCTCCACGCTGCCCTCCAATACTAAATTGGTGATCCCTAGATGTCTCAGAACATGTCCTACCAACCGATCCCTTCTTCTAGTGAAGTTGTGCCACAAATTCCTCTACTCCCCAGTTCCATTCAATACCTCCTCATTAGTTACACGATCTACCCATCTAATCTTCAGCATTCTTCTGTAGCACCACATTTCGGAAGCTTCTATTCTCTTCTTGTCTAAACTATTAATCGTCCATGTTTCACTTCCATAAGTGGCTACACTCCATACAAATACTTTCAGAAACGACTTCCTGACATTTAAATCTATTCTCGATGTTAACAAATTTTTATTCTTCAGAAACGTTTTCCTTGCCATTGCCAGTCTACATTTTATAACCTCTCTACTTCGACCATCGTCAGTTATTTTGCTCCCCAAATAGCAAAACTCCTTTACTACTTTAAGTGTCTCATTGCCTAATCTAATTCCCTCAGCATCACCTGACTTAATTCGACTACATTCCATTATCCTCGTTTTACTTTTGTTGATGTTCATCTTATACCCTCCTTTCAAGGCACTGACCATTCCGTTCAGCTGCGCTTCCAAGTCCTTTCCTATCTCCGACAGAATTACAATGTCATCGGCGAACCTCAAAGTTTCTATTTCTTCTCCTTGGATTTTAATACCTACTCCGAACTTTTCTTTTGTTTCCTTTATTGCTTGCTCAATATACAGATTCAATGACATCGGGGATAGGCTACAACCCTGTCTCACTCCCTTCCCAACCACTGCTTCCCCTTCATACCCCTCGACTCTTATAACTGCCATCTGCTTTCTGTACAAATTGTAAATAGCCTTTCGCTCCCTGTATTTTACCCCTGCCACCTTCAGAATTTGAAAGAGAGTATTCCAATCAACATTGTCAAAAGCTTTCTCTAAGTCTACAAATGCTAGAAACATAGGTTTGCCTTTCCTTAATCTTTCTTCTAAGATGAGTCGTAGGGTCAGTATTGCCTCGCGTGTTCCAACGAGATAGATAAACTACTGTAACTCGGTGGAAATCAATGAAAGTGAATGAACATGGTCTCCCAGCTATGCAGTGAAAGTTGTAAGTCCCTTGGCGTTAGGTCAGCGTGATTGTAGCACACGAGGCAGGTGAAGCAACGGGAGAAGACACTGTGTGTCCATTAGCGACCAGGTTCACTGTGATGTTCTCCATTACAACATGGCGCGGAGACAACATTTGGATGACTTCACACGGCGGAGAATCGTCGCGAAACTGGAAATAGGACAAAGTGTGATGAGTGTAGCACAGGAGTTTTGTATTCACAGCATTGTTTCGCACGCATGGGTAGCGTTTCGAAACATAGGCACTGCTGCCAGAAGGGGAGAAACTGATCGGCGACGGTCAGCTACAGCAGAAGGTGGCCGCTACGTTATGCAGCAAGTGGGAAGGGGCCCACGTCAAACAGCGGGGACAATTGTTACTACATTTAACAGCACAGCAAGGCACGCAGTACAACCATAGCGGCACGGCGACTGAATGAGGACGACCTCTTTGCCGCACGATCAGTAGATTGTGTTTCATTTATATGAATGAGAGGTATCTGTTCTTTGATAAATTCGCTACGATGGGCAATGAATCCGCCACATTCGGGCCGATGCACAGTTCGACCTCATGCGGGAATTTCAAATTAGCGAGCGTGGAGAACTTGGACGGGAACTGTGGATAGTTGGAGCTAGGTAGGAATGTAGGTCGACCGACAAGGGTGCCAAGACAGCAGGCACAATTGCGATAATCACCGTGTCCGGGTGACGCAGTGGTTAACGTAACAGCCTAGTAAGCGAGAGTTCCCTGGCTCGAATCCCGGTGTGGCATACATTTTCACTCTTTGCTGCTGGTTCTTCATGAAGTCCCGATGCAGCTGACATCAGTAGTTCCCTTTCCTTTCTCCTCCCTCCACCTCCAATGTACGTAGTAGTTTGCGTTTCGTTGATACACGCGCATCGGCGGCGCGGTCTGCAAAGTGCCAAAACCATAAGGAGTGGACCAGCGAAGAGTGAGGTCTCGTACTCTCCACGTACCTATACATAGCGGGAGGTGACAACACTTAACGCATCTAGGAACATTGTCGAGCATGAACGTTTTGGTGGTTCAGATATTACGGTGGGGGTTGTCATAATATTGCAAGGGTTTACTGACCTCCATATCTTTGAACACGGTACACTCACACGTCAACGTTATTGTGACACTGTACTCTACCCCTATGTGCGCCTTTTGACGGGTTCATTTACCCCTGATTTCATTTTCTTATGAGTGACAATGCGCTGCCGAGTTGAACAGAGCGGGTGGAGGAGCTCCTGGAAAGTGAGGACATTCGGCGAATGTACTGCACGCCCGTACTCCGACTTAAATCCCATCGAGCATATGTGGAGTGCGTTGGGAAGACTTATTGGAGGGCGTCCGCATGCACCATGCGTTACCTGAGTATTGGCACATCCAACCGCAAGAACTCCTTACCAACAATGTGGCCAATATGGGAGCACGTAGCAGGGCATGCTTTACCGCACTTCGTGATCACACACAGTATTGAGAACTATGTCCCGCCTTTTGCTATGCCCAGGGGACCATTATAAATCGCCGTGCCTACAGTGCAATTACTGTCTTTCAATAAAATGATCGTTTCTGTTCGTCTCATTGCGTCTTTCTTTCAGTTAACTTCTGTACCCTTGTGTGGCAGTTCTTTCTATGTATGGTCCAAGTTTTACCTAGCTACTTTACTTGGCAGTGACCCATCATACGAAAGTTACTTTCGTCCTTAAGTTTTGCACAGCAGCAAACTCAATTCCAATGATGAAATTTGGAAATACCGTCGGCAGCTGCCACTCTGAGCAATAGTAACGCAAGAATTGTGATCTTTATTATACGAGTAATATAATAGCCGACGTCTAAGCACAATCCCACGACGTACTGAATACAGGTGCCTTTGGTGTGTAAAGAGATTTGCAATTTTTTTCTGTAGCCATTCTCTCACTGTTGTCATGAGTAAAGGTGGCGATTTAACGAACTTCGTTAATGTGATCATTCGATCATCACACATATACACGCATACGCATACACGCACACACACACACACACACACACACACACACACACACACACACGCACACGCACACGCACGCATACACACACACACACACACACACACACACACACACACACACACACACTGTGAACAACAGATTTTTCTAGGTGTCATACACACGGAGATGTCCCAACGACCGATTTGTCCAGGCGTTTAAGAAGAAGTAATGAAATATTTAATTAAAGTTGAATCCAAGTACAGATTCGAACTGTATAAGAGGTTACGATACAAATGACCGCAGTCACGGGATGAATGCGTCCATACCCATTGAAATGGGAAATTTGGTACACAAATTTTCCCCGAGAAAGCAATGTTGCCCGTGGTTCCAGACAGACGTGTTGTCAAAGAAAAGCATCACACGATGGCAAGGTTTCGATAATTTTTAGATTACTAGAAAACCAATTTAGTAAAATAGCCCCAGGATGGCGTAGCCATTTGAAAGGGAGAAAGGAGCCATTAGCGTTCAAACTTGCATTCCGATCACGCCTTCGTGGAAGAATACCTTTCCCCCGTCTCTCGACTAGTACCACTGTGACCTACTCAACATAAAAAACCTAAGTCCCACCTTGTACAGAGCGGTAAAAGAGCAGGAGAAGTCAGCGTAACCTCACCTGTGTGCTTGGCTGCGTGGACCGTGATTTGCAAGGATGATATATGGAATGAGGAAACAAAACCTCCAGCTGGAGTGTGCGACTTCGCACACTCCAGCTGCACTATCAAACAGTATCTTTTCGAATTCCGTTGGTTTCGGTTCATCATGCAGAGTGGCGTGCAAAGTATGCCGCCATCTTGGTTGCACCTGTGCTGAAATCATTACCTCTGAAATACGACGTTTACGAGGAACGTACGATAGGAATCCAGTGGCACGTCAAGCAGATGCACGAGATTTCTGCAATCGCGATAGTAGCTCACGCTCGCATCCGGTTCCGCAAGCAGCACACCGCCAATACGCCGAGACTTCGTTGGTGAGCTACGTCCACTTGCGCCCACGCCCTCGTAATTGTCTCTATTATTTTCGTGGCTCATTGACTGCTAATCTATATTTTTCGAATTGCTGCTCTCTCGAAACATCTAACAGTTTTCCTCTAGGGCTGGAATGGGCTCTCATCGTTATCTTCTGTGCGAGATTTTGTGTTCTCTTCCCGTGCATAGTTGCTTAGGATAAAGTCCCGCCTTCTGTCTCTAGACGGGCCATCCTCTGCCGACGGCGTCGTCGGATGTGGTAAGGAGTGGGACGTGGTTGGCACAGGCCTCTCCCGGTCGCTGTCGGGTTTCTTGACCTAGGAACCGCTACTATGTTTTTTGTGGATATGTACCGCTCTTATAGTGTTTCTATTCGTTGCAGATATGACAGTAAAACTAATTTGTATATTAATTGATTTAGAGAGATCCGCTTCGGTTCTTCTGATATTTATGTAAACCACGGACGATTTCTAGATTATAAAATCTCATCTTCAGATGTAAGAAATTATACTATATGGTTGGCGTTCCTACCGTGCTGCTGCTCAGCTGCGAATCGTTTCCGCCAACAGAGAGTGATTGGAACTCTTGCACTGACTGGCCCGACCCAATATTATGTATTTCCAATTACTATAATTCCATACTCCTGAAGAAGAGATTTTAAAATCTCGAAACCGGTCGCGGTTTAAATAAATATTAGTACAACTGAAGCGGATCTCTCTAAATTAATTATCACGCCCCTCAGTTCTAGATGCCCTGCGTACCAAACCTTGTGATATGTATGTGCAGTAGGGACTACGTATGTATATTATGTTGTCAAATGGAGTTTTTTTTTGGTATATGTGAATCAAATAAAATTTTCGTGATGAGTATATCATTCATCTGAAATCCATCCGAATCTTTAATCAGTTGATGGGCTATTGAGACAAGTTTTTCATGAATAAACTTCGGCATGATTTTACGATACTATTGCTGAATGATTAAAACTAATACAATGTTATCCGCTACAGTTTTATGAAGAGAGCATTATTAGATGCAGTCCAGGATGTGTGGGACATTAGATTAAATCAGAAGCCTGCCAGAATATATTATTTCATTAATATTATACTGTTTAAAATGGCACTCCTTCCTAGGAACAATACAATGGATGTTCGGAAATTCCCGTTACAAACTTTTGGACTTGTGGAGCGGAGTGAGTACATGATATTTTGAATAGGAATCCATGTCCAGAAACATACTGCCGTTTGAAAACATGTTTGCTAGGTAGGTTTTAAACAGCGTAATTATGGTGGTGGTTGCTTACGTCGGACTGACTGCTGTCATTTGAAGTCAGTCCTACCTTTCTGACCTGGTTCGAGCCTCATTCACGTGTGTGTAGGAGTTAGAGCAACATGGTTCAGTAGACGTTAGCAGCATACACCGACATGACCCTTCTGTATAGCGGAGCATAGGGTAATGGAACAGCTGCTTGATCTTTATCAAGATCGCTCTGCACAATGTCCGACTGCATCGCATACCCTTTTGGTCATAATTATGCAACGGCTTCGAGAAAGGGATACCTTTCCCTACAGCAGACGTGACTGTGATGCTTCAAGGAGACGTCGCATACCCAAATTTAAAGGATCCGTACTGCATACGAGGTGCATTCAAGTTCTAAGGCCTCCGATTTTTTATCTCCGGACTGGAAAGAGATAGAAACATCTGCATTGTTTTAAAATGAGGCCGCGTTCATTGTCAATACGTCCCAGAGATGGCAGCACCGTACGGCAGATGGAATTTTACCGCCAGCGGCGAGAATGAGAACTGTTTTAATTACTTAAAATGGCGACGTTTTCCTTACTTGAACAGGGTGGAATCAATCGTTTTCTGAATTTGCGTGGTGTGAAACCAATTGAAATTCATCGACAGTTGAAGGTGACATGTAGTGATGGAGTTATGGATGCGTCGAAAGTGCGTTCGTGGGTGCGACAGTTTAATGAAGGCAGAACATCGTGTGACAACAAACAGAAACAACCTCGGGCTCGCACAAGCTAGTCTGACGACATGATCGAGAAAGTGGAGAGAATTGTTTTGGGGGATCGCCTCCAGAGTTGGCATTTCTGTGGGTTCTGTGCACACATTCCTGTATGACGACCTGAAAATGCGAAAAGTGTCATCCAGGTGGGTGCCACGAATGCTGACGGACGACCACATGGCTGCCCGTGTGGCATGTTGCCAAGCAATGTTGACGCGCAACGACAGCATGAATGGGACTTTCTTTTCGTCGGTTGTGACAATGGATGAGACGTGGATGCCATTTTTCAATCCAGAAACAAAGCGCCAGTCAGCTCAATGGAAGCACACAGATTCACCGCCACCAAAAAAATTTCGGGTAACCGCCAGTGCTGAAAAAATGATGGTGTCCATGTTCTGGGACAACGAGGGCGTAATCCTTACCCATTGCGTTCCAAAGGGCACTACGGTAACAGGTGCATCCTACGAGAATGTTTTGAAGAACAAATTCCTTCCTGCACTGCAACAAAAACGCCCGGGAAGGGCTGCACGTGTGCTGTTTCACCAAGACAACGCACCCGCACATCGAGCTAACGTTACGCAACAGTTTCTTCGTGATAACAACTTTGAAGTGATTCCTCATGCTCCCTACTCACCTGACCTGGCTCCTAGTGACTTTTGGCTTTTTCCAACAATGAAAGACACTCTCTGTGGCCGCACATTCACCAGCCGTGCTGCTATTGCCTCAGTGATTTTCCAGTGGTCAAAACAGACTCCTAAAGAAGCCTTCGCCGCTGCTATGGAATCATGGCGTCAGCGTTGTGAAAAATGTGTACGTCTGCAGGGCGATTACGTCGAGAAGTAACGCCAGTTTCATCGATTTCGGGTGAGTAGTTAATTAGGAAAAAAATCGGAGGCCTTAGAACTTGAATGCACCTCGTAATGTTGAAGCGAACACAGCAACGAGTACATGGGCAATTGCGCATGCAATGGATGTTATTCCCGGCACTGTCTGTTGTGGATGTTATGGATGACCAACAACCACATCCATACCACTTATAACACCCCATACCATCTCTATCACTCACACACACGCGAATGAGGCTCGGGAGGTAGGACAGACGCCAAATGACATCAACCAGTCCTACGTAATCACCACTCTCACATGCTTACGCTGTTGCAAACCTACTTAGCAAACATTTTTCAGACGTCAGTAGCATGGAAGCGACACATTTCCTGACATGGATTCCCGTTCCGATTATTAGGTGCTCACTCCCCCTACAAGTCCTAGGAGTTTGTAACGGGAATTTCCAAACACCCTGTAAAACAATCAATAATAACTTCTCAGCTTGCCACTATTGAATATCTATTGTACGTTCCGTTTTTTTCCTCAAACTGGTATTGAATTTATACGTCAGTCACTGGGAGAGCTAAGGTGAAACATTTTATGGGTGGTGAATGGGAGGAGGGCGAAGCTACCCTCCGCTACCTGGGTACTCCCTTGGTAACAACTGTTTTATTCACCCATTAAACCACACCTATCTCCAGCCCTATCGCAATGGGGCCGTCGGTAACCATGTCCACCCATGATTGTAGTTATTCAAATGACGCCTTGTGATCACACCCCAACAGGATTCTTCACTGAATACAGATCGACGCTAAGCTTGTATTCAGAGGATCAGGCTTCAATCTTTATTTAGCTTTTTTTGTGTTTACTTGACCCGACTCAAACGAGTCAGAGACCGCCCGGTATCCACTCGCCATCCGTATTCTACCCAAACCAAAACTTCTTTAATGCCGGCCGCGGTGGTCTAGTGGTTCTAGGCGCGCAGTCCGGAACCGCGGGACTGCTACGGTCGCAGGTTCGAATCCTGCCTCGGGCATGGATGTGTGTGATGTCCTTAGGTTAGTTAGGTTTAATTAGTTCTAAGTTCTAGGCGACTGATGACCTCAGAAGTTAAGTCGCATAGTGCTCAGAGCCATTTGAACCTTCTTTAATGACCTCGATACCAACGAGACTGCACATTTTCATCACTAACATTTTCTTCGACTTTCTGTCAAAAACGCCTCCTACGGACACAGAAACAGGTTTTTCATAAAAAGTGAATTCCAACAGCAGTACCACACGTACCACTGACCCAGACAGCTTCTCAGTGGTTTTATACACATAAGACGCCGCCTTCCTTCTATTATATCGTCAATGGTAGGTCTTGGAAGATCTATCGAACTGATGATTTTTCCCTTTGTGTAGTCGAGGATAAAATCAGAGTAGGTTACGGATTACTCCATAGTTTGTTAATATTATAATTGATATCGGGTACATTTCTTTGTCTTTTTGATATCTGTGTATTATACAATCAAATGTAAATGTCGTGTGACTAGGGCCTCCCGTCGAGGAGACCGTTCGCCGGGTGCACGTCTTTCGATTTGACGCCACTTCGGCGACTTGCACGTCGATGGGGATGAAATCGTGATGATTAGGACAACACAACACCCAGTCCCTGAGCGGAGAAAAATCTCCTACCCAGCCGGGAATCGAACCTGGGCTCTTAGGAATGACATTCTGTCGCGCTGATCACTCAGCTACCGGCGGCGGACTACAATCCAATGAAAGTTAGCAAACAGATTTCCCGTATGTTTCCATCTACGTTATTGCCTCTCATATGGAGGAAACCGTACGCAATTTCCCGGATTTTGGTTTTACTTCAGAGCCGTGCTGTGCGATATAAAACACCACCATTCTTCGTGCTCTTCTGTGTTTAGCACGCTTTTAAATTGTTAACAGGTTCTAGAGGAATATTCTTCCTTTCGAGAAGCTAAGTAAGTGCCCTGTTTCCCTATAGTACAGCTTTACAAATGTGCTTTGACTGATCTTTTCGCAGAACATTTTAACCGTTAATAAACTGTGAGCTTAATACAATAAATTGTAACGTAATTAGTTCCTGGAAAAGACCGATAACGGGCCAACCTGACATTTCAGCGTCGAGCGTTGATAGGATTTGTTCTTAATTAACTTTTCATTGGAAGTGCGTCACAGGAGAGATCAATGGAGTACGTCGCTTTGCAGCGAGGTACATTTACACGCACCGCTGAGCTGTGCGACTACCAGCAAAGCAGTTAAACAGAAAATATTTTATTTCAACATATTCCTAATTATTCCACTTAAGTGATATCCCTCTTCCACATTTAGCACAGAAACCTTTCAGTTTGGAAAAACAGTGTTGGTAGGTTGTAGTCACACATACAAAAGTGCTGTCTCTTCCAAACTAAGAACCGAAATATCTTAATCATGAAACCAACAAACGGTCTTAGTAGATTGTAGCCACACATATCAAAGTGGAAATTTTTCGTATTGTTTGAAGATCATCAGAGATTTACTACCATTAAGCAGCTAAAACAGGATTAAATACTCAATGCCATATTTTTCGGCCTTCGTTCCAGAGACATAAGTGACAAGCTACCAAAAGCTAATTGTAATTTTGTGACACTGTTACGATGTCTCCATTTCCGTCTTCATATGGAAGGTTTCTGGTTAACTTTTGTACAAGTAAGTAAGTACTAGGTGGAACTGATGTTACTAGAGAACTTTGGTACAGCTCCTCTCTAGTCTTACTGTTGGGGAAACATTGTACTAAATCTTGACCAGATAGAGAAACTGCATCAACCTCAATTCGTGTCTGCAGGTATACCGTTCACTAAAATTGTGTATAGGCTTGTCGTCGTCGTCGTCGTCGTCGTTGTTGTTGTCGTTACGGTCTTCAAGCCGAGGTTGGTCTGATGTAGCTTTCCACGCTACCCTACCCCGTGAAAGTCTCTTCTCTCCCAATAACTTCTGCAACCCAAATGCATTTGAACCTGTTTGCTGTACTCCTCTCGTGGTTTCCCTCTGCAGTTGTTATCCCCCACACTTCCCTGAAATACGAAACTGACGATTCTTTGATGTCTAGGAGTGTGTCCTTTCGATTGATTCCTTCTTTTATTTAAGTTATACCACAATTTTTTGCATCCCAATTCTTTTCAGTTTCTCCTCATTAATTAAGCGATCTACTCGTCTAATATCCAGCATTCTTGTGTAACACCGTAATTCTAAATCTTCTATTCTCTTCGTATATGGGCTGCTTCTCGCCCACGTTTCACTTCTGTGTAAGGCCACACTCCATGCAAATGCCTTCAGAAAAGATTTCACAACACTTAGATTCTATGCTAACAAATATCTCTTCTTCACAAGTTCTTTTATTGCAATGCCAGCGTCCATTTTTTATCCTCTCCACTTCGGCCGTAACTCATCTACTACTGTTAGTGTCTCATTTCCTGATCTAACTCCATCAGCATCGCCTAATTTAATTATAATACATTCCATCACCCTTGTTTTGCTTTCATCTTATATCTTCCTTTCAAGACACTACTTTCAGCTGCAGTTCGCAGTCCTTTGCTGTCTGTGACAGAATTACAATGTCATCGACAAACTTCAAAGCTTTTAGTTCTTCTCCCTGATCTTTAATTTCTTCTCCAGATTTTCCTTTGCCTTCCCTTACTGCTTGCTCCCTGTACAGATGAATAACATCGTGGATGGGCTGCCGCCTTGTCGCAGACCGTAGTCAACCCTTGCTTCCCTTTCATGCCCTTTGACTCTTGTAACTGTCATCTGGTTTCTGTAAAAGTTGTAAATAAACTTTCTTTCCCTGTATTTTACCGCTGCTACTTTCAGAATTTCCAAGAGTGTATTCCAGTCAACGTTTTCAAAAGCTTTCTCTAAGTCTACAAATGCTATAAAGGTAGGCTTTACTCTCCTTAACCGGTCTTGTAAGAGAAGTCGTAGGGTCAGTGTTACCTCAAGTGATCCAAAATTTATCTCTAACCCAAAATGATTTATTCCAGGAGGTCGGCTTCTACCAGTTTTTCAATTCTTCTCTAAATAATTCGTGTCAGTATTTTGCAACGATGACTTACTAAACTGATGGTTGGGTAATATGCACACCAGTGACCACCTCCTTTCTTTGAGTTTAAAATAAATGTATTTTCGTCGAAGATTTTTTCCCTTGTCTCTCAAATTTGCACAACAGATGGAATAGTTTTATCGTGGCTGACTGAGTGAAGGATATCGGCAGTTGTAAGGAAATGTCGTCTACTCCACGAGCCTTGTTTTGGTGTTAGTCTTTTAGTACTCTGTCCAGTTCCTCCCATCTGATTTTCATCTACTTTCTCTTCCCTTTCAATAACGTTACCTTCATATCCCTTCTTTACGCCCTCTACATATTCCTTCCGTCATTCAGCTTTCCCTCCTTTGCTTAGTACTAGTTTTCCAACACTGCTCTTGACATCCGCAATGCCGCTTCTCTTTTCTCTAAAGGCCTCTTTACTTTTACTGTAAGCGGGATCTATCTTTCCAGTAATTATACAGGCGTCTGTAGTCTTACATTTCTTCTCTAGCCATTCTTGCTTCGTTATTTTGCACTTTTTGTCAATCTCATTTGTAGACTTCGTATTCGCTTTCACCTGCTTCGTTTGCTGGAATTTTATACGCATATTTTGTCCTTTCACCAGTTAAGTTCAATATCGCCTGTGGACTTCTAGTGGGCCTTGTCTTTTTACCTATTTGACCCTCTGTTCCCTTCAGTGCTTCATCTCTTCTGTAGGCTTAGGCGTATATACACGGTGTTAGAATTTAGGTACAGTATTTTGCTACTTGTTACCTTAATAAGCACCCACTTAAGAGCAGTTTTTTTTTGTCCTCGTATAATAGTTTCCTCGCAAACACATCGTGTAATTTTCTGAACAGTCGTAACTGCTTCACGAATTGGACTATGCCTGTCAGTGTAGACTTTCCGTTTTGCATCCACAAGCCCACACTTCAGTACCTAATCAGCTGCCCAGGGGAAAATAGCAATAATGGCTTGCTTGTGCGATTCCTACTTGGTAGTACTAACCAATTTAAAAACATACTACTCATAACAGCTACAATTATTAGTCTACAAATGAAGTAAATATTAATGTAAAGTTGTTCAGTACACTGTGCTCTGTCATCAGTAGAAATATCTGCCCTTCTACCGCTAACACCCTGCATATCACACCAAAGAGACGACAGGCTCCTTTTTCTGGTATTTCACCAGATATTTACAATTTCGGTTTTTGAACGTGTAGGTCGGTCCATCTCAAATAGATACTACTTTGCGCGCATATCATGCGACGCCCATTTGAATGAAAAACGATTTGTTTCTGAAGTGTAATTTTATGTGGCATTCGACAGAGCGGTCCTAAATTAATCAGTTGCAACATTAGCTTTCCCGATAGGTTTTAACAGGCACAGCAACGCACGCAGAGTAACTGAATAACAGTGCATCACGGCGATCGCAAAATAACAGTATGGCGCTGGTCGACACATTAAATTAGAAAGGGCGAGTCATGGAAACAATACGCGGCAGACAAATATTAACTGATGTGACAAGTGATATGGCATTGTAAAATACAGCAGATATGTATTATCGTTTTAAGGATATGGAAACTGAAACACCAAAGTGTTCTGAGGAAACAGATTGGAAATGACACTATTCCATGCTGTAATAGTACTGTGGATACGCAATTTGCTCTTAATTAGTCTCTAATGCAGCCAGTAGCAAAGCCAGACACCATTATATCGGTTAAACATTTGTTTCTTACGTCGCCTTTGCACGTCTTTTGTAATTTCATCTCGTGAGCTGGCTCAAACAACGTCAACTACCACCATGCAACGGCGCCATGTAGTCGCTACCAGAGGTCCGGTAATTCTTCGTAGTTTTTTTATCATTGTTAATATCTGCCGTTGGACCAAATATCGCACAACATGAATTTTGGATCGCTGTATCGAATGGGCATATAAAGTTCCACTTAAAAACATTTGTCGTGAAAAATGCTAACTTTACATTGACATTAGGTGTCGTATTGGACTCGTGATGAGCAGTGACTGGGTGCAAACTGCACAGCCATACTTTCAAATTCTGTCTAAATTTGCGCTCGGTCTGGGTTGATGGGGTGGCTACGAGCTCAGCGACACAGCAACCTCGTCAGCTCTCTTGGCATCTTTTGCTGCACGAGTTCATCCGACGCTTAACTCCCTGTAGTGACGTATCTGGTTACTACAAGATACATTGTAGGATAGAGTGGTTGGTTAGCCTCTAAATAAGTATCCAACTAGTCTGGTAAGAGCAGACTGTAACGACGAGGTCCTGTTTTCTCCAATTGTATTGGTATGAATAAGTTTCAAATCCCAATCACAAATTTGTGCTACACGCTAGAATCCATGGAACGTTCAGAATAGCCGGAAAATTAGAGCAACCGTTTGTCTAACGTACTCTCTAAGAACTCACGAAATTTATGGAAAGTTAAACATACAGATGAAACTTAGGTTCTCACTTCTAAATACACCTGTTAAAATATTTCTTGCACGTGGGAATTTACTCATAAAATGCCAGGAAATTGAAACACATCTTCGGAACCGTGTCAACACAGGATTATCCACTGGTGTCACGTTTTACGCCGTTATTCACTACCAGACTTGCTGCCCAGGGGAAATAACCATTAGCCGGCCGCTGTGGACGTGCGGTTCTAGGCGCTTCAGTCTGGAACCGCGTGACCGCTACGGTCGCAGGTTCGAATCCTGCCTCGGGCATGAATGTGTGTGATGTCCTTAGGTTAGTTAGGTTTAAGTAGTTCTAAGTTCTAGGGGACTGATGACCACAGATGTTAAGTCCCATAGTGTTCAGAGCCATTTGAACCATTTTTTTTATATATAACCATTAATGACTTCCAGCTTACCAGGGTGAGACTCAGGGGCGAGTCGTAAGCTTTATCAATCATTGTCTAGTCACTTCTAAGTCTGGTGGTAATGTCGCTGTTTGGTAATAATTAAAAGTCAGGCTAAGAAAATTTACATTTTACTCGTCAAAGACAATCAAATTTTTGCCACAGCATCTTACGCTGCACAGACACTACTGACATCAATAAGATGATCGGTTCTTGGTCACTTCCCGTCGCAGTCTGCCCTGAATAAGCGGTAGATGCTGCTATATGTAGACTTCTTAACGTCTGAGACATCATTTCGAGGTAACAAAACCTGAAAAATTTTACTTGTACAAAATGTGGCGATTGCTTATACGCCCTAGAATAAATCATTAAGAAAATTTTAACATGTCTTCTTATCTTCTAGACACTACGGTAGTTGATGCACTAATTGCATCCACCTTTGCTGCCCGAAGCAAAGCGGTTTCGCATCACCGGTACTGAGTCTAACTTGTCGTCAAACTGGAAGTGTATACACTACTAGCCATTAAGATTGCTACACCGCGAATATGACGTGCTACAGACGCGAAATTTAACGGACAGGAAGAAGATGCTGTGATATGCAAATTATTAGTTTTTCAGAGCATTCACACAAGGTTGGCGCCGGTGGCGACACCTACAACGTGCTGACATGAGGAAAGTTTCCCACCGATTTCTCATACACAAGCAGCAGTTGACTAGCGTTGCTTGGTGAAACGTTGTGATGCCTTGTGTAAGCAGGAGAAATGCATACCATCACGTTTCCGACTTTGATGAAGGTCGGATTGCAGCCTATCGCGATTGCGGTTTACGGTATCGCGACACTGCTGCTCGCGTTGGTCGAGATCTAATGACAGTTAACAGAATATGGAATCAGTGGGTTCAGGAGGGTAGTACGGAACGCCGTGCTGGATCCCAACGGCCTCGTATCCCTAGCAGTCGAGGTGACAGGCTTCTTCTCAGCATAGCTGTAACGAATCGTGCAGCCACGTCTCGATCCCTGAGTCAACAGATGGGATGGGGACGTTTGCAAGAAAACAACCATCTGCACAAACAATTCTACGACGTTTGCAGCAGCATGGACTATCAGCTCGGAGACCATGGCTGCGGTTACCCTTGACGCTGCATCACAGACAGGAGCGCCTGCGATGGTGTACTCAACGACCAACCTGGGTGCACGAATGGCAAAACGTCATTTTTTCGGATGATTACAGGTCCTGTTTACAGTGTCATGATGTTCGCATCCGTGTTTGGCGACATCGCGGTGAACACACATTGGAAGCGTGTATTCGTCATTGCCATACTGGCGTATCACCCGGCGTGCTGGTATGGGGTGCCATTGGTTACACGTCTCGGTCACCTCTTGTTCGCATTGACGGCACTTTGAACAGTGGACGTTACATTTCAGATGTGTTACGACCCGTGGCTCTACCCTTCAAAAAATGTGTGTGAAATCTTATGGGACTTAACTGCTAAGGTCATCAGTCCCTAAGCTTACACACTACTTAACTTCAATTATCCTAAGGACAAACACACACAACAATGCCCGAGGGAGGACTTGAACCTCCGCCGCGACCAGCCGCACAGTCCATGACTTCCTCTAGCCTTCATTCGATCCCTGCGAATCCCTACATTTTAGCAGGATAATGCACGACCGCATGTTGAAGGTCCTGTACGGGCCCTTCTGGATACAGAAAATGTTCGACTGCTGCCCTGGTCAGCACATTCTGCAGATCTCTCACCAATTGAAAACGTCTGGTCAATGGTGGCCGAGTAACTGGCTCGTACAATACGCCAGTGACTACTCTTGATGAACTCTGGTATCGTGTTGAAGCTGCATGGACAGTTGTACCTGTACACGCCATCCAAGTTCTGTTTGACTCAATGCCCAGGCGTTTCAAGGCCGTTATTACGGCCAGAGGTATTGTTCTGGGTACTGATTTCTCAGGATCTATGCACCCAAATTGCGAGAAAATGTAATCACATGTCAGTTCTAGTACAATATATTTGTCCAATGAATACCCGGTAATCATCTGCATTTCTTCTTGGTGTAGCAATTTTAATGGCCAGTAGTGTATATACATCAACCTCCTGGGAATTTTTAGAACACAAATCGGTACCCCCACGTGAAACCACTTCTGTTCACCTCATCTACTTCCACATAGATGTCCGCCATAGCTTCTGCTCAACAAGCTGTTCTCCCTCACGACTCTTCGGAATAAAGAAAAAACTTGGCTCCGGTACTCTTGACACACCGCTAATGAAGATAAGAAAAATAATTTCGAGTTATGTTTCGAAACCTGTGGTGTAACGTCTTGTAGTGTTTACTGTATTTCGTGACAAACACTGTTAGGTTCCGCTGAGTGACGCCAGGCAGGTAGGAACATGTGTCATAATTTTGAATTTTAGATTTACATGAGTTAATGTATCGAAAATGATTGCTTTGTATTTATTTCACGGCACAAGATCGAGTCTGGCACGAAGTTCCAATGCCGAACTGATGACGCGCAAAGCGTTTTCCAGGCGCTACTAGGGTCCATCTGAAGGCCAGTGGGGGCAGACAACGTGGAAGACATTGTAGATGCTGAATTTAATTATTAAAAATGTTTTGCTAATAAATGGGCATAAAATTTTAAGACGTTTCAGATGATTCAGTCGCAAGTACTGATTAACTCGGCAGTTCAGTTTTGGAGGCTTTCTAGTTGTATGAATATTAGCTAGGCAACTTTAAATTACTTTAAAATTTAAATCGACAGTAAAATGGCAGAAAGTAATTTTACGTACAAGAAAGGATCGTGAGTGTAACAATATCTCTGACAGTTAATATCGCGAAGATTTAGACTGTTTGCACGTCAGTATTCTACGCTTATTAAATTCTGATGGGGCTTTACGAACTTGTAATGCTTGTTTAACCAGTTTAAAAGTTATTCGAAGATTAGATGAAAATCAATGTAAGACATTACTAAAAGTGTCAATATTGTGCACGTCAGTTACGTGTAGACGGCCGCTGTAGCCTAGCGGTTCAAGGCGCTTCAGTCCGGAAGCGCGCTGCGGCTACGGTCGTAGTTTCGAATCCGGCCTCGGGCATGGATGTGCTTGATGTCCTTAGGTTAGTTAGGTTTAAGTAGTTCTAACTCTAGGGGACTGATGACCTCAAATGTTAAGTCCATAGTGCTTACAGCCATTTGAATCATTTAAAGTTAGGTGTAGTAAACCGACTACAATTATTATCGGCATTTAGGCCTCACTGAATAACTTATACGACCTAATTAGGACTTTGGAAGATTGCTGGTGCCTTGTAAGCCAGCTAGAATTATTACTAGTATGATATTTTAAAATGTATTGACGAGATGTAGTTAACGACATCATTTGAAGGGAGCTGTTCAATAAAATTATTCAATGAAAGGTATATTGCTAAATAGTTTCATTCAAAAAGTGTATAAATGAAGAGACTGACAGCACAGACTGTGCGTTGTTGTAACAACGAACGTCTCCCGTTTAACAATATGGCAAACTCTACTCACGAACTTCTGACGAAGCTTTACGAACTTTTAAATCTTGTTTAACTAGTTTAATAGTGATTTGACGATTAGATGAAAATCAATGTAAGACATTACGACGAGTGTCAATATTGTGCACGTCAGTTACGTGTAGCAGACCGACTACAATTATTATCGGCATTTGGGCGTCACTGAATAGCTTATATGATCTAATTGGACTTTGGCAGATTGCTGGTTCCTTGTAAGCCAGCTAGAATTATTACTACACTCATGCTCATAAATTAAGGATAACTGTAGAATGTGGTGCCACACAACGTGGCACTACACAAAACTGGTGCTAATAGCATAGGCACATAGGGAACACGTAGGGAGCACATGGTTAGACTATGAGCTACGGCTTGGCGACACACGGTCACAACAGAAACTGAACAAAAGTGAAAGTACTTATTTATTAATTAATTCATCACAACCAGCGTATAGTTGACGTCAAAGGGGAAGAACTACAAGGTCTTGATATTCAGCTACAGCCCAGGAGTATCAAACGAAGTCGGCGGAGACTGGAGAATGGAACTGACCTCACAGAACGTACGTTAACAGCTGGATTGAATGCCTCGACGATGGAGTAAACTGAAAGTCGTTATGGGTAACGTGATCTTCATTCAGTTTCAGTGTCAGTATGTAAAGTGCGCATCGAGGAGGGAAGTCCTTGACTCTGTACATGATCTTTTCATGTTGGATACCAAGCAATCAGTGGGGGAAGTGGCAAGGAAACGACTATTCACGTTGGTGTCTAGAAAGTATGAGTCTGGCGACATACCATCTGCCTTTCGGAAAAATATCATCCACACAATTCCGAAGACTGCAAGAGCTGACGAATGCAAAGATTGTCGTACAGTCAGCTTAACATCTCACGAATCCAACGTGCTGACAAGAATAATATACATAATAGTCGGAAAGAAACTTGAGGATGTGCTACATAACGCTCAGTTTGGATTTAGGAAAGGTAAAGGCACGAGAGAGGCAATTCTGACGTTACGGTTGATAATGGAAGCAAGACGAAAGAAAAATCAAGACACGTTCATAGGATTTGTCGACCTGAAAAAAAGCGTTCGACAATGTAAAATGGGGCAAGATGTTCGAAATTCTGAGAAAAATAGCCCTAAGCTATAGGGAGAGACGGGGAATAATAAGAGTGGCCGACGACCAAGAACGAAATTCTCGGATTAAGAAGGATGTAAGACAGAGATCTAGTCTTTCGCTCCTATTTTTCAGTCCATACATCGAAGAAGCAATGATGGAAATAAAAGAAAATTTCAGTAGTAGAATTACAATTCATTGTGAAAGAGTATCAATGACACCATTCGCTGATGACTCTGCTATTCTGAGTCAAAGTGAAGAAGAATTACATGATATGGTTAACGGAATGGACAGAGTAATAAGCACAGAATATGGACTGAGAGTAAATCGAAGAAATACGAAAGAAATGAGAAGTAGCAGAAATGAGAACAGTGAGAAACTTAATATCAGGGTTGATGATCACGAATTAGATGAAGTTAAGGAAGTCTGCTACCTATGCAGCAAAATAACCGACAATGGACGGAGCAAGGAGGACATCAAAAGCAGACTAGCACTGGCAGAAGGGACATTCTTGACCAAGAGCATTCTACTACCATCGAACATAACACTTAATTTGAGGAAGAAATTTCTGAGAATTACATTTGGAGCACATCGTTGTATGATAGTGAAACACGGACCGTGGGAAAACCGGAACAGAAGAGAATCGAAGCATTTGATGTGTGGAGCTACAGACGAATGTTGAAAATTAGGGGGATTGATAAGGCAAGGAATGAGGAGGTTCTGCAAAGAATCGAAGAGGAAAGGAATATCTGAAAAACAGAGAAGGAGAATGGACAGAGTGATAGGACATGAGGGAATTACTTCCATGGTACTAGAGGGAGATATAGAGGGCAAAAACTGTAGAGGAAGACAGAGATTGGAATACATCCAGCAAATAATTGAGGACGTAGGTTTAAGTGAAACTCTGAGATGAAGAGGTTGGCACAGGAGAGTTATTCGTTGTGGGTGGCCTTAAACCAGTCAGAAAGCAAGATCCCCCTTCCCAAAAAAAAAAAAGAAAAACATCGATATGGTTTCTGCCACGATATGTTACTAGGGAATTAACCAGAAGAAGACACACCATCGTTGCATATGTGAAGTAGACGTCTTGAAGGAACTGCATCTGGTTTTGTTTGAAAGTTATTCCGGTCTTTGAAGCAACTTGGATCATTTTTTTTTTTTGCGATTTCAGCTGGTCTTGCATCACTCACACTTCATATTCACCTGTTTCCCGGTAAGTTAAGAGCGTCTTCGAAAACACGCTCAACTTGCTGACTTACAGGGTCCGATGATGTAAGAATGATTTGCTGTATGCTCGCTCCACACCACATATTCTGCTGACTTCTCGTGACACGTGCAGTTTACGATTAGTGAAGTTGTTTACATATGGCACTTTGATCGGTATTATAAATCTGGATACCTTTCCTGGTGTTTGTTAAGTGATTGCTTCAATGCAAAAAGTGTTACAGTTTTAATTCGAATCGCCATTTTCGTCCTAGGTTTTATCCGCTACATTTTTTGTTACTGGTCTTGAGCCAAGATGGGGTTGCTCCTTAAATTTTGTAACTTGCCCAGGAATAGACCTACTGAAACCAGTGAGTCTCACTTATCGGGCGTTTCCCACACCAGAAGCACGAATATCCCCTTCGCGAACATTTTTGCCAACCTGAATTCTTCAGCTGCATAATCGTCCACGACATGAAGTTGTGAGTGCTGTACTTCCTCTCGCTTTTCTACCATGATCTAAATATCGTATATGATGTGCTCGCACTACACGACATTGTTTATGAAATGTGTTGAAGCACAGTCTTTCAGTTTCTTCGTAATCCTGATACGTAATGATCTTCTTCGCTGTTTCTAGTGGAACAGCACCCCACTTCTTCCTCTTCGGTGCGATTGTCAGGTAAATAGACGACTGGCTTGCATCACTTGCTAACAACTTTTCTTCACTGTTGGATTTTGTATCGTCCATAGCGTTTTCACAAATAGACGAATCTTTTTCTGCTTCTTCCTCTTCTTCTTCTTCTTCTTCTTCTTCTTCTTCTTCTTCAATATAGTATATTGTATTTTCATAATCTATATCATTACCAATGGTTACAACCGTTGCAGCAGTCGGGTTGATCATGAATGAAACAGAGTTTCTGTCTTTACCTGCAAGGTCTGTAGATTTTCTTTTCTGTTTATAATGACTAAGGATTTACTGTCGCAGTGAGAGTAATGTATCAAGTTCCAAATTAGGTAACATAACAACTGAACTGATAGAGTGTAGAAATCAGTGCGTCACAGTCGTTCCCGTCCACATGGAATGCCCCCAAGACTTCGCATGGACAACTTCGTCACGTGAGCTTTGATACAGCAGTATCGATCTCAGCATACCTTGCAAATTCTGAACTGGCTGGCACAGAAAAGTTTACGATGACTAAAGATATTAAAATCACGATATCATTTTGTTTATGGTACACAGTGTGCAGAATATAATATATTCATAGCTTACAGTATTAGACGATGGCACTCAGTTTGTGCATTTATCGTCATCTGCCTCTCAAACGTGTTCGTGCAAATCGCAGCTCAAACGCAGTCATGTTCGCAAGTTGCACTAACTCTTTCGTTTGAAGTTTCAATGTCTTCTGTTTGTACACAATCATCTCTTTCACTTGTTCTCCAGCGTCTACACGAAACACATTTATACTGAGTGCGATATTGACGAATACGCGTTGTGTGTTCATTGTTAAACTAACAAAAACCAACGTACCACAAACTCGAGGCTTCATTCCAACTTGTAATGCCATAGGAAATATGAATTTAAATTGGCAAAAACTTAATTATAACCGTCAAATTTGACTGGGATGCTGCGACTGCTGTATTTTTTAAAATCTTGAATGTGGCAGCAGTTTACAACTTTAAAATTATGAATAGGGTCGGTATCATACAGCCAACCAACTGCACGTCAGAAGTTTATTCAGATATTTGCCTAGGTTTCGACAGATATATATTTTTCTCATAAGAAGTAATGCCACCTTTTGGTTTCGCAGTGGGTAGTCCCTTAGCCGGCATTTTAGCTGACTTTCTTCGAGAACACTTCTAATCTGAAAAGTAACATTAACTCCTATTTTCGGTATGCTGACGACTTAATTTTTGCCTTCGAAAGCACTTATAAAGAATTAGATAAACTGTTTCGTACTTTAAATTAGTTTTATAAGAACATAGTATTCACTAAAGAACTGCAGAACGAAAATAGCCAACTAATTTTTCTTCACCTTACTTTGGGTACAAAACAATGTAAAACTGACTTTAGATCTTTCGTAAGTAATGTTTCTGGGATAACATTATCTAGGTTGATTCGGCTCACCGCGAAGCACACAAACTGGCCTTTTTCCATTCTAATATTCATCGTGCTTTGATTACTCCGTTATCCCCGAAGAATTTTCGGGAAGAGATGAATTTGATTGAAACTATAGACAGTAATAACGGTTACGATCCGTCATCAGTAGACATTACTGGATAATAAAACCGCTAGAAGGTGTTCCACTCCAGGAGATTACAAACTGAAAAAAGAAGGTAAAGAGGAAGAGAATTTCTTTTCCATAGGGTTTCTAGGAAACATTTCATGTAAAATATGCCGTCTTCTTACTAAGAAATATGGCCGATAAGTTTGTAAGTAGGCTGTTTATGTTTTCTTTATGTAAGTTTGCTGTTTATGTTTTTTATTGGCAACGTTACGTAGCACTCTCTATATGAAAATCACTGGCTGTGCTGTGTGCAGTATGTGGCTAGTTTGAATTGTTGTCTGCCATTGTTGTCATGAACTGCTATAGCTGGATGCGAACAGCGCGTAGCGCTGGGCAGTTGGAGGTGAGCCGCCAGCAGTGGTGGACGTGGGGAGAGAGATGGCGGAGTTTTGATAATCTGTAAGACTGAATGTCAATTATGAATATTAAGGTAAATACATTGTTTGTTCTCTATTAATATCTTTCATTTGCTAACTATCCCTATCAGTAGTTAGTACCTTCAGTGGTTTGAATCTTTTATTTAGCTGGCAGTAGTGGCGCTCGCTGTTTTGCAGTAGCTTGAGTAGCGAAGATTTTTGTGAGGTAAGTGATTTGTAAAAGGTATAGGTTAAAGTTAGTCAGGGCCATTGTTTTGTAGGGGTTATTGAAAGTCAGATTGCGTTGCGCTAAATAATATTGTGTGTCAGGTTAAGCACAGGCTTGTATAATTGTTCTAAGTGGACGTTTCACATGTAAAATTGTTCTAAGGGGACGTTTCATATGTCGACCCTTAGCCTAGGATACCTCACTGGAATCTTCTGATTTTTTTCTTGTAGTTTGTGTAATTAGTGTAGATTTTGTTTATTGCTAGTGCGTAATTGTAGAGAGAATCTCCTTGGTAGTTGCAGTCTTTCATTGTTGTACTGTAAAACAGTTGTGGCATGCATGTAGATTTGCACCAAGTATTTCGCAGCTGCAATTAACTAGATATTATTTTCAGTGCTATGTTAATGTGTTCTCTTATTTTTGCTATTCAAATTGTGCTTTTCTGTGTTATCGTGTGAAATATTGTGACAATAATGGCGTGTGAAAAACGTAACACTCGGCTCCAAAGTAAACTAAGAAATGACAGTGAAGACGAAAGCAGTGTGTTGGCCCCACCATGTAATGAGTTAACTAATGTTCAAAGTAGTAATTTGGTAACTGTGCACAGGGAAATGGAGCGGGCGTCAAACAATGGCGTAAGCAGTGAAACAGGTAGTGAACAGGGAAGCATTATCAATCGATCGGTCGGCAACAGCTCGCCTCAGGAATCCGAAATGACAGAACACAATACTGCAAATACTGTAGACTTCGGTTTTGGGTCCTCACCGGTTTCTCAAATGAGTCAAGACACATTTTCTGCTTGTCAAAATGTGAATGTTGCTGGTGCAAATGCACTACCGAAAAGCGTAGAGGAACAGATTCCAGACACTAATGCATTGTTATTACAATTAATGCAACAAATGGGACAAAATCTTCTAAAGTTAGACACAATGGAACAGAATCTTCAAAAGTTAGACACAATGGAACAAAATCAGAGACAAACACAGCAAAAGCTTCAAAAGTTAGACACAATGGAACAAAAGCTTCAAAAGTTAGACTCAGTGGAACATATGCTTGAACAAACACGTGAAGATTTAACTACTGAGTTACATAAAATAGAATCGAAATGTCAGAAAGTCTGTAATGACGTAAAAACACAAATTTGTGAGCATTTCCAACCTATTTTTTCGCGTCATGAGAATGTATTACAGAATCACGAAGCAGCCATAAAAGAACTGCAAACCATTGTTCATGAAAATCATGAGACCTTGTGGGCTAAAATTGACTCAGTTGCATCTACCGATTCGGTTACGCAACTGGCAAAAACTCAGGAAAACTTAAAGAACACAGTAGATTCTATTTCAACACAAATGGACACTCTGAAACTTGGTTCAGAAAAACACACTGAGGAAATGTGTTCACTATCGGAGAAAGTAGCTGAACTTTCGGATCAGGTCACTAACTTATCTACAAAGGTAGATGATGATCTGAATGACACAAGACCCGTAGCCTTCACTGACACAGAAGACTATGAACAAATAAGAAAATTCAAACAAAATCAAAATCAAATTAATACACAGTATAAAAGAGAAATCCGGGAAGTACAAGATCAGTTGACGCAGGTGATACAAGAATTACGTATTTCAGAGGACACTCGCGCCCCAATACTGGAAGAAGGACAAAGAGAGGCCTACACCCGTGTTGCTTTACCACCTACTCTTGTACTGAAGAATGTAGAACCACCGAACAGAATCAGAGAGCTTGTACCTTTCCCGAATACACGTAAACTGCGACACAGAGACATAATTGATTTGGCTCTTAAAAATATAAAATCTGCAGCAGAGAAAAGGAGAAAACTACACGGTAAAGCAAATGCAAAGAAATTATATATTGGTCAGAAAGTTCTCATTAAAGCTCATTCATTGTCACATAAGAAGAAACACTTGAGTCACAAATTCTTTCTAGTTTACAATGGACCTTACAGAATCCGACGTATACCACATGATAATTGCGTTGAAGTTGAAACTCTGCGTACTAGGAAGAGTAAAGGTTTACACCACATTTCTCATGTCAAACCATTTATTGACAGATAATTTGCTTTTTAACTTAGTCTTTGCAATTTTCACTTCACGCTACTTGTACAATTTGTCAGACTTAAGAAACTGTTAACATGCAACATTTTGGTTTGCTTACGAGTGGATTCTGGATTTGAGGTGCTTTCTGTGAAATGCCAGATGACACAGTGGTTGGTTTGTGTGACAGCTACACGATTATATCACGACGTTACTAATGAGTGACAATTTACAATGTTGCTTTTGCGGTGTATCTGTTTGATATCTGCACAGTTTTTCTGAATTCTTCTGTAAAGTAAAACATGTTTTAGTGGTGACTTTTGTGCTATTGCTACAAGGAGACAGCCTTTTCCGTAGGACAACAATACGTTACAGCACAGTACTTTCCTCATCACGGCAATAAGCGTAATAAGTATGATATCTATACGCAAAGCATTTCACTTTTGTGTATCATGAGGTAAGTACATTGACTTCTACAGAACTTAGCTTTCGGAGGACAATAACTACGACACTTCCCAGAGATTATCTTAGAGCAAGACGCACATTTAGCGCTACAGGACACGTATTTGAGTGATTAATTTTGTACTTAAAACATTTATTTTTAAAGAGATTTTTGAATTACAAAGAAAGTTTTTCGTGACACATTTCATTTCATTGCTGTAAGCTGTAATACCTGAGGATACAATTACAATAAACCTCAGGGGGGTACACGCCTACTTTGTGTACCATGTGTTTGGCAAGCACAAGGAGCCCTAGCTAATATGGTATTTGCTTATACAATTTAACACATCGGTACCGTATTTCTCTAACACATAAATTACACAGCTATCTGATCATTTAACAGAGAAACAAACATCTTTTTACTACGTCAGTGACACATGTTTACGCAATTACAGAGTTGGATTACTTCACACTTAAGAAATTGTACTTTGTCTGCACTTTGTGAACTGTTCATAATTTTTTTGAAACCATTGTGATACTATGAGAACTTTGAATGATGTATTTGGTAAGGGAGTATGATTTTAAAGTACGTTTGAGGCAGATGACACTTTTGACATGAGCAGAGAATTTTGTTAGGTTTTGAAATTATTGGAGGAAGCTACGACGATTTTGACATTTGACTGAGGTGTTATGATGTTATTTTTACGACGACGATGTGTATTATGCTGTTGAGGTATGTTTATGTCAATAAAATTCTTGACCTGTGAAATGTTTTTATATGAGACTGTCACTGTAGCGGAAACTACTGTCGTAAATATTTCCGTAAGAAAGTTAAGTGACCACCTGCACATAATGTGACGTGGGCACCCAGGTGTGTCAGACACCTGGAGAACAAGCCTTTTCAGACGCTCAGGTAGAAAAGAAAGCCATTAGGGTGTGCCAGAGGCACAGGTGGAAGAGAATGACAAAGAGAGGCCTATACCACTGTTAATGACATTCCTTTGTAGAGGGCATCGCTAATGCGACACGCTCGTTACTTGAAAACATATGATTTTTGTAATGCGTTGTGGGCACACAGCTGTGTCAAACACCTGGAGAACAAGCCATTAGGGCGTGCCTTTCATCGCTAATGCGACACCCTCGTTACTTAGAAAAACATATGATTACTCGCACTTTGTGCTAATTATTGAAATGCTTATGAATTGACAAGAAATAGTTTTACATCTGCACACCTGATTATGACAAGTGTCTTTCTACGAGAGTTGAGAGCCATTAACTTATGAAATGAAATGTCATATGACTACTGAATGATATTTTTATGCTTTGGTTTGCGTAATTGCTTATTTCATTTGATGTCTGGTTTCCAGCTGTGTTGCAGCATTGCTTTTATAAAATAAAATGCATTTGCTAATGTGAACACTTTCTGTCAACAGATCTATTAAATAATTATTTTATGATCCACATTCTTTAAAAAAGGAGCACTTGGAAAGGAAAGAACAATAAGAAGGAACTAGCAACAGTAAAACAAAATTTTCTTTTCAAGTACATGGTAATATTTTTTTTACAATAAGTTGTTATGGTGCACCACTTTAATTACATAGACATTAAGATGTGAATAGACATTTCCCTTGTCTGCATTGTTGTTTTTCCTGTAATATTTTTTCTGCTTGAGCTATGTCATGTTTAGGTATAAGTTGCTGCTGTAATTGTTGTTTTTCCTGTATTATTTTTTCTGCTTGAGCTTTGTCATGTTTAGGTATAAGTTGCTGCTGTTTGTCAGGCATAGTGTTGCTGAATTTGACTTTGTGTTACTCTTCTAAGCTAGTTTTTCTTGTTTCCTGCATTGCCTTATATTAGTTGTAATATTGCACTTGCTTTGCTAATTTATGCTGCTTGCTTTGCCATTTCTATTTTTTTGTCATTGATGTTTGTGTTAATTTTTTTTTTGCTGCATTGCCTCGTCCCTTAGTTTAGCATCTGAGCTCAGTAGATTTAAGTTAGCTTTAGAGGGGGTAGACTATATAAGAAACTGACTATGGAGAATAGGTAAAGAATGCATTGCGATGAAAGATTTGGGCCCAAATGAGTATTGTACAATCAGAAATAATTATTTTGAAAGAAATATGAATAGAATACAGGAACGAGGTATAGGTAGGATTTTCTTGGAAATAAATGATGAGGTAAGCAATGTGTGAACATATAAATACAGAAAGCATGCTTAGATAGAATTTTTTGGTGGAAACAATGTTGAAATAAGACGAAAGATCTATCGAATGAAGTTGTGGGGTGGACTGCAGTACCAAATGTTCCACTGAAAACAAACCCTGTCCTTTCCTTTTGTGTTATCCCACTATGTGTTTGGGTACCCGTGTGTATTTGTGTTTTTCCTGTCCTTATGTGTTTAGCTGATGACAGCTATGTTGTAGAATTTTTCTAATACTCTGTTATTTACCTTGTAAAGATGTTTAGACATTATTTATTCTGTTTTAATGCTCATGTGTGAAGTTGACGTTTCAAAAGTGATTCTGATCTTTTATTTTTGTACTCATGTCATCATTCCTGTAACACTGATGTATCTGTTTATTTCTATTCTTTTGTAAAGCCTGTACTACAAATGTTATCTGTATTGTTATGTTTTTAATGATGTATTTTGTACCTTTGTAATTGTTTTCTTATGTTATATAATTGTAATTGACACCAGTTACTCAAATTAAGTAACTTGTAAGCATTCATTTCACTGCACACATTTCTGTTGGTCATAGTATATGGACAATATGTGAGAAGTAGGGACTGTTAGTGTCTGCACGTGTGTTAATAATTCAGCAAGGGACTGGATAACAGCATTGCTGGTTCTAAGGACAATTCCCAAAAACTTTGTGAATGCACAAGTGGTGGTTATGGACTTGCTCTATTATCCGCAAGACTCTTCAATGGTGATTGTGCACCTGCACAGTCACA
Source organism: Schistocerca cancellata (assembly GCF_023864275.1). Classification (NCBI taxonomy): domain Eukaryota; kingdom Metazoa; phylum Arthropoda; class Insecta; order Orthoptera; family Acrididae; genus Schistocerca; species Schistocerca cancellata. The sequence goes on from NC_064627.1 coordinate 655,739,669, forward strand.
ACAGATGGCTGCTGGCCATCTCTACAAGGACTACAGTGGGTCTGCATCTTTGATGGCCCACCAATACAATTATCTCTACAAGGACTACTGTGGGTCTGCATCTCTGGTGGCCCATCAATACCATACTCTCTACCAGGACTGCAGTGGGTCTGCTCAGTGATGACCTACCTACCAATATTCGTTAGAACTTCGAATGACTCTGCTGTGGGTTTGCTCCATTGTGGCCCATTACATGTCAGCATGTCAAGAGTCAGCACTGTCTTTCCGTTGGAAGGACAACACTACTTCTTCAAGACTGCATGGAAATCCACTACTTCTATGTGCAATTTCTTTTACTAATGAGACTTTGTGAAAAACAAAAACTGTAATTACTATTATGATGAACAATCTGGACTGTCTTTATTGACTGTGAAAAAAAAATTTTAGCTGTTGACCAACATTGTATCAATAAGTGTGTGCATTTGATATCTTTGTTATTGTAATTATGAAAAAAATTTTCAAATCTGTATTGGCCACTGGCCAAAAACATTTTGTAAAATTTTTTGTGGGGAGCATGGGGGCTATGTAAGTAGGCTGTTTATGTTTTCTTTATGTAAGTTTGCTGTTTATGTTTTTTATTGGCAACGTTACGTAGCACTCTCTATATGAAAATCACTGGCTGTGCTGTGTGCAGTATGTGGCTAGTTTGAATTGTTGTCTGCCATTGTTGTCATGAACTGCTATAGCTGGATGCGAACAGCGCGTAGCGCTGGGCAGTTGGAGGTGAGCCGCCAGCAGTGGTGGACGTGGGGAGAGAGATGGCGGAGTTTTGATAATCTGTAAGACTGAATGTCAATTATGAATATTAAGGTAAATACATTGTTTGTTCTCTATTAATATCTTTCATTTGCTAACTATCCCTATCAGTAGTTAGTACCTTCAGTGGTTTGAATCTTTTATTTAGCTGGCAGTAGTGGCGCTCGCTGTTTTGCAGTAGCTTGAGTAGCGAAGATTTTTGTGAGGTAAGTGATTTGTAAAAGGTATAGGTTAAAGTTAGTCAGGGCCATTGTTTTGTAGGGGTTATTGAAAGTCAGATTGCGTTGCGCTAAATAATATTGTGTGTCAGGTTAAGCACAGGCTTGTATAATTGTTCTAAGTGGACGTTTCACATGTAAAATTGTTCAAAGGGGACGTTTCAAGTTTCGTTTTCAACTAACAACAGTCTTAGAAAAGATTTAATTCACGCGCTAAAGTGTAATTCTGGCGTCTAAAAAATAAGGTTTAATGATTGTCTCTGTTTCTATATAGGGCAGACGGGAAGAGCATTCAAAGGCATATTCAAAGAACATTTACTGAATAAAGGAGACAGTAAAGTTCATGGCTCTACTTAGCATTCATGGCTCTACTTATACCGAGCATCACAAACAATATACACAGTCCCCTATTAAACTGGAAGACACGGTTATTTTGCATGCGGAAGAGAAGGGATTTATGTTGTACTTGCTGGAGGAAATTTAAATTTTTAAGCACAATTTCAATTATAGGGCTTTATCGTTAATGATCAGTCACAGCTTAAAAACAGAAACATTTTTGACGGTTTTCGGCTTGTTAAATTGACATAACAGCAGCATCGGGTTTCCGCGCTGTTCCAAGATGTTACCCTTTTCAAAGATGCAATCTTGTCGTTAATGTGCGTCGTAGCCTTGTTCACCATTTGCAACTCTGATGTTTCTTTCTGCTGCACATATAACTTCAATATAATGCTTCTAATATATGCTAATTTTAGGTGTCATTACTTCTTTTTAAAAAGATAGAAATATATATAAGTTAATGTTTCAATAAATTATTCGCTTGGAACTGGTTGCCTGTACGATTTCCTTTTTTAGAACATGCATGAAAGCCGAACTGAAGATGGAGCATGCGGAAATGGAAGTTAACCCATAACCCAACGTGATTTTACCTACGTGGTAATGTGGTATGGTGGGGTACCCGTGGTAATCGATAATCGATAAGCCGCTGTATTTCACTGAATCGGTGCGCTCAGATGAGGCAACACAATAATCACGTGCTTAATAGCGTCTTAGTCCACTTCTGGAACGCAATACGGCAGCGATTGTGCGTGGCGTGGATTTGAAAATTCTTTGGATGTTTTCCGGTGGTATGTGGGACGTGCTGCCTGAGCACAGATTTCGGGGTGCGGAGCCGGCGCCCGATAGCATTCCAGGTGTGTTGCATTAGGCACAGGTGAGGCAACAACGTGAGCTCGCTATCATAATCCAAAAACCACTGTAGCGCGATTCTAGCCTTTCGAGAAGGACAATTATCGTGCAGAAAGATGCCTTCTTCATTGGTGTAGACATCGAGCATGAAGAGACGGAAGTGGCCCGCACTAACCTTCACCTGGTCCACAAGTATCATGGTATCTTCTGCCTAAGTTCCCATAGCTTCCTGTGACCTGTATCAGTGGTGTATTTCATGTATGGAGCAGCGGTTAGCGTGCATGACAGTGTATCCACACGCGACCGTCGAACTGGAGTAAAATGAAACATGGCTCGTCTGACGAGGCGACGAGTCTCTACTGAAACTTGAAGGAATTTAGATCATCCTGTACCAACTCCAATCGTAACAGACGTCGTTGTTGGGTCATCATGGGATTACGTAGGGTTTGTACGGTGCGAAGTCCAATTTTTAACATTGAACGGGCCTTCCAAAACACTTGTACCGGCGCTAGTATTGCATTATCTCGTCACCGCCTATCCTACTTCACAAAGTGGGCAAGCCTCAGACACAGACTTCCACGTTCTGTGATGACACCAACACCTTGTCGCCTACTGGTGATTTCACGTCCTTCAATCACGTCCTTACATGTTCACGGCAGCAGTGCGTGAAAAGCCGACCAGCTTCGCCGTTTCCGAGATGCGACTCCCAGGCGCCAGACCTTAATTCTATCCTTCATCAAAACCACTTCTGTCATTGTGTTCCCTCATTTTCAGCCCGCATCAATGGTAGAATGATACACCACTGCTCTTTGTCTCGCATAAACGCTTTCCTTACCGTGTCACCTAGGCACAACGCCACCTCGCAGCATTTACTGTTGCGGTGTGCCGTGACCGTAATGTTTTGTCTCTGTCTTCCCAAATGCCACTGATGATGCAGTATGTATTCCGAAATCGGTTACGTATGTAGTATGACTAATCAACATCAATAAACTATAGCGTGAGGAAATCTGTAATGTTCCACATAAAAAAGAAAACTCTGGAGTGCAAAACGTAGGGACGAAAGTAACTTCGCATGATGTGCCACTACCAGATAGCACTGCTCAATGAAATGTGGAGCAAACTTCGGAAGAACTGCTACAGTACAGTACAAAAAGTGCATTACGTTGCTTCATGTGGCAAGAGGTAGAAACACCCAGGAACATTGTCGTACATGACTTTTATGGTGTGGAGAGGCATAATGTTGCTTGGGAGTGCTGACCTACAAATCTTTGAATACGATACACTCACCCGTCAGCCGGCCGTGGTGACCGAGCGGCTCTAGGCGCTATAGTGTGGAACCACGCGACCGCTACGGCGCCGGTTCGAATCCTGCCTCGGGCATGGATGTGTGTAATGTCCTTAGGTTAGTTAGGTTTAAGTAGTTCTAAGTTCTAGGGGACTGATGACCTCAGCGGTTAACTCCCATATGGCTCAGAGCCATTTGAACCACTTGAACTCACCCGTAAGTGGTGCCGTCGCAATGTACTTTACCATATGCATCCTGTCGGAGCTGCAGTCTGCCCTGACTTCATTTTTATGGAGAACTATGCACAACAGTATCCAACAGAAAAGATGGAGGAGCTGTTCGAACGAGAGGATATTCGATGAATGGGTTGGTCTGGGGTTCCTCCGTCTTAAATCCTATCGAGCACGTGTGTGATCGGTTGGAAAGACGTATCGCACCACGTCCACATGCGTGGAACGACCATCCAAGATCTGTCAACCGCGTTGATGGAGGAATGGGACGCCCTACCACATGTACTCGTTGCCAAACCTGTGGCTAGCATGGAAGCATGTTCCAAAGCGTGTACTGCCGTCCGTGGCGACCACACACTCTTAAGTATCACGTCCCGCTTTTTGTAATGTCCAGCGGACCATCATGAAACACAGTACCTTCAGAGTGATTATTGTCTTTGCATAAAAGTGCCACCTCTGTTCGTCTCGGTGCTTATTTCCTTCAGTTGTGCTCTTACTATTCTGAAGCAGTTCTTTCTAACTATGATGCAAGTTTCATGGAGCTATGTTACTTGGCAATCACACATCAAGCGTGAGTTACTTTCGTCCATACGTTTTGCACACCAATGTAAATCAAGGTCTGAGAGACTAAAATCTTCGTCCATTATTTTCGTAGTTCAAAAACTGTGTACCTACCAGAATGAGATTTTCACTCTGCAGCGGAGTGTGCGCTAATATGAAACTTTTCTGGCAGATTAGAACTGTGTGCCGGGCCGAGACTCGAACTCGGGACCTTTGCCTTTCGCGGGCAAGTGCTCTACCAACTGAGCTACCCAAGCATGACTCACGCCCCGTCCTCACAGCTTTACTTCTGCCAGTACCTCGTCTCCTACCTTCCAAACTTTTCAGAAGCCCTCCTGCGAACCTTGCAGAACTAGCACTCCTGAAAGAATGGATATTGCGGAGACATGCCTTAGCCACAGCCTGGGGGAAGTTTCCAGAATGAGATTTTCACTCTGCAGCGGAGTGTGCGCTGATAAGAAAATTTCCTGGCAGATTAAAACTGTGTGCCAGGCCGAGACTCGAACTCGGGATCTTTGCCTTTCGTGGAAGAGCACTTGCCATCGAAAGGCAAAGGTACCGAGTTCGAGTCTCGGCCTAGCACACAGTTTTAATCTGCCAGGAAAGTAACTGTGTACCTAAAACTTTGAACATAGCTGCTAAGGTTCAGTGACCGTGTCAGAATTATATTAGAAGAAATAAGCCCTCGGTCAAAAATATTAAGTCAAAATTGACCAGGTTTCGACGCTACTATGAGGGTCGTCTTCAGAACTAGACTAACTGTTCTAAAACGTATTAAGTATATAATACATTAATAAAATTAATGTTTGTACTGACTGGAAAAAGATGCAGTACTTACAAGTCACATCTTATATACCTAATATGTTTTAGAACAGTTGGTCTAATTCTGAAGACGACGCTCGTAGTAGCGTCGAAACCTGGTCAATTTTGACTTAATATTTGCGACCGAGGGCTTATTTGTTCTAATATAACTGTGCACCTAGTGTTTAAATCCCTTTATGTAGCTATTTTCTTTCTTTGCAGTCTCATCACTCTCCGTGTAACACGTTGGCAGATAGGAGACACTATTCGGGCATAGGCAAGCAGAAGCAGGAAAAGTGGCAGAAGAGAAATTTCGGGAAGCTGGCTGGTCCGCCAGCTCGCGGCACAGAGCCGCCGCACTTTTGCTGTGCTGCGAGTGACGGGAACGGCAGCAGGCGTGCCAGAGTTACGGCCGCTAGCTCCGACTCCGCCTCCACTGCCACCTCCAGCACCAAAGCGTGTGAGCAAGTGGGTGGGTTTGTAGGGCAGAACGGTATTGGGAGCAGTTTAATACAACTGTAGGGGATAAAAATATTTTTCGTTTTTCAGCGTGATGGAGACAGCGCCGTTCCGCTGATGCCCACAAGGCACTTGAATTTCCTGGCGACTGCGACGAGCGACACCGCAGGTCCACACAGAGGACGCGGTTGTGCCTATTCGACCAAGGCAGCAGGACACGACCGGCTGTTGAATCGCTTGGGCGTGGGCGAGACGGAACGACATCCAACTAGCGGCCAGCTCCGTGATGGCAGGCGGGCGAGAGCAACGACATTACCTGCCGAACAAGGTGGAAGTGTTGCTCAGTCTAGAGCGGCTTCCGACATCAGAGCTACGTCACCGGTAGTTCTGAAATAGCTACCAGATACTTCCGAGGAGCTACTGGAGGCAGAGACTGTTGCTGAAGGCAGCTTGTGTGTTCGTTAATATTACGCTGGCGCGTAAGTTCGTAACGTTTTTGTTTTCCATGTTGACATGTCGATTGATAAACTCTTTATTGATCTCTGAAAGACATCATAGTCGCCGTTCACTGTACAAAATATGCATTGTTACCATTGCAATTTCGGCCTTATGGCCATTTTCAATTTTCAAGTAAACTGCAAAAGTTACATTCTGTCAGAATATAAAACTATCTGACATGAGTACATATCGTCTTTTTTTTTCTTTTTTTTTTTTTAATAAAGGATGGGGCCCCTCCACGCCCACACCAACGTGGTGACCAAACCAAAAGTTCTACTGTCACCTCCGTATAACATGTTAGTTTTTGAATCAGGAGTCACAGGATGCGGGCTGTGATGTTATCCATGCGTCTGGGTAAGATTACTCATTAACATGGTCCATCAGAAGATAGAAAGTGGACGAAAGCGATCGAAGGGTTGCTGCAGTTGCTGCGTCCCTGCAACAGTTCAAGGTCGTTGTACATTGGTGGGCGATCGGTCATGGATTGGCTCACAGACGGTGTAGGGGGTGTGTGTGGTCGGTTTGCGTGCTGTGTACAGTACGTTTTCCCTGCGGTTGCCTGTTTTTCAGCTGGTCGAACATCTGGGGTTGCCAGTAATAGCTGTGTTGCAGTGGCCAGTACTGTCGTGTTAGCGTTCTGTGGACCATAGATGTTTAGTTCCTAGCCAGTAGTGTCTTTGGTCTGTTATGCTTCCATCTATGGTTGTGGTCGTAGTTACCCAGAGAAAGGATAAACGGGTTGCGCGAGTGTCTTGTGTTATTGTACAGTCGTGTGGAGAGTTTTTGGAATACCTGCAAGATAGTATCTAGCCGGTATTCCAGGCGAAGGTCCGCGATGCGTGTGTAGCGCGGAGTGTTGCTTATGATTTTGAGTACTTTGTTCTGTATGAGCTGCAGACGGCGCAGGCGAGTTGGCGCAGCGTATCCCCAGACAGGGGCTGCGTACGTCATCAGGGGTCGAATAAGTGTCATGTACATGGACCTAGACACCCTCCTGTTCAGTGTGCTACACCTGTTAAGCATAGGGTAGAGTTGTTTGAGCCTCGCGTTAGCTTTGTTGGTCACGTGTTGAATGTGGTCCCCCCAGAGTAGTTTCCTGTCCAGCCAGACACCGAGGTATTTGACTTTCTCGCGGAAACGTATTGGGCGTGTGTGTAGTGTTATTGGGTTGCAGTGCTGATGTTTGCGCAGTTGCTTCGGTCTTCTAGTGAACAGAACGGCCTCGCACTTGTCGACGTTTACTCTAACACGCCATTTCACCAGCTAAGCCTCCGCCGTTCTGAAAGCAGTCTGTAGTGGTGAATTAATGTTAGACGGCTTCCAATCTTGCACAAGGATGGCGGTGTCATCCGCGTAGATTGCTACCGTCGTGTTGTGTGTAGCTGGGAGGTCGTTAATGTAGAGGTTAAACAGTAAGGGCCCTAGGATGCTTCCTTGGCGTACTCCTGCCTGGATACCATGTCGTGTCGATTGTTTGCCCTGCACGTCGGTGTTGAAACTCCTGTCCGTCAAATATGAGTGTATGAGACGTATGAGCCCGTCGGGGAACCCTGCGTCGCTAAGTTTGCGTATTAGGCCGTTGTGCCATAGACGATCGAAAGCCTTTTCGATGTCCAGGAGCACCGCCCCAGTTGCTTTGTTTGTGTTGTATCCGTGTGTTATGTATTCAACGACGCGGAGGAGTTGTTGTGTTGTTAAGTGGTGATTCCTGAAACCGAATTGCTCCGGTCTCAGGATGTAGTTTGTGATACAGTGACTGGTGAGTCGTTTTAATATTACCTTCTCAACGATCTTTCTGACCGCGCTCAGCAGACTGATGGGTCGGTAATTTTATGGGAGGGAGTGGTCTTTCCCCCTTCCTGAACGTCAGGACCTTGGCCGTCTTCCAAAAGGCGGGGAAGTGTTGGTTCTTGAGTATGGCATTCGTGATGTGTGTTAGGTAGTCTACAGCTTTGTCCGTGAACTCCTGGAGGGCACGGTTTTGAATGCCATCGTGACCAGGGGCCTTCCTAGCGGTGGTATGCATGATGGCCCATTTGACTTCAGCTGTACTAGCTTGTTAGATGATGTTGCGCGCTGGTTTGGCCAAGATGCGTGTGACCTCCTTGTCTATAGCAAGTGTGAATGCTGGGTCTGAGGGATCACGGTTCGGTGTGAATGACGCTGCGAGTGTGAGGGCCATCAGTTCCGGTTTTTCTTCCGCAGAATATGCTGTTGGTCCGTCGGGCCCTTGTAACGTGGGGGTGCACAGTTTCTCCATGGTGAAGTGTCGGGCCACCTGCCACACGCCAGGTCGCGTGGTGTCCAGCCCTTCGAGTTTCTGGTCCCACTGTTGTGTCTTTGTATTTTTTCCCGGATTTTACCCTGGAGCCTGTTAATGTGCTGTTTGAAGTGCTGGCGCCTGGTACGCTGCCAATGTCTCCTGAGGGGGTTCCTCATTGAGATTAGGCCCAGGATCTCCTGGGGAAGGGCAGACTGTGTTGTTGTGGTGTGCGGATTGGTATGGTGTCGGCTATTGCGTCCTGGACGGCGCCGGTAAGGGTTTCAACTGCCTCATCAATTTGGGCTGTCTCGCTAATCGCGTGGGTGGGTGGGATGCGACTGTCAAGCGTTTCCTTGAACTGGGTCCAATTCGCGCGCCTGTAGTCTAACATACTGCGTTGTTCCATGTGCTGCAGTGTTTCTTCAATGTACAGTATAACGGGTTGGTGATTTGAGGGCAGATCGTTTTCAACGGCAACGTTGAGTGTCGTTGTTATGCCCTTGATGAGGGCCATGTCTAACACGTCTGGCCTGTGTTCCCTCCGGTAGGGAATGTGCGTCGGATCGGTCGGCGCTAGTGTGATGTAGTTTCGTCCTAGTGCGTGTTCGTATAGTTTCTTGCCGTTGGAGTTTCGTATTCGTCAGTTTCAGTCCGGGTGTTTTGCGTTAAGATCTCCAGCGGCGATTACGCGCGGTGATATGTTGAGTATTGTGCTGATGTCGCGTGTTTTGATGTTTTTAGGGTTGTTGTATACTGACACCAAGGTAGTGTAGGCTCCGTTGAACATGAACCTGACGGCGGTAGCCTCTAGCTTTTCAAGTTCAGGGAGCACTATGTGTGTTCTGTGTCTTTGTGTATGATGTTGGCTGTTCCGCCATGACCGGAGCCGTCCGGTCGGTCGGTACGATAGACGCAGTAGCCGGTGAAGTTTAGTTGGTTGCGTGGTTTGAGCTTAGTCTCGCTCAGTAGTGCGATAAGGATACCCTTACGCTCCATGAGCGCGGCGAATTCCGCCCTTTTGTTGTGGGTCCCGTCTGCATTCCAGAACAGGATCTGTGTCAGTGTCTGGTTGTTTGCGATGGGGGCCGGGTGTGGCGTGTTATCCATGTATGGGTGTAAACAGTCTGGTGAGCGCTGTTTGTATGGCGGCCCAGTACTGCCCAGGTTGAGCAGTCATGAGCCGTGTGACGAGTGTTGTGATGGCCACCGCGATCTTGTTAAAGATCTGAGTGGTCGTGTGATGGGGGAATATTGCTGCCAATAAAGCCGCAAGTGTTGTGTCGGTGTTGTGTGTGTCGGCCTGTGGCTCGGTTGTGGTGTTGGCGGCCGCTAGTGCGGGTGTTGGCATTATGTGTGGTCTGGCGCTTGTGTTGTTGTTATGTGGGACATTTTGAGGTGCCTGTGTTTCAGATGTGGTGAGGGGTGGAGTAGTGTGTGTGCTGGTATCACTGTCTTGCTGACTGTGTGCCTGTGTGTCAGTGTTTTGTTGTCGTTGGGTACTTTGTTGTGGTGCACGTGTGTTCCCACTCCTGTTACCGCGTGGTCCCCTACGCCTTCTCTGGGTTCTTGGTTCTGGGGGTCCTTGTGTAAGTGTGTCTTCCTGTGTGTCGTGTGTAGGTTCGCAGGCAGTGGCTTCAGGGGGTGGGGTTGTGTTGTTTTTGGGGACTGGTGTTGGTACCGGTGTGGTTGTAGTGTTGCGTGTTGGCTGAGACGACTGTGTTGTTGTCGCAGCGGTTGTGTTAGGTGCGTGTGCTGGGCGCAGAGGTTCCGCGGCCTGCTCCGCTCCTCCAGGGCGTGTAGCCACGGCGAACGATACTCCGTTCCTGACATGGTTTGGTGCGGGCCTTGGACGTGTTATGACGTTCGGTGGCTTCGACTTTTGATTTTTGCGCCTCTGCGCCTCTTTGTACACGTCGCAGCCCCTGTAGTTGGCCGCATGGCCTTGGCCACATTTGGCGCAACGGCGTATGTTTTCGTGGATTGGTGTGCATGCGTTGGATGCATGTTTGCCAGCGCATCCGCGGCAACGGGGTGCCAGGCCGTAGCGGAGGGCCGAATGACCGAACCGCTGGCAGTTGTTACATTGTTGGGGGACTTGTGGTGGTTCGTATATCTCTACCCTTACGTCCATCCGCAGAAGGCTTTTTATCTGCAGAAGGCCGCGGGAGGCGGCCGTGTCGGCCGTCTCGACCAGGTAGTGTGGTAGACGATGGTGGGAGCGGAAGCCCGTCATCCTGGAAGCACTTTTGCAGTCGAATCCTAGGAAGTTGAGCGCCGCTTGTACTGTAGTGTTTGGGGTACTGCTGTGTTCGTTCTTCAGCAGTCCTGTACGTATAATGTTCGATCCCCTTTTCTTTGAGGAAGATAAGGAGATTTTTATATTCGTTGTTAGTTGACACGTACAGTGAGGCCCTATCCCCAGAGTACTTCGTGTGTAGCGTGCAAGGTGTGTGCCTTTCATCGAGTACATCTCGTCGACATAATGCAGCTTTTTGAATGTGAGAGTCCTACAAAATCCGATGAGTACGACACTTATTACATCGTAATATGTTGTTAAATATATACTGAACTGTCGATGTTACCATCGTTCTAATAATCTGCCACTTGAACTTGTATGTGTGGTAGATTATTAGAACGATGGTAACATCGACAGTTTAGTACATATTTAACAAAATATTGCGATGTAATAAGTGTCGTACTCATCGGATTTTGTGGGACTCTCACATTAAAAAGGCTGCATTTTGACGACGACATGTCAGCCCTCCAAATCCTTGAACGCCATGCGCTCCGCCTTGCCTTCCGTATCCGCCTTCCTTCCCCCACACGGCTCCTGTATGAACTGATCCCCTTCCCCCACCTCCTCCTGTTCCTCCAACATCTCCGCATCCTTTACATTGTTCGCAGGCTTGATCCCCCCCACCCTCTGGTTTCCTCCTTCCTCTCCACCCCCCGCCCGTTGCCGCGCCTCTATCGCTGTATCCCTCCCTCTCTCCACCTCCACACCCTCCATCTCCTTCATCGGGGCAATTTCCAACGCCTCCCCCTCCCAGATGACGAACTTCGCAGTGACATCTGCCCTTCCTTCCAACTATAACCTGGCCTTGTTCCCCCCCCCTCCCCAGGGCCCCCTTTCCTCTTTCCTCCTCCTCCCAGAGCGGATTTCCCTCCGTCCCCCCTCCCCTGAGACCCTGCACCCCATACTTGCCTCTCTCCTTCCCACCCTACCTGGCCCTCTCCCGTGCGCCCCCTGCTCACCTCCCCCATCTCTTCCACTCCCTCCCTTCTTCAGGTCTCCCTCATCTCCTAGCGCCTGGCAGATCCTCTGTATTGTTCATCATCAGTGTGCCACATCAGTGTTGTGTTTAGTGCTGTTACTCGTGTGCGTCAAGAGATGTGATTTTAATTGTGTCCTGCCTTGAGGTTCGCCGTCAGTGTTACGTTATGTGCTATGCCATCCGACGCTACTTTTATGCTCCAGTCATACTGTGCCTTGTGTTCTTTTAACTGTCGCAGTGTGTGGCTTTTTATATGTGCTACTTTTAAACAGTTTTTTGTTATCTCCATTTTACAGTCACCCCGTTTTGGTTTTTTTTTTCTTCCATGCTGTTCCCCCTTTTTTATATCTATGTTCACCTTATTCGCTCCTTTGCTGTTTTTCAATGTCTTCTATTGTTTTGTTCTGTCTTTCGGCTGAAGAGCAGCGCCTATGCTGCTGCCAGCCCGCCCCGATGGGGAATTGAAACACAATAAAGGAAAAAAAAAACGACGACATGTCCTTTGTTATGCCCATCCAGCTTGGATCTCCACCCCCCCCACCTTTTATAAATCCCTCCAAATCCTTGAACGTCATGCTCTCCGCCTCGCCTATCGCATCCGTCTCCCCTCCCCCACGCGGATCCTGTACGATCTCATCCCCTTCCCCCACCTCCTCCTTTTCCTTGAAAGGATATGGATCCTGTACACCTCCCGCAAACTCGATCCTCCTCACCCGCTTGTCTCCCCGCTCCTCTCCCACCCCATCCCGCTGTCGCGCCTTTATTCCCACATCCCACCCGATCTCCATCTCTCCACCCTCCTTACCCTCTCCCAAGGTGGCTTCCGCCAGCTCCCCCTCCCTGATGATGTCCTCCTCCCCTCCATCTACCCCTCCTACCAACTTTGATCCTCCCTCCCTCTTCCTGTATCTGTTCCTTTGGGCACCCTTCGTCCCTCCCCCCCTCCTCCCCACTTCTCCCCCGGGCCTCCCCTCCCCTGTCCTTCTACTCCTCCTCCCCTCTCCTCAGCCATTGGCATCTCTGTTCTCCCCTCTTCACCCTCTCCACCCACTCTCACCCTGCTCCCCTCTTGGCAGGTCCCCGGACTTGCACACGCTACGTGGACTTTCGCGCGCCGGAGATCATCGCCATCTGTGTCTAGTGTGTGTGACGTCATTTAGTGTTTTTAGTGTCCGCTGTCACGGTTCTCCATTCACTTGTGCCATCGGATTCATCAGTGTTCTGTGCGCCGTGTCAACATGTTTTCAGTGACTTTCTCGTCGAGTGTGAATGGCTCCGTGTTTTTTGTGTGACTGTGACCACTATTTTTTTTTTTTGCCCGTCCCTATGTTCATTTTCATTCTCCATTTTTTGTACTGTGATTGTCAACACTCTGGCTGAAGAGCGGCGTAGAATGCCGCTGCCAGCCTACCTGTTTGTTCAGGTGTTAAAATAACAATAAAGTAAAAAAAAAAAAGACGACATGTACGATAGTTTTATATTCTGACACAATGTAACTTCTGCAGTTTACTTGGAAATGGCCATAAGGCCGAAATTACAATAGTAACAATAAATATTTTATACAGTCAACGGCGACTATGATGTCTTTCAAGAAATATTATATGACTGTGAATCCCCACCATGAGAAGTTAATCTTTATTGATCGATTCTCATTTTTTATTTGTAGCTCAGTGTTTCCATTTCAGTTTCCATATTGGTATTTTGTCATTTGGAGATAGGGAGTGGAGCTATGGACGCTAGAAAAAGGAGTGCCAAGTGGAGAAATCGAAACATATCTGACATATTCTTCTGTTTGAGTTCAGTAGAATGGTGACAGCAGCGGAGGCAGCCAGAAACATATGCGCTTTTTATAAGGATAATGTCGTTGGACAGAGCACAGCGAGAAACTAGTTTTCTTGTTTTAAGGAGGATCGCTTTGACATCCATGACTCTGCACATTCAGGAAGACCTTCCGGGTTAAACGCACTGATTCACAATGATCCACGTCATTGTATTCGAGAACAGGCAAATGTGATGAACTGTGATCATTCCACCACCGTGCGACATTTGCATGCAATGGGGAGAATTCAAAAATCGTCTGTATAGGTACCGCATGCTCTAATACAGAGTCACAAAAATCAGCGGGTGGCCGTAAGTGTATTGCTATTGCTCGTCATCATCTGGCTCGTGAACAACACCTACCGTTACCGTCTTGTATCGTTACTGGAGATGAGAAACAGTGAGTTTATTTACTGTCAACAACTGAAACATCCTGCAGTCGCATTCCAAGAATAACGACCAGGAAGACCACGTGAAGTAATGCTACTCTGCGATGGCGCCCGCCAGCATTCTGCTAGACTGAGAAAAGACACTAAACAGGAGTTGGGTTCGGAAGTCATTCCGCACCCTCCTTATTCATCTTATCTTGCGCCCTCAGATTTTCACCTTTTCCGCTCTCTGTCGAACAACCTTGAAGGAACTTCCTTTCCGGATGAAAATGTGCTCAGAAGATGGCTCGACGAGTTCTTCGCCTCAAAAACACCTGATTTCTACGGTCACGGAATCGAAAAGTTACGCCAGCGTTGGCAGACTGTAGTGAACAGTGAAGGAGAATACATTATTGATGACTAAAGTCATGTGTATCTGTTGTGTTTATTAAAGTTATGAAAAACGCTACTAATTTATGTACCAACCAAATGTCATCCCTAATATGAAGAAAACTGTTTGTGAAGATATATTTTCTTTCATATCTTTTAATTCTTTTGTTGGTGGTGACGCCGTATTTTATTGTGTTTTTAAATTGGTCGAAAGCGCATGATAATTATTGTGGATAATTGCTTTATTTATTTAAATATGTATGGTGAAGGGTAACCCACATTATCAACTTCCACTCACGTGTCGCTCCGCTAAAGTATGCCAGGACGAAATGTCTAATGCTTTGTGGCAGAAAAAATTTCTAGGACAGCCTGCTCTTACGACAGCATCTGAAATATTGTGTGCTTCCCTCCCACAATAAAAAAAGCAAACTAAAATCGTTAATAATTCTTGACTTACATTGACAATATGATTCTTAAGGAAGTGCTGATGAGTAAATAGTGTGCAGAACATGAAAATATCCTTCACCACATTCTTAGCCATACCAATGCACTTTTCAATAATTTGCAGTACCAAGATGGGTGGGAGTTATTTTATGACCATCAAAACAAAATTTTAAAAGTACAGAATTCGTTAATTGTTTTTGAACTTTTACTCTCAACATACTTTTGATGTGAAAGTTGGGGTGATGAACCCAAAAATAATGGATACGACATTCAATGTGGTAACGTACTCCTCTCTGCACACGTTGCACTGCAGGCGATATTTTTTTTTCTTCTTTACTTTTCTTTTAAAAAATAAGTTTCTTATCGTTCCTTATATACAATATGTGCCGAGTTCATAAAACCTTACTAGACAACTGGTGTGTCTCAATACAACCATTGCTGGTTATGAATACCGGTTCCATCAGGTGACCCCCAAATTCGACATCGAAATGCCGCAAATAAATGTGTCCTACAAACTTCTAAAAATTACCACGACCTGTTGCGAAACAGTTTTGCAGATTCTGACTAAAATATCCAAAGATGACATGTATCAATCCGTTTGGAGCTCTCACTGAAATAGTGTTCACTCGGAAGTTTCAAATTCTTTTATCAAAAATTTGCCTAAAACACCAACAAATGTTTGTCCTACTTTTCATTCAGCCACGCTCTTCATCCTACCGACTTTTCTGTGTTATTTACTGTTTGCTGCAAGTAACAAAACTTCGATTTTCAAGCTCTGTTCTGAAGGATGGGCAAAGAAACCAACAGTTTTTAAGTTCCATTGGGAATTCCTAATATTTATCATGGTCGTTTCCTTTAATAATAGTATCAGATTACGAAATATCAACAAATAGCAGGTCATCCTTCCTCATATGTCACTGCGTTTTCTGAGCACTGCATCTTGTAGATACTAGGAAGTTATTACGGTACGTGTTTATAGGTACTGACAATCCTGGTTCTATGCAAATGACCCCTAATAACTACAAGGTAGAAGCCGATGCTGTTTTTGAAAACCTGAATTCAAAGAAAATTAAGCTGCATCAGAAATGGTTCATGTTATGAGCTCAAATTTCATGCATAGAGTGCCTACTATTTCTCAAGCTTAAAGTGACTCACGTATTTATTCATAACAGGGTGAAAATCGCCCTTCCCGCTGTGGTTGTGAGTGTATGCTGCATATTGGCTCGGAGGGGGTTTCAGTTCTGCAAGAGGTCGTATGTATACCGGAACAACGATAGGTGGCGGTTAGGAGCTTATTTATTTCGCGGGGTTCAGACGCTCATGCGTTATTCATGACAAAGTGAAGCCCTCCCCGCTTTTCCGCGGCAGAATGATGACGACGAACCGCGCCCCCAGAACAGCTGTGAGCAGTTATGGCTTCCTGAAGATCCGCGACGCCGTTAACTGTCCTCCGCGGAGAGCTAGCCGGGGCGAGGCAAGACGCGCTTGCGTGGGTGCTGGATCCCCCCTCGCTGGCGTCGCCGGCCATTCGATTTCGCCGCATCTGCCTCATTTATGCGGAGCGGCTGCGTAATCGGCTTAGAGGCAAACTCGGAACCACAGCCGGACCGCTAAAACGCGAATTACATGGCTAGGCACAGAGGCGAGACCGGAGTGGCTGCCGCCTTTAACTCCTGGACCGCGCCCTAGGGCGATAGTGAGTCGGTTTAATCGCACGACACGATATTATCTTGCTGATAAGAACGATCCTACGTAACGAGTAATGTGATCAACATTATTGTTATAACACAAAGTCACATCACATGGAGGTGACAAAAGTCATGAGTTGGGATATGCAAATATACAGAAGGCGGTACACAAGGTATAAAAGGGCAGTGGATTGGCCGAGCTGTCATTTGTCATTATGGCTGCAAGATATTAATTAACACACATTGAACACGGAATGTCAGTTGGAGCTAGATCCATGGGATATTCCATGTAGGAAACCATTAGGGAATTCAATGCCAACTGTTTGTCGATAATACCAAATTTCAGGGACTACCTCTCACCACAGACAACACGGTGGCCGACGGCCTTCACTTAACGAACGAGAGCAGCGGCATATGCGTAGAGCTCTCAGGACTAACAGACAGGCAACACTTGCTGCAATAACCGCAGAAAACAGTGTGAAACGTACGACGACCGTATTCGTTAAGACAGTGCAGAGAAATTTGGCGTTAAAGAGCAGCAGACGACTGACGCGATTACCTTCGATAATAGCACAAAGTCACATGTAGTGCTTCTCCTGAGCTCGTGACCATACAGGTTGAACCCTAGACGACTGGAAAACCGTGGTCAGTTCAGATGAGTCCAGATTTCACTTGGTAAGAGCTGAATCTAGGGTTCGGTGTGGCCAAAGTTCTCAGCAAGGCATTGTGCGAGCTGGTGGTGGCTCCATAGTGGTGTAGGCTGTATTTATATGGAGTGGACTTGGTCCTTCTGTTCAAGTGAACAGATCATTGATGGGAAATGGTTATGTTCGACTACCTGGAAATCATTTTCACCGATTCATGGACTTCATGTTTACAAACATGTTATTGGAGCACAGTTGTCTGCAATTAGTATGAAGAACATTCTTGACAATTTGAGCGGATGGCTTAGCGACCCAGACCGCCCAAAATAAATAGCATCGAACATTTATGAGATATAACTGGGAGGTCAGTTCGTGCACGTAATCCTGCACCAGTAACACTTTCGCAATTATGGATGGCTATAGAGGCACCATGGCTCACTATTTCAACAGGGGCTTAAGAAACAACTTGTTGAGTCCATACCACAACGAGTTGCTGCACTATGATGGGCAAAAGGAGTTCCAGGGTATTAGAAGGTCTCCTATGACTTGTCACCACAGTGTAAAATACGCTGACAGAAATAAAAGGTGTAGCAACCTGAAACACCCGACTGATATTTATAAAATTTTATGGAGAAATTCATTGGCTAAATTTCCGTTTGGTATGGAACTGACATCCACCATGAATGTTAAAATGAGGTGTGATCCAACAGGCATGAATATGTTGTTGTATTCACTGTGGCAAGGAAGCAAACAACCTCCGAATCTTGAGGGTTTTCTTGCCATCCCTGAAACACATGCTGCCGCTCCAAAAGAAGCGCTAATAGAGAACTAAAAGTGTTTTTTCCCAGCTCCTGGCTTATAGGCTACCCTGCATGACAGACATGTTGTGGGGAACAGTATGAGTCTGGCAAATCAGCCTGCTGAGCAAAGAAGCCTACATGTTAGGAACAAGAAACGTTTATTGACCTACTTTACACAGCAACCTGCATGTCAGGAGCAATTAAACTATTTTCAAGCCTCTGATGTGCAGCCTCATATGTATGACAGATGTGCTATAGGATTAGTACTGGTCTGCTTTATTGAGCTGTACTGGAGGAGCTAAATGTGCCAATGACCATAGCTACAGATGGGTTAATATGAATAGAGGAGGGGATGGACAGAGTGATGGGGAGGAGAGAATGGGCAGAGGTATAGAGGGAGAAATGCATGAGACGCATGGAAGGTGCAGGAGGATAGTGGTCAGCTGGGAAAGGAAGAGAAGGAGGCAGAGATGAAAAGAGAGGGGGAGGATATGGTCAGAGGGGAGGAAAATATCGTCAGAGATAGGGGGGTGGAGGAAATGGACAAAGAGAGGGAGAGGAGGAGATGAACAGACAGAGAGAGTGGGAGAGAGGAGATGGACATGTTGGGGACGATGCGATGGACAGACATAGGGAGGAAGGGATGGACATAGAGAGGGGGAGGAGAAGTTGTGTTGAGTATAAGTGTGCAATACATACGTAGGCAAAGCCGCAGGAACACGGTTTGTACTGTAAAACTTACCACATCATGATTTGAGGAGATACTAGCTGCATCAGTGATCTTCAGCAGATCGTCACCCATCGCAAAACACCATAGAATGTCACTCATTGTCCCACTTGACCATTGTTCTACTTAGTGCAAGTCTCTGTTGTCTGTGGTATTCTATCAGCTGCAAACGACGTATGACAACTCAAGATCTCAGCCCAGCTTCCAGAAAAATGTTCCCAGCCGTTTGTGATGATACCGTATCTGTGTCAACTGTCCAGATTTAAGCCATTGTCATTTGTATATTCACCAGAGTTAGTCGAACTATCTTACAATCTTCTCGTCGTATAGTCCTGCTGAAAGGAGCTGTGCCTGGGCTTCTTGCCACACCGGCCGAAGTGGCCGAGCGGTTCTAGGCGCTACAGTCTGGAACCACGCTACCGCTATGGTCGCAGGTTCGAATCCTGCTTCGGACATGGATGTGTGTGATGTCCTTAGGTTAGTTACGTTTAAGTAGTTCTAAGTTCTAGGGACTGATGACCTCAGAAGTTAAGTCTCATAGTGCTCCGAGCCATTTTTCTTCTTGCCACACTGTTGTCTAGAGTCCATCCCGTCACCATTCATTCCGGAGTCATCATACTACAGGCATCTATTTGAGCTATCTGTTGGTATGTTGTTCCTAGGTCCTTAGGTCAATGATTCGATCACTCTAGAAGTCCAGAAGATTGCACTTCCACTTACTACTCGCATAATATGTTGAGATCTTAAACTGAAAATTTCCAGTTAAGTTACACACTCATGGGCATGTTTTGGGGAAACAGGGAATAAATTTAAAAACAGGGCTTATTCGACTTTGATGCCATCTGTAACATGCCACATCCATTCACGTTTAGGGACATACTGCATTGATTTCATGACTTCTACTTTTTGTGGATGAAAGGCATAACTGAAATTGAACAAAATTTGTTTTGAAAGCTTCATTTTTATTGACTGGTTAGGTGAAGTGTAGCCTATGCAAATACATGACTACCAATACATCATATTGGGAAACATTAAGAAACCACACTCAAGCTGATGTGCAGAATCAACATTTAGTATCCGAGAACTGCATGAGGATAAGTATCGTACTTCCAATTTGTCACATTTTTGTGCAGCATGCCAAATGGAATGTAGAATTCGTAGCTCTTTGACTCGTGTGGCACTGTGTTGCACTCATTACCTTTGAGAAGGCCATGAAGAACACATTTTTCGGCTTTGAAATTTCACAGCATTGTTTCCTTTCTTCAAGTGCAAAAAATAGTATTTAGTTTTTCGACTGTTTTGTTGCGCTCTCTAATTATGCACAGATCTACACACCTACAAAACAGAGTGGTAGTGTTCTTTCAGTTGTTTCGTTCTACAATACTTAGCTCTGTCGTGTAAAACTGAGTAGAGAACCAGCACTCCAAATGTGTTTTCGTTGTTCACAAACAAATAGTAAACTACTTTCATGATTCCATTGCGAATCAAGGGCGCCCTTAAGAGGACCAGGGTGAATGCCTGGGTCGTATGCAGCTGCACTGTTTGTCATGTGTAGATCATATGGCGAGCATCAGTCAGGGTGGTATCCGCCCGGTGTCTGGGGGATCTCCAGCCACATCTTCGGTCTGAAACCTCATGTGTGGAGCAGAATTGCCTTCAGAGATTATTCTTGGTCAGAATTGAGCCTCAATGATCAGGAAAGATGTGTCTGGAGACGGCCCACACTGTGGTGGGATAGCAAGCTGAATGTCGTCCACCATACTGCCCGACAACCAGGTCTGATGGTCCGGGGTGCCATTTCTTTTCATAGCAGGACTAAGTTTCTATTAGTCTGATATCCACAGAAAATAACAGATAGAATGTTGCACATGAATTGAAAATTCTGGAAGCAGTGAGGAGACAAACCTCAGGGAGGACTTCCTGAGACCCTGACAGCCATCTCCCAGTCTCTACACCTTGGATGTCACAGCAGCACAGCTCTTGTGACTCCTGAATTGCACCTCAGTACGCCGGGGCCTGACCATACAGACAAATGAGAGATTCCGCTTGCTTCTAATACCTAGTACAGAAGCGTAGTGTTGTGTAGTGCAGTGTTGTAGTAGTATAGTCCAGAACTATAAACTACAAATTTTGTGATCTACCAATGCCATACAGACCAGTAGTGTGTGCCTTCTGGATTCCGAATGAACAGATATCTGTGCGCCAGATGGCTGAATAATAGTATGCAGACTTTTTTTAGTTATTATTGTTATTATTATTTTAATGTCGTTATAGTGTAGATTTCTTCCCTTGGATAACATAATACTGAGAGATTACTAACATATTTGAAATCGCAGCAGGGCCCCTCTGACTGTCATTCGCGACACCCTTACGACGCGGCGGGGCGTCGTCGATATTCTCTTTTAGGGCTAGCCATCCTGAGCTTACATTGCAGCCAGATTATGCCCGTTCGCGCACGCAGAGACTTTCTACTGCTTGGCTTCGTGCTTGCCAAACCCTTTCTTGGCCAGTATGGTCGCATGATCTCTCCCAAGTTGAGAGTTTGGAGCACAGTACTGGGGCCTCCAAGCAGCTCGGGATTTTGACGATCTAGCGCGCCACTTATTGGCAGGATGTCCCTCAAGAGGACGTCCAACGACTCTATCAATCAACAACAAGCCAAATAACTGACTGAATGAGAGCCAGAGGTGAACTAACGTGTTATTGGTTGGTTGGTTGTTTGGGGAAGGAGACCAGACAGCGTGGTCATCGGTCTCATTGGATTAGGGAAGGAAGTCGGCCGTGCCCTTTCAGAGGAACCATCCCGGCATTTGCCTGGAATGATTTAGGGAAATCACGGAAAACCTAAATCAGGATGGCCGGACGCGGGATTGAACCGTCGTCCTCCCGAATGCGAGTCCAGTGTCTAACCGCTGCGCCACCTCGCTCGGTAACGTGTTATTGAATTGATCAATTTGTGAAGCACTTTCTCTTTAATGAATAACCCAATTTTTCTAAAATTATAATCATTTGTTTGCCTGTAGATGTATATCACATCTAACAGTTTCCGTACCATTCTCATAATTTCTTCGTGGTGCGACCTTTCCTCTTGTTACAGAGTATATATAAAGGGTGGCTGAAAATTACACTGAAAAATTTCGAGTGTCATCTATAACGAAGTTATAGACGCCAGTGCCTGCCGCTAGCCCTCCCCCCTCCCCCCCACCAACTTCCGACGCCATGTGTGACTTTTACGCGAATAGACCACCTGCAGGTTGGGACCCGTGGTCTTCGATATTCGGTGATCGCGCAGGATTGCCAAGATCGCCGATGGAGCAAGCTGATGCGCAGAGAGTCCTTGTCTCCTACGAATTCAATGCTCTGCTGCCGTAGTTTCTGACGGTGTTGGACACGGGCTTCCATCCGCAGTGCAATTCCTACCGGAACCCTCTATATGGTCTCCAAGGTCTTGCGGTATAGTGTACAGTGTGTAACAGAGAGAGAAAACAGTGTCGAAATTATAGGGCGAACGTCGGTGTAGCAGCAGCCATCGCCGGATGGAGTGGGCGGAAATCGACCACGTTGTATGAGTAACGGCAGACATTCGGAGACGTCGACGCCTTATGGAATTTAAAGGATAGGAAGGAGGGACGACGACCATATACGTAAGCACTATGACAGGCAGCAGATAACAGGATCCAAGTAATGTACATTACCATTTATTCAGTCAGTAAAGGAAATAAAATACAATGTACAAAGCAAACAACACGTGAAACAAATGTTCAGAACTAAATGTTGAATTTCAACGAGACTTTTTTCTTCATTGTTTAAACTACGAGGGTAATCCCAAAAGTAAGGTCTCCTATTTTTTTATAAGTACAAAGAACTGTTAATTTATACAGTGGTTTACATCAGTTTACAGCTTGATCATGTAGCTATTTTTCGACATAATCACCATTTCAGTCGATGCATTTTTGTAGACGCTGTGGCAGTTTTTGTATGCCCATATCATACCAGCTCGCCGCCATGCTGTTCAGAAAGTTATGAACATCTTCTTTCACCTCGTCGTCGGAGCTGAAACGCTTTCTGGCCAAATGTTCTTTTAACCTAGGGAACAGTTGATAGTCACTGGTCGCCAAGTCAGGACTATAGGATGGGTAGGTGATTACGTTCCGCTGAAACTGTTGCAGGAGAGCAACAGTTTGCCGAGCGATGTGTTGGGGAGCGTTGTCATGAAGAACGTGTACGCCATTGCTCAACATACCTCTTCTCCGGTTCTGAATTGCCCGCTTGAGGTTTTCAGCGATTGACAGGAAGTGCAAAATGGCTAAGCAGGGATGGCTAGAGGACAAATGTAAGGATGTACAGGCTTATTTCACGAGGGGTAAGATTCATACAGCCTACAGGAAAATTAAAGAGACCTTTGGAGAAAAGAGAACCACTTACATGAATATAAAGAGCTCAGATGGAAACCCAGTTCTAAGCAAAGAAGGGAAAGCAAAAAGGTGGAAGGAGTATATAGAGGGTCTATATAAGGGCGATGTACTTGAGCGCAATATTATGGAAATGGAAGAGAACTTAGGTGAAGATGAAATGGCAGATATGATACTGCATGAAGAATTTGACAGAGCACTGGAAGACTTAAGTCGAAACAAGGCCCCAGGAGTAGGCAACATTCCATTAGAACTACTGACAGCCTTGGGAGAGCCAGTCCTGACAAAACTCTACCATCTGGTGAGCAAGATGTATGAGACAGGCGAAATTCCCTCAGACTTCAAGAAGAATATAATAATTCCAATCCCAAAGAAAGCAGGTGTTGACAGATGTGAAAATTACCGAACAATCAGTTTAATAAGTCACAGCTGCAAAATACTAACGCGAATTCTTTACAGACGAGTGGAAAAACTGGTAGAAGCCGACCTCGGGGAAGATCAGTTTGGATTCCGTAGAAATGTTGGAACACGTGAGGCAATACTGACCCTACGACTTATCTTAGAAGAAAGATTAAGGAAAGGCAAACCTACGTTTCTAACATTTGTAGACTTAGAGAAAGCTTTTTACAATGTTGACTGGAATACTCTCTTTCAAATTCTGAAGGTGGCATAGGTCAAATACAGGGAGCGAAAGGCTATTTACAATTTGTACAGAAACCAGATGGCAGTTATAAGAGTCGAGTGACACCAAAGGGAAGCAGTTGTTGGGAAGGGAGTGAGACAGGGTTGTAGCCTCTCCCCGATGTTATTCAATCTTTATATTGAGCAAGCAGTAAAGGAAACGTAAGAAAAGTTCGGAGTAGGTATAAAAATCCATGTAGAAGAAATAAAAACTTTGAGGTTCGCCGATGACATTGTAATTCTGTCAGAGACAGCAAAGGACTTGGAAGAGCAGTTGAACGGAATGGACAGTGTCTTGAAAGGATGGTATAAGATGAACATCAAGAAAAGCAAAACGAGGCTAATGGAATGTAGTCGAATTAAGTCGGGTGATGCTGAGGGAATTAGATTAGTAAATGATACACTTAAAGTAGTAACGGAGTTTTGCTATTTAGGGAACAAAATAACTAATGATGGTCGAAGTAGAGAGGATATAAAAAGTAGACTGACAATGGCAAGGAAAGCGTTTCTGAAGAAGAGAAATTTGTTAACATCGAGTATAGATTTAAGTGTCAGGAAGTCGTTTCTGAAAGTATTTGTATGGAGTGTAGCCACGTATGGAAGTGAAACATGGACGATTAATAGTTTGGATAAGAAGAGAATAGAAGCTTTCGAAATGTGGTGCTACAGATGAATGCTGAAGATTAGATGGGTAGATCATATAACTAATGAGGAGGTTTTGAATAGAACTGGGGAGGAGTTTGTGGCACAACTTGACTGGAAGAAGGGATCGGTTGGTAGGACATGTTCTGAGGCATCAAGTGATCACCAATTTAGTACTGGAGGACAGTGAGGAGGGTAAAAATCGTAGAGGGAGACCAAGAGATGAATACACTAAGCAGATTCAGAAGGATGTAGGCTGCAGTAGTTACTGGGAGATGAAGAAGCTTGCACAGGATAGAGTAGCATGGAGAGCTGCATCAAACCAGTTTCAGGACTGAAGATCACAACAACAACAGTACCTGTCAGCGTTAATTGTCGTCCCAGTGGACATAAAGTCGACCAACAATACTCCTTTCCGATCCCAAAAAACGGTTGTCATGACTTTACCGGCAGACTGTGTTTATTTGAAGTTCCGCGGCTTTGGCGAAGAGGGATGCCGCCACTGGTCTGATTGTTGCTTGGTCTCAGGTGTAAAGTGGTATGCCCAGGTTTCGTCAATCGTGACAATTGAGTCCGGAAAGTTGTCGTGTTCGGCTGCAAAGCGGTGAAGAAATGCGCGGAAGCATCAACTCGTTGCCACATGTGGTGCTCAGCATGCGTGGCATCCATCTTGCGCACACCTTCCGGTAGTTCAATGTTTCCGTAAAAATTCTGTGAGCAGTTCTTCGGAAGACCTCTGCAACCAACGTTCAGAGATCATCCAGGGTGATCCGCCTATCCACGCATGCTTTGCACAACCTTCAACACTGTCTCTTCAGAAATTGACGGTCTCCCGCTCCTTTGTTCGTCGTGAATTTCGGTCCGACCAGCTGAAAACTCTCTACACCACTTACGAACATTTTTGACATCCATGCGCGACGCTCCATACACTTCCGTCAATTGGCGATGGATTTCAATCGGCGCAGTGCCCTTTGCGTTCAAAAACCGAATAACTGCGAGCAATTCACACCTGGCGGTAACATCCAACGGGAGCTCCATTCTCAACGGCTGCCAAGCCAAGACTGAGCATTTCAGCGCGGCGTGCGCATGTTTACACACAGCGCGTGAAGCACTCTTCATAACAGTGTGACCAACCGCCACACAAACAGAGTTCTGTACTTATAACAAAATAGGAGACCTTACTTTTGAGATTACCCTCATAGTTTATCGCAGTTCTAATACTTCCTGTAACAATGCTGTCACCACTTGTGAGTGAAACATCATTACGTAGGTGATTGAAGTGCCTGTTTCCAGCGTCGCAGAAAACCTGACATCTGCGTATTACTGAGTGTCGCACTTGCTCCAAGATACTGGCATGGTGCGAAAAACCTCATACGCTGCATGTATTTTCGCCACTAGTTCTTCCGCTGACTCCACCGGGATTTCGTACACCACAGTCTTCAGTTGGGCCCAAGGAAGAAGTGCATCCGGAACCGCGGGACTGCTACGGTCGCAGGTTCGAATCCTGCCTCGGGCATGGGTGTGTGTGATGTCCTTAGGTTAGTTAGGTTTAAGTAGTTCTAAGTTCTAGGGGACTTATGACCTAAGATGTTGAGTCCCATAGTGCTCAGAGCCATTTTTTTGAAGAAGTGCAGCTGGTTGACAACAGGTGACTGAGGCAGCCACGTTGCAGGGCCACCTGGACGACTTCAGTGATTCCCATAAGTCCATTCGATCTGGGTTCTGGCAGCTCGACTGAAGTGTTGCGTGCCACATCGTCTGGAAACCCATACGTCGACGGACTGCATGTGGCACCTCCTCTACATTATTCCGCCGGTGCTTCCAAGATGATCGTTGAATAGCTGCCCCATATGAGTAGATGGGGAAGTATACAGGGTGTTTCAGAAGTGATGGTCAATATTCAGGGATATGACAATCATCCTAAACGAAAAAGTCAGGTAAACATAGGCTCTAAAACGCATGCAATTTTTCATCTTCGATACTGTGAACCAAATCTCTTCTACTGCAAGCTCTTTGCTTTCCATATTTTGGGAAGTGATAGTATGAACAAAAACAAGGAAAAAAAGTCCAGTAAACATGTGCTCTAAATGTATACCTTAGCCGGCCGGAGTGGCCGAGCGGTTAAAGGCGCTACAGTCTGGAACCACACGACCGCTACGGTCGCAGGTTCGAATCCTGCCTCGGGCATGGATGTGTGTGATGTCCTTAGGTTAGTTAGGTTTAAGTAGTTCTAAGTTCTAGGGGACTTCTGACCACAGCAGTTGAGTCCTATAGTGCTCAGAGCCATTTTTTTTTTTTTTGTATACCTTAATAGCTATGAGCACTTGTCTTCGCTACTTTGAAACACGGCTGCTCTAACGAACAAGTGCTCATAACTTTTAAGGTATGCATTTTAGAGCACATGTTTGTGTTGGTCTATACTACCACTTCCAAAGGTATGGAAAGAAAGGAGTTTGTAGTAGAAGAGATTTGTTTCACAGTACCGAAGATCACGAATTGCTCATAGCTGTTAAGGTATGCGTTTTAGAGCCCCTAATTACTTGACTTTTTTGTTTCGAATTATAATTCCTTTCATATCCTTGAATATTGACCATCACTTCCGAAACGACCTGTATAGGGGCCAGTCAGGTAATCGTGGACCATACCAGATCATACATTGATGGTGAACTTTACCCGAAGCTCACGTTCGTGGGCGGCGTTGGGATCTGCCTTTGCCCACACATGCCAGTTGTGGGTGTTGAACATACCCTCACCGGTGAAGGACGCCTCGTCCATCAACAACACATACGTAGCTTAATACCGCTGCCTGAAGCAGTGATGTTAGAACCACTGCCCGAACTACTTATTTATTTGCTATTTTCCTTTAGTCCAGACAAGAGAACAGACCGAATGTTGGACATAAACTGGCATGAATAAAGCACATAATATTTTCAGATAATTTCAAATGTGTTAGTAATAACTAACCATTATGCTGTTTAAGGGGAGGAAACTCAGCATAGAATAACTACATTGAAAAAGTCTGCATACTATCATTTGGTCATCTGGCGCATAGAGACCTGTTCATCCGGACTCCAGAAGCGCTTGCGAATGGGTCGGCGTCGACCCTCTCTGGTACGTTCTCCGCAAATCGTGGCGTGCGTACCCTTCGTGCGCGACCGCAGCCACGTCGACTCTCTGTGAAACCACCCTTTTTACCAGACGCCGATACGTGGTCGCAAGCGTGGTGTGGTATGGTTGGCGCCTATTGGGATACCGTTGCCGACAGGTGCGTAACGCTGTGTGGCCACTGCCTTTCGCCTCACCAAATCCATATCGCGCTGCTCAGCACAGGTGAACGTCTCCACGAAGGGGCACACGAGCACCCGACAAACTACGACTGAACGCTGTGTTTCTGCTGCATTATTTCGTCGTTTCTCTCTTACGCTACCGCTGTCAGTCGTCTCTACATTGCTGGTGTTATAAGCGTGTTCGTGTTCAGTGTCATCTAACATCCAGGCCGCTGTCGAGAACAATGGGAGACGTTCAGCCCGCGGTCTGTTCGCTTACAGAGTCAGGTCTACTACCGGAGCGAAAGCCTAGCGGCAGGTGACGGCGCCTATAGTGCTGACGCTCTGTAGCGTCGATGGATGACGTTTCTGGACACGGGTTCCTATCGTGATTTTGTTCCTCAGGACACCTTCTACTGCACCTCTAAATTTTCCGGTGTAATTTTGAAACACCCTGTATGTGTTCATATACCTCATATATTTAAAATGTATGTGGGCTATGCATATTACTGTATCGTGTGAAATCGTGAAGTAAAGCAGTCGATAACATTTCGAATTTTCCTCTAATGACTTTTACAACGACTTGTCTTTAAATAGTAATATAGACGAATATGCACGCTTTACCTTTCTAATCGTCAGTACTTTTGAAAACAATTAATATTCACTGACGGTAAACTATCGCAAGAATAAAAAATAATTAATGTAGAGTAATAAATTTTTGGAAAGCATTTATATAGGTAACACATCTCCGTAAAGAACATTGCAAGGACACAGGTTAATGTAAGTGCTAGATAATCCATTGCAAATGTGTAATGCAACCACCAGCACGTTAAATGCAAGCATACAAACTTGCATGCATTGTGTTGTACAGGTGCTGGACTTAAGTTTGTGGAATGGAGTTTCATGCCTCTTGCACTTGGTCGGTCAATACAGGTTCGTTTAATGCTGTTCGTAGCTGACGCTGGAGTTGTCTGATGATGTCCAATATGAGCTCAATTGGAGACAGATCTGGTGATCCAGCAGACCAGAGCAAAATGGCGACACTCTGTAGAGCATGTTGGACTACAAGAGCGGTATGTGGGCGAGCGTTATCCTGTTGGAAAAAAACCTGGAAAGCTGTTCATGAATATCTTTGAAGTCAATAGCGCCAGTAGACTGTTGTTTATTTACAGTGTTACATTTACACTTATACAATCATCATTTCGGCTTCAGAGTGCCATTATCAAGTGTTTTAAGTGTTATACAGTGCCTAAGATGGCATACTGTCGCATTTAAAATACACTATTAGGCACATTGTCTAAGAGTCGATATTTCTGGCAGAGCCTACTGCTTTGTTTCATCACTGAGTGTACCATCTTGAGTCAAGAAATTATTAAAGCATCTCGCATTGAAGTACGCGCTATATTTCGAATTTCTGCGAAACTTTGCCAATCTTGGGTTTTGCGTTTTTCAAATTTGGCAAGATTTTTTCGCTGCTTCTGCAACAGCGATCTGACCCGTTATTTATGTGGTATATATATCTCTCAATTTGTTGTCGATACTATTTCTTCGAAATCATTCCACAACTTTTCTACGCTTACATGATTAGATCGGAAGGAGTGAAGACTGTCTCTTAAAACGGATTTAAGACCATTTTTATCAGCTTTTTTCAATAGATGTACTTTGCGTTTCATTTCGAAGGGTATAGGTGTTAAAGTATTCAGCCTAGCAGCAACTGCCTTGTGGTCGTTAATCCCTGTGTCCGTCCCGATACTCCCTATTTGTCCAGGATTATTTGTTGCTGAGAGGTCAAGTATGCTTTCTCAACCATTTACTCTTCATATGGGCTCATGATCTAATTGTTCAAAATATTGTTCTGAGAAAGCATTGAGTACAATTTCGGATGACGTTTTATGCCAGCCACCGGTTTTAGTCGTATAATTTTTCCAGCATATCGAGGGTAGATTTAAGTCACCACCGACTATAATTATATGAGTGGTGTACCTATTTGAAATGAGACTCAGGTTTTCTTTGAACTGTTCAGCAACTGTATCTTCTGAGTCGAGGGGTCCGTAAAACGATCCAATTAATAGTTTAGTCCGATTGTCAGGTGTATCCTCTACTCATACTATATCGCAGGAACTATCTACTTCAGTTTCTCTACAAGGCAAACTACTTCTGACAGCAATGAATACTCCACCACCAACTGTACTTAATCTATTCTTTCTGAACACTGTTAGATCGTTCGAAAAAATTTCCACTAAACTTATTTCCGAATTTTTCCGGCTTTCTGTACCTATAACTATTTGAGCTTCAGTTCTTTCTATTAGGGCTTGGAGCTCTGGTTCTTTCCCAACATACCTACGACAATTTATAACTACAATACCGGTCGTTTCTACAAATACCTTCGTATGTTTTACCTGCCCCCTTTTAGACAGATGCCCTTTCTGTGGTTCCCTGAGACCCTCTAACCTGAAAATCTGCTAAGTCCCTTCCACACAACCCCCGCTACCCGTGTAGCTATCTCCTGTGTGTAGCGGACTGACCTACTAAGCGGAACCCGGAAACCCACCACCTGATGGTGCAAGTCAAGGAATCTGTAGCCTACACGGTCACACAAGCGCCTGAGCCTCAGATTCAGATCATGCATTCGGCTCTGCACCTAAGGACCACAGTCGGTTCTACCGACGATGCTGCAGATGGTGAGCTCCACCTTAATCTCGGAAGCAAGACTGGCAGTCTTTACCAGCCGGCCGATGTGGCCGAGTGGTTCTAGGCGCTTCAGTCTGGAACCGCGCGACCGTTACGGTCGCAGGTTCGAATCCTGCCTCGGGCATGTATGTGTGTGATGTCCTTAGGTTAGTCATAAGTAGTTCTAAGTTCTAGGGGACTGATGACCTCAGATGTTAAGTCCCACAGTGCTCAGAGCCACTTGAATTTGGTCTTTACCATTTCCGCTAGCCGCCCGAAACCGGAGAGAATCTCCTCCGATGCAAAGCGACACACGTCATTAGTACCGACATGAGCCACCACCTGCAGTTGGCTGCACCCTGTACTCTTCATGGCATCCGGAAGCACCCTTTCCACATCCAGAATGACCCCCCCCCCCCCCCCGCAGAGAGCACAATGGCTTCCCTCCCTTCCTTGGCTGCCATGTTACTAAGGAGCCCCATTAAGAGCCTAACGTTGGAGCTCCCAACTTCCAACAAACCCACCCTCTCTGAACGCCCAGATCTTTCAGGCCGAAAAACATCCTCTGGAACAGGGTGGACGACTGCATCTGGCTCAGAGACATCGTCAGTCACAGATAAACGAACCGGGGAGGCCCTGCTATCAGCCCCTCGGAGAGTTTTTCAGTGCCTGCCAGACTTTGGAATGATCTCCCACTCGATCACGGGTGAGGTGTCAACCTTGGTGCAAGCAGTACCCGGGGCGACCACAGTAGTGTACCGATCGGGGGACACGGGGCGTGCTCGACGTCCCTCACATGCCCGGTCCGACCCCCCACACTGATTCCTCTTGGCAGAAGCCTCAAGCTGTGTGACGGAAGCCAAAGCAACCTGTAGCTGTGAGTGAAGGGTCCGCAACTCAACTTGCATATGTACACAGCAATCACAGTTTCTATCCATTTCTGCAGTCGCTCCTGTTTGAAGCTCGTAATAATATGTAACAAACGAATGGTGCACTCGGCTTATTAGCAGCAGGAATTCTAAATGCTCTCTCACTGACAGTCTAACCGACACTGAGCTACACTAAGCAAAACAAAGAAAGCCTTTAAGATGCAAGGGTCGGTAACAACGGCGTTAGTGTATGCTACGCTGTTATCAAAATAAAATAGTAATGGATGTATACTGAAAACGTTCTCATTAAATGATGAGCTAAGGATAACAAACACATTCTTCAGACATAAATAGATCAACAAATGCACCTGATCAGCTAGAGGCTCTGCCATAATTACACACTAAATAACTGCAAATAAGCCAACTTGGTCTGTAGCGGAAGACACTAGGGTATTCAGAGGTCTAGAAGTCTCTTCGTATCATTCCTTGCTTGTCTCAAAAATGAAATTACTTAAAAATGGAAGATATCGTCCAAACAGAAACGAAATAATGTTGATGCAACATCTCAACTGCATTTACTTCAGGAAGAGAATAACAAAGGCTTGATGAATATATAAGTTTAAATATAAAGTGGATAACATTACTCTGACTGGAATAACATAAATGGAGCACTAATTAAAGCAGCAACAGAAGCACTTCGCACAAGAAAGAACATTTTTTCAACAATGTCCTGGGATATGGGGATTATGCCATAAGTAATATAAATGAGGATAAGAAATGTGCTTACCAAAAAATGTTGAATTCTTCAGGCGATCAAGATCTGAGACTAGAGTATAAAAGGAAATCAGGTCTAGCCAGAAGGGAAGTCAGGCAAGTTAAAATCCTTATATGTTACAGATATCCTTATATGTTACAGATAATAAGCATGATATAAGAGATAGACAAGACAAAGCATACAAAACAATGAAACGTTTAAAAAAAGAAGAAATCTGCAGATAAACACAGAATATGAATCTACTGCTTACAATAATATATAACATTTTGGACAGATGTTCAAGATACACAAGTGGTTCTGACTCAACCAGATAAGAACGTAGTCTTAATAATGTTAGAGGAGCTACAGAATGCAATTATGTTTAGCATGAATACGATATGACAAAATCAATACAGAACTGATAAAATATGCACCAATACTGAAAAAATGAGAATACTCGATTTTATGAATATGAGCTGGAAAAGTAGTTACATAACTGAAGAGTGGAATATAACCCAGATATGCCCAGGTTATGAGAAAGGAAACAGATAAGAATGTCAGAACTTCAGAAGTGTTAGCCTTCTGAATTCGTGTTCTACGTGTATGCTATAATTTTAACAAAACCTCTATAACCAATCGCTGAAAGTATACTATCTGATGACATCTTGGGTTGTCGGGTGTCCTGCTGGATATCAGCGTCGTACTTGCACGAAATTTCGGTAGCGTAGCTCGTTACCTACATCAGGTGCGACTTCAGACTACTCCTCGAGAGGACCTGGTCTAGTATTTGTGCATTCCAACGGACTTGGGCAATTTCAGCAGGACAATGCTACACCCCACAAGTCCAGAATTGCTGCAGAGTGCCTCCAGGAAATCTCTTCTGAGTTTAGCTACGGTTGCAGGTTCGAATCCTGCCTCGGGCATGGATGTGTGTGATGTCTTTAGGTTAGTTAGGTTTAAGTAGTTCTAAGTTATAGGGGACTGATGACCACAGATGTTAAGTCCCATAGTGCTAAGAGCCATTCTTCTGAGTTTAAACACTACTGCTGGCCACCAAACTCCCCAGAAATTAATATTATTGAGCATATCTGGGATGCGTTGCAACGTGTTGTTCAGAAGAGATCTCTACCCCTTCGTACACTTAAGGATTTATGGACTGCTCTGCAGGATTCATAGTGTCAATTCCCTCCAGCACTACTCACACATTAGTCGAGTCCACTTCCTGTCGTGTTGCGGCACTTCTGCGTGCTCGCGGAGGCCCTACTCGATATTAGGCAGGTGTACCAGTTTCTTTGGCTCTTCAGTGTAGTATAAGCGTCATTTAAATTTCAAATAAGTAATTTTGGCAGTAAATTCCATTATAGTGTTACAACATTAATACGGTCACATAGCAGCGTACTGGTGGAATGGGAGGTTTTATCAGGCAATAATTAATTATCAGGTAATAATTAATTAATATATTTCCTTTAATTTACGTCTATGGTCATAAAGTTTTTGTTAACAGATTACCGGTTTCGGTCTTTAATGACCATCATCAGATCTGTTTCATAAAAACAAAGTCCTAATTTTTATGAAACAGATCTGATGATGGTCATTAAAGACCGAAACCGGTAATCTGTTAACAAAAGGTTTGTGTCCATAGACGTAAATTAAAGGAAACTTATTACATATACGGGTCACAGTTTTTTCGCGACGATGTCGCAGCTTGTGAATAATTAACTAATTCTTTGAGTTATATCACGTTTCTTGATTTTTCTTAATCTCTTTCGTTTTCTTTTTTTTTTATGACTACTTATGTAATACTTTTGCCACTCTTGCACCCGAAATTTTATATGTAGTAATATAGTGCTTCATTCAAACATAATTAGACAAGATTGATAGTTAAAATAAAAAACGAGAAACAAGTTTAAATTGTTACATTGGAAATGGAAATGCCGTGTGGCTATGGTCTACCTTCGGATAGACCATTTGCCTCGTGCAAGTCTTTCGAGTTGACGCCACTTCGGTGACTTGCGTGTCGATGGGGATGAAATGATGTTGACAAGGACAAAACAAAATCTCCGATCCAGCCGGGAATCGAACCCGGGCAGTTAGGTATGACATTCCGTCGCGCTGACCACTCAGCTACCAGGGGTGGACAACGGCTACCTTCGAAAAATACAAAGTGCAAATTGTAATTTGTGAAAATTAATACAGTTGAATAAAGGACTTAAATTAGGTACAATTTAAGGAACGCAGTTTGCGAGAACATAGAATCATAAATGGGTTTATATAATATTGGAATACTTTTCGCCGAGAAAAAGGATAGCAAAGCTGAAGTGACACTGTTTTTCCGAGGGGAGTCTTGAGGCAGCCTACAACATAACTGACACAACTGCCCTGTAGCGGACAAACTGCGGGACAGAGATGTGACCTTTACGTCCACTTTGGGGCACGTCAAACACGTACTTTTCAGTGACAAAAGCTAAAATTGCCTTTTTGGAGCTGTGTCACTTTTCTTGTGACAAAAGTGTGATGTTTCCAGACAACTTCACTGATGTTTCGTAATGTGTCGTCTAATGTCGTGCCAGTTATATACTACAGATGACTACTGCTGACGTCACACGTCTATGACGATAATGCGCGCTAACATGTCGATACTTTACTCCAAAGTATACAGCTCGGATAGTGACGGTGGAAGACATTTCCATTAGCTTTTCATCAGCGAGAGGAATGTATGTCGCAACGTAGAGTTCCTGATTGCCAATATCTCCACTAAATTTCAGACAACCTCTCGGTGTTTCACGGAATGAAACTATCTGGTGATGATTGTGCTTCAGCTGTCGAACAGGAATTTATGTGCCCAACTTAGTATTACTCGTGAGGAGAGAGCTACGTACCGTTATCGGGTTTCGCATTACCCCTTTTTTATCATCACTACGAGCAGTAACACAAACATGACACTCATCAACGTAGTAGAAGCTTTTCCAGCACACTTATCTCGGAAAGAAAAGGTACAAATACACGCGAATAGAGAAAATCTATTCTTATAAGGCCGCTGAAGAAAGCTGTCTACCTAACACTAACATTCAGTTTTACTTCACTGTAATGTCAAGCATGTTTATCCGAGCGATCAGTGAATAATTCGTAAGTCCGCTATGCCGAAGAACTCTAATTTCACGTCTCTCACTACTGGTTCAGCAAACATTGTAGTTTTAGTCTTTAGTCTGAGGACTGTTTTGATGCAGTTCTCCACGTCACTCTACCCTGTACAAGTCTCTTCTAACTACTGCAGACTACAATTTAAGCCAGCTGACCGCATTCAAGCCTGGGTTTCCCATTCCATGTTTTGTAATCCCATCAAGCATCACAGTCTCCCAACCCTCTCACTCACCGCCGTCCATTACCCATTCAACTATTTTTTTACGTCTCAGAATGCTTTCTATCCATCTATCACTTCTTTTATCAAGTTCGGCATAAAATTCTTTTCTCCCAATTCGATTCAGTACCTCTTAATTGGCTACTCAGTGTACCAATCTAATCTCCAGCATACTTTTGTAACGCCACATTTCAAAGGCTGGTTTCAAGCATTTTCAATGATATTCAGATAGCGTAACAGTCAAATAAGATTGAAGAACGAATATCACAGAAAGGACTCAAAAGATGACTACCGACGCAGATACTCGACCAAAGGAGGTGGAGAGCTCCCGGAATATTCGGTATGACGTAGAACGACAATGCAGAGCAATAAATCGGCCGCTTATCGTCAGAACGGCTTTTGTTTGCGAATGTAAATCGCCCTATCGTTTTTTGTGCATTTTAGCAAATGCAGCGCTAGCTCTGAAATCTAGAGCAGTAACTACATTCCAGCTGAAAATAAGCGACGCCTGCAAGTAACATAAAATGTCAAAGGACGTCCTGTTGCCACAGATAGCAATAACACACACCCAGCCAGGCGCAGATACGTACACCACATGCATATATCGTGCTCATGGACTAGGCGTGCTATTCTCCTTACACCATTCTCCTTTCGCAGACGAACTAAAATATTCTCTGCGTGGTAAGGCGAGTCGTAGGAGGTAAGGAACTAACATTCACTATGTCTCTGAAATACCTCTATGACGAAGAGAAGCCAAGTTTTTAAAAAAATGGCAGTACTATTTTGTAAATTCCCGTATCACTTAAGCGGAAAAGAGCCATAATGCTTTTAGTGGTCGTAATGCAAAGTACGACACAACATTTGAATACTGAAGTACTTGGTAAGATTGGAAAATAAATAATCAGAACAGTAAGGTACTTAATTGACATTTATATTAACAGATAATTACAGTGACTGCATTAATGGCACATGAACTACCTAGGGAACAGCTAGCGACCTTCGTATACAGAATGGAAGCAATTGTTTAAAACTAAAGGCTGCCTGTTACAACTGTGTTCTTGAAATGTGGCAAATAGGCTTCGTAACACAATCACCTACCATTTCACGACAGGTAGAAGAAAGACATCAGTACTGGATCACCGTTTCACCGAGTAAAATCGTGCAGTGGTGCACTGAGTCTTTGGATTCATACTATTCACATACCAGTCTCTGTTTATGCTTTCTGTAACTTCCAAGAAAATCCTCTCAGGTTACTTCAAGTAAGTTACCGTAGATTTCCTTAGCAATGGCAGTCCGTCGAGGCTAGCTCTCCCTGTATAACGACTTCGATGAGTGATCCTCTATGAGTCACACCTACCGTAGTACCGGAGCTAGGAAGACTTGTTACATACCTGCAGCAGTGTTCTGCCTGGTAACAGCCATTTAGAGGAACTATTCTTCAGCCTTAGGAATCACGAATTATTATTATGGAGCCTTTAAGAGTGTTGTGAAAATCAAGAAGTATGGCAAGTCAGTGTCACAGTGATCCAGTTTCCATTGTTAAGTTTTGGGTATCTGTCTCACTGACGAATGTCTCATGACTCAAGAATACAGGGAACAGAGATAATGTTAAGGTTTGGCGTCATCAATCTTCTGACTGGTTTGATGCGTCCCGCCACCAGTCCTTCTCGTACGATATTGCAGTGCCTGTGTTATTCCGAATTACGATGCGATGTTCCTTCGGACAAGCATGCAAAGTAGCAGGCACTCCGGGGACTACAGCCGTCATGAAATACATGAAGTATATTCGCAGTTGCTAATATGGACAACTATCAGCTGTGTAACGGGATTACGACTATCAAAATTTGTGCCGGACCTGGACACGAACCCGCATGTCCCGCTTATCGCGAGCGGTTGCCTTGCCATTAGGCTACCTGAGCACCACTCACGTCCATCAACCATGTATCTACATACGACCTATGGAAGTTTTGGTGTGGTCGTGAGCCGCGCTCGAGTAGCGTAATGGTAGGGCAACCGTTCACGATAAGCGGGACATCAGGGTTCAAGTTCCGGTGCGGCACAAATTTTCACTGTCGTCATACCATTACCCTGCTGATGATTGACCATATTCTCAACTGCGAATACATTTACGTATTTCATAGCGGCTAAGGAACTTTGCATCGTAATTCCGAATAACACAAACACTGCAATATCGTAAGTTTCCTGTAGTTTCTCTTCTTTCACCAAATCTTCATCTCAGTGCAGCAATTACATCTAGCTTTCTCAGTTGTTTTTTGGATATAATTCAACGTCTTCTGCTAAAGTTGTTACTCTCTACAGCTCCCTCAACTACAATGAAATTTGTTGTTTGATATAATAATGTATTTCGTATCATTCTGTTCCTTTCAATATTTTCCCTACGTTTCTCCCCTCGCTGATCCTGCGGAAATGTCTTCACTTCTAATCACATCAGTTCACAGAATTTTCTATAACATCTCTTTACAAAACCTTCGATTCTCTTATTTTCCCCCTCCAAGATTCAGTGTCATATAATGCTGCGCTACAAGCCTACGTTATCAGAAATTTATTCGTCAAATTAAGGCCTTCTTTCCTTCGG
This sequence comes from Schistocerca cancellata, assembly GCF_023864275.1. NCBI lineage: Eukaryota > Metazoa > Arthropoda > Insecta > Orthoptera > Acrididae > Schistocerca > Schistocerca cancellata. The sequence continues at coordinate 655,777,366 of NC_064627.1, forward strand.
GAGTCCGCTGCTCGTAGTCTCGCGGTAGCATTCTCGCTTCCCGATCCCGGGTCCCGGGTTCGATTCCCAGCTGGGTCAGGGATTTTCACCTGCCTCGAGATCACTGGGTGTTGTGTCGTTCTCATCATCATCATTCATACCTATTACTGTCGGAGGAAGGCAATGGCAAACCACCTCCGTTAGGACCTTGTCTAGTACGGTGGTGCGGATCTCCCGCATCGTCCCCTACGCTCTGCCAAGGAGTATGGGACATCATCATCATTATCATCATTCCTTCGGGATTGCCCTCTTTGCCTGTGATGATCGATTTTTTATGTCTTCTTTGCTTTGTCCGTCTTGTGTTATTCTGTTCCATCGTAGCAGAATTCCTTCAATTCATCTGCATTGGGATCGCCAGTTCTGATGTTAAGTTTATCATTAATCTCATTTCTTCTACTCCTCATTACTTTTATCTTCCTTCGGCTTACTCTCAGTACATAGTGTGTGCATTACACTGTTCACTGCATTCCATAGGTCCTGCTGTTCTTCTTCATTTTAACTGAGGATAACAGTGTCATCAGTGAATCTTATCGTTGATCTTTCACCCCGAACTTTAATTTCACTTCTAAACTTTATTTTATTTACGTCACTGTTTTTTCTATGTTTAGATTGAACAGCAAGAGACAACCGCTACGTCCACGTCTATTTTTCCGTTTTGGTTCCTGCACAAGTTAAATATTACCCATCTTTAGCTAAAGCTTACAACTATTTATTGATAATTTCGAACACCTTGCTCCATTTTACCTAGCTGAACCTTTTTCTAGGTGGGAAAATGCTACAACGACTAAAGGTTTTCCTAAAGTCTTGCGCAATTAGGAAGCGCAACGTCGTAACTGCCTTTCTTTTACTTTTACTAAAGCCAGACTGATCGCCATCTAACAAATACAAAATCTTATTTTCCATTATTTTGCATATTGTTCTTGTCAGAAGCTTATATCTACGAAATTTTAAACCGATTTTGCAATGATTCTCGCACTTACTTTCCCTTGCTATCATCAGGAACTTTGGGATGATATTTTTTCAAAAGTCTGATGATATGTCTCCAGATTCCGTAGATTCTCCAAATCAAGTTGAATAGTCGTTTCATTGCCACTTCTTCCAATGATTTTAGAAATTCCGAAAGCATGTTATATATGCCTTTTGCCTTTTTGATCGCAAGTATTTCAAAGCATTGTAAAACCCTGACGCTAATAGCGTATCTCGTACGCCGTATGTCTGCAATATCGACTTCTATTTCTCCTCGTCTGACGTCATCAGACAGATTCTTCCCCTCGAAGAGGTCTTCAGTGTGCTCTTTCCACTTTTTTGTATTTAACGGTGGAATTCACTTGCTCTCCTGACGTAGATGCCTTTGCTTTTCATTTCGCGGAAGGCTGTTTTGACATTTTTATGTACTGGTCCAATCTTTCCAACAACTGTTACGTTTACGATTTCGTCTCAGTTTTCCCGTCTTTCGTCGATCAATTAAAGTATATTTTCTGTTATCCAACTTTTCGCTCTAGTTCCCTTTCAAATTTTATGACTGCCCTTTTTAGAGATGCTCATTCCTTTGACTGAGCTGCCTATCATGGTACTCAGTCGCAGTATATACACGTCGCAGTATATACAACCGCAGAAATCTTTCGCATTCCACCATTTCTCAGTACTTCAGTATCTCTCTTCTTTCCACATTCATTCGTCCGGGCGATTCTCATTAACTTCGATCTACTCATCATAGTTACTAAATTGTGGGATATGTCTGCCCCTGTGTACGCCTTACACTCTAATATCTTATACCGGAATCTCCTTTTCTGACCGTCCTGTAATCCAGCTGGAATTTGCCCGTGTCTTCACACCTTGTGAAAATGTACCTCCTCCTACATTAGTCTGCAGGCATTCGTGTCCGTTGTCATTGACAATAAATCCTTCCGAGTCGTGAGGCCGCATCATGTTCCTCTTCCAACGTCTTCAGCCCTCGACGTTTCGTTCCTTCTGCTGTGATCACCTTCAGGATTCTCAAATGGTTCAAATGGCTCTGAGCACTATGGGACTTAACTTATGAGGTCATCAGTACCCTAGAACTTAGAACTACTTAAACCTAACAAACCTAAGGACATCACGCACGTCCAGGATTCGATCCTGCGACCGTAGCGGTCACGCGGTTCCAGACTGAAGCACATAGAACCGCTAGGCCACATCGGCCGGCTCAGGATTCTACTTGGGCCGTTAGATGAACAGTCACAAGGCACTGTCGCTTTCACATTTTTTTTTGGTCATCAGTCTACTGACTGGTTTGATGCGGCAAGCCACGAATTCCTTTCCTGTGCTAACCTCTTCATCTCAGAGTAGCACTTGCAACCTACGTCCTCAATTATTTGCTTGACGTATTCCAATCTCTGTCTTCCTCTAAAGTTTTTGCCCTCTACAGCTCCCTCTAGTACCATGGAAGTCATTCCCTCATGTCTTAGCAGATGACCTGTCATCCTGTCCCTTCTCCTTATCAGTGTTTTTCACATATTCCTTTCCTCTCCGATTCTGCGTAGAACCTCCTCATTCCTTACCTTATCAGTCCACCTAATTTTCAACATTCGTCTATAGCACCACATCTCAAATGCTTCGATTCTCTTCTGTTCCGGTTTTCCCACAGTCCATGTTTCACTACCATACAATGCTGTACTCCAGACGTACATACTCAGAAATTTCTTCCTCAAATTAAGGCCGGTATTTGATATTAGTAGACTTCTCTTGGCCAGTAATGCTTTTTTGCCATAGCGAGTCTGCTTTTGATGTCCTCCTTGCTCCGTCCGTCATTGGTTATTTTACTGCCTAGGTAGCAGAATTCCTTATCTTCATTGACTTCGTGACCATCAATCCTGATGTTAAGTTTCTCGCTGTTCTCATTTCTACTACTTCTCATTACCTTCGTCTATCTCCGATTTACTCTCAAACCATACTGTGTACTCATTAGACTGTTCATTCCGTTCGGCAGATCATTAAATTCTTCTTCACTTTCACTCAGGATAGCAATGTCATCAGCGAATCGTATCATTGATATCCCTTCACCTTGTATTTTAATTCCACTCCTAAACCTTTCTTTTATTTCACTCATTGCTTCCTCGATGTACAGATTGAAGAGTAGGGGCGAAAGGCTACAGCCTTGTCTTACAGCCATCTTAATACGAGAACTTCGTTCTTGATCGTCCACTCTTATTATTCCCTCTTGGTTGTTGTACATATTGTATATGACCCGTCTCTCCCTATAGCTTACCCCTACTCTTTCATAATCTAGAACAGCTTGCACCAATTTATATTGTCGAACGCTTTTTCCAGGTCGACAAATCCTATGAAAGTGTCTTGATTTTTCTTTAGCCTTGCTTCCATTATTAGCCGTAACGTCAGAATTGCCTCTCTCGTCCCTTTACTTTTCCTAAAGCCAAACTGATCGTCACCTAGCGCATTCTCAATTTTCTTTTCCATTCTTCTGTATATTATTCTTGTTAGCAGCTTCGATGTATGAGCTATTAAGCTGATTGTGCGATAATTCTCGCACTTGTCAGCTCTTGCCGTCTTCGGAATTGTGTGGATGATGCTTTTCCGAAAGTCAGATGGTATATCGCCAGACTCATATATTCTACACACCAACGTGAATAGTCGTTTTGTAGCCACTTCCCCCAACGATTTTAGAAATTCTGATGGAATGTTATCTATCCCTTCTGCCTTATTTGACCGTAAGTCCTCCAAAGCTCTTTCAAATTCCGATTCTAATACTGGATCCCCTATCTCTTCTAAATCGACTCCTGGTTCTTCTTCTATCACATCATACAAATCTTCACCCTCATAGAGGCTTTCAATGTATTCTTTCCACCTATCTGCTCTCTCCTCTGCATTTAACAGTGGAATTCCTGTTGCACTCTTAATGTTACCACCGTTGCTTTTAATGTCACCAAAGGTCGTTTTGACTTTCCTGTATGCTGAGTCTGTCCTTCCCACAATCATATCTTTTTCGATGTCTTCACATTTTTCCTGCAGCCATTTCGTCTTAGCTTCCCTGCACTTCCTATTTATTTCATTCCTCAGCGACTTGTACTTCTGTATTCCTGATTTTCCCGGAACATGTTTGTACTTCCTCCTTTCATCAATCAACTGAAGTACTTCTTCTGTAACCCGTGGTTTCTTCGCAGCTACCTTCTTTGTACCTATGTTTTCCTTCCCATCTTCTGTGATGGCCCTTTTGAGAGATGTCCATTCCTCTTCAACTGTACTGCCTACTGCGCTATTCCTTATTGCTGTATCTATAGCGTTAGAGAACTTCAAACGTATATCGTCATTCCTTAGTACTTCCGTATCCCACTTCTTTGTGTATTGATTCTTCCTGATTAATGCCTTGAACTTCAGCCTACTCTTCATCACTACTATATTGTGATCTGATTCTATACCTGCTCCTGGGTACGCCTTACAGTCCAGTATCTGATTTCGGAATCTCTGTCTGACCATGATGTAATATAATTGAAATCTTCCCGTATCTCCCGGTCTTTTCCAAGTATACTTCCTCCTCTTGTGATTCTTGAACAAGGTATTCGCTATTACAAGCTGAAGCTTGTTACAGAACTCAGTTAGTCTTTCTCCTCTTTGATTCCTTGTCCCAAGCCCATATTCTCCTGTAACCTTTTCTTCTACTCCTTCCCCTACAACTGCATTCCAGTCGCCCATGACTATTAGATTTTCGTCCCCCTTTACATACTGCATTACCCTTTCAATATCCTCAAACACTTTCTCTATCTGTTCATCTTCAGCTTGCGACGTCGGCATGTATACCTGAACTATCGTTGTCGGTGTTGGTCTGCTGTCGATTAGAACAACCCGGTCACTGAACTGTTCACAGTAACACACCCTCTGCCCTACCTTCCTATTCATAACGAATCCTACAGCTGTTATACCATTTTCTGCTGCTGTTGATATTACCCGATATTCATCTGACCAGAAATCCTTGTCTTCCTTCCACTTCACTTCACTGACCCCTACTATATCTAGATTGAGCCTTTGCATTTCTCTTTTCAGATTTTCTAGTTTCCCTACCACGTTCAAGCTTCTGACATTCCACGCCCCGACTCGTAGAACGTTATCCTTACGTAGATTATTCAATCTTTTTCTCATGGTAACCTCCCCATTGGCAGTCTCCTCCCGGAGATCCGAATGGGGGACTATTCCGGAATCTTTTGCCAATGGAGAGATCATCATGACACTTCTTCAAATACAGGCCACATGTCCTGTGGATACACGTTAGGTGTCTTTAATGCAGTGGTTTCCATTGCCTTCTGCATCCTCATGTCGTTGATCATTGCTGATTCTTCCGCCTTTAGGGGCAATTTGCCACCCCTAGGACAAGAGAGTGCCCTGAACCTCTATCCGCTCCTCCTTCCTCTTTGACAAGGCCGTTGGCAGCATGAGGCTGACTTCTTATGCCGGAAGCCTTCGGCCGCCAATGCTGATTATTTATCAAAATTTAGGCAGTGGCGAGGATCGAACCCGGGACCGATGACGTTTTGATTATGAATCAAAGACGCTACCCCTAGACCAAGGCTATCACATATAAAGGGCTATTTTTCCTCACTTTTTCGGAGAAGTGAAATTACTGGGTAAAAATCTCCAGGCCTATATTGGTGGGCCGTCGTCATTGGCAAATACTGAAAGCAGATACTGTCGCAGAATAATTATTCAAACTACTATCGTTTTTGATCCCAGTTCGCCATGCTGGGCGTTTATTTGTTGTAACAGCGACACACGAAGACGGAAGCCTGTATCTGTCAGCTAAAATTATAATCATTCCTTGATATCCCGTCATTTTCAGTAACTTTCGTTCTATAACTCTTTCTCTGTATAGAGCACGTATGTCCTTGAAACACATAACTTAGTCGCATTGTTCTTGGTACTCCACTACTGCGTTTGTACTCTGTAACGCATTCTTTTGATTGTACACTCTAAGCCCAAAAGATAAAAAAAGACGCACCACGAAGGAATTATCAGGGTTGGGTTAAACGGCATTGTTTGATAGAGTTGATGGAGTTCTGTCCAATTGGGACGTTAGGTCGTTAAAATCTCGAGGTGGTTTGAGGTTCCTGCCCATAACACTCCAAAGGTTCTCAGATCTGGGAGAGATCCAGCAACCATGCTGGCCAAGGTAGGGTTTGACAAGCACGAGGACAAGCTATATGAACTCTTGCCGTACGCGAGCGCGCATTGTCTTGATGATGATGATGTTAGGTTTGTGGGGCGCTCAACTGCGTGGTTATCAGCGCCCATACAATTACCCAATCTTTGCTCAGTCCAATTTCGCCACTTTCCTGGATGATGATGAAATGATGAGGACAACACAAACACCCAGTCATCTCGAGGCAGGTGAAAATCCCTGACCCCGCCGGGAATCGAAACCGGGACCCCGTGCTCGGGAAGCGAGAACGCTACCGCGAGACCACGAGCGGCGGACAGCGCGCATTGTCTTGCTGAAATGTAAGCCTAGGAGGGTTTTTCATGAAGGGCAACAAAACTGTGCGTATAATATCGTTGACATACCGCTGAGATGTAAGGGAGCTGCGGGTAGCAACCAGAGGGGTCCTACTACTAAATGAAATGTCACACCAGATCATGACTCCTGGTTGTCGGTCCGTATGGCGGTTGGCAGTAAGGTTGGCGTCCCAACGCTGTCTGGGGCGATTCCAGACACTTCCTCGCTGGTCATCGGGGTTCAGTTCAAGGCGGGCCTCATCACTCAAAATAGTTCTACTCTAGACAATGGTACTCGCGGCCAAATGTGCCCGACACCACCGCGAACGGGCTTGTTAGTGCACGGAGGTCAATGGTCGTCGGTGCAGGGGGTGCCGTGAACTCAGGCACCTTTCTGTGAGCCGCCTATTAATGATCCTTGTGGTCACTGAATCACCAGTTAGTTGCAGATCGTATTGTTGACAGTTATGAATCCGGGTCTCTGAGTGCCTCTCTGACGATTACTCGGCCCTCACGTTCTGCAGTCTCTCCAGATCGACCGCTTCCTTCTTGACGCTGTGTTCGGACACGGTACACCAATTCGTGGCCGGCCGGAGTGGCCGTGTGGTTCTAGGCGCTACAGTCTGGAACCGAGCGACCGCTGCGCTCGCAGGTTCGAATCCTGCCTCGGGCATGGACGTTTGTGATGTCCTTAGGTTAGTTAGGTTTCAGTAGTTCTAAGTTCTAGGCGACTGATGACCTCAGAAGTTAAGTCGCATAGTGCTCAGAGCCATTTGAACCATTTGAACCAATTCGTGCCAAAATTGTGGAGTAGTAGCATTGCTTCTATTCAGAGTCGAGTGATTCGCCGATTTCTTCAACCGGCTTCTTTGAGCCCAAATACACGCCCTCTCTCAAATGCTGACATACGTGTGTATTGTTCACGCTCCTGTCTACGGGGCGTGGTTACTGTTCAGCTGAGGTCACGGAATGAAATGCGCGAAAACTTTACGGCCTGCTATCGACGTATCCACTCGTATCCTTGTCAGCTGCCCGGTGAAACTGCGCTGCAGCATCACACATTCATCCACCGACCAAAGTTCACAATTTTACATTTTCCGTCGATACCTGTATGAGTAACGTTTGTGAGCAATTTGCGTTTCTCCTTCGTGGTGCGTCTATTTTTCCTTACAGTGTGTACTTGGCCACAACCACACGTCACTCCATGTTCTCGCAATAAATGTCTTCATAGCTTCGTTACCATGTGGTTAGCTCCACCCGAATGTTGGATCGTACACTAGTTATAAGTCAGTAGTAAGCACTCGCCACGACTATCAGTCTTTCGTTCGTTATGTGTTGATTCCTGACTCAGTACACTACCTAATGAAGTTTCCTAAAAGTCACGTTTGAGTCCCACTGTGGTACTGTGACATTAGGTCTCTAAGCAATTTCTAGCAGTCCCATACCAACTTCCTGTTCTTCATCCTGCTACAATACCGACGACGTAGAAACTCACTAGTTGGTGTTGGCGACGGGAGTGCGCCTTTTCTTCATGGGGAATTAACACGAAATGATTAGGCAAACTACACCGACACCGAAGATACGTGTGATTAAAATTAACTGCAGACCACAGATTAAGTCCGAAAAACGTCAAACAGTGCACCATTAGCAGCAGTAATATAAAAATAATCCATAACAAATCCAGCTCATCCTACGCATTGTAATAGCTGCATACAATTGGGATATTAATTTTTTCTCAGCTGTATTGGGGAATTACGTATTAAACATTTCGCTCTAACAAAAGACCATTATCACACTGCAGAACAACGGCTTTCTGATGCCAACAGTAAGTTAAGAAATGTGTTTATTTTATTGTGACTGCATGTGTTGTATGAACGCTCTGACTTGCTTATCGGAATGAATGCATCTTTGTGTTTCAGCTACCAATTTTCAGGCATAATCAACTTGAAGATGAATCCGTGTCGTTTTGCTGTTAGTTTCCAGTCGGACGTGATAACATGTTGTAAAAACATTGGTAAGTGTTGATTGTGTCGACCCTCATCAAAATTCAAGACGGACTTTTATTTATTCATTTTTTTATCACTGTTGTCATGGTGGTGTCGTCCAGTTGTACTATAGTGAGTTTTGATCTTTAGCTTCGATGGCCATCACGATTAGAGTTTATGCCTATTTTTCAGTGACAGGTTGTGCAATTAGGACGACAATGGTACGCAGATATATAAAGGACACTCAAGAAGTTTCCGTTCTAAGACCTCAATAATTCCTTCACTAGGTATCGGTGCTTATACACCCGATTATGAGTCGCGCTGTGTTGCATGTAGCAGCAGCAAGTCTCTCAAACGGAAAATGTTTGATCACCTTTTATATTACGCTGCATACCAATATTTTGATGAGCTGTTTAGAGAGCTCTGCCTATAACACACCAGACGTTCTCCATTGGGGAGAGATCTGGAGACCTTTGGTGTCCAATGTGTGCGGGCAGATATTATCTTGCTAAATGTAAGCCAAGGGTTGCTTGCCACTGAGGGCCACAAAACGGCACGTATAATATCGTCGTCGTATCACTGTGCTGTAAGGGTGCGACCAATAGCAACCAAAGGGGTCCTTCAGTGAAAAGAAATGGCGCCCCAGACCATCACTCTTGGCATCCCACCATTGTCGAGGACGACCCCAGACACGTGTTCGACTTGGGATCTAATTGGATTAGAACTGTCTTGAGTGATGAGCCGCTTCGAACTGAGCCCCGACGACGAGCGAAGACGTGTCTGGAGACGCTCCGGACGTTGGTGGAATACCATCCTGATTGTCATCGTACGGCTCGTCAACCAAAAGCTGATCTCGGTTGCCATTTATTTTCACAGAAGGACTCCATTGGTTGTTATCGGCGGCACTCTTGCACCACAGCGGTACGTCGATCACATTGACGTCCCGTTGTGTTGACCTTCATGGCAACCCATCCTAGGCTTACATTTTAGCAAGATAATGCCCGCCCGCAATGGCTAGCGTTTCCACTGCTTGTCTTCTTGCATGCCAAACCCTACCATGTCCAGCAAGGTTGCCAGGTCTCTCCCCAGTTGAGAAAGTTAGGAGTATTATCGGCTGGGCCCACCAACCAGCTCGGGACTTTAACGATCTAACACGCCAACTAGGCAGAATTTGGCACGATATATACTTGTACAAGAGGCAGAGTTTTACCAACGCGTTATTGACTTTCTCTGTTTGTGGAGCTCTTTCTGTTAAACAAATCATCCAATTTTTCTGAAATCGTAATCATTTGTTTGTATGTACATGTACATCGGATCTATCGATTTCTGTCTGATTAGGGTAATTACTTCGTGGCGCGTCTCAAAGTGTATATTATCTAATTTCCAGCGTCATATTAAGGTATTCCATTCTTTTGTTAGTCACGGAAATGTCACTCAGAACTGATCATCTTCATCTTGTTCTTCTATAATTGCTGGATTCGTTAAAATATTCTCTTAAAAACTCTGATGTATCCATCATATCACACGAAACACAGAAGGGGAGGAAGAAGAAAGCTGAACGTTCTGTGGACATCGAAGCCATTAGAGACTACAAGAGGTGCAGCAGTGGTCAGACAAAAAATGGTTCAAATGTCTCTGAGCACTATGGGACTTAACATCTGATGTCATCAGTCCCCTGCAACTTGGAACTACTTAAACCTAAGGACATCACACACATCCATGCCCGAGGCAGGATTCGAACCTACGACTGTAGCAGTCGCGCGGTTCCGAACTGAAGCGCCTAGAACCACTCGGCCACCGCGGCCGGCAGTGGTCAGACACTCGAGCCTAATTGGGAAGGACAGAAGACATCCAGTTCCTGTCCGGCCATCCACATTTAAGTTTCCCGTGGCTTGTACGAATCGCCGAAGGCAAATTATGGGACGATTCTCTTGATAAGGACGGGATGGGTTTCCTTATTCATCTCCTTACAAGAATTATAGTTACTACTGACCTCACCATGAAAGGAACGTTTCTTCAATGCCATTGGAGACAGAGGACTAGTTGTAACTGGAAAGCAATACGGCAGTTCCCTTGTTTGAACAACAATCTCAATACTGGCTTGAAGTGGTACAGTTAAACCGCGAGAAACGACGATCGAAATAGATTTGGAGCTACGAGTCTTTTAACAACTGCGCCATCTGTCTCAGCCCACACTTTGGGATAGACTTCCAAGTATTGCTGCTTGAGTTATTTCTTACCTATACCTTAGTGCAATGAACGTAATTTTGTATTATCTCTAGACATAACGGAAGAAAATCGTTGCACAAACACTGAAGACAGTATATGAACGAAGACGGCAACTTCCTTGGATGTTACAGGGTGTATCTTCCTGGTAATTGGTAACAAATGTAAGCTGTACAGGGGGTGGACAAAAAATATGGAAACACCAAGAAACAACACCTTATCATGCCTACTATGATGTAGGAAAACCGTTTGCATTCGGAACAGCTCTCATTCGTCTCGGAATGGATAAATCTAGGTCCTGTTAGGTTTTCAAGGAAATCTTATACCATTCTTCCTGAAAAATAGTGGAAAGTTCAGGTGGATAGCGATCAAGCAGACTTTTCTCCAAAGTAGACCTCAAAAGCTCGATAATATTGTGATCTGGTGATTGTGGCATGCAGAAGAGATGCGACAGTTGATCCTCGTGCTCACGAAACCAGTCCTGGACGATGCCCTGTCGTCTCGGAACACAGCATCACCATTGGGGAACAAATATTGTATATGAGATGGCACTGATCAGACAAAATGGTCACGTTATCCTTGACAGTTCTGCGACCTTGCAGAGCAACCATGGGACTATGGAATACCATTACGTGGCTGCCCAAATCACCAACGAACCCACGTTATGTTTCACTCTTGAAGAGGCAGCGAGCAGTCTCACCGTAGGCTTGAGACAGTGTATATCAAACGTAACAGTCAGAAGTTGGAAATAGTATGTAACAAGCCTCATCCCGCTTGATTACTTTCTTCCATTGCTCCGTAGTCATGGTTTTATAGCTCCGAAACAACTCATAGTATGAAGGCTTTCACGACCGGATGACATATCTTCTGATAAACCTTCCGGGATGTAAGGTCGTGGTCCATGAAACTCTTCAGCTCCTAACGTTTCGTCCAGAGCTGCGCTGGACATCTTCAGAGGGGTATTTCTCCTCCGGTGAGTCTTGCCGACTGACTATCTCGTCAGTCGGCAACACTCACCGGAGGAGAAATACCCCTCTGAAGATGTCCAGCGCAGCTCTGGACGAAACGTTAGGAGCTGAAGAGTTTCATGGACCACGACCTTACATCCCGGAAGGTTTACCAGAAGATATCCGAAACAACTATTTCCTATTAACGGGCAATAACATCACTGATGTACGGTTCTAAAATTGCAGCTCGCCCTGCAATTCACAGCTTATATCGCTCCCTTCGAGTTGTTTTGATGCTGACAGCAGTCGTGAGTGTGACATCCAGATCCACAGTGATTTTTAAAGTTGTTCTCTTATTCCTCCACACAATCCTCTTCAATGAACCTCCGTCACGATCACTCAGCAAACACTCCCGTCCGCGTTGCGACTTGGCTATGATGTTTCCTCGCTTTCCCTGGTTGTGGTAGAAATCTTCGATACGGTGCCCCGTGAAACAGCAAACTACTTTGATTGCAGAGGAATCCGCCATACGAGAACCAACCATTTGTCCACTTTCGAATTCACTTAGCCCCAACAAAATACACCCACAACCACACAAACACTGTTCTGGCCACGACTTGTAACGTATTGAGGACATATCACAGGTGCTGCTCATTATGAAATACAACAGAGCAAACTTCAGGTTTGGCTACCATCGGCATTTACTTTCAAGTATGCATTTGACATTGCGTTCCCACATATTGTCCAATCCCTCTATTACAGACTGTTGCTTTTGGTAGTGGTGGCTGATAGGTCACGGCTGGCGCAGTCCATAGTTGCCATTTAGGCTGTTCGATGAGGTGGTATTATCAGAACCAGATTACGGTCTCGAGTAACAAAACCTGCTGGCCCAATTACATTTCTTTAGCATGTTGGCGTAAGTGTAAAGCATACGCCTCACATGCAGCCTGGGTGGTGCATTTTTTCTTCCGCCGGGGGCTCTCTGACAGTCTGCGTTTTGAGTGGCTCGCGCACTGTTGTGTAGGAGCAGGGAGACCGCCAAGGGATATCGTAGAGTACGGTAGGTTTATATGAAAGATGTGGAATATGTCGCTAGCATTTTCATAACGATTTAACTCTCGATGAAGATGATATCAACCGTATCAGAATGTGAGGTACTGCAAGTAAACAAAAGCAGGCCTAGTTTCTGAGGAGTTAACTATTTTATAATTTTTATTACCTGCTCGTGAGGGCTGTGTGGGCTATTGTAGAAAGTCTATGTTCTTTACAGCCAAATATCCCAGTAGGCTGAGGAATCCCGATTGGAATGACTGTGAGGGGAACTCCTGTTGCAGCATTCGCCTTGTGACGAAGGGGAACCTCCCGGCAACCTTGATTGGCGTTGGAGACTTCTTTTTAATTTATTTATGGATTAACGTTTCTCACTCTCTCTTTATCTTCTTCGTCTTCCCCGCCTTTATCTCGTATATTCAATGGATCGGCATACTAATTATAGGATTTGGGAATATTAGTGGTAGAGGGTGGCCTTATTCCCTTTCGGTCGCCACACCTTTCCTACCATGGGACTGAGTTTCTGTGCCCATCTGTCTGCGTCTAGTGTTATCGCATGTGAAATTGTGGCAACTTTTTCTAGTCGATTCCAAATCTTCTAATTGAAGCAAGACTTGCGTTCCAGACCGATATTCACGTAGTCGTATGTGGGAAACCATCTAACAATCGCATCCAGGATGGCCGGTACACCGATCCTCGTCATTAATACGCCAGGTGCGCTCGAACTGGGGAGGGCGCCTCCTTGAATCTGAAAAACGACGTGTTAATGCGTGCTGGTGTCTGGCGGGTATCAATGATTCTCATTCTCCCAGCCAAAAATTTAAAAGAAATATGTATACATATACAACAAAGTCTATCTAACGAGAATTGTCGCTCCTGTCACTCGCAGTATCAGAACTGCATAGTAAGCGCTTTAAATATGTTCAACAGTAACTTTACAGCTGTTTTCCACAAGCCCTCACATACATACACACATACATAAATATACACTTGCACTCACACACTCTCTCTCTCTCTCTCTCTCTCTCTCTCTCTCTCTCTCTCTCTCTCTCTATATATATATATATATATATATATATATATATATATATATATATATATATTAGTGTGTGAGTGTGTGTGTGTGTTTGAATGCAGTTGTATATGTGTGTATATGAGGGCATCTGGGGAACTGTCGTAAGGCTATGTTGAACATATTTAAAGCGTTTAGTATGAAGTTCTGATACCGGGAGCAATAGGAGCAGCAAATCTCGTTAAATCAACTTTGGGGACTTATAATTTGATATCTGGACTGACGCTCTGCTCACATTGAAAGGTAGAACTGTAATATATTGCCTCGAATTCGGATGCATGGGCAAAAATGACCATTTCCAACATAAACTCAAAGAACATTGAACCTGAGCATTAAAACTGTTCTTATTTCAAGTTTTCTTCTCAATGACAATATATTTAAAACAGGAATTTAGCCCTCATCGTAATTGTTAGGACACATGGGACCATTGTTAGTAAGAAATGTGATCTACAGGCGTGAGATTCCGATGCTTGCTAATAATCGGTAGTAGTACAAACTAGGGCTCCGAAAAACCGACCAAATAAAACAGATACGATATTTTAGTTTTGAATAAACGTTATTTTACGGTATGTGTTTGACGTCGGTTGAAAAATATGTTTTTGGTTTTTACTGATAGAAAAAACCAAAAGACCAATTAGCCATAGCAGCATTGCTAAAATTATTCATTTTTAGATAAACCTTTCTTGGAAAGGAGTACGTAATTATTATTCGTAAAACTTGCATTCATTTGAAAAGTTTCGTTATTGTAGAAAGTGGGAAAGGCGATCAGTGTTATTTAAATAACAATGCTGACAGAAATGAGCAACTAGCACATGGCATAAAAATAGGTACAGCATTGCTGCGACAATACTGTCCCTGTTGCCGTGTGTCGTGGCTTAAGTTAGTCGAGTACTTGCAGTTTGCAAACTTGTCCTCACCTTGTCTAGACGGTAGTTTCTGGCTGTCGTCGCCGGACTTCTGTTGTATTACTGAGTGGCACCAATCCTAGTCTGTAAATAATTTTACGAAGTGACGCAGCAATGACGTACAATGATTTATTTGCTTTAAAAGATTAAAGATTTGTCTGCCGATTCTGTCAAATAATAAAAGGGGAAGGGACAAATATAAAACCTATAACAAATTCATAGTGTACAACTAAAAAGTACCTTATCTGCTGCCTGCGTCTACATAATATGCCTTCATCTGCTTGTAGCCTTTGAAAACGAACAAATTAACAGGAAAAATGGAGTTCTTCAATCCCAGTATTCTCCCTTTAGCAATGACTATTCCTTATGCCCAAATAGTGATATGATACCGGATTACAATATGGTTTTGAAGCAGAATTAAAAAAAAATTAGTATCAATAGGAGAATATCTGTGGTTTATTGTGGTATTCATCCACTTACGACTTTTCGAGAAAAGTAGCGACCAGTGGACGGACTAAGTTTTCTTTTATTTGCCTATTTAATTTAATATTATGATTCTACATGTCTTGAAACTCAGTGAGCCAAAACTTTTTCATACTTTGTTCAATATTTACGATTTTTACATAAAATAATAGGAATAAAAACCCGAACATCATTTATTTCAGAAACAGGCTATTTTGAGCGGTTTTAATAGTCAGGTTAAACTGGAGTGGAAAGAACCGATATAACCGAAAACCGGTTGTTTGAGCATCAAGTGCCGTCCCTAGTACTAACGGACAAGTAGCATGGGCAGCTTACCGGAAAGTGAACCAACGGTGTAGGTGGATGTTCCGCTCTAAGTACTACTGCTTTTCCGATGATTAAAACATGAAAGCCAAAAACAATTACATGCCGTTGGTTGTATGTGACAAGTGTAAACCTTCTCGCATGCCAGTATTCGAACCCAGATACTCATCATTCGTAAGGTGCGTATTGTTAATTAAGCAATCCCCAGCCATGAATACTTAAAATTTCGAAACTAGTGGCGAATACGGAAAAACACTTTATTACCATTCCCTACAAATGCACTGTCGAAGAAGATAGAAAAATAAAAAAATAATTGATGTGGAGTAACCAAATTTCGAGTATAAACTTGTCTAGGTAACACATTTCAAGATATCAGGTTAATATAAGCTCGAACTGAGTCACTGGAACTGTGAAAAGCTGGTACATTGATAACCGGCGTAACAGCCAGAATGTTGAATGAAAGCATATAAACGTGCATGAATTGTGTTGTCCACGTGCCGGATGTCAGTTTGTTGCATGGGACTCCATATCTGTTGCGCTTGGTCGGTCAGAGCAGGGACGGTTAGTGCTGTTTGTGGAGTTATGTGCCCAACTGGGGACAGATCTGGTAAGGGAGCAAGCCAAAGCAACATGTCGACACTCTGTATAACATGTCAGATTACAACAGCGGTATGTGTGCCAGTGTTATCCTGTTGGAAAATACCCCTTGGAATGCTGTTCGCCGCGCGGGATTAGCCGAGCGGTCAGAGGCGCTGCACTCATGGACTGTGCGGCTGGTCCCGGCGGAGGTTCGAGTCCTCCCTCGGGCATGGGTGTATGTGTTTGTCCTTAGGATAATTTAGGTTAAGTATTGTGTAACTTAGGGACTGATGACCTTAGCAGTTAAGTCCCATGAGATTTCACACACATAAAAAAATGCTGTTCATGAATGGCAGCACAACAGGTCGATCCTCCAGACTGATGTATAAAGTTGCAGTCAGGGTGGGCAGGATAAGAAAGAGAGAGCCCCTGCTGTCGTACTAAATCACACCCCATACCATAATTCGATGTGTAGGTCCAGTATGTCTAGCACACAGACGGGGTGGTCCTAGGTCCTCAACTGGCTACCTACTAACCAACACACGCCATCTCTGGCACAGAGAAAGAGCCAACATTCATTGGAAAACACAACGGGCCTACACCCTGCCCTCCAATGAGCTCTCGCACGACACTACTGAAGTCGCAAATGGAATATCGCAGAAGCCCTATCACACGACCTCGTTCAAACTCAGTGACGTCTTGATAATACCGTCTTTGTCGTTTTAAATGCATTCTGGACTAACATCAACTCACCACGTCCAATGTCAAAGGTAACTAACGTTCACGACCGTTGCAGCGTGTATTTAAAGCATACCTGATTTGTATCCTCATACTAGCGCTACTAACGCCACACTTATGCTACTGACGCGAAATCTGACGTCTGTAAACTTTCGTTTGTGTGCCACAAATCCTTCTTGGTGCTATGACTTTTTTTTCGTCAACGTAACATTCGCATTGTCCCTGAGACTACGTTCAGGAAAGAGAGCATACTTTGTTCGGCGCTATGAGCGTACCCCCACGCCCCCTAATAAAGAGCTGGAAGTACGGCGCACGCACGTCATAAACGCAACACAGCGTCCGCGAAACTGCGTAACACTGGCTCTTTACTGTGCAGCCCACACTGTTCCCTTGGTGGCGTGAAGAAAAGAAAAATCGCTGTAAGCCTCCACACAAAGGTAGAGTGATAATAACCACAATACACGGGCGGCGCGACAACACAGAGGGCGGCTTTTAAAGAGATTTGAATCTCTTCAATATCCTGGACCAGCGCCAGGCGTTATAGGACGGAGGGACGGGGGAGTTGGGAGGAAAAGAGAGAGACAGCAGGCTTTCATTTTTACAACCTGCATACAACTGTAGTATCACAGCAGTACCCAGCAGTCTATACAGAATGGGAAACGCACTAACAGTGAGCCAACATCCAACCAGGTTGTGTTAACAGCCACACTGATTTATGTAGAACTTCAGATTTCTGCCTTTCTCAAGGAATTAGTCACCATGTAGCATTCACAATCGTGCACAAAGAGGAGCGAAAATGCCCGTGCCAAATAAGAACCTTTGAGCTCAGTAGAGCCTGACCATAATACCGTACGGATCACTTATTTCTAATAGTAATGGTATTTTTGGAAGGAGAACGAATGGTAGCAGCAAAGGTCCGGACTTTCGATTTTACTGCACAGACCTTTTTCACAACATTATAAGATATCGGCCATGTTTGTTTTGTTAGTTAGTTTCTGCCTTGTTTCTAAGTTAAATATCATTATTTTAATTGACTCTAATGTGTCTATTTAGTACTTACTGTGCATGAATTCAAGGTACAAAATTTCTTTATATGTCTTGTTCGGTGGATCAAAAATTTATGAAAGAAATCTATTTTTCGGTGAGTTACATCTTAACCATAGGAAGAAAATATGTTTTACCTATGTGGTAACTCCCTACTGTGGTGAAATCAGCACAGCAGTCACGTCCTATGAGAATGTCACGTACATGAAGATAAAGTAGGGACTGCTAGGCAGCTTTTAAGAGGTAAAGCTGCTTACCATGTAATAAGACAAATCAGGACTTTGATACCGTAAGTGTTGTAGCTGTAGCTGCTGCTGTCTCATAAAAAAGGAGGGTCTACCTGTCGCCGATAGACAACACGCCAAAGACGGGTGTGGCCTGTAGAAGACCCTAGGGAACGGGAACGATGCACGATAGCTCTGCATTCACTTGGCCCAGCGGCGGAAGAAAATGAAGGAGCTCGTCACAAGCTTACCTATCACGAATGTTAAGAATCAATGAAATTAAGTAATACACTCTGATCCGCTACCATGCAGTCTGTAGGCACCATGATACTGCTGGGCCCGACAGCGTGGTAGATCGGATACGAAACGAACAGAGTAACTGGACACATTTCGATAGTAGTAAAGTGTGTGTGTGTGTGTGTGTGTGTGTGTGTGTGTGTACCTCAGATTAAAGAGAAGAGATACAGTGAAACCTTACAAAACAGTGAGCTAATTACACGTTATCTGAGGGTCAGTTATTATAACAGTATCGTAAGTAATCGTAGTACATGTACCCCATATGTTTCTGGATGGGGTCCGCCTTCAGCAAAGCACAATTTTGTTTTTATTCCAAACGTGTTTCACTGCAGTTGCAGCATCATCAGTGGGCTTTTATTTTATGGCTGTTGATGCTGCAACTGTAGTGAAATATGTTTGGGATCAAAACAAAATTGTGTTTTGCTAAAGGCGGACCCCATCCAGAAACATACGTATTGTTAAAGGAAACACGGGCGAAAGAGCTTCAACCCCAAGACCTAGTACAAGTATTAGTTTTGGAGTTACTAACTTAAGTTCAAGTAATACCGTATTTTACGGACTATAAGACGCTATGGACCATAAGACGCACATTAATTTTTAAGCAATTACTTTAAAAATAACATTTTTACAGTTTTTATAATTAGATTAAAAAGCCAGACTAGAAAAGTTTTTAGTTTATAAAATCGAACTGATCTTTGAAGTCCCTGAAAATCGCTCCTGAACTTTCTGTTTTTTCTTCTTTGTCGTCGTCGTTGTCCACTTCACTGTCATCGAGAGCGTTACTTCTGCCACGCTTCCTGAAGGATTTGACAGTAACATCTTCTCTCACTCGAAACCAGAACTGCTTTATCCTCTGACACACTTGTTTCATTGTAGGTCTTAAAGCTTGTAACGTGCGCGCAGGGCACGCGATACTCATTAAAGCCTGTACTATGGTAAGTTGATGGGCTTCACCTTATGAGAAAGGATTTTTGTATAGATATTGACCGCGTGTACCTGAATGGAGGCAAATCAGACTTACACCCATTCTTTAATAACAATGATACGTCAAGCAAGTTCGAAATGCAACTACACGTCAGTACGGACAAAAAACAACACGGGAGATGCTACCAATTTGTTAATAATACGGTCGCCAGCCTAATTAGGCATTAACTGAGTTCCTTCCCTGTACAAGTTGTCAGATATTCGTGCAAAGCAACAAGTAGTAACACTGCATAATATGGTAAATTTTAGAACTAGAAAACCTATTGAACTGATAGTTTCACTTTCTTTACTGACATGGAAAAATCATGAATATTCAACACCACACTATAATGTATACTACCAAATTTCGTACTGTGTATTGATCTGATTAAAATCGGGCATAGGTTACCCTAGAAATAGTAATTTCGAGCCACAAACAAAATGTCTATTTGAATAAAGATAAAACACTGATGAATTTTGGCTTTTATATTGACTTTAACTTTTGCTGGTCAAATCAGTTTAGAATACTTCAGAATTCAAATGAATAGAAAAAAAGGGGGGGGGGGACCTTGAAACTGTTATGATCACTGTATTAAAAAAATTAATTACTGACACCATTATGCGCTCAAAATTTCCAATATATGAGTTACTACTCTCTTTATCTTACTCTCTTTATCTTATTTCCTACTCATTTAAATACCTTTATATCTGTCTCGAAATAATTAAACTTCATTACTAAATCAATATTAAAGTTATCTTCCAACTTTGTCAGACCTACGTTATTCATTTACTGGTTCATTAACAAAACAGTTCTTTAAACACCATTCTAACACAGTTAGGTCTGCAGGTAATTATTATTAACACAAAATTTAATTTTTCATTTTGTGATACTCGGATTGCACAACATTTGGAAAGGACCCTGTCTAGGTTAGTTGTGAGGAAAATTAAATGATAGGAAAGTTCTGGTAAAATTTAAGTTGTTATTGAACAGTACGGAACGAAAGTAACACTGGTCCATACGAATACAGTACTAAAAGTTTCAACCTGTTTGTATCGATGCGGCGGTTGGCAAGCGGCGAGATGGCGAGGCACAGACCACACATACAACCATAGCTATGGCTCTTGACGTACCGGCACTTTATTTCTTCATAGTGTCGCAATACTTTTCCGGTTAGTGCCTATGGAATTTTGCCATGCTGTATGGGCGTTGGAGCGGCATACCCGAGGCTCAATGAAACTACGTCTTCCAGGAGAGCCTCCTCGATCCAGAACGTGTGGCTCAGACCAATGCCCAACTCCAACTACTACTGCTGAGCCCGTTGTGCCGTGCAGCGCCCGTGCGCATGTTCCCGCGCTCGCCTGCCTACCACCTTTTACCTCTCCCTTACAAGCCGGGTATTCACCCGAGGTTTTGCATTCTACATATCCTAACACATTGCCTACGTATGGACCAGACGCACAGTTACAATTTTAAACATCTTACAATAGTTTCAGCATTTGTTACATTTCAATTCTGTTACAATATTGTTTGACATTTGACATAAACATTAATTTTCACATTGAAAATTGTTTACAGTTTTCTTAACACAATGGCATGAAACAAGAAAACATATGAAATCAGAACATCAATTACTCAAGTTTAACGAAAAATCAGATGGAAAAAAAATACTTATATGTACAATAGTACAGCGTTGTTGTTGTTACAAGCTCCCTTCGGCATGAATTCATGCTGGTTTTCGTCCATCATCCATTTGTTACAGTCCTCTCGTCCTCTCTCATATACACTTCAAATGGTTCATTTATCGATACATCAAGAGGCTGCAAAAAATTGCTCTGAGCACTATGGGACATAACATCTGAGGTCATAAGTCCCCTAGAACTTAGAACTACTTAAACCTAACTAACCTAGGTTCATCACACACATCCATGCCCGGGGCAGGATTCAAACCTGCGACCGTAGCGGTCGAGCGGTTCCAGACTGAAGCGCCCAGAACCGCTCGGCCACAATGGCTGGCCAAGAGGTTGCAGTTTTGAAGTAAGTCCTCCCAGAACAACAGCACGCTCTGTACTTATCTGTCGCAATTTCTGTTTCACAGAATTTTTCAAATGACTACTAAACTGATCTAGCACAAGAAGAGAACTCTTCTTCAATAAAACACCTTTTCTTCTCTCCCACACTCTGTTAATCCATAATTTCATACCAGTCTCGTCCACTCAATCCTTGTCACGCACGTGAACAACAATACCTGGCCGTTTTGGCGTTGTTTCGTGCTTGAAAGTGATCAATGGATTACGTTTAGCTCCGTCAGAACAACATGAAAGGACAACAGCGTAGCGAATTTTTTCATGTCCACTTGTTTTCATAGTTACAATTTCAGCACTTTTCATGGCAACAGTCCTTTTACTCGGCACAACAAATGTCAGAGGAGTGTCGTGAATATTCGGTATTTGCGTTAGCTCCAAACTGGTTTCGATTTTGAACAATAAAGAGATAGAAAGATAACAGTTTCTCTTCATACTCTTGTGGCATTTTAAGAGATATTTTCTTTTTGGTTCGCATGCTAAATCAATGACACGTCATAAGCATGTAGCACCACCCAACTGCACCCTTAAAGTCTATTAAGTTCCACTGTAGTGCTGGCTTTCGAGCGGGTATATGAATCATTTTTGTATTAATTCCAGTGCCATTTTGCAGGCGTCCTTGAGAACGTCATCTTCTAGTCTATTTGCACATTTTTTTATTTGCACATTTTTTTCTATTTGCGCATTTAGTCTTTCTCATTTTTTTCTGTTCTTCTTTACTAGTCCGCCAATCACGAATGGTTTTTTTCTGTTGATGAAGGGCACAAAAGCCCCTCAGCTGCTCTGTTTGCACGTTCTTCTGCATATGTTATTACTTTCAATTTATAGCTCGCATCCTATGAACATCTTTTATTTTTTTATTATTACGAAACTAGGTACTAACAAAAATTCTGTACAGTTAACGATAACACAAATGCTTTCAATTCAAGCCTGGCATTGTAGACTGCAATGACGAATCATAGACTAGATAGTGTTCTGGGTTTGTGAAGGCGGGGCGGAAAGGAGACAGAGTTAGCAAACTTCTCAGTCCCCAAAAGTCATGTTCGTTGCATCTGTGCACTGCTTCTGCTGTTGCATCTAATGTTGCCAGGTAGTGGTAGCTTTCCCGCGGCACCGAATATATGGCGATTTTTAAGACTGGCGGGAATTCTAAACGAAACACTGGACATTTTGTTATCAATTTCGAGTAAAAGACGAACCTGAATTTTTGAGTCAATTTTTAGAAGAAAAGAGGTGCGTCGTATAGTACGCAAAATACGTTAGTAGTTGCTGCAGAAAAAGCAAGGTGTTGGTAGTCGTAATAAAGGCTTTATACTTTTAAGCATTGTAATGACCGTTAATGTAGTAATACTCCCATATGCATGCATGCATGTCCAGATGAACATTGGATCGAACGTTACAGATACTGTCAATTACACTAATGTATAAAAAGAAAAGCAGTTTTGAAACAGAAATGTAACGCGGAGATATTAAATTTAACTAGAGAAAGAAATTATGGCACAAATTAAGACCTTACTCCCATCATAAATAATGAACAGAGGCCGTCAGAACTCCTGCTACAACTTTCCAAACTTTCTGGCAATACGCAATAAATTCAAGCGACACACATGAACAGCAAAATATTTAATGTTGCATTAAGAGCAAGTTAAAAAAGTAATGTTTTTCTGTGTTTAAAAACTACTGCAAGCCGTTCAACGAACGTGAGTATATGAGAAACTACGTAACAACCACGCACACACCAAAACTGGGTCCACATCACAATCGCAATCCCAACTGCATGATATTGACTTACATTAGGTGGCTTTTTCGCACTCGTATTTACTAACAGTCACTCATACAGTTGAAGATGACAGTCTGTACGCCGAAGAAAGAGAAACTAAAACACATAAAATAAGCCGGAAACAGCGGCAATAAAAGAAAAAAGCCATAGTGTGACGTAAAGTAAATGAGGCTTTATGAAACTAGTCACAGAACACGTTATTTGTAACCAAACGTAAACATGTAATAATGTTTTACGATGTTTATATGTGTGCTAGTTTTGCATGTGTTAGAGTTGAAGAACCCACCGATTATGGTGTTAACTTTGTCGCTGAAACTAGTTTGGGAACAACTAAATAAAAAACGAAAGTATTTTGCATCAAGGCGGACCCACACGTCTATATTGTTGAGTAAGAGAAGTGATCGGTTGATATAGCTTAGCCTGAGACAACGAAAAGACACATGAGATTGGTAGTGGAGGGAAGTCTGTGGGGGAGGGGGAGGGCAGGTGAAATTTGTAGAGGGAGATAACGAATTGAATAAAGTAAACACATTCAAAGGTTATAGACTGAAGTAATCTTGCAGGGATGAAGATGGTTGTACAGGATAGATTAGAGTGGTTGCCAGCGTAAGACCATACAACGCTATACGTAAAACTTATTTGACGGTGTCGTATGTTTTAGTCTCTGGATCTGTCAGATACGTTTTTAATAATACTGGGGAGGCGTGGCCATGAGTTTCAACAGCAATTATTTTACTCATTTTCAGTTTACGCAACATTTCTTTGCATACTCCACATGTGGAAAAAATTGCGCGGGGAACTCCATAGCACTGAGATTGAGCCAGTAGAATAACAACGGTGAGAACGTTATTATGCACACACAATCAGTATGCTAGTGCCCTGACTGAGGAATTTTATGTTTTTTTTTCCACATCGCATTCGTGCCCTTTCTCCTTATTTTCTTCAGCAATACTGTCCACAGCTGTTATCTTCATCAATGCACGCACGTTCCATGTTCCAATTTTAAGCGGCAATATATCCATATGTTTGTTCGTTGACGCAGTACCTCTTCGTAATGGAAGTCCGGCATTCCTTGTTGAATTGATAGATACTTTACAAGGCAGGTGTACCGGTTGTGCACTCAATCACCAACCTGGGGAGCCAGACTTCCATCTCAGGGTCAGCTCTCCTAGGGGGATTGACGACCTAGTCTTTTATTTGGGGCAAATAAAAGGAAAAAGACTGAGATGAAAGTAATAAAACCGCAAATAAACATGATTTTTAGTTCCTTCAGCGAAGTGACTGATGTATTTGTCACTAAGCGGTCATGATGCCTGAAACAGAAGTCTGCTGCCAGTGTGTATTGTCAATTCTATATTACGTAGCACAATCGAAAAAAGAAAAGATTTCTTAACTTTTTTGGTGTTCGCTCTTAACACTCTAATCTGTCTTGCTACTGAGGAGCGACCCTCGTTCGTACATATCTTTTATTTGAGAATCATTACTGCGCTCATCTCAAATAATATGAAACGTTTATTACACCGTTAACATGATATACAGCTAATTGTTTCCTCTTCTCATCGATAACACCAATATTGTGTGAGCCGATGTTACTTTCAGACACGCAATGATGAACTGTAGAAGCTGTTGATCCGGAAACATGTGCAAGTATCCACGTGGCATCCGTCAGACGTCTTCTCTCCCCGCCTCACCCCCGCTCCACGTCCCTATCGTTACGGCGTTCCGTGGGGTGAGGGTGGGGTACGATGACGTAGGCTGGGAGGAGCTGCCACGCCGGTTTATTCGCCGTAACTTTGTTCCCTGTGTTATTGCATCGAACCGCCGCGGACGCCTGCTGTCTC
Source organism: Schistocerca cancellata (assembly GCF_023864275.1). Lineage (NCBI taxonomy): Eukaryota > Metazoa > Arthropoda > Insecta > Orthoptera > Acrididae > Schistocerca > Schistocerca cancellata. Next base: position 655,802,404 of record NC_064627.1, read on the forward strand.
GTTACTTTATTGACATCTCGCGAACATCGTTTTCCGGCGTGAAACTGGATTTAGAGAAAGCCTTGTAGCTGGAAACGCAGAGACAGTGGGAAAGAGTGTAGACGAATTTGTCGCCTTTGCTTCCTATCCTCCTCATTCGGGCTGTAGTAGTTTACGTGTACATGTTGCCCATATTGACTGTAAAATGGCGCCACCGAGGGGACATCTTTGTCATCAGAAAATGAAGATACATTTCGAGAGAATAACACTTCGTCTCGCTGAAGATTCACACTGACTTTTCATGAAGTTTGTTAGAGATTCATTGCCTAGTTTACTAACGTGTTTCATAAAACCAAAAGTACTGCCCTTTATCACGTGGTTTCCCTCACTGACCTCGTATGCGCTGAAAGAAGAATTAAATTATCTAAAGCGCTTTGTCCACAGTTAATCTATGGTGGAACGTGTATGGTTGTTTATAGACCATTTTCTGCCCTAGCTGACAGTGATGCAGCCTAGGAATATACATCGATGAGCCAAAACGTTAGCACCATGTGCTGAATAACGTGTTGGTCCAACCTTTGGAACGCAATACAGCAACGAATTTGCACGTTATGGATTAGACAAGTCCATTGTATGTTTCTGGACAGATCACGCGGTTACCGTAAATTACGGTCGGTTGTTCGTGGGCGCAGAGGTGGCCTCCTATAGCGACTCAAATCTGCTCTGACAGAATCATATAAGGCAAACATAGTGTGAAGACAAAATCAAATGGCTCTGAGCACTATGGGACTTAACATGTATGGTCATCAGTCCCCTAGAACTTAGAACTACTTAAACCAAACTAACCTAAGGACATCACACAACACCCAGGCATCACGAGGCAGAGAAAATCCCTGACCCCGCCGGGAATCGAAGTGTGAAGACAACAGGAGATCACAACTATGCTCCTCGAACCACTGTAATGCGATTGTGGTCTTATGATAAGGGCAGTTACCCTACTGGAAGCTGCCACGGCCATCTGGAAACACATGAAACATGAAGGTATGCAAATGGTCCACAGAAATGTTCACGTAGCCCACAGCTGTCATCATGCCTTCGATTACTACACTAGGATCCTTGTAAACCCTGAAACGTCCCCTTTCATCAATTATACAAGACTGTGCTTAAACTGACACAAAATATTTTTTTTTTAGCGCAAAGCAATCTGACTTTCAAAAATCCCTACAAAAGTATGGCCCTGACTAACATTAATCTATACCTTTCACAAATCACTTACCTCACCAAAAATCTCCGTTACTCGAACTACTGCAATACAGCGAGCGCCACTACTGCCAGCTAAATAAAAGATTCAAACTACAGAAGGCACTAACTACTGATAGGCATAGTTAGCAATTGAAAGATGTTAATAGAGAACAAACAATGTATTTACCTTAACATCATAATATATATAGTAGTTCATGACATCCCGTTTTACAAATTTCAAAACTCCGCCATCTCTCTCCCCACATCCACCACTGCTGGCGGCTCACCTCCACCTGCGCAACGCTACGCGCTGTTCACATCCAGCTGCCGCTGCCCAACACTACAATGGCAGACAACAATGCAAACTATCCACAGACTGCACACAGCACAGCCAGTGATTTTCATACAGAGAGCGCTACGTGGCGGCGGCGTTACCAATAAAAGAACCTAAATAGCCTACTTACATAGCCCCCATGCTCCCCACAAAAAATTTTACAAATTGTTTTGGCCACTGGGAATACATATTTGTTAAAATTTTTCATAATCGTAATTACAATAACAAAAAAATCAAATGCACACACTTATTGATACAATGTTGGGCAAAAGCTAAAATTTTCTCACAGTCCATAAAGATAGTCCTGATCATTCATCATAATATTAATTACAGTTTTTTTTCACAAAGTCTCATTAGTATAAGAAATTGCACACAGAAGTAATGGATTTCCATGCAGTCTTGAAGAAGTAGTGTTGTCCTTCCAACGGAAAGACAGTGCTGACTCTTGACATGCATACAGGTAATGGGCCACAACAGAGTAAACCCACAGCAGAGTCAGTCGAAGTTTTGAAGAATATTGGTAGGTAGGTCATCACAGAGTAGACCCACTGTAGTCCTGGTAGAGAGTATGGTATTGGTGGGCCACCAGAGATGCAGACCCACTGCAGTCCTTGTAGAGATGATGGTATTGGTGGGTCATCAAAGATGCAGACCCACTGTAGTCCTTGTAGAGACGGCCAACAGCCATCTGTTGCGACTGTGCAGGTGCACAATCACCATCGAAGAGTCTTGCGGAGAATATAGCAAGTCCATAAACCGCCACTTGTGCACTCACAAAGTTTTTGGAATTGTCCTTAGAACCAGCAATGCTGTTATCCAGTCCCTTGCTGAATTATCAACACACGTGCAAACACTAACAGTCCCTGCTTCTCACATATTGTCCATATACTATGACCAACAGAAATGTGTGCAGTGAAATGTAACTTACAAGTTACTTAATTTGATGAACTGGTGTCAATTACAATATTATAACATGAGAATACAATTACAAAGGTACAAAATACATCATTAAAAACATAACAATACAGATAACATTTGTAGTACAGGATTTACAAAAGAATCGAAATAACATATACATCAGTGTTGCAGGAATTATGACAAGAGTACATACATAAAAGATCAGAATAACTTTAGAAACATCAACTTCACACATGAGCATTAAAACAAAACAGAATAAATAATGTCTAAACATCTTTACAAAGTACATAACAGATTATTAATGCAAATTATATTTGAGGATAACAGTATTCCTCATCATAGTTCATGTAGCTGAGTATTAGAAAAATTCTACCACATAAATCTTATCAGATAAACATATAAAGACAGGAAGAACATAAATACACAAGGGTACCCAAACATATAGCGGAATAATACAAAAGGAAAGGACAGGGTTTGTTTTACTGCAGTATTTTGCAAACAAAACTTTCTTTACTTCTTGGAGATCTCTCTTCATTCATCATTATTCCCAAAAAGTCCTATCTATACCTCCTTCTTGTATTCTATTCATATTTCTTTCAAAATAATTATTTCTGATTGCACAATACTCATTTTGGCCCAAATCTTTTTCATATAACTTCGCAATGCATTCTTTACCTATTCTCCATAGTCAGTTTCTTATATAGTCTACCCTCTTAAGCTAACTTAAATCTACTGAGCTCAGATGCTAAACTAAGGGACGAGGCAATTCAGCAGCACAAAACAATTAACGCAAACAGCAATGAAAAAAAAATGCAGATTTGCGAAGCAAGCAGCATTATAGAAATTAGCAAAGCAATTGCAATATTACAACTAATATAAAGCAGTGTGCAGCAAACAAGAAAAATAAATCAGTAGTAAACTGGCTTAGAAGAGTAACACAAAGTCAAATTCAGTAACACTACGCCTGCCAAACAGCAGCAGCAAACGAAATAATTTATATCTAAATATGACATAGCTCAAGCAGAAAAAAACATTACACTAAAGACAACAATGCAGACAAGGGAAATGTATATTCACATCTTAATGTCTATGTAATTAAAGTGGTGCACCACAAGAAGTTATTCTACAAAAAAAATTACCAAGTAGTTGAAAAGAAAATTCAGTATGCAATTCCTGTGAAGGGAAATGTCTTTGTGCTCCCCCATTTTTGGGAAATGTATTACAAAATTAGTATTTACTGGATCTGTAGACAGAAAATATTTATATTAGTACATCTACAAAATTCTATTTTAACCAATGCTGCAGTGCAGCTAGAAACTAGATATTAAAAAAAATGAAAATATGTACAAAGGAAGGCATGAAACATCATTCATTAGCCATATGGCATTTCATAAGGTAGTAAAAAATCTCTCAACTACAAAAACAGTAGTCATAATGAGGTGTATAGACATAAAATATTTCTCGTCATTTCATTAGGCATTTCAGTAAATCATAAATTAAGAGCTCCACAGTGTAATCATATGTTTTCAAGTTTGAGCGTGTTGTATTTGGGATGCATTCTACAAAGGAATGTCAATAGCGAGGACAAGGGCTTCCCTTTTTTTTTCAGCGAGCGCCACTACTGCCAGCTAAATAAAAGATTCAAACTACAGAAGGCACTAACTACTGATAGGCATAGTTAGCAATTGAAAGATGTTAATAGAGAACAAACAATGTATTTACCTTAACATCGTAATATATATAGTAGTTCATGACATCCAGTTTTACAAATTTCAAAACTCCGCCACCTCTCTCCCCACATCCACCACTGCTGGCGGCTCACCTCCAACTGCGCAACGCTACGCGCTGTTCACATCCAGCTGCCACTGCCCAACACTACAATGGCAGACAACAATGCAAACTATCCACAGACTGCACACAGCACAGCCAGTGATTTTCATACAGAGAGCGCTACGTGGCGGCGGCGTTACCAATAAAAGAACCTAAATAGCCTACTTACAACCCAAGTTAGTATCTCCACCTGCCTGCATCAGGAAGTGTCGAGCAGCCGTTCTCCTGAATGATGGTGTGTCCGGTGGTGTAACAAGAAACATGCTTCATCTTACCAGGGTCACGTTCCCATCGATCTAGTGTCCAATCTCGATGACCCCATAACCATAGTGATCGTAACCGACGATGTCGTTGGGTGAACTTGAAAACGCGTGAGTCATCTGACGCGCAGCCACATATTCAGCTACATGTGCTGAACACTATTCTCAGGAGCACTTAGGCGAGGGGACAGCCAAATGAAACCGGAATAACATAGCCATGGGCCTACGTAGTAAGCATTTCTGCCGCTAGGCGTGATAGCGCAACTCATTGCCCATTCAGTGCTGTTTTGCGCTGTTTTGTTACTGTTTCGTTACCGTTTCGTTTTTTAGCATGGTAGGTTTAAGTGAACAACGTGCAGCTGTGAAATTTTTTCTTCTACTCGGTAAAAGTCCTGCTGAAACTGTTTTATTGTTGGAAACAGCTTACCAAGATGAGGCTTCGGGAAAACCTGAAGTGTATATGTGGTTTGCTCGGTTCGAAAACGGCGACATGTCGATTGATGACAAACCTCTTCCTGCACGTCCATCACCTGCCCGAACTGACGAAAATATTGAAAAATTTCGAGTCCTTGTGCTCACAGATCGATTTAAGAAATTTTAAGAAGATTGTGCAACAGGGTCTGTCAAAAAAAGACTCAATTTTTAGCAGACAGGAGACTGATTTTTCCAGCAAGACAACGCACCTGCACACACAGTCGTCTCTGTTAGGCAGTTTTTGGCTAGAACTAACATGGTTCCGCTGCCGCACGCACCTTACTCGCCTGACCTGTCTCTGTACGACTGTTTCTGTTGTGAAAGGACACCGATTGGACAACATTGAGGACGTCAGGAAGAAAACGACGGAGGAGTTGTCAGCTATTTCTAAAGATGACTACAAAATATATTTCGGACAGTGGAAGCACCTGTGGGACAAATGTATTATTTGCAGTGGAAAGTACTTTGAAGGGGACAAAGTTGTTTTGTAAACAATTTGAAAATATATAGCTTTTAAAAAATAATTCTTTTTTTTTATATCCCCCTGTACATCTACATCACACTACGCAAGCCACCTAAGAGGGTGTGGTGGAGGCTATTTATGGTACCACTATCTGATTTCCTCCCCACCTCCTATTCCGCTCGCAATTGGCGCGTGGTAACAATGATAGTCGGTAAGCCTCTGTATTAGCTCCAATTTCTCGAAATTTCCGTCGTGGTCATTTAGTGAGATAAATGTGGGAGGAAGTAATATGTTTTCCGCCTCTTCCCGGAATGTGCTCTCGAAATTTCGATAGTAAACCTCCCTGTGATGCACAACGCCTCTCTTGTAACATCTGCCACTGACGTTTTTTGAGCGTCTCTGTAACTCTCTCGCATGGAGTAAACAATCTTGTGACGAAACGCACGGAGCTTCGACGGATCTTCTCTCTCTCTCTCTCTCTCTCTCTGTGTGTGTGTGTGTGTGTGTGTGTGTGTGTGTGTGTGTGTGTGTTTCTCCTCCTCAGTTCTACCTGGCAAGGGGTCCAGATTGATGAACAAAAGAATCGGTCGAACAAGCGCCGTGTAAGACAGTCCCTACGTGGATAAGTTGCGGTTCCTTAACATTATTCATATGAATCTCGGCCTGATATCTGCTTTCCCTGTGTTTGTTTTATACGGTAATTACACTTAAGGTCACTCTAGATCGTTACTCCTAGATATTCCACGGTAGATACTTTATGCATCAATTTGTCATCTATAGAGTAGTGGATTTCGTCTCCTGTGTATGCGCAATAGGTTACATTTATTTATGCTTAGGATCAACTGCCGGAGCCTGCACAGTTCATCAGTACTCTGTTGATCGTTCAGCAAATCGATACCGTCTTCTGGCACTGCTACTTTCTTATAGACAACCGTATCATCTGTAACAGTTTTAAAAAGCTTCCGATGCTTTCTATTGTATCATTTATACACACTGCAAACAGTAAGGGTCCTATCACACGTCCCTCGGTTACTGCGGAAACTGCCTTTACGTCTGACAATTTTGTTGCGTTAAGAGCGACGTGTTGAGTTCTGTCCGTAAGGAAGTCTTGTATTCAGTGTAAATCTAGTCCGATACTCGGTATTTTTCACTAAAAGTCGCTGCAGAGCGGTGTCAGATGACTTCCTAAAAAGTCAAGGAACGCGACGTCAACTTGAATGCCGTTCCCGGTAGCTCTATGGATCCCATGGACGAACACAGCGAGCTGAGTTTGACAAAATAGCTGAGTTTGTCAAAATATCCTTTGTATTCCACCATCAGATCTGCGACAGATCGCCGCCAACCCTGATTTTCAAAGTGGGCAAGCCTCCACGTTCTGTGAGGTAGCATACACATGTTTTTAACATCCTTCAACCACGTTCAGCAGATGCTCGCGACAGTAGCACGCGAACAAATGACCAGCTTCACCGTTTCCGAGAAGTTCGTTCCCAGTCGCCTTGCCATAAAAATCTATCCATTGTCAAACTCACTTATGTCAGTTGATTTCCCCACTGATGACCCTAATGGTCGATAGAATACTTATTTGTCTTTCTTCCGCTCATCTATCAGCGCGACATTTCTTGACTGGTTGCAATATGCTGAGATGAAGCCCTTATTTTAAGAAAGGAGATAAAGAAACAATCGTCAAATTGTTGCCTTGTTACACTTTTGACAAAATTCTCGAATATTTTAGAAAAGATTATATACATCCCGCTTCTTGAACACCTGACACAAAATAATATATTGGCTGTCATAGTTCGGATTTCTCAAATATTCCGATATTGAGAAGGCCATCTACGCACACAGCGAGAATGTACTTAATTCGTTAGACGTTAAGTTACAGGCTACTGGTATATTTTGTGGTCTGTGAACGACACTTGACTGAATAAATTACAAATAATGTAAAGTAAATTAGAATATTACGCTGTAACAGGAAATGATGCAAAATGGTCCAAATGCTTTATCCCTGATAGGAAACAAAAAGTGCCAATAGAAAGAGGCGTGTATAAAGCTATCCAGCATCATCCAACTGGGCACTAACAGCATTTGGTGTTCCACAAGGTTAAATTTTCCACCCCTTAATGTTTCCTGTATATATCAGTGACCCTTCATCTGCAAACATTACCACAATGCAAATTTTGTTTGCAGATGATACAAATATTGCAATAAATGGCAAATGTCATATAGTCTTAGAAGGATCAGATAATAAATTTTCACGGACATTAATAAATGGCTCCCAGTCATTCTTTGCCACAAACCTTTGAAAAAACGCACTATATCCAGTTTAGAATTTGTAAGAGGTTTCGAGCAGCTACGACTAAAATAGGAGAAAAACAGATAGACGAAGCTGAGGGTGTTAAATTCTTGGGACTACAATTCAAATGAAAGATGCATACCACAGAAAGACTGAAACGCCTAAAAAGTCTTTATTTGTAATGCGAACTTGTCAGACATAGGTGATATAAAGGTAGAACAGTTGGCACAATATGCTTACCTTCATTCCATAATGTCATACAGGATTTGTTTGGGTAACATATGAAGCCAATTTGAGCTTTCCAAATCAAAAACGTGTAATAGGAATAGTTAGTGGTGTGAACTCAAGAACATCCTGCAGACGCCTGTTCATGGAACAAGGAGTACTAATTATCGCTGCCTTAATGAGATTTCTCATTAAAATAGATTTCTTTTTCAAGCTAACAGTTCAGTACATGGTATAAATACTACAAATAAGAGTAAAATTCACAAGTATAGAAAGTCACTTATTTTGGTTTAGAAAGGTGCCCACTATTCAGAAGCACAATTTTCAGTAACTTGCCGGCAGCAGAAAGAAGTCTTGCTACCAATAAAGTTGAGTTTTACAAAGCTTAAAGGTTTTATTGATAGTTAACACTTCCTACTCCATTGATGGTGTACTTGGCAGAACCAAGTTACGTTTCTATATCGTATATAATAACAAATAATGCCAGTATTTTGTATAATCTGTACGAACTGAATCCAGTAATGCGATTATTGTAAATAAGTGTTGTAAATAGTTTTTTTTATTTGTTGATGGGTTGATGGATGACTAATAATTATCATCCTCAGTGTATAAAACGTTTAAATGTTGTATGAAAAGTTTATTAATACCTATGAAATGAAAATATTTTCTGACTTTTTCCACATATTTGAAAACCATTTTACTTGTGATCTGTGAACGATACATTAACATTTGTTTTTCTCTTTAGTAATTATTGTGTATCCTTGTTTTCTGACATGTTCCTCATTCTGGAGAATCTCATTACTATGGACTTATAGATCGGGAAGCACATCCAATCGGACACTTTGTATTGATGACCATTTTCTCAGCAGATGTATACAAACTGCAGTAGTTCGAAAGAAAAACGTGTTTTGCAGGCTGTATGTTAAGATTTCTTTTGGTTTAACTGGCGCAGTCAGACGCTTTTGCTTTAATTGAAAGGCGTCTTCCGTGGGTGTTCTGAAGTATTACACGATTTGTTCGATTGCATGTTCAGGCTATCGTCTGCACATATAGGTTATAGATTAAAACAGTTTGTTGAAAATTTTGTAATAAAATGGAAAAGTACTTATAGATCATTGTGCAATTGATTACTTGTAAGCCAAAAAACTTTCTCTCATGTGGCGAACTGGTTGAAAGTTTGTGGTTCTTCTTATGAACACTGCTTTAGAAATCTAACATTGTAATTGCTATTTTCTTTTTCCAGAGTATCATTCGTTTCTTCAAGTGTTGCCAACATTACCAGGTTCTCAGCATCCAACGTCGCGGTGGGTAGTTGTTCAAAAATGTTCAAATGTGTACGAATTCCTAAGGGTCAAACTGCTGATGTCTTCGGCCCCTAGATATACACATTACTTAAACTAATTTAAGCTAACTTACCCTAAGAACAACACACACACCCATGCCCGAGGGCGGATTCGAACCTCTGCCTGGAGTGGTCGCGAAGTCCGTGACATGGTGCCTCTAACCGCGCGGCCACTCCGCGCAGCGTGTGGGTAATGGTCATAATATTTCGGCTAATCAGTGTATATATACTGCGTAAACTGAAATTTATTATTATAATTTCTCTTCCTTTTCATGTATTATTTATGTACTTTAGAAAGAAAAGAGACTTGTGGTTACGTCTTGGAATTACTGTCCGTTATATGGTCGATGAGAGTAAACAGTGAGCGGTTAGTCATATTCAGTTGGTCATTTAGTAGTACCTTCTCTTCAGCCTTTGTTTCGTTAGATTAGGAGGTATGTTTGATTATATATTCCAACTGTTTTCATGTTCTCTCTTGTAGCAGATTTGTGATTGTTTTCTGTAAGTGACATGTCCCATGCTCCTGTATTCTAACAGGGTCTTTGTAGCGAGTGTCGATTATTCTACTGGTTTCTACTACAAATCTTCCATATGTATGTTGAATTGTAGTTGGTATGTTCCTGCTTTCTCGTAGACATCTGTGTCTTTTATTATTTTTCGTTATGTACTCTTCTATTGAAGTGTGTTTATGTTTAGTCCATGCCTTAATGCGCAACATGCAGAAGGCTTTTCATTTTTTATTTTTTGAATTACTACAATTTACCTCCAATCGACTCCATTATGCTTTCCTTACTGCGTCACAGCGTTGTGTAGCAATATGCAGTTGTCTTAGAACCATTCTCGAGCAGATGCTATACGGAGAGGGGCCCAGGTGATTCTTCCCCACGCATGCAATTCATCATCTGCCGTGCTGCTATGCGTGAGCATGTAGCGATACGCTGTTATACGTTGCCCTATGATTCCTCTTTTATCCGCATCTATAAATCATGTTAATGAAACTTCACACAGTGATGTTCCATAGAAATATAAGTACTCGATAAATTACAGGTCAATAACTTTTGTAGTTTTGAAGTTATAAAATGTCCATGAAACATAAAATATTTAGATAAAAATCTAATTACAGCTAGGATATACTATCAGAATATGTGTAGTGGATGAAAACTGTGTGAAGAACGATTCTTGAAATTGTGAATAATTAAATGAGTCTAAGCAAGACGTATGATGTTGTGCAATAGTAGAGTGGATGACTTACATTGAGTGAAGGGAAAATGTGGAAACAATCTGTAATTATATCGGAGAAGCAGTAGCTTGTCAAGATTAAAGACAGGGTTATTTGAAGGTCATTTGCATTTTGAAAATGCTATCCTTCAGGTTAACGCAAATTAGGAACGTGCTAGTGCTGATTGCTGATGGAGCAAAAATAAGTGCACTGTCTGGCACAGTTTACTATTGACCTTGTAATTTATGTTAGTACGTGACAACTGTAACGAACTCATGCATTTCACTATCCGACACCACGACTTTATAACACCTAATACGATGTTGTAAATGGTTTTATGAAACTGCTGATGCGTGGACCGAAACTGGTTGTAAATAAAGAAATCTTATCAGAAGCTCTTGGCGGTAATGACGACGTTCTTCAAATGTTTGTAAATTTACTGTTCACAATATACCGGAGATGCTGAGTCGCAGACAACAAAAAGACTGCCACACGCTTTCGGCCAATAAGGTCTTCGTCGAAAATAGAAGACACACACACACGAACACATACACACACACACACACACACACACACACACACACACACACACACATCTTGCCTGAGACTGCAGTCGTGTGCGTGAGTTGTGTTCGCGTGCTTTATTTGTGACAGTCTTTTTGTTGCGCCTTTCTGTGACTCGCCATCTCATCTACCTAAATATAAATGTACATCATACTCCGCAAGCCACCTAATGGTGTGTCGCGGAGAGTACTTTCGGTACCACTCTCTGATCCCTCCAACCCTGTTCCACTCGCAAATAGTGCGTGGGTAGAATAATTGACGGTAAGCCTCTGTATTGGCTCTAATGTATCGAATTTTCTCCTCGTGGTCAATAAGCGAGATGTACGTGGGAGGAAGTAAAATGTTGCCCGACTCCTCTTGAAAAGTGCTGTCTCGAAATATCAATAGTAAGTGTCTCCGTGATGCATAACGCCTCTCCTGTAAAGTCTGTCAGTGGAGTTTGTGTAACGCTCTCTCGGCAGTTAAACGATCCCGTGACGAAACGCACCGATCTTCGTTGGATCTTCTCTATCTCCTCTTTCAGTCCTACCTGATAGGAATCCCAGGTAGGTGAACAATACTCAAGAATCGGACAAGCAAGCCTCTTCTGCTCTCAGCTATATGGTGAGTAGCAATTTTCCTTTTCATAATACTGTTACATTACATCCTGGATTTTCCGTTGTTTGATTTAAATTTACGGTTCGAGATTCAGCAACAAAAGGCCGTAAGCTCGATATAACTACTTACTGTTAGTGTTAATGTTGCATGTGCAGTCACACGCTGGCCGGTGTGGCCGTTCGGTTCTAGGCGCTACAGTCTGGAATCGCGCGACCACTACGGTCGCAGGTTTGAATCCTGCGTCGGGCATGGATGTGTGTGATGTCCTTAGGTTGGTTAGGTTTAACTGGTTCTAAGTTCTAGGGGACTGATGACCTTAGACGTTAAGTCCCTTAGTGCTCAGAGCCATTTGATTTTTTTTTTTTTTTTGCAGTCACACCTAAACTCTAAACAGCAAGCCTTGAACAATGCAGTAGAAGGAAGGACGGAGAGGATTTAACGTCCCGTCAATAGAGACGGAGCACAATCTCAGATTGCTGCAAGGGCTCATAAGAATACCGGCGGTAGCCATTCAAGGGAACTATCACGTCATTTGTCGGACGCGATTCAATGAAATCACGGAAAACATAAATCTGGAGGGCCAGGACATGAACCGTCGCACGATGGAGTATTTGCACCTAAACCCTAGTCAAAGTTATTTTTTTATAGATTTAAACGTTTAAAGCACTGTTAGAATAATTTATCAGAATGCAGCCGGGTGACATCGTGTACAACTGTCGATTTTTCGATATGAGCATATCCTGCCATTTTCAAGGCAAAACTGCAGCAAGTAAGGGATGTGCAAGCGAGTTTAAAATCTGTTTTCAGAGAAACTCAGTAAAGATAACACACACACACACACACACACACACACACACACACACACACACACACACACACACACAGTGTAAACACTAGTGGCGTCACAAACCAAAGACGGCCGGCATTAGATGTTCTCGACAGTGAAATTAATAAGCAACGGATGAGGTAGCATAAACTCAGTCCCTATGTTTTACTACAAGTGAGAGAGCAGGGTTCCATAAGAATTTAAGCAAAAACCAGCTGGTAGTTCATGCCAGAATGTACGTGTTGTTGTGTTCAGTAGTCTGATCGGTGACAAAACGATGTTTAACAATGACGGATTCAAAAATGGCTCTGAGCACTATGCGACTTAACTTCTGAGGTCATCAATCGCCTAGAACTCAGAACTAATTAAACCTAACTAACCTAAGGACATCACACACATCCATGCCCGAGGCAGGATTCGAACCTGCGACCGTAGCAGCAGCGTGGTTCCGGACTGTAGCGCGTAGAACCGCACGGCCACTCCGGCCGGCAGAGCTTGCTACCACCTCAAGGTATTAATACATTAGCCATATCAACGTTCCTAAATTCGAGAACACACATTCCACATGCTATAGTATGTGTAACCTCCCCCACACTTATCGACCTTAATGACAGTGAAAAATTAAACCGCGTGTACCTAATGGAAATTTGGGAAAAGCAATCGTCACCGAAGTTAATTTGTCGGTAAAGAGGGAGGAAAGGGTTACATCTAAATGAAAGGAAAAATGCAAATGAAACTGGTGGAAATTAATTTTGAAAAGAGGTAAAGTTAATAAAGAAAGTAAATGTGCGGCCGTTACGTTAACAATTAACTAGCGGTAATTAGATATTTGAGATTTGGGGGAAATTACGGTCGCCAGTCCTATGGACAATTACTATAGTAACTGAAAAAGAAAGGTTATTACACATATAATTATCACTAGAAGCGTGGCAACTGAAGGTTGACACGTGTAGTGTGAAAACTGAAAGTTTGTCAGAAATAATAAATTTCGCTACACTCTGACTTAATTTAGCAAAAGAATTAATAAAACCGGAAAATCGAAAGTTAATTTAGTGACTGAAGTTAATAGTGAGCTTTCTTTCTGAAGCACATCGAAATTCAGTAAAATACGGTTAGTCTTGGACTACCTCAACAATCATTTCAAAAGCTACTTGAATCTACGCAATTTAGAAATAAGAGATTTAACTTTGAACTTGAATTAAATGATTCTGAACAATTAACAATAGTAAAATTTAGCAAGTACCAAGCTGAGCTGCAGTCACAGGTAAGCTAAAATACGGTAACAAAACTCGCACTCTTAATTTGTGCATGTGTAATCTAAATATTGCAGCCAGCTATGAACGCCTTAACTGAACCTTGAAATTAAAGCAGTGAAATCGAATTATATTACTTTAATGCTGGCGTTTGAATTTCAACGACACTCGGGTTCATTTTGGAAAAGGAATGGACCCTGCTTGGCAATGCAATTGGGACAATGAGCAACAAAGGTTCATGCTAAGTTGCTGTAATTTTGTGAGGCAAATGGAAAAATTTTAAAAGCTGAAGTCTGCCATACAGTTCTAAAACTTTACGTGCTACCAGTCTTCCTTATTGGTTGATTGAAGGTTTGAAGTCGTCGATCGAGGAGGTGGCGGCAGTCACTCATTGTCGGCCGTCGCTGTTGCAGAAGCTGGATGTTGGCGCGCCTTCTTCTCGACACGGTCTCCAGCCGAAACGGGCTCTTGATGTGTGCCAGCTAACGCTTCCCGTCCGCGACACCGCGTCAGAAACTATCATCGCAAGTCGAGCGCAATTACATGCTGCCAAACCCCGTAACCGCGGCAACTCGCGGGAGCTTCACACAACACATCTGCTCCACTCGCACTACCCCAGCCAGACTCCCTCTGCCTTCGCTCCACGCGGCAGAGTTAACACTACCAAAGATCCTGAACACTTTCGTTCTCCACACGACCTATCGATGTATTCGTTCGATAGTATAGTTTTCCCTAGGCCAGGCCCAGCGTATAAATACAAATAATATTCACAAAACAAACCAATTATACATCGACATAAATGCATATATATACAAATAGTAAACAATTACAATACACAAAGACACAGAAATGTTATATCTTCAGGTAACAAAATAAGGAAAAAAATTTGCAGTGCAATAGATGGAAATAGGAGGATATGCATTTCCGACGTTACATATGCTCGAAGGCAATCAACCCTGTCATAGGTTTGTTTCCAGCTGTTGGATGGGCAACACTCTCATACATTAGATGATAACAGAGAAATCAAATTTGATTTTTGCAGTGAACATTATAACATAGCATTGGGATCGAATAATTTGCAAACCAGGACAAAAACACACCTACCATCACAGTTATCAGAAAAATTGTCTTGTAAATCTTAAACAAGATATATTAGAACTATGGAATCAACTGATCGGTACTACCAAAGATATAAACTGCACTTCAATATTTCAGATAAACAACTGCACATCAATATTTGAGACAAACAACTGCACTTAAATATTTGAGATAAACAACTGCACTTCAATATTTGAACTGAATAGCCAGTTAGTCAATTTCTTGCTTTGTCAAGAGGTTTAAAAGTAACATTTTTTAATTTTTGTGGGTAGGTTCTATGGGACCAAATGCTGAGCTCATCGGTCGCTAGGCTTACACACTAATTAAACTAATTTAAACTAACTTACGCTAAGGACAACTCATACACCAATGCCCGATGGAGGACTCGAACCTCCGACGGGGGAAGCCGCGCGAACCGTCACAAGGCGCCCCAGACCGTACGGTTACCCCGCGCGGCCTAACATTCCTCGTACTATATATTATATATTGTTTTGAATAGTAATATTGGATCTATCTATTATTAACCTGTGATACTAGAGTTATTATTGTGAGCAGTATGAAGTGAATGTGACGTTGCTTTACTTCCCTCTGCAACAATGAGTTCAATTCGACGTACGATAACTGAAAGGCTATTCTTCAAACTTAAGTTTAATAATTAGAAATCAGACAAATAATTGTTTCAAGTATATGTACACAGGGTGGTCAGTCTGAAAAGCTTGTAAGAACGTTGCGGGGTAGGTTGTGCTGGCAAATAATTATAAAGGAAAAAATGCGACACGTTGCACCGTTTCCGAGTTAATTAGAATTCATGTTAACCATTCAGGCCCTTCCGCACGCAATTCAGAGGCGGTGTCGCAAGACGTTTTCTTCGATCGGTTTCCTAAGGAAAAAAAAAAAAACAAAAAACACGAGAGCGATACAAAAATTGGACATAGAATGGAAGTAAGGATCGAACCAGAGCCAAAGGCTGAGCAGTCTCATGCGCTATCGTCTACAATACGAGAACAACTGTCACTAATTTTATGTAGCAGGACACATGAATTTGCGAGCGGAAGGGCCTGATTGGCCAACTTTAATGCTAACTAACTCGGAAACAACGCAACTTCTTGAATTTTCTCTCAACAATTATTTCTCAGCAGAACCTACCCTGAAAAGGCCTCACAAGCTTTTAAGGGTGTTTCTGATCGCCCTGTATGTTATTACGTCAGTCGGACTTCAGGGTATGAGTAAAAGGTCTGAATTCTCTTCTCCTGGAAAGTAGTAAGAGTGCTAAGCCTCACATTTGAATGCACAGATGTTCCTTATTTGGAATTGAAAAAAAAAACCCTCCACGAACAGGAATCTAAAGTGCAGGCTCTAAGTTACTAGATCACTTTCCAGCAGTACTTCCGAAACATAAGTTAGATTTAGTTTTCAACAAGGATGAAAAATATCGTAAATATTCGTTGTAGATTTTAGCTCACCTTGACCTATAATTTCGGCAGAAATACTATAATTATTACACTGTACGACCTTTGATCTCACTTATTAACTCAAATACTACTCCAAAATATGGACAACCTTTCATTTGCGTACAGATTTTTTCTATCAGTTATCGAGATTAAAATATGTCTTATTCATACCAAATCTAACAATAGAAGAAATTCCTTTTCTTTCGTCTTCTCAAAAGCCACCGAGTAAAGGAATGGACGCAGGGCAGAGAACTCAGAGCGCAATGATTAGATTAGATTAGATTTACTTTCATTCCAATTGATCCGTAGTGAGGAGGTCCTCCAGGATGTGGAACATGTCAGAAAAACAACAATACATGACAAATATTTACAACTAAAACAAATAAGCTAATGTACCATTCCACAGGTCCCAAGTGGAATGATCGTCATTTTTTAATTAACACTATATGAAAGAGTCATTTTACAAATACTAATGCACTGAATTTAAAATAAAAAAGTTTTTTATTTATTTATAAGGTAATAAACATGTAATACAACTACTATAATACTTATTTACAATGAACACATTACTGCAATGAAATGGTGCAGAAGTTAGATTGTACTTACACACACACACACACACACACACAAATTTTCAATGAACACATTACTGCACTGAAATTGTGCAGAAGTTATATTGTACTTATATACAAATCAGTTGGTTTTACTGAGAAATTCATGAATGGGGTAGAAGGAGTTGGCCACCAATAAATCCTTTAGGCTTCTCTTAAACTGAATTTCATTGGTTGTTAAGCTTTTTACCATGGAGGTAAAAGGTGGGGTAAAAATAAGGGAGTTGTCATGACGTCAGAAACTTGAAGCTGACGTGCAGCATCTTAATTTCCCCGAAATATTACCTTCAGGTGTTTTGATTGTTTCGTTTCGTGGAAGGTATTTGACCGCAAATGTCAGCTTGTGGCGTTTATGGGTGTACTGCTCGTTCTGATCGCAGAACAGAGTGTAGGGACTCGTACAAGCGATGACATGCTTTATTGGTTGAAATATTAGGAAGCAAAGGTTCTTCTGGTAACCTATACAGAGTGGTTTCTCTAAATCACACATTTTCTGGACTTCAAAAGTCTCTCGTAAAATTTATTTGCCTTCCTCTTATGCAGTTCATTTTAAGTCGTTAAATTTTGTTTCTGCTTATTGAAATTCTGTGTATCAGATTCATCATTCTCTTTGTCTACCTGCAAATCAAGTTTAGAACAGTCAGCTCTAAATTTGCCACCCGATGAACATTTATCAGTTCTGGGATATCCAAAACTTGGGTTGTTGTTGGTCATTAAAGGTGGTCGATATTGTTTGTGTAACACAGGGTCTGGAGTTTCGTGAATGTTATAACGTCATCTGGGGCCCCTAGAAGACTGTACATGTTGATCCACTTAAGGTACGATTTCTCCTTTAAGTTTGTTTGGTTTAGTTTTATGTTCCTCTGGTCGGTAAATGAACTGTATTAGACAACGCGTCTTTTAGTTTTGTTTATGAACTTTAGATTCGGTTTCTCCTTTAAGTTTGTTTGGCTTAGTGTTACGTTTTCTTTTGGTCTCCATGTGTTTTTCAACTGTAGAAGCCAATGCCATTTGAAGAGTAATAAGACGCTTGTTAGTGATGCTATGGAGTCCAAGAATGGTGGTTGAAATACCTGAACACATCGTATTTGTCCATCTCTGTTAATACACACTTTTCAGACACAGGGAAAATCATAACACCCAGGTTCATCTGGACTTTTCTTTGGTCTTTCTCGCATTACAGGATGTACACTGGTAAGTCCAGTCAGGTACGTTTCGTGTATCATAAGAAATCACTTAATTGAATTCCGTCATTAAGCTGTTCGTTTCTGTAAATGGAATATACTGAAAACATTTCAATCGTAAACACATACAATCGTCACGTGACACATGGTCCGCAATCGTGTTTTGAAGAATCAAAAATACGCCCCAACATTTTTCACTTCCTTGTACTTGTATCCTGCGCAAGACGGGAATGTTCACCTTCATTACCCCATATTTCTGATGCCTTCACTTTACTTAAGAAATAACTTTATGCACAATCTTGATATCAGTAACACGTGAGTGTTTCTGCTCAACTTATCGACAAAAACTCCATTTGGAGCCTACTATTAAACTTTATATTGGCCTCTGCTTTCTTACCAAACAATGCAACGGCCCTAACTTCATTTACAAGTGTGAGTGCCTGGAAAGTATTGTTGGAAAGCCAGTAACATGAAGTTACAGAATTATAAGATGAAACAAAAAAGAAGATGAAAAAGAAAGCTCTAAGCAGAAAATGATCCTGATCGTTCTTTCTCGGCACTGAATGGATCTTGATCATTTTTCTGAAGTACATCAAACTTTCAGCACAAATTTCGAGATCTTTGATAGTTTTTACAAAAAACGTACCTTACCACGTAACAGCACTTCCACTTCTCTATAAGATGGCATTTTGAATGAAATTTTAAGTTTTGATGAAACTTGATAGTTAATCCCGGGTATCCTTCGTATGTACGTAATACTTCTTATTATGCACGTCTATGTCCACGAATGTACGTAACCAGTACATTGTACCAAACTTGATCTCCTTTGTCATAGATGTATGGTATCCTAGGACAGTATTACTGCTGGTTTATCACAAGGATTACTGTATACTTCCTCAAAATGAAACTCAAAAACATATAAAATCAAGTGGGTTGATCCCGAAAAACTGACACAGGGAGGTCCGGGTAAGAAATATTCTGGGAAATGAGGCAAATGGACTACTGTTAAAAAGACAAAAAAGTTAAGCGTGAAAACTAAGTGTGAAACTAAATGCTGTTAATGAAATCTTCATTAAAATATACGTCAAACCCCTGTTTAAGAAGGACGTACATATTACAGAGGTTAGCCTATTATTACTAAAAGCATGAGTTACATACTCGTTCAAGGAAAATTTTAGAAGGCCTAGGCCTTATTCATGGTGCAGTCTTTCTCACTAACCAACATAGGAGATATTAATTTAAGTGCTCATTAAAACCATCAGAACTGCCCACTGGAGACGTTTATGGACTGAATGCTTTTAAAACTGAATTTATGGTTTTTTGTTATTATTGGCCATATAGTGAATGCACTACATAGGTAAAATTTCAAAAATAGATTTGTAAACTAGAATGACATTGATTCAATGATAGCTTAATAAAACAGGAACTTTCATCTGGATGTATATCTCCATGCAACTCTGTTCCTTTCACATTTGAAGAACCTTTCATTTTGTTGACATTCACAAGTTATGATACAGCATTCCTCGTTTACTTTTTTCCTCCATGCACACATTTATTGGCTACCAAAGGAAACGTACGTAAGTTTTTTGCAAACGTCAAGATTGGAAATGTTACACATGTGATTTGAAAATTGGAAATGTAACGCGTAAGAATCAGTAACAGTAATCAAACAGCCATTGTTTTCGGAATTCTAGCTTCATCAGCTATCCAAGAAATTACCGGGTGATCAAAAAGTAAATCACGGAATAATTTAGGTAGAGAGGTACAAATTGACACACTTGCTTGGAATGTCATGGGGTTTTATAAGAACCCCAAAAATACAAAAGTTCAAAAAATGTCCGACAGATGGCGCTTCATCTGATCATAATAGCAATAATTAGCATAACAAAGTAAGACAAAGCAAAGATGATGTTCTTTACAGGAAATGCTCAATATGTCCACCATCATTCCTCAACAATAGCTGTAGTCGAGGAATAATGTTGTGAACAGCACTGTAAAGCATGTCCGGAGTTATGGTGAGGCGTTGGCGTCGGACGTTGTCTTTCAGCATCCCTAGAGATGTCGGTCGATCACGATACACTTGCGACTTCAGACAACCCCAAAGCCAATAATAGAAAGGACTGAGGCCTGGGGACCTGGGAGGCCAAGCATGACGAAAGTGGCGGCTGAGCACACGATCATCACTAAATGACCCGCGCAAGAGATCTTTCCCGCGTCTAGCAATATGGAGTGGAGCGCCATCCTGCATAAACGTCGTACGTTCCAGTAGGTGTTTATCAGCCAGGCTGGGGATGATGCGATTCTGTAACATATCGGCGTAACTCTCACCCGTCACGGTAGCAGTTACAAAACCAGAATTTCGCATTTCCTCTAAGAAAAAAGGCCCGATAACGGTATATGTGGTAAATCCAAACCATACCGTGACTTTCTCGTCATGCAATGGAGTTTCCACTTCAGTTCTAGGATTTTCGGTAGCCCAAATTCTGCAGTTGTGGGCGTTGACAGACCCTCGGAGCGCGAAATGAGCTTCGTCAGTCCACAGCATCTTACTCAATCAATCGTCATCTTCCGCCATCTTTTGAAACGCCCACACCGCAAATGCCCTCCGCTCCACTAAATCGCCAGGTAACAGTTCATGATGCCGATGGATTTTGTTCGGATAGCATCGGAGGGTACGCCTCAGTGCCAACCAAACAGTAGTGTATGGAATGCAGGTGCGACGTGCGACTGCACGAGCGCTGACTTCGCCGTGCATAGACGAACCCGCTACAGTCTCCATTTCTTTCTGAACTGTCTCAGCAGCATTAGCCTTGTGCTCGGTCGGCCACTACGGGGTCTATCGTCTAAACAACCCGTGTCTTCGAACTTCGAAATCATTCTCGCCACAGCTGCATTTGTCAACGGACCTTTACCTGTTCGAATCCCCTTCCTATGGTGATAGGATCGCAACGCTGAACTAGCACATGCCCCATTCTGATAATACAGCTTCACTAAAAGCGCCTTTTCAGGTAACGTCAACATGCTGCGACTGCTGGCGCAACTGATTCTGTCTCTTTTTTTTTTTTTAATTGATTTTCAATTCCCCCCGAAGGGGGCGGGCCGGCAGCAGCTTACTACGCTGCTCTACAGCCTACAGACTTGTTTTGAAATAAAGGAAGAAGAAAGAAACAAGGAAAAACAGGCGATAAAATGGCGATTTAAAGTGAAAAATGGCGTAAAATTGCGGAAAGTTAAAACAGAAAGCAAAGGGGGTTGGCAATGTAGATAAAAGACACAGGAATCAGACAAGTAACACAGTAGACACACAATTAAAAAACATGGCGACAGTCTGGTTTCTGTTCGCAAGTAATAAAAAGCACACCCAGCGACAGTATGATGGCTGTTCGCTTCACGTCTCAAAAGACACAACACGGAGCACGCACTGGAAAAACACACTGTAAAACACTGCACGAAAGGCGGCACAAAGATGGCACTCCCGACCCAAGGCAGATGGGGGGGGGGGCCTGGAGTAGGGGAAAATCAAGGAGGGAGGAGAGGAAAAAACGAAAAGGGGGGGAAACCAAGGAGGGAGAGGACTAATAAAGGGGGAGAAGGGCAGACGCGAGAGGGAATGAGAGGAGGCAGAGCAGGGAAAAGTAAAAGGACGTGGGGGAGAGAACTGGGCAAAGAGAGGGGAGGTGGGGAAGAAAGAGGATGGAAGGGGGGAGAGGGAGCCCGGGAAAAGGACAGAGGAAAGGAGGGGGAGTGAGGATCAGAGTTGATAGGAGGGAGAGAGGAAATCATCCGGGAGGGGGAGTTGATGGAAGCCACCTTGGGAAAGGAGATGTAGGGTGTAGAGATGGAGGGTAGGGGGCACACAACGGTGAAGACGTGGCAGGGGGCGGGGATGGGAGAGGAGAGGAGCAACCAGGGGGTGAGGGGGTTCAAGACGGCGGGAGGTGTAGAGGATGCAGATATGTTCGAGGAATAGGAGCAGATGGGGGAAAGGAATGAGATCATAGAGGATCCACGTGGGGGACGGGAGGCGTATACGGAAGGCGAGGCGGAGTGCATGACGCTCCAGGATTTGGAGGGACTTATAGAATTTGGGGGAGGGGGCAGATATCCAGGCAGGACTGGCATAACAGAGGATGGGATGGATTAAGGATTTGTAGGTGTGGAGGATGGTAGAGGGGTGCAACCCCCACTTCCGGCCAGAGAGGAGTTTGAGGAGTCGGAGGCGGTTGTGGGGTTTGGATTGGATGGAGCGGAGATGAGGGATCCAGGTGAGGTGACGGTCAACGGTGAGGCCAAGGTAGGTGAGGGTGGGGGTGAGGCGGACAGGACGTGCGCAGACAGTAAGGGAGAAATCCAGGAGCCGGAAGGAGCGAGTGGTACGACCTACGATGATTGCTTGGGTCTTGGAAGGATTGAGTTTCAGGAGCCACTGGTTACACCATGCAGCAAAAAGGTCAAGGTGATTCTGGAGAAGGCATTGGGACCGTTGGAGGGTAGGAGCGAGGGCGAGGAATGCGGTGTCATCAGCATATTGCAAGAGGTGTACTGGAGGGGGGGGGGGGGCTGGGGCATATCTGCCGTGTACAGGAGGTAGAGGAGAGGGGAGAGGACAGAGCCCCGGGGCACACCTGCAGAGGGGTAGAAGGTGTGGGAATTGGCATTATGGATGGTAACATAGGAGGGGCGGTGGGAGAGGAAGGAGGCCATCAGACGGATGTAGTTGATAGGAAGGGCGTAGGTTTGGAGTTTAAACAGGAGACCGGGATGCCAGACACGGTCGTAGGCCTTTTCGAGGTCAAGTGAAACAAAAATGGCAGAGCGACGGGAGTTAAGCTGGAGGGAGAGGAGATGAGTGAGGCGGAGGAATTGGTCATCAGCAGAGAAGGAAGGTCGAAAGCCACATTGGGTGTTTGGGAGGAGGTGGTTTTGGTGGAGGTGGAGATGGATGCGTCGGGAAAGGATGGATTCCAAGAGCTTGCTGAACACCGATGTGAGACAGATAGGACGATAGGAAGAGGCATCAGATGGAGGCTTATTGGGTTTGGAGAACATCAGGATACGGGAGGTTTTCCACAGGTCGGGATAGAAGCCAGTGGCAAGGATGACATTTTAGAGGGTGGCAAGGAGGGAAAGGAAGGAGGGAGGGCAGTGTTTGAGGTGGTGGTAGGTAACACAGTCGTGGCCGGGAGCAGTGTTGCGTTTAGTGTGGAGTGTGAGGCTGATGTCCTGTGTAGTGATGGGAGTGTTAAGTGCTGATGATGGGGTGTGGCCCAAGTACTGGAAGCTAGGAGCAAGGGGAGGAACAGAGGTATTCGTACGGTCCATGACATCAGGGAAGAGGGAATAATCAAAGTGGGGATCATCTGGGATGGAAAAAACATCAGAGAGGTGGGAGGCAAAGTGGTTGGCCTTACTGAGGTTGTCAGGAAAGGGACGGTCATTAAGGAGGAGAGGGTACTGGGGGGTGGGGCGGTTCCCAGTAAGGCGGTGGAAAGCAGACCAATACTTGGAAGAGTTTATGGGGAGCGTGGTGTTGAGTTGTGTACATGTCTGGCGCCAGGCACGGGGTTTCTTCGCAACAAGCAGGTTGCGGATGTGTCGTTGTAATTGCCGGTGGCGGGTAAGTGTATCCCGATCACGAGTGCGGAGAAAATAGCGGTAGAGGCGGCGGGACTCTCGAAGGAGAAGGACGTCCTGTGGAGGCAGGGCGGGGCGGTGAGGGTGGATGGCTTTGGTGGGGACATGGGTGGCGACGGCGTCAGACAAGGTCTGGTGCAGGAAGGCAGCAGTGCGAGAGATGTCATCAGGAGAATGGAGGGTAAGGTCGTGGCCGTCAACCTGGGTGTGAATGGAGTCCCGGTAGGCATCCCAGTTGGCACGGGAGTAATCATGGACAAGTTTAGGAGGGACGTCAGGGTGAGGAGCGTTGCGGGGATGGCGACCATTAGAGATAGTGAGGAGAACAGGAGCATGGTCACTGCCAATGAGGTCAAGGACGTCTGCAGTGATGCGCCCAAGGAGGTTGGGAGAAGCAAGGACCACATCAGAACTGGTGTTGGATTCGGGTCGGGTGTGCTGAGGCAGGGGAATCAGGTCTCCCTGGACAGTGGTGAGAAACTGATGCCATCGCTGGAGGTCGGCAGGATCACGGCTGTGGATATTGAGGTCGGCGGCAATCACGTAGGTGGAGAAGGTGCGGTCAATGTGGGCCAGGAAATCGTACAGGATGGGGGTGCGAGGGCGGACATAAATGGTGGCACAGGTGATGGTAAGGATGGGGAAGAAGAGGCTGAGGGTGAGATGCTCAGCAGGATTGTTAAGGAGAGGTTGGGGCCGGACAGGGAGGTGCTTGAGGTGGCCTATAGCAACTCCGCCACGTGCCAGAGGGTACGGGTTATCGGTGCGATGTAGGGTGTAAGGGGCCGTGGAGACGGAGATACGGGGTTGAAGGAAGGTTTCATTTAGGATGAAGGCATCCACGTAGGGCGTGGAGGAAGAGGAGTTTGTGGGTGGGCAGGGAGCGGATGTTGTGGTACAGGATACGGTACGGTTGTTGTACATGGGAGTGGAGGGTTAGACGAGGGTGGTGAGGGGGTGAAGGTGAAGTGGGCCTGGTTGTGGGAGTATGTGGCATAGGTGGTAAGATGGAAGATGGAATGGGCAGCGAGGGCGATTTGGGAAAGAGTGTGTGAGCGCTGGAAGGGGTGGATGTTTTGGAGCACAATGGTTGTTTCGGGGAAGGAGACCAGACAGCGAGGTCATCGGTCTCATCGGATTAGGGAAGGACGGGGAAGGAAGTAGGCCATGCCCTTTGAAAGGAACCATCCTGGAATTTGCCTGGAGCGATTTAGGGAAATCACGGAAAACCTAAATCAGGATGGCCGGACGCGGGATTGAACCGTCGTCCTCCCGAATGTGAGTCCAGTGTCTAACCACTGCGCCACCTCGCTCGGTCTTGGAGCACAATGGTGGTGAAACGGATGATGTCCTCAGCAGTAGGGGGAGGGTGGAGCGAGTTGTTGGGGTGGATGGGGTCATCAACAGGACGGACAGGGACGGTGAGCTCAGGGGTTACTGGTGGAGGTTTCGCTTTACACTTCGAGGAGTAGGTAGGATGTGGTTCATTGCAAGTGTTGCAGGAGGGGGGAGAGGTAAGGTTGGGGCAATGCTTGAGGAAGTGTGAAGCTTTGCAGTGGGGACAAGTAGGGGGTTTCTTGCAGGCAGAGGTAACGTGGTCGTTGTAGGTGAGACAGTGTTGGCAGCGGTAGGATTGGACTGGGGAACGGGAGGGGTCCACCTTATGGCGCTGATTGTAGATGAGGGCTCCCTCGGTGAGGAGGCGGTCAATGGAGGAGGAGGATTCAGTGAATATCCGCATGAGAAAAGTCGGCCCAGCATCATTGAAGATGCGACGGGCCGAGCGGATTTCAATGTCGGGCCGGGAGTTGAGTTCCGCCAACACCTCAGCCTCCGTGATCACGGGGCTAAGCTTCATGATCACAGCGGTGAAGGTTGGCGGACGTCGGGGAGGTTGAGGCTGACGGGGAGAGGATGGGGTGTGGTAGGGGGTGAGGGTTGCACGTTGGCCAAATTGGATACGGGGGATGCGAGAGAGGAGTTCGGTGTGGAAAGAAGCATTGGGGGATTTTATGAGGACCGAGTCCTTGCGAGGAATCAGTTGGGAGATGGGAGCGTTGGGGTAGTATTTCCGGACGGCGAGAGTGAGGGAGAGGGCATCAAGGAATTGAGGGTCAGGATTGGAGAGGACAAAGGTGTGGGTGGCAGGCGTGGCGGGGGCGGGGGTCGGGGACGCGTCCATGGGGGTGGGTGGGTCATGGGGAGTGGGGTTTTTTTTGGAGGAGACTTCGGGGGAAGGGTCAGCATTCGTGTGCTTTGAAGGTTTCGTGGTCACAACTGGGTGGAGAGGGGGCAGGGGGACGAGTTGCAGGGGGAGATGGCGGGGGGCAGGACCACCCTGAGCAGCGGATGACGCAGATGGAGGGGGCGTGGGCGTCACAGAGACTGTGGAACGGCGAGCCGAGATCCGTGCTGGCTTGGAGCCTGTCGGAGGCGGTGCAGGGACCGGTGGGAAGTCAGTAGCTGTCGATGGGGCGACAGTGAGAGGGGAGGAGGAGTTGGGGGTGGTTACAGCCGAAAGTGGCGCAGGGGTGGGGTGGACAGGGAGAGAAGGAAGGATGGGAAGTGGTGTGGAGGATGAGCTCCATGTGATGGTGGTTGGAGCAGCGGAGGGAGATGTGAAAATGATAGTGGTGGTGGTGGTGGGTTGGGACATGGTGGCGGCGCGCGAGAAGGGCGGCGGCGGCGACCAGACGGCGGCGGAGGCGGGCACCGGCAGGCGGCGGCGGCGGCGGCGAGCACCGGCAGGCGGCGGCGAGCACCGGCAGGCGGCGGCCAGGCGGCGGCGGCGAGGACCGGCAGGCGGCGAACAGGTGGCGGCGGCGGTGGCGAGAAGGAGGAGGACCGGACGGCGAGCAGTAGTGACGGCGAGCAGACGACACGGCAAGGAAACGGTGGGGATCTTCCACGTCGACGTTGCACCCTGAGAGTAGCCCAGGCAGTGAAAGTCTTCGATGAAGAAGAGAGGGAATCCAACCCTCGAATGGATTCTGCCTCGCATTACAACTCCTTTTATACACGATTGTCATGCGCTGTCACTGACGTTTCGCTGTCCAGCGCGATCTGTCGGACATCTTGTGAACTTCGTTTTTTTTGTTCTAATAAAACGCCATGTCATTCCAAGCATGTGCATCAATTTTTACCTCTCTATCTACATTATTCCGTGGCTTATTAAGTTTTCAAATTTACACTGACTTTTTGATCACCCGGTACATTAAAGAAGGTTCAAATGGATTACGAAACCACCCTTTTCATACAACATAGTCACTTCTCTTCTTGGTTAGTTGAAATGTATAAACAAAAAGAAAGTTATATTTACTAGAGCAAATGTGTCGTATTACCGGATCAAATATGCAGGTAAGAGCAGAAAAATATTTGAAAATGCCTTCCTCCCACTATGTTAGTAGCGTAAGCATTTTAATACTTACAGTTCAAAACCATTGTCGTGAGCACACGAAATAAATTACAGAGAAAAAGGAATCGTAAAGGATCTTTATATAAACAATAGTCGGCTAAAGTTTTGGGGCATTTGACATGATGGCGCCGGCTTCACAACAACGTACAGCGGAATTCCGTAGCGCTATCTTTCCTTTCTTCTACCTCCATGGCTCTTACAAATACCTGAAACAAACGTCATCTCTGGCGCATCGCGTACACGAAAATCCTTTAACGATGTACACTGAGGTGCCGAAAGTCGTAGTATAGCTCCTAATATCCTGTCGAACCTCCTTCTGTACGGTGTAATGCAGCAGCACGATTTGGCGTGGATCAACAAGTCGCTGAAATTCCCCTGCAGAAGTACTGAGCCATGCTACCTCGGTAGGCATCCATAATTGCGGAAGTGTTGACGGTGAAAGATTTTGTGCAGCCGGCCGGGGTGGCCGAGCGGTTCTAGGCGCTACAGTCTGGAACCGCGCGACCGCTATGGTCGCAGGTTCGAATCCTGTCTCGGGCATGGATGTGTGTGATGTCCTTAGGTTAGTTAGGTTTAAGTAGTTCTAAGTTCTAGGGGACTGATGACCTTAGAAGCTAAGTCCCATAGCAGAGCCATTTGAACCATTTGATTTTGTGCACAAAAAGCTTTATCGATTATGTCTTATAAATGTTTGGTGGGATTCACGTCTGGCGTTCTGAGTGTCAAGAATGTTGTCCATACCAACTGCGAACAACTGTGGCCCGGTGACATGGCGCACTGTAATCTATAAAAAGTCCTTAATTGTTTTGGAACGTGAAGTCCATGTATGGCTGTAAATGGTGGACCGTACCACACAGCAGCTGTTACCAACTCAAATCTGGACCCATCTGACCAGGCCACGGTTTTCCAGTCGTCTAGGTTCCAATAGATATTGTCACGAGCCGAGGAGAGGTGTTGCAAAATAATGGTTCAAATGACACTGAGCACTATGGGACTTAACATCTGAGGTCATCAGTCCCCCAGACTTAGAACTACTTAAACCTAACTAACCTAAGGACATCACACACATCCACGCCCGAGGCAAGATTCGAACCTGCGACCGTAGCAGCGGCGCGGTTCCGGACTGAAGCGCCTAGAACCGCTCGGCCACAATGGCCGGCAGAGGTGCTGCAGACGTTGTCGTGCGGTTGTTAAAAGCACTTGCGTAGGTCGTCGGCTGCTATAGCCCATTAACATCAAATTTCGTCTCACTGTCCTGACGGATACTTTCGTCGCACGTCTGCGATTATTTTAGGCAGTGTTGCTTCTCTATTAGCAATGACAACTCTACGCAAACACCGCCGCTCTTCCTTGTTAAGGGGGGTAGGACGTCAAACGGGCCGACTTGGAGCAGAAGAGGCACCACAGGACATTTTATTTTCTACTGTTTATACTTTTACAAATAAATTCATAAAACTTTGCCAGCATGACCAGGAAGGATTCAGGATTGACATTCATAGCAGTGGAAGTGCAAAAACATAAGAAAATAATTTTTTTTTAGATATGAAATTTCATCATTTTTTCACTTGCTGTTGGCTGCATTTGTTGCTAAAGGTACATTTTTCTTTACAAGTAAGAGAGATTCTGTGATGAATTTTGCGCAGCATACAAAGCATACTTACAGTTGTATGAAACTCTAGAATTTTCCAAATCTATTAAAAACTGTGGTAAAAATTGAGATAAATAACTACATAATTTGATTTTTTACTAAACATAAAGTTTAAAAGGTAACAGCTGATTCATTTTTTCATAAATTAAATAGATTCTAGAGTTTCAGACACCTGTAAGTATGGTTTGTATGCTGTGCAAAATTCATCGAACAGTCTCTCTTAGGTATGAAGAAAAGTGTACCTATAGCAACAAATGCAGCCAATTGTAAGTGAAAAAATAATGAAATTTAACATGTAAAAAAAATATTTTGTTATGTTTTTGAACTTTCGCTGCTACGAATGTGAATCCTGAATCCTTCCTGGTCATGCTGGCAAAGTTTTATGAATTTACTTGTAAAAGTATAGACAGTGGAAATTAAAATGTCCTGTGGTGCCTCTCCTGCTCCAAGTCGGCCAGTTTGACGTCCTACCCCCCTTAAATGAACACCGTCGGCCACGGCATTGTCGCATCTCTAACACTCGAGGACACTGTGGCGCAGTCTCATTGCATCACGACAAAAGGGTCCGTTTAACCGGATGAGTTAAGGAAAAATGTACGTTCCTGGAAGGACGCTTCCGATACTCTTCGAGAGATGTGAAACGAGCAGATTGAAAATTAGCTTCGTGGTGGAGGCGAGAGCTCGAGCAAGAAACGCAATCAAAGATCTAAAACGGATTCTGAGCGGGCGAGTGCGTGGTCAGCGGCCTCGGTGGGCGAAGTAACGCCAGCGGCAGCGGCAGCGGCAGCGGCAACTGCTGCGACCGGTGCGGCCGGCGCACGCCACGAGGTCGTTAGCCGCGCCGATCGGCCTAGGCGCGAGCCTTCTCGTCTGGCGTCACGCGAACAGCCGCGTCGCGTCGCGGCGCCTCTGGATACCGCCACAGGGCATCAATATTTGAGGCTTCCGGGGCCGGCCGTCGGCCCAGGCAGCCACGCCCGCGCTTTGTCGATATCCCGGCACCCATCAAGAGCCCGCCACAACTCCTTCTCCATGCATAAACAATGCCGCCTACCGGCGCCGGCTGAAGGCCTGATGACCGTGAGCGCTCGGGGGTGCTGCGACCCTCAGCCGTGCTGCTCTGTTTGTCTGCCTCTGCACCCCAGCAACCACGTGACACACAGAGAGGGCCGCACGTTTCACACCCACCAGCGTCGTTAGCATCACCGAGCGTCATTTCAGCTGATACGAACGAAGTGCGTGTTGCGACAGAGCTGCCTGACGGTGTCTTGATTCTGCGAATGCATGTGTAGACTGTCTGATAAAAAGTATCCGGACATCCATTAGAGGACACTGACATGGCATTTGTTCACACTTTGCTTCTACCAGGGTTGAACTCTGCTAAGGACGCTTTCAATGTCTTTTGAGGAACGGCAGCCATTTCTTCCTCAGGAGCGCAAACTACAAAAGGCACTGATGTTGGACGTTGGGATTTAGAGCAAAGTCAATGTTCTAACTCACCCAAAAGATTCTCCACTGCATTCAGGCAGGTACTCTGGGCAGGAATATTACTGTCCACAAGCTTTGTCATGGAGATGCTGCTTTATGAGACGGTGCATTGCCACACCTCAAATCACTCGTTTCCGCTCATCCACTTTTGATCAGATAGTCTATTTCTCATTCCCTATTTTCCCCTTCCCCTTCCCAAAACCCTTCCAACACTCCTACCTCTATTCTACAATGTCTTCCCCTACTTTGTCCACTTTTCCCCCTCCTTCACCCCTACCACCCCATTCTACAGCCATTTCTCTTCTCCTAGTCTTCTAGATCTATGTAATACGAGGGTGAGTCAAATGAAAACCTTTATTTGTAATAACAAATCGAAATTTCCCGCCGATATTCTGTAAGTTGGTAAGCGTGCTACAAACAGCGTGCAGAATGGCCTGTAGGTGGCAGCATAGTGCAGATGCACACATACCGTCGCAGTATCAGAATAAAGATGGCCGCCCCACTTGCGACTTGCACCAGGGAAGAACAGCGTTCTGTTATTCGGTTTTTGCGTAGTGAAGGTGTGAAAGCTACTGAAATTCATCGACGAATGAGGGTTCAGTACGGTGATGCATGTTTGTCAGAGCAGCAAGTCTACGAATGGAGTAGGAAGTTCGCAAATGGTGTGACTTCAGTGGAAGATGCTCCTCGTCCAGGTCAGGCACAACGAGTTGTGACTCCACAGAACATTGCAGCAGATGAAGCCATAGTGAAGGAAAACCGCCGAGTGACACTGAATGACATTTCATCATGTTTACAGATTAGTCATGGGTCAACACACTACATTGTGCATGATGTGCTCCAGTTTCACAAAGTGTCTGCAAGATTGGTGCCACGGCAGCTGACTCCTGAAATGAGAGAACGACGTGTTGATGCTTGTGAAGATCTTCTTCGGTGCTTTGAACGAGAAGGTGATGGCTTCCTTGCAAGAATCGTTACTGGGGACGAAACCTGGGTTCACATCTACCAACCGGAAACAGAGAGCAAGGAATGGCGCCATTCCTCATCACCAAAAATGGTTCAAATGGCTCTGAGCACTATGGGACTTAACATCTGAGGTCATCAGTCCCCTAGAACTTAGAACTACTTAAACCTAACTAACCTAAGGACATCACACACATCCATGTCCTAGGCAGGATTAGAGCCTGCGACCGTAGCAGTCGCGCAGTACCGGACTGAAGTGCCTAGAGCCGCTCGACCACCGCGGCCGGCTCATCACCAAAACTAAAGAAGTTTCGAACAGAACCATCAGCAGGGAATGTTATGCTCACTCTATTTTCGGACGAAAAAGGCGTCATTTTGGAGTAATACCGTAGTGGTCGCGCGGTTCCAGACTGAATCGCCTAAAACCGCTCGGCCACTCCGGCCGGCTAAAAATCTCAATCACAGAAGTTGGAGAGATAAACTTAGGTACAAGAAAGGGAACTGCGAAGAATCCATGGGAAACAGAAGAAATACTTCCGCTGATCGACAAAAGAAGGAAGAACATAAATGTTCCGGGAAATTCAGGAATACAAAAATAGATGTCATGCCAGGAATGAAATAAATGGGAAGTGCAGAGATGCCTGGATGAAAATGTGAAGAAATCGAAAACGATTGTTGGAAGAACTGATTCAGCGTATAGGAAATTTAAAACAACCACCAGTGAAATTAAAAGCAAGGATGATAACACTAAAAGAGCTATGGGAATTCCACTGTTAAATGCAGAGGAGAGACCGGGTAGGTAGAAGAGTACATTGAAGGCCTTTATGAAGGTGAACACTTGTCTTATGATGTGACAGAAAAAGAAACAAACATGAGACGACATAGAAGAGATAGGCCCTCCAGTATTGGAATCATAATTTAAAAGGGTTTTGGAAGACTTACGATCGAGTAAGGCACTAGGAATAGATAAAATTCCATCAGCATATCTAATATCATTCAGGGAAGTGGCAACAAAAGGACTATTCACGTTGGTTTGTTGAATGTATGAATCTGGCGACGTACTTTCGGAAAAACATCATCCACGCAAATCCGGAGATTACTAGAGCCGACAAGTGTGACAATTATCGCACAATCAGCTTACCAGTTCATGCGCCAATGTGCTGACAAGAACACTAAACAGAAGACTGTGAAAGAACATTTAGGATCAGTTAGTTGACGACCAGTTTAGCTACAGGAAAAGTAAAGGAACCAGAGAGACAGTTCTGACGTTGCGGTTGATAGTGGAAGCAAGACTAAACAAGAATCAAGACACGTTCGTGCAATTTGCAGAACTGTAAAAAGCCTTCGACATTGTCAAATGGTACGAAATGTTCGAAATTCTGAGAAAAATAGGGCTAAGCTCCGCGGAAAGACGGGTAATATACGATATGTACGAGTACAAGAGTCAAGAGGGAACAACAAGTGCGGAAGTCCATAAATGAAGAACACGAATTAAAAAGGGTATAAGACAAAATGGTTCAAATGGTTCTGAGCACTATGGGACTTAACATCTGAGGTCATCAGTCCCCTAGAACTTAGAACTACTTAAACCTAACTAACCTAAGGACATGACACACATCCATGCCCGAGGCAGGATTCGGAATTGCGACCGTAGCAGCAGCGCGATTCCTGACTGAAGCGCTTAGACCCACTCGGCCACAGGGGCCGGCCGGTATAAGACAGGCATGTCGTCATTCGCCCCTACTGTTCAATCTATACATCTAAGAAGCAATGACGGAAATAGAAGAAAGAGTTAAGAGAGAAACTGAAATTCAGCGTGAGGGCGTGAAAGGATATCAATGATAAGATTCAGCTGATGACACTGGTATCCCCAGTGAAGTGAAAAAGTATTACAGGACGTGTTGAATGGAATGAGCAGTCTGATGAGTACAGAGTATGGATTGAGAGTAAATCGAAGAAAAATGAAAGTAAAGAGAAGTAGCAGAAATGAGAATAGCGAGAAACTTAACATCAGGATTGATGGTCACGAGGTAGATGAACTTAAGCAATTCGACTAGCTAGGCATCAAAGTAACCCTTGACGGACGGAGCAAGGAGGACATAGAAAACAGAGTAGTGCTGGCAAAAAAGGCACATCTGGTCATGAGATGTCTACTATTATCAAACATACGCCTTAATTTGAGGAAGAAATTTCTGAGAATGTACGCTTGGAGCACAGCAATGTATGGTAGTGAAGCAAGGACTGTGGGAAAACCGGAACAGAAGAAAATCGAAGCATTTGAGACGTGATGCTACAGTAGAACGTTGAAATTTAGGTGGACTGATGAGGCAAGGAATGAAGAGGTTCTCCGGAGAACTGTCGAGGAAAAGAATATGTGGAGAACACTGTCAAGGACAGGATGATAGGATATCTGTTTAGAAATCACGGAATAACTTCCATGGTACTAGAGGGGGCTGTAGAGGACAAAAACTGTTGAGGAAGACATAGATTGGGATACATTCAGCAAATATAATTGAGGACGTAGGTTGCAAGTTCTACTCTGAGGTGAAGAGGCTAGCGCAGGAGAGGAATTCGTGGCGGGCCGCATCGAATCTTTTTGCGTGCACGCGTTCACACTTCAACGCCTGACCTGGTGCCTAGGGGGAAAAAACTTTCATTAATCGTTGCACTTTCCACATTTCTTGGAGGTATTATCCAACCTAAAGGGATACTAATCCTAATAGCTATATGCTTGCAAATGAAATATGTATTTCTGTAATGTTCTTCATTACACTGTTCTCAGTCACCAATAAAAATAATTACACTTATAGCCGTAGCACTCTGTATAGAGCCTATTACATTGTATTTTACTTATAGATAATTATGCAAATGTGTCAGAACGACGATTCCTCCATACACACACAATACATACAGCATGTATGGTGTGGGTTGTGTGCAGCTGGAGTGGTATGTGACCCCCGATACGTCTAGATACTACTCTGACACACAACACGTACGTAAGCATCCTGTCTGATCCCCTCCATTCATTCTGTCTATTGTGCATTCCGACTGACTTGGGCTATTCCAGCAGGACAATCGTCCTGTTTTACAGTGTTGTATATGTACTTCTTAGACTGATTTATGAAGCCCTTAATTAAATATACATCCGACTGTTAATAAAGATGCAAGCCATTTGAAACTGGTGTAACCTACGCTGAACAGTCAAAGAAACTAGTACACCTGCCTAATATCATGTAGGGTCCCTGCGAGCACTCATAAGTGCACAACGCGACGTGTCATGGACTCGAGTAATGTCTGAACTAGTGCTGGAGGGAACTGACACCATGAATCCTGCAGGGCTGTCCATAAATCCGTAATAGTACGAGGAGGTGGAGATCTCTTCTGAACAGCAAGTTGCAAGGCATCTGAGATACGATGAATAACGTTCATGCCTGGGGTGTTTGGTGGCCAGGGGAAGTTTTTAAATCCAGAAGAGTGTTTCTTGAGCCACTCTATACAAATTTTTGAGTTGTGGGGTGTCGCATTGTCCTGCTGGAATTGCCCAAGTTAGTCGGAATGCACAATAGACAGAATGAATGGAGGTGATCAGACAGGATGCTTACGTACGTGTTGTGTGTCAGAGTAGTATCTAGACGTATCAGGGATCCCATACCACTCCAGCTGCACACAACCCACACCATTACAGAGCCTCCACCAACTTAAACGGTCCCCTGCTAACATGCAGGGTCCATGGATTCATGAGGTTGTCTCCATACCCGTACACGTCCATCCGGCCGATACAATTTGAACGAGACTCGTCCGACCAGGCATTACGTTTCCAGTCAGCAATACTCCAATGTCGGTGCTGACGGGTCCAAGAGAGGCGTAAAGCTTTGTGTTGTTCAGACATCAAGGGTACACGCGTGGGCCTTCGATACCGACAGCCCATATCGTTGAATAGTTCGCACGCTGACACTTGTTGACGGCCCAGTATTGAAATCTGAAGAAATTTTCGGAAGAGCTGCACTTCTGTAACACTCAACGATTCTCTGCAGTCATCGATGGTCCCCTCCTTGCAGGATCTTATTCCGGCCGCAGCGATGTCGTAGATTTGATGTTTTACCGGATTCCTGATATCCACAGTACACCCGTGAAATGGTCGTACGGGAAAATCCTCATTTCATCGCTATCTCGGAGATGCTGTGTCCCATCCTTCATGCGCCGACTATAACACCACGTTCAAACTCACTTAAATCTTGATACCCTGCCATTGTGGCAACAGTAAGAGTTGTAACAACTGCCCCAGACACTTGTATTATATAGGTTGCCGACCGCAGAGCTGTTTTCTGCCTGTATATATATCTCTGTATTTGAATACGCATGCCTATACCACTTTCTTTGTTCTTCAGGGTATGTGTATTTTGAAACTACCATTAAAGAGAACACGAAAAGTCTCTCTTTATGAATATAAGTTGTTAATGTTTATTTGTTTTCCACGTGTTAAGCACTTCTGCACGTAATATGTCCAAAATGCGTGTGAAATCTTATGGGACTTAACTGCTAACGTCATCAGTCCCTAAGTTTACACATTACTTAACCTAAATTATCCTAAGGACAAACACACACACCCATGCCCGAGGGAGACTCGAACCTCCACCGAAATCAGCCGTACAGACCATGACACGTAATATGTTCTCACATTGTTTATTTGAAAACCCACCTGGAATGATGCGCCCTTTTGCTTGTCTCTTCCGGTATTCCGGAAAGTTTAACAACGAGCGCCGGTGTGCTGTCCAGCCTGGATGTGATTTTTAGGTGGCTTTCCACATCCGACTATGTGAATACCAGGCTGGTAGACAAGTTTCACCTCAGCTGATGCAATTCGCAAATAATTCGAAAACGCTGTAACGGTAAACGCACACACCTCGGGTACATTAATTTCGTCCTTGAGAAATTTATTGCCTCACATCAGCTAAATCATGTGTCGTACACTGATTTAATGTTACTGACACTTTCGGTGGTATGTGTGGAGGACAGTGTCTACAAACCGTAATGCGAATAAAGCTGGTAGTAAAAAAGCAGTATTTTAAAATATAAGGCCTTATGCTATCGTTTTACTGCAGTACATCATCATTGTGTGTATGTGTATGTGTGTGTGTGTGTGGGGGGGGTTTAACGTGAGACATTTTGTAGAAGTTTGAAATTATGTGTAAAGTTTGTTGGAAGTCACTAAACACGTTCACGTACTGACCGCCGAATTTTATTATTCTACACTCCTGGAAATGGAAAAAAGAACACATTGACACCGGTGTGTCAGACCCACCATACTTGCTCCGGACACTGCGAGAGGGCTGTACAAGCAATGATCACACGCACGGCACAGCGGACACACCAGGAACCGCGGTGTTGGCCGTCGAATGGCGCTAGCTGCGCAGCGTTTGTGCACCGCCGCCGTCAGTGTCAGCCAGTTTGCCGTGGCACACGGAGCTCCATCGCAGTCTTTAACACTGGTAGCATGCCGCGACAGCGTGGACGTGAACAGTATGTGCGGTTGACGGACTTTGAGCGAGGGCGTATAGTGGGCATGCGGGAGGCCAGGTGGACGTACCGCCGAATTGCTCAACACGTGGGGCATGAGGTCTCCACAGTACATCGATGCTGTCGCCAGTGGTCGGCGGAAGGTGCACGTGCCCGTCGACCTGGGACCGGACCGCAGCGACGCACGGATGCACGCCAAGACCGTAGGATCCTACGCAGTGCCGTAGGGGCCCGCACCGCCACTTCCCAGCAAATTAGGGACACTGTTGCTCCTGGGGTATCGGCGAGGACCATTCGCAACCGTCTCCATGAAGCTGGGCTACGGTCCCGCACACCGTTAGGCCGTCTTCCGCTCACGCCCCAACATCGTGCAGCCCGCCTCCAGTGGTGTCGCGACAGGCGTGAATGGAGGGACGAATGGAGACGTGTCGTCTTCAGCGATGAGAGTCGCTTCTGCCTTGGTGCCAATGATGGTCGTATGCGTGTTTGGCGCCGTGCAGGTGAGCGCCACAATCAGGACTGCATAAGACCGAGGCACACAGGGCCAACACCCGGCATCATGGTGTGGGGAGCGATCTCCTACACTGGCCGTACACCACTGGTGATCGTCGAGGGGACACTGAATAGTGCACGGTACATCCAAACCGTCATCGAACCCATCGTTCTACCATTCCTAGACCGGCAAGGGAACTTGCTGTTCCAACAGGACAATGCACGTCCGCATGTATCCCGTGCCACCCAACGTGCTCTAGAAGGTGTAAGTCAACTGCCCTGGCCAGCAAGATCTCCGGATCTGTCCCCCATTGAGCATGTTTGGGACTGGATGAAGCGTCGTCTCACGCGGTCTGCACGTCCAGCACGAACGCTGGTCCAACTGAGGCGCCAGGTGGAAATGGCATGGCAAGCCGTTCCACAGGACTACATCCAGCATCTCTAGGATCGTCTCCATGGGAGAATAGCAGCCTGCATTGCTGCGAAAGGTGGATATACACTGTACTAGTGCCGACATTGTGCATGCTCTGTTGCCTGTGTCTATGTGCCTGTGGTTCTGTCAGTGTGATCATGTGATGTATCTGACCCCAGGAATGTGTCAATAAAGTTTCCCCTTCCTGGGACAATGAATTCACGGTGTTCTTATTTCAATTTCCAGGAGTGTATATTCATAATATTTCGTCGTAAAAACTGTACAGTTTCACCATTTGGTGCAGCAATTGTTTTTAAAATAGCAGAAACCGCGCGTGAGTAGACATTGGACTAGCAATGTATGGAAAAATGTCGCAATATCAAAAAGGTGTTGTGCAACATAAGCGAAAGTTCGTAGGCCTGTTTCTCCATAATAAAAATGACGTCTGTTCAAATTTCGCACCAGTTGCATAAGAATGGTGGTAGTAGCGCGAAAATAAGGATGCAAATTAGGTTAGCTTCAAATACACTTTGCAACGGTTGTGATCGTTACTTACCTTCCAGATTGGATGTAGTAGGTTGAAGTTAGTCAAGAATGCCTTTAAGGCGACTAAGACGCCATTATCAAAACCTCACTGAGTTTGAACGTGGTTGTGTGGTGGAGCTACGAAAAGGTGGATGTTCCTTCTGTTTGATAGTGGAGAAAGCATTGGCAGCAATGTAGGCATTGTACATGATTGCGAGCAGCGGCGTCTTGGGAATGTACGATCGCAAGAAAACCGGGCTGCCGTCCATCACGTGGCACGACCGAGAGGGTCAACCATCATGTTCAGTGAGAGCCTCTGGGGTATTAGAAGCAGCAATATAAGCAGCGCCTTAAATCACAGTGACACAACTAACTCTTACAAATCGGTTACTTCAAGGATATCTCTGAGCCAGACGCTTTGTAGCTTGCATTCCACTGACCCCAAATCACCGCCATCTCCGGCTTCAGTGGTGTCAAGGAGGAGGTTTGTTGTGTTTTCTTATGAAAGCCTGTTCTGCCTCGGTGCCAGTGATGGCCGAGTATTGGTCAGATGGAATCCAGCTGAGAGCCTACAACCAACCTGTCTGCATTGTAGATACACTGGACCTACACCTGCAGTTGTAGTCTGGGATGATATTTTGTATGACTGCAGCAGGAGTACTCTGGTGGTTATCGCACGCAGCCTGATTGTAAATCTGTACGTCAGTCTGATGATACGGCCTGTTCTGCTGCCATTCATGAACGGCATTTCAGTGGGTGCTTTCCAATAGGATAACGTTCGCCCACTTACCGCTGTTGTAACCCAACACACTCTGCCGAGTGTCAACATGCTGCCTTGGCGTGCTCGATCACTAGATCAGTCTCTAAACGAGCACATATGGAACATTATCGGACGACAACTCCAGCGCCATCCACAAAATGAATTAACCGTCACTTAATTGACAGTCCAAGTGCAACAGGTATGGAACTCCAGCACACAAACTGACATTCGGCATCTGTACAACACAACACATGCACGTCTGCATGCTGGCCTTCAATATTCTGGCTGTTACGCCGGTTATTAATGAACCAGCGTTTCGCATTTGCAGTGGCTTATCTCGCGTTTACATTAACCTGTAATCTTGCAATGTCATCTCTTAAATATGTTAGTCTTTATTAATTACTTCTTGGTGTTGCAATTATTACCGTCACTGTATAAACATTTAGTGTCAGCGACTCTGTGCAAGCGTCGTCTGCATCCCACTCATGTATATATATTTAAAAATCTCAATAATACTCAAAAAGAGAATACAACGTTCTGAAGTAGCCTGCGTTCAAGTTATCGCTATACCAAATTTCATCACATTCAGTTCGTCGGTTTAGTTGTGAAAATGTTACAGAACGGAGTTAATTTCACATTTATAATATTTCTGTGGATGGAAGAGTGAATTAGAGACTCTGAGGCCTATATAGTAATTGTATTCATAATGTTGCGTCGTATGTCAACAAACAAGGCTGTGCTCAGGTGCGCTGACAGTCATTCGATTCCGAGAAGACGAGTCGGCAACTGGTGCATGTGTGTCTGTTCGAGTCAAACTGCGGCACTTAAGTGACAGAAATTGGGCTGCGAGAGGCCGTTCTATTCTTTAACTTTGTGAGGACCTGGTTCTAATGGCTACGGGTTTGAACTAAAAATCTGGCAACCAGATGGAATTAAGTTTTGCGAGCAGTGTGAGAGTTAGAATTATTTCCATTGCTTTTGCTAATTGTTGCTGGTTAGCCTGAAAGACTTTATGAACGCTTAACGAAACTTGTGGTTTGCTTAACGTGCTATGGAACTTTCATTTCTAGGGTCGGCTGCTGATTTATGAACATTTGATGAACTATGGGGACCATATTACGCGTTTTAGCAATGAATAGGTGACTGAGAAATCTGCCTGCACTTGGATCGCATGCACGCACTCTTTTTGTACGTAAACTGTTATCGTCAGTGCATTTGACGCTATATATTTGTTCTTTATTATGGACACTGTTCTGTTTGAAGTGTTTTTTATCGACGAACAACCAATTCATGAATGTCATTGGTGTAGCCGACTACTATTGATCCCAAGGGATTTACATCTACATCTACATCTACATTTATACTCCGCAAGCCACCCAACGGTGTGTGGCGGAGGGCACTTTACGTGCCACTGTCATTATCTCCCTTTCCTGTTCCAGTCGCGTATGGTTCGCGGGAAGAACGACTGTCTGAAAGCCTCTGTGCGCGCTCTAATCTCTCTAATTTTACATTCGTGATCTCCTCGGGAGGTATAAGTAGGGGGAAGCAATATATTCGATACCTCATCCAGAAACGCACCCTCTCGAAACCTGGCGAGCAAGCTACACCGCGATGCAGAGCGCCTCTCTTGCAGAGTCTGCCACTTGAGTTTGTTAAACATCTCCGTAACGCTATCACGGTTACCAAATAACCCTGTGACGAAACGCGCCGCTCTTCTTTGGATCTTCTCTATCTCCTCCGTCAACCCGATCTGGTACGGATCCCACACTGATGAGCAATACTCAAGAATAGGTCGAACGAGTGTTTTGTAAGCCACCTCCTTTGTTGATGGACTACATTTTCTAAGGACTCTCCCAATGAATCTCAACCTGGTACCCGCCTTACCAACAATTAATTTTATATGATCATTCCACTTCAAATCGTTCCGCACGCATACTCCCAGATATTTTACAGAAGTAACTGCTACCAGTGTTTGTTCCGCTATCATATAATCATACAATAAAGGATCCTTCTTTCTATGTATTCGCAATACATTACATTTGTCTATGTTAAGGGTCAGTTGCCACTCCCTGCACCAAGTGCCTATCCGCTGCAGATCTTCCTGCATTTCGCTACAATTTTCTAATGCTGCAACTTCTCTGTATACTACAGCATCATCCGCGAAAAGCCGCATGGAACTTCCGACACTATCTACTAGGTCATTTATATATATTGTGAAAAGCAATGGTCCCATAACACTCCCCTGTGGCACGCCAGAGGTTACTTTAACGTCTGTAGATGTCTCTCCATTGAGAACAACATGCTGTGTTCTGTTTGCTAAAAACTCTTCAATCCAGCCACACAGCTGGTCTGATATTCCGTAGGCTCTTACTTTGTTTATCAGGCGACAGTGCGGAACTGTATCGAACGCCTTCCGGAAGTCAAGGAAAATGGCATCTACCTGGGAGCCTGTATCTAATATTTTCTGGGTTTCATGAACAAATAATGCGAGTTGGGTTTCACACGATCGCTGTTTCCGGAATCCATGTTGATTCCTACATAGTAGATTCTGAGTTTCCAAAAACGACATGATATTCGAGCAAAAAACATGTTCTAAAATTCTACAACAGATCGACGTCAGAGAGATAGGTCTATAGTTTTGCGCATCTGCTCGACGACCCTTCTTGAAGACTGGGACTACCTGTGCTCTTTTCCAATCATTTGGAACCTTCTGTTCCTCTAGAGACTTGCGGTACACGGCTGTTAGAAGGGGGGCAAGTTCTTTCGCGTACCGCTGGTCTTTGTCATTAATCAGTCTTATATATGTTTAATTCGCAAATCTGCCATTTTTTGAATTTTGACTGCAATATCCCTGGTGCACACCATTTATTTTCAGCATGCTTAGTCTTAGCAACAGGACGTAAGTGTGATGGTGTGCGAACCACTCCTTTGCGAGATAACGAGCAACCATTAGTCAGAATCATGCATTTGGCCAACCTCGGCAAGCATATTATAATGGGTTCCTCTGCGGCCGAGGCGCTCAGGTAGAAGGAACCGAGCGTGCCTGTATCGTGTGTCAGGAGGACGAAGAAGCGCAGAATCACAATAATCCTAGGAGTACCTACGAACAATACGTTAACATAAAACCCTGTATCCCAGCCCACAAATTACTTCGCTCAAAAACTGTGGAGACGACAGCTGCCAGTCACATTTTCCTTACCAATATCGTATGTCTGCTCGTTCAATAGAGACCAAAAAGCTTCTTTAACTATTTCCTCTAATATTACCTGCCCAATTACTGACTATAGTACGATAATATTTCCTAAGTAAAGTATCTCCCTCCATTAAAGCTGGAAAGAGGCGTCATTGGCTGTTCGTTGTACACTCGCAATGTTTTTGAGTGAGATAATAGCTCCAAACAACACAGTCTCCACAATTTAAAATTTATAAGGCCCCAAGTTGACAGCTTCATTTAATGATCTGCTCTATACTAACAATTGAATTTTGTGGCCTTAGTACGCGTTGTCCGTAATTTACTACGATTTTTTTATTGAGAATTCGAACGGTTAAGATGTGGAATACGTTTAAAAATGTTAAAGACCTTCCAAAATGGCTTTAGGGACGAACGTTGCTATTAAAAAGACATTTAAATATAAAATCATAGTTTTGTATTTGCTATTCGCAGCCGCCAAAAAATAGCCAGCAAATTGTTACTTACAGAGATACATACTAATAAATCAAAAAATACGGAACTGTGGTTTTCTGCGTGTGGAATATTATACACTTGACAGAAAAAAAAAAGAAAAAAAATCCAACCCAAGTACCCATACAACATGATCAGATGTCCATGTCACTTCGTGTGCATACACACCAACGGCGGCAATGTAAACGATTAGAGCTGCAACTCTTTATATCACGTAGACCGGTCATCACAGTGAATTAGCACTGCTCGTGTTCAGTGTTGTTGCTACGCCTAGTAGGGTGTATAAGCTGTGTGGAGACCGTCAGATGTTGTGCGATCACTGTGAAGGATAGAGAGAAGCCACCTACTCGTGTGAGATAGCGTATCAGCAATCCACCGAATTTGGAACGGGCCTGATTGTGGGTCTCAGTTTGGCCGGCTGGTCGGGTCGTGCAGTATCCAGATTTTGTGGGGCATTCGGATGTGACAGTGGCCCGATGGTGGAACGCGTGGAAAAATGAGTGCAGCGATACTCGTCGTGAAGTTTCCGTTCGACCAGGTCATACCACCATAGGAGAGGATCACCGTAGTCTGCACCAAGCCGACTGCGAGTAATGGACTCCATGCAACATTATGGCATTCGACGCCAGTGGTTGGAGACTAGCAGCAGGTGGACAAGGGAACTGCCGACCCACGTGTAGGCTGCCGTTAACGCATCAACACCGTGACCCAGTGGCCGGGAAACTCGAAATGCTGATGAATAGCATGATATTGTTTTCAGAAATGAATCGCGGTTATGCACTGCCCCAGATGTTCGTCAATGGGAAGTGTGGCCGTCGACCTGATGGTGGGATCTCTCATTCGTTACGCCTCATGCGACTGTGTCATGGTACCATTTTCCGAAAGGACAATGCTCGTAGGTAACCGGGACGTGTCTCTACCGACAGTCTCCTGGATGTTGAGTTACTCTCGTGGCCAGCAGTATCCTCACAAGGGAACCTCCCCGCCGCACCCCCCTCAGATTTTGTTATAAGTTGGCACAGAGGATAGGCCTTGAAAGACTGAACATAGATCAATCGAGAAAACAGGAAGAAGTTGTAAGGAACTATGAAAAAAATAAGCAAAATATACAAACTGAGTAGTCCATGCGCAAGATAAGCAACATCAAGGAGAATGTGAGCTCAGGATTGCCGTGGTCCGGTGGTTAGCGTGAGCATCTGCGGAACGGGAGGTCCTGGGTTCAAGTATTCCCTCGGGTGAAAAGTTTACTTTATTTTCGCAAAGTTATGACCTATCTGTTCGTTCATTGACGTCTCTGTTCACTGTAATAAGTTTAGTGTCTGTGTTTTGCGACCTCACCGCAAAACCGTGCGATTAGTAGACGGAAGGACGTGCCTCTCCAATGGGAACCGAAAACATTTGATCGCAAGGTCATAGGTCAACCGATTCCTCCACAGGAAAACACGTCTGATATATTCTATACGACACTGGTGACGGCATGTGCGTCACATCACAGGAATATGTTGTCGACCCACCTAACTTGTACACTTGGCGAATGGGTAAAAAGATTCTTCTACCTTGCCCGATTTAGGTTTTCTTGTGGATGTGATAATCACTCCCAAAAAAGTGATGAAAACATAAGAGTTTGTCACATAAACTGCAACAAATGAATGCAACAGTTTCACAGTCGCACAGTTTTCCCTGTGCTCTGTCAAAACATGTTTTTAACGTTTTCAAATTTTTCCTTGTGTAGAGCGTCAAATCCTGCATATGTCCAAGCAAATCTGAACATGTCCTTGAATTCTGGAGAGCGAAGTTGATTATGTGTGAGTGCCCGAACTTTGATAATTGTCTGAAAATAAAAAATTAAAATTTTCACTCGAGGGAAGACTGGAACCAATGACCTCTCAGTCCGTAGCTGCTCACGCTAACCACGAGACCACGGTGTTCCTGAGCTCACAGGTTCCTTGATGTTGCCTATCTTTCGCATGGACTACTCAGTTTGTATATTTTGCTTATTTTTTTCATAGTTCCCCACAACTTCTTCCTGTTTTCTCAATTGATCTGTGCTCAATTTTCAAGGCCTATCCACTCTGCCAACTTATAACTAAATCTG
This sequence comes from Schistocerca cancellata, assembly GCF_023864275.1. Lineage (NCBI taxonomy): Eukaryota > Metazoa > Arthropoda > Insecta > Orthoptera > Acrididae > Schistocerca > Schistocerca cancellata. The sequence goes on from NC_064627.1 coordinate 655,847,198, forward strand.
AAGGTGGTGCGATGGGGAGGTTCCCTTGTCAGGTCTGTTTCCGACAGAACACGTGTGGCACCAGCTCGGATGTCTACTCCGTCCCGGTGCCAGTAACCAGGATATCAACGACCAGTTGCAACAGCTGTGGATCAGCTGGTCTGAGGAGAGCGTACAAGGTTTGATGACATCTTCACTAACAGAATTAGTGCATCCATTGGGGCCAGAGCGAGCTCCTTCTGCCATGTTCCTTATAAGTGTGGCTCGGTTGGTTGGTTGGTTGGTTTGGGGAAGGAGACCAGACAGCGTGGTCATCGGTCCCATCGGATTAGGGAAGGATTGGGAAGGAAGTCGGCCGTTCCCTTTCAGAGGAACCATCCCAGCATTTGCCTGGAGTGATTTAGGGAAATCACGGAAAACCTAAATCAGGATGGCCGGACGCGGGATTGAACCGTCGTCCTCCCGAATGCGAGTCCAGTGTCTAACCACTGCGCCACCCCGCTCGGTGCTAAGTGTGGCTCGATTTAGTAATCTATACTACTATATAAAGACAAGTGGCAGTTCATCGTTGTTACCAAAAATCTCTAACAGTTTTTTACCGATTTACATCATACTTTTATACGATACCCTAGTAAACGTCGGTCGGACACAGGCTACGAATTTTTAATATGAGTATGTGTGACACAAAGATAAGTTGTTTAAAGTTGTTACCAAAAATCTTGAAAAGTTCGTGACCGATTTACTTTAGATTTTTATACGATGGTCTAATAATCATTCTGACGGACACTGGCTGTATATTTTTTAAATAAATGAGCTATGATATATAAATATATATTTATTATATATGGGGAAACGTTATTGGTTAAAATATTGAAAAGTTCTTGATCGTTTTACTTCAAATTCTTATACGATACTCAACTAACTTTCAGACGGATATTGGCTACAAAACACTGCACTGATTTTCTTTCAAAATCTGCTGCGGGAAAGAAAATACTCTTCTCTGGAGACGTGCAGTCTCTCGCAATCCGTTTTAACCTAGATATCCGAGTATATAAACCATTAGACAATTGAAAGAATTGTTTCTTCCGCATTCAATCTTGTTCTTTACATATAATTTAAACACAAATTGTACACACAACACTGTCCTTCTCTGTTTCCTTCGTCGCAGTCAGCTTTGAGGGGAAAAGGAACGTTGAATTCATGGCTTACTGATTTATGATTATGGAATTTGAATCATCCGAAACTTTACCATCTTTACCTGTTGACAGAGTAAAACTATGAGAAATACTGTCACTGAAGTTACTATCGACCCAGATCTAGCAACTGGAGATGTCTTCCCTGCACCTCTCTTTTCAAAATGTGACACAATTAAACGCCTACAGCCTTCCTTATGATTTTATTTATTTTGTTGCAACCAGTTTCGGTGCTTCAATGTGCGATCTTCAGGCTGAAGTTGATGCAGAAGAGGTTGATACGATCCCTTTATATATCGCACCAGTGGCCAGCATAGCTGGATACGCAGATAACCTGAAAACTCAGGTGTCAGCAATCTAACTATAACTGACTGGAGAAACATTTTGAATGTTTCCAGATTATCTGCGTATTCAGTTGTGCAGGACACTGATGCGATATATACAGGGTGGTCCATTGATAGCGACCGGGTCAAACATTTAACGAAATAAGCATCAAACGAAAAACCTACGAACACCGAAACTCGTCTAGCTTGAAGGGGGAAACCAGATGGCGCTATTGTTGGCCCACTAGATGGCGCTGCCATAGGTCAAACGGATATTTGCTATCGTGATCCACCGACAACGCCTGACAACATGTGTCAGCGCATTGTCAATGCATGTGCGAACATTACGGAAGGCGAACTACTCGCTGTTGAGAGGAATGTCGTTACACGTGTTGCCAAATGCATTGAGGTTATTGGACATCATTTTGAGCATTTATTGCAATAATGTGGTATTTACGGGTAATCACGCTGTAACAGCATGCGTTCTCAGAAATGATAAGTTCACAAAGGTACATGCATCACATTGGAACAACCGAAATAAAATGTTCAAACGTTCCTGTGTTCTGTATTTTAATTTTAAAAACCTACCTGTTACCAAAAATTCGTCTAAAATTGTGAGCCATATGTTTGTGACTATTACAGTGCCATCTAGCACAAAGCGAAAAAAGTGGTCCAACTAAAACATTCGTATTTGTTTACGTACTACACGAATATGTAATTAAAAATGTGGGTTCCTAATTAAAAAAACGCAGTTGATATCCGTTTGACCTATGCAGCGCCATCTAGCGGGCCAATCATAGGCGCCATCTGGTTTCCCCCTTCAAGCTAGACAAGTTTCGTTCTTTGTAGTTTTTTCGTTTGACGCTTATTTCGTGAGATATTTGGCCCGGTCACGATCAGTGGAGCACCCTGTATATAGGGATAGTATCAACCCCTTCTGCATGAACTGCAACTTGAAGATGGCGCAGACACTGGTTGCAACAAAATGAATGAAATCATAAGGACAGATGTAGGCCTTTTATTGTCTCACAGTAGTAAACGGCCGTTGTCCCAAAGGCCTCCTGTCAACAGGGTGGGCATACAAAAACTTCTCTTATCAAGGATCCCAACCGCTTTACACATGTATTGACTTTATTTCATAATCGTAGGTTTCGTTTCTAATAGCAACGAAAAAGGCTCAAGGTCATGGAGAGAGTGGGAAAAAGAGATGGATAGAGTGGGTGAGGGACGAGAGAATGGGCAGAGAGGGGGTGAAGAGGAGATGGAAAGAGAGGGGGGTGACGACGAAATAGAGAGAGATTGGGGCAGCAGAGTAGGGGATGGATACTGAGAGGGGGGAGGAGGAGGAGATGGACAAAAAGAGGGGGGAAGAGAAGCATATGGACAAAGAGAGAAGGGGGGGGAGGAGGAGGAGATGGGCAGAGAGAGGGGGAATATACATATTTAGCATTCTACTAGTTACTAAAGTAATATGCTTTTTTAACCGTTGACCTTACATTTAGTTTCATATTCATCTTCTAGGTGGTTTACTTTTCTTGTCAGCAGTTTACATTACCATAAAAAAATTCAAAAACGCAGAGGTCTCTCGACTGGCAGCAGGCTCGCACAGCGCTGGAAATTCGGTAGCGGAGTGTGGGAAGGTCATACTTACTCCTTCCCATTGATGGAAGGGTACTCTTCTGTGGACCATCTCTGCCGCCATCATTAATTCCATCTGGCAACGGTAGGTCCATTAATGTACTCCTTGGAAAGGATCCGATCTGTTTAGCAAGGCGACGTGCCTTTCTGCACGGTATTAAGTATCCGTAAATGACTAAAAGTGCACATTCGGTTCCTAAAATACTCTGTGGGATCGACTTGATCGTTGCTTTCTGCTGTGTAAATTCTTCACTTGCCACCTTCCAACAGGTGTGTGAAACAGTGCAGACATAATGGTTCCCAATATTCCGTGAAACCTGTCTGCATTTCTCTCACTCTTCCAGTTCAAAGTTCAAAGACCAGTTACTCGCGCTGACAACAGGCGAATATGTGAGGTGACAGTGTAGATCCGTCTGAAACGTAGGCGAGAGACTAGTTTGCATCACTGAGTACCATTGGACGCAAAACGCTTGTTGAACCTACAACCAACAAGTAAAACCATGATGCATTTCTAGGATATGTATTCAGGTACAGTTTCATGTTAGAATACATGCATCTACTTTTCTTGCTGATTACATCTGACACAGAATAATGACAGGCGATTTGTGGTGGGGATGGGCTGGTGGGTAGAGTCATTTGCCAATTTATTTATTATTAATTATTTATTATCTATTTATTTCTTCACTCAACTATGTTACTACTGTGCTGCCAGAGTGCAAATATATATGTCCTTTGGGCCTTCTACGTACATGTTATACAGGGTTTCCCAGGAGGAATGATCAACATTCCAGGATATGACCAGGAACGATCATTCGAAGCAAAAACATTTAGGGCTACAGAACGCTTATCTTAAGAGCTATGAGCACATTTTCATCTTCGCTACTGTAAAACATATCTCTACAACTAACCAAGCGTTTTAGAGGCCATATTTGCTAGACAGTTTATTCTTATTTTGACCTATACTGTCTCCTTCGAGAACTATGGAAAACAAAGAGCTTGCAGTATAATAGATTTGTCTCACAGCGCCGAAGATAAGTGCTGATAGCACATAATGCATTCATTTTTAAGGCCCATTTTTACTAGGTCTTTTTGGTAGGAATAATTGTCCCTTTCATATCCCAGAATATTGACCATTCTTCCTACGACACCCTGTTTAATCTCCTGTATCTTACTCCATCTGCCACTTCATCTTCACTTTTGTAAAGAATACTTACCACATTCGAAATGAAGATACAATGTATCTTTATTTACTCAAAAGACGATGACCGATTTCTGAATTCTTGGATAATTTTTGACGTTTTCCTGCTTTCTTAGACACCACAGGTTTATAGCGGTGTTTCTGTTACAGCGCTATCGATTTCGGGATTATAAGATTCTAGACTGAATATCTGAGTAATCGATAATGTACATGTTAAATTTGTGACTGAACACTTACCTCAAAATAGGATTTTATGATTCAGATTCGACCACAGAATAATTTGAACAATGGAAGAGATAACAAAGATAGTAATAAAACAAGACGGATGTTGAATAAATAAAGTCCCCTGACATGTCTCTCACAATATATTTATGCTTAGCTATTACACATGTTCGGCAACGGCCTTGCCGTAGTGGCTACACTGGTTCCCGTGAGATCACCGACGTTGAGCACTGTCGGGCGTGGTCGGCACTTCGATGGGCGACCATCAAGGCCGCCATGCGCTGTTGCCATGATGCCAATTGAGGAGCTACTCGACCGAATAGTAGCGGCTTCGGCCAAGAATACCATCATAGCGACCGGGAGAGCGGTGTGCTGACCCCACGCCCCTCCTAACCGCATCTTCCACTGAGGATGACACGGCGGTCGGATGGTCCCGGTAGGCCACTCGTGGCCTGAAGACTGAGTACTTTTTTATTACGCATATTATTTTTCTGCATAGTCTCCATCACATTTCAAAGCTGATGTGCCCTACGTCGTAGCAGACACTCAGTAACTGATTGTCCCACGTTGTATGCCGTTACCGTTTGTTTCCAGTCCACACAAAAATGAATAAGTACGGAATAAGCTTGTCCTCCGCAGACTGGGATGCAAACCAAACTTCACTGCGAGCAAATGAATGACGAAACAAAATAAGTTACTCAGAAGAAATCACTGTGACAAGAGCGGTAGAGTAAGTCCGGCGATCAATTACCACTGGTAAAGTATTCATGGCGTCCAATGAGTCAAAGTCTGTTCAAACACAAAATGACGGCAACTACTGCGCACTGTTGTTAGTCTACGTTTCACACAAGAATACTAGTCTTTGAGCACCGGTACCACTAGAAGCCAAGACGGAAAAGGTGAAGTTCCCTGACCGACGTCTGGCTGCTCCTAGAGGCTGCAGTGATATTGGATTGCAGATTGGACAGCCACTGGAACCACGAGGTGTAGACCCTTGTGTTCGATCTGCATAGACACTGCATGAAGGGGGTCTCCTAACTGGCAGGGAGTCCCAGAGCGCCATCCTAAATACACGCCCAGCGGAGTGATATCTCCCCGATTCTTGGCTGGTACGTGGTTTGCAGAGACAAAGAAGTGGTTCCGTTTGAGGCGCTGTTGTCCAGGGTGCGTGCGCTGCTGTTCTGGAAGTTGGTGCATCTTGTGGCGAGGCTACACTATGTGATCAAACGTATCCGGACTTCTGGCTGAAAATGACTTAAAAGTCAGGGGCGCCCTCCATCGGTAATGCTGGAATTCAATTGATGTTGGCCCACCCTTAGCCTTGATGACTGCTTCCTCGCAGGAATACATTCAGTAAGGTGTTGGAAAGTTTCTTGGCCAAAGGCAGCCAATTCTTCAAGGAGTACTGCACTGAGGAGACGTATCGATGTCGGTCGGTGAGGCCTGGTACGAAGTCGGTGTTCCAAAACATCTGTAGGATTCAGGTCAGGACTCTGTGCAGGCCAGTCCATTACATTTACTGTTGTGTAACCGCTCTGCCACAGGCCGTGCATTATGAACAGGTGCTCGATCGTATTGAAAGATGCAGTCTCCATCCCCGAAGTCCGCCGCTCGTGGTCTCGCGGTAGCGTTCTCGCTTCCCGAGCACGGGGTCCCGGGTTCGATTCCCGGCGGGGTCAGGGATTTTCACCTGCCTCGAGATGACTGGGTGTTTGTGTTGTCCTCATCATTTCATCATCATCCAGGAAAGTGGCGAAATTGGACTGAGCAAAGATTGGGTAATTGTACGGGCGCTGATAACCACGCAGTTGAGCGCCCCACAAACCAAACATCATCATCATCATCATCCATCCCCGAATTGCTCTTCAACAGTGAGAAGTGAGAAGGTGCTTAAAACATCAATGTAGGCCTGTGCTGTGATAGTGCCACGCAAAACAACAAGTGGTGCAAGCCCTCTCCATAACACAAGCGCCTCCGAATCTTTTTACTGTTGGCACTACACACGCTGGCGATGACGTTCACCAGGCATGCGCCATATCCACACCCAGCCATCGAATCGCCACATTGTATACCGTAATTCGTCACTGCACACAACGTTTTTCCCCTTTTCAATCGTCCAATGTTTACGCTCCTTACACCAAGCGCGGCGTCGTTTGGCATTTACTGGTGTTATGTGTGCGTTACGAGCAGCCGCTGAACCATGAAATCCAAGTCCGCTGACCTCCCGCCTAACTGTCATAGTACTTGAAGTGGATCCTGTGTGATGGTCTGGATGGATGTCTGCCTATTACACATTACGAACCTCTTCAACTGTCGGCGGTCTCTGTCAGTCAACAGACGAAGTCGGTCTGTACGCTTTTGTGCTGTACCTGTTCCTTCAAGTTTCCATTTCACTATCACGTCTGAATCAGTGGACCTAGGAATGTTTAGGAGTATGGAAATCTCAGGTACAGACGTATGACGCAAGTGACACCCCTTCACGTGACCACGTTCGTAGTCCGTGAGTTCCGTGGAGCTCCCCATTCTGCTCTCTCACGATGTCTAATGACTACTGAGGTCGCTGAAATGGGGTACCTGGCAGTAGGTGTCAGGAAAATGCACCTAATATGAAAAACGTATGTATTTGGGGGTGTCCGGATACTTTTGATCTCACAGTGGTGCACCGCAGGTTCCAGTGGTGCCGGCCGGAGTTTCATTTCAAAACAGACATGTCTGTTTTGACACACAATATAGTCCGTTGTGTTGGATGCGCCGAGCCTACCGCACTGTTGACGTCTGGGCCTGCCGAGGGAGTGCCTCCTGCGGGGCAAGAGCATGAGCAACTTGCAGACCCTGTCTGTGTGGCGGGTAGCCGTTGTTGCAGGCGAAACTTCGCGGTATATCTACAGCTTTAACACCAGCATTGCGTTACAGCACAGCTGCGCGGCGTTGTCCCCTTGCTTAGCTGGGTGGTGACGTGCTTGCCTCCCATGTAAGTGGGCCCGGATTCTATTCCCATCGGGGTTGGAGATTTTTTTCCGCTCGGAGACTGGGTGTCGTGTTGTCCTCATCATCATTTCATCCTCATCACTGGCGCAAGGGTCGCCCAATGTGGCGTCGACTGAAATAAGACTTGCACTTGCTGGCCGAAATTCCCCGGATGGAGCCTCCCAGCCAACGATGCCATACGCTCATTTCCATTTTTGCGCAGCGTTGCGGCCCACGGGCTTGCCAGTCCATGTCCACAGGCTGGTTTCCTCGTCTGACGAGGCCCCACTGCCAGCCACATTTCTATGTTAAGAGAATTTGATTTTATCAGATGAAATCGAAGTAAATGCTCGGCAACATATTGGAAGCAATTTTTTGCAGTGCTATTAGCTCCTAAATATATACATGTCGTTGCTACTATATATGTTTAGATACGTTTATTAACACTTTAAATATCTTCAGTTTAAGCCAAATGGTGGGCTGGATTCATATGCACTGAAGAGCCAAAGAAACTGGTACACCTGCCTAATGCCGTGTAGGGCTACCGTGAGCACGCAGAAGTGCCGCAACACGACTTGGCATGAACACCACTAATGTCTGAAGTAGTGCTAGAGGGAACTGACACCATGAATCCTGCAGGGCTGTCCATAATTCCGTAATAGTACGGGGGGACCGAGAACTCATCTGAAGAGCACGTTGCAAGACAGCCCAGATATGCTCAACAATGTTCATGTCTGGGGAGCTTGGTGGCCAACGGAAGTTTTTAAACTCAGAAGAGTGTTCCTGGAGCCACTCTGTAGCAATTCTGGACGTGTGGGGTGTCCCTCTGTCCTGCTGGAAATGCCAAGTCCGACGGAATGCACAACGGACGTGAATGAATGCACGTGATCAGAGAGCATGCTTACGCACGTGTCACCTGTCAGAGTGGTATCTAGACGTATCAGGGCTCCCATGTTACTCCAGTTGCAGACGGCCCACCATTACAGAGCCTCCACCAGCTTGAACAGTCCTCTGCTGACATGCATGGTCCATACATTCATGAGGTAGCTTCCATATTGCACACGCCCATCCGCTCGATACAATTTGAAACGAGACTCGTCCGGCAAGGCTGTATGTTTCCAGTCATCTTTAGTTCAATGTCAGTGTTGACGGGGTCAGGCGAGGCGTGAAGCTTTGTGTCGTGCAGTCATCAACAGTGCACGAGTGGGCCTTCGGCTCCGAAAGCCCATATCGATTTCGTTTCGTTGAATGGTTCGCACGCTGACACTTGTTGATGGCCCAGCATTGAAATCTGGAGCAATTTGCGGAAGTGTTGCACTTCTTTCATGTTGAACAATTTTATTCAGTCGTCGTTGGTCCCTTTCATGCAAGATAGTTTTCTGGCTGCAGCGATGTCGGAGATTTAATGTTTTACCGGATTCCTGATACTCACGGTACGCTCTTGAAATGGTCATACGGGAAAACTCCCCACTTCATCGCTACCTCGGAATTGTTGGCCACCGACTATAGCATCACGTTCAGACTCACTTAAATCTAGATAACCAGCCATTGTAGCAGCAGTTACAGGTCTGACAACTGCGCTATATACTTGTTGTTTTATATAGACGTTTAAGACTGCAGGGCCGTATTCTACCTGTTCATATATCTCTGTATTTAAATACGCGTACCTACACTAGTTTCTTTGGAACTTTGATGTAGATTTCTCGGCCATTATACACGTAAATTATATTTCGACACAGCCAGGACTGAGTTCGAAACCTAACTGACTAGTAGAATGAGATGTCCTGACACTGGCAGTACTTGAAACTGCCCAAGAGCAACATTATTTAATCGACTGAACAGAATAAACAAACAGAAATGAGAACAAAACTTCTGAGTATTTATACAACTTCGTAAAGAATGTAGTGAATGTGTAATTTTTTCGAGAAACGGGTTATTGCCGTCATAAATATCTTTTTCCTTACTAAAGCAAAACTGAATATGTCATTACAAAGGATCCACTTGTCAATGTATTATTAAGATTGAGTGTTTTCATGTTAAAGGATTTTCTCTGCACTAACTTCAAAACATCATGACTGGGGTGCGATAACACTGCCAACATAATGTCTATAATGCAATAATAATTAACAAAGAAACATATTCGTTTATTTCACTGCAATAAATCACACTAATGTGAGCATAGTTCGCATAAATGAAAGCTGCAAGACAAAAGGATAGAATAATCGACAACCGACCTATAGAGAACATGAAACTAAACGTGGCGCCTAAAAATATTAACAACATTACCGTTCATTCACTATCTCTTATATTGGAGTTGCTATGAAGAAAGAGAAGAGTGTCAACATTGTACGGATCCAAAAGTGACCGTTTTCCTCTTAGAATGAAATTGAACAAAATTTTATCTCTACTGCAAAGTGGGATGATTGTGTAACGTAGCTAGCAGTTTTGACTTCCTTTCGTTTCACTTTAAGATCATAATCAGGTTATCAGATGCTGTTATGGGACCAGTTAATTCGGTAATTAATTGTGCTGCACGATTAGTTGTGTATCGTAGATGTAATTATCAATAGTTGATTTCTGCATTTGGCTGGGGAATGAAGACATTTGGCTGTGCGTAATATCGCTTGCTGAGAAGAGCCTCATTAGGGATAGAAAATAATTCATGACTTGTAGTGAAGGTGGCGGCGATCCTGCAGCCAGGTACCGGAATACAGTAGGTCGCACATTCTACACTGAAGCGCGAAAGAAACTGATATAGGCATGCGTTTTCAAATACAGAGACATGTAAACAGGCACAATAAGGCGCTCTAGTCGGCAATGCCTATCTAAGACAACAAGTGTCTGGCCCAGTTGTTAGATCAGTTACTGCTGCCACAATTGCAGTTTATCAAGATTTAAATAAGTTTGAACGTGGTGCTATAATCGGCGCACAAGCGATGGGATACAACATCTCCGAGGTAGTGATGAAGTGGGGATTTTTCCGTACGACGTCCCACCAATATTGGATATTAGGAATCCGGTAAAACATCAAATCTTCGACATCGCTGCGGCCGCGAAAAGATCCTGCAGGAACGGGACCAAAGGCGACTGAAGACAATCGTTCAACGTGACAGAAGTGCAAGATCCTGCAAAAACGGGACCAACGGCAACTGAAGACAATCGGAGGTTCGAGTCCACCCTCAGGCCTGGGTTTGTGTGTTGTCCTTAGCGTAAGTTAGTTTAAGTTAGATTAAGTAGTGGGACAGCTTAGGGACCAATGACCTCAGCAGTTTGGTCCCATAAGATCTTACTACAAATTTCCAAAACTTACAATCGTTCAACGTGACAGAAGCGCAAATCTTCCACAAATTGCTGCAGATTTCCCATCAACAAGTGTCAGCGTGCGAACCATTAAACGAAACATCATCGATATTTGCTTTCGGAGCCGAAGGCCGATTCGTGTAACCTAGGTGACCGCACGACACGAAGCCTTACTCCTCGCCTGGGCCTGTCAACACCGACATTGGCTTGTTGATGACTGGAAACCTGTTTCCTGGTTGAACGAGTCTCGTTTCAAATTGTATCGAGGGGATGGACGCGTACGGGTGTGGAGACAACCTCATGAATCCATGGACCCTGCTTGTCAGCAAGGGACTGTTCAAGCTATTGGAGGCTCTATAATGGTGTGGGGGCGTGCCTTTCTATTGATATGGGATTCCTGATATGTCTAGATGCGTCTCTGACACGTGACACGTACGTAAGCATCCTGTCTGATCGCCTGCATCCATTCATGTCCATTGTGCTTTCCGATGAACTCGGGAAATTTCAGCAGGACAATGCGACACCACACACGTCCAGAATTGCTATAGAGTGGCTCTACGAACGCTCTTATGAGTTTACTTCTGCTTGCTACTAAACTCCCTAGACATGAACACTGTTGAGCATATCTGGGATGTCTTGCAACGTGCTCTCCAGAAGAGATCTCCACCGCCTCATACTCTTACGGATTTATAGACAGCCCTGCAGCATTCACGGTGTGCCTGTTACTTCAGGTATTTGTAGAGTCCATGCCACGCCGTGTTGCGGCACTTCTGTTTGGTCGCAGGGGCCCTACAAGATATTAGGCAGGTGTACCAGTTTCTTTGGAAGCAACAGGAGGCTCCCTGGACAGAGGCGTGCAAACAGGCATTGTGTCTGGCACAATATGAAGTCTTCAATAGCATGGCGCCTTTCAGACGGCCAGTACAACGCAGGCTATTCTGTTGTGTTAGACCGATTTTGTCAAACTGAGCCTTGGACGCCAGCAGAGCGTCGCCAGCGGAGTTTTATGGTCTGAACACAGGGGGAACATTCCTGAAGTGAAACGGTGACGCCACGTCCCGTCCCCTTAGCTTGACGACCGCACACGAGAAAAATACTCTGTTAGGAGAGAAGTGATTGCAGGTTAGAGTCGGGTAGAGAGAGCTCTGTGACGTTCGCTGTGGTAACTGTCGGTAGAACATGTGCGATTGGCGCAGAGATGCAAAACAACGCTTGAACCGGTGTTATAACATACTTTTATGAGTGCGCCACGAAGAGTAATGTCGAAATTTTACGGAGCGAACGTACGGTAAGGACATTTAACCTGTAGGCGGCGCGCAGTAAAGACGCTACGGCCGTGGGATCCGGAGAGCAAGGACTTCGCCCGTGGGTGTCGCAGAGAAAGGAGACCTCGGACGGCAGTGCCGTCGAGTACAGACGCCGGTCGCGGGAGCCTGGGTGGACAGATTCCGGAGCAGCCAGCTGTCCTTTCGAGATTACTTCTGAGACAACGCGCTAAGCGTTGTATGAGGTATCTCGCATCTTGTGCTGGGTGCAAGTGAGATCGTCGCAGCTTCGACGAATAATTTCACACAAGAGTGGAGCCATTTTTAACAGCGAGACCCGCTGTATTTGCAAGTTTAGGGGACCGCCAACCAGTGAGGTTCAACCATTTGCACTTTTGCATTAGTTTGTTAGATTCCTTTATTCTCTCAATTCATCGATGGGACAGTCTCTGAAATTCTTCCTCCTTTCGCCAACCCTAATTAATTTACTGTGTGTATAGTAGTTAAGTTTATCAGTCAATGTACAGGGCTATTACAAATGATTGAAGCGATTTTATAAATTCACTGTAGCTCCATTCATTGACATATGGTCACGACACACTACAGATACGTAGAAAAACTCATAAAGTTTTGTTCGGCTGAAGCCGCACTTTAAGTTTCTGCCGCCAGAGCGCTCGAGAGCGCAGTGAGACAAAATGGCGACAGGAGCCGAGAAAGCGTATGTCGTGCTTGAAATGCACTCACATCAGTCAGTCATAACAGTGCAACGACACTTCAGGACGAAGTTCAACAAAGATCCACCAACTGCTAACTCCATTCGGCGATGGTATGCGCAGTTTAAAGCTTCTAGATGCCTCTGTAAGGGGAAATCAACGGGTCGGCCTGCAGTGAGCGAAGAAACGGTTGAACGCGTGCGGGCAAGTTTCACGTGTAGCCCGCGGAAGTCGACGAATAAAGCAAGCAGGGAGCTAAACGCACCACAGCCGACGGTTTGGAAAATCTTACGGAAAAGGCATTTCTTAAACAGGAGATTGGAAAACCGATGGATCGGTCGTGGTGGAGATCATGATCAGCAATTCATGTCATGGCCTCCACGCTCTCCCGACTTAACCCCATGCGATTTCTTTCTGTGGGGTTATGTGAAAGATTCAGTGTTTAAACCTCCTCTACCAAGAAACGTGCCAGAACTGCGAGCTCGCATCAACGATGCTGCGCCGAGTGTGGGAGGAACTTGATTATCGGCTTGATGTCTGCCGAATCACTAAAGGGGGACATATCGAACATTTGTGAATGCCTAAAAAAACTTTTTTTGAGTTTTTGTATGTGTGTGCAAAGCATTGTGAAAATATCCCAAATAATAAAGTTATTGTAGAGCTGTGAAATCGCTTCAATCATTTGTAATAACCCTGTACATATCGCTGTCCAAACTTGTCTTTGAAGGGAAATATATATTTTCGTGATCCTTAGTACTGTCTATAATTTAAATAGACAGCATCCTGACATCATTGTTTTTGAGACGTCATGTTGCAGGGGGAAGTAATTTGATGAATTTGATAGTGAGTTTGATAGTGAGGACATGTGAAGTACTCTAATTAGTGAGCCTGGCCATATAAGAAAATATATTTAGTTCTGTTGCGCACAAATTATAAGTCATTGTTTGGAGGGTTTGTCTCTGCTGCGATAGAAATTTGTGGTAGGTTATCCCCCATGCCTAATTTTAAACACTGTACTTCGCAACCGTCCACACAAAATTTTGCTGCTGATCTTCTGCAGAAATGGGGAAATTTGTCCATTTTCATTCCAATAAGAAGCCAATTTTCTACCAATTTAAAATTCCGGTTTAAGTACCTATCCAACCCATCTGTAGCAGTCGGATTGTCGTCAATATCTGCCCACAAAGCAAACTTCTGCACTTTTGCTCATGGTGGTAACATAAAGATTTTTAATACACCGTTTGACAAATCAGCAGAATGTAAAAGTATTACTGAAACAAAAGCCAAATGTTCCATTCTTAAAAATAATTAGTTTCCAGCATTTCAGGACATCGCCAAAGTCGCTCTCAGATTCTACCTGGGCAGTCTGACAAAAGTTCACGTACATTGGCTATTCTTTAGGTGAGAATATACCTGAGGTGGCGGTCTTTTCTGCGGCCGAATTTAATTTTGTTTGGTAGGCGGCGCTTCAGAAGGAAGCGTCATTTTATGACTGACCACTCGAAATTATTGATGTAGTAGTTAGTGGATTGCATGCTTTACCTTTCCCATGACTTCACGCCTCTGTGGTTCAGACCATTTTTAGATGGCAAAAAGATGCCCACAAGAATGTAGCTAGCTCATGATACCTTATCCTCTTCATAATTTTCCAGGCGGATTCGCAAGATTTTTTTCAGAGGCATCTCCGTTCTGAGGTCCTTTACTTAAGTGTTTCGGGAGTGTCATCTTCCATGGCAACAGGAGGTGCAGTGTAAGCGATTTTTCCGCTTCCAGTTCTTTTGAGTTCTCCTTGATGGGATGTAACAAAAATCGTTGTTTTAAATTCCTGAAATAATTTATGTACTAATGAGTACCACTTTAAAACTAAAAAGACAACCTACACATACCGTCAGAATAGGAATCTGTTCTTCCATCAACGTGATGTAAATATTACTTCTATTCTTATTTCTCAGTTCTCGGAGGTCTTTCCACGCAGTACCGAATACTGCCTTTTGACCGATTCAAGCATGGTCAGTCGTGTGTTCCAGCAGGTATTATTCGAGTGCTCCAGTGTTCTCTCTAGGCTATGAACAAAGCCACTTTGCTTATCAAAAGTCACAAGTTGCTTCACCACAGTCAGAACGCCTGTTTTAGGTTCGTCCGAAAATAGTCGTAAACAAGAAGCATGATCTGAGGTCCCAATTAACAAAATAAGAAACAGTCCGTGTAAAGTAATGATTTCTCCTTGCACCACACGTCTTTACATATCCGTGGTCGGCCGTTTACATAGTAAATTACTTAAGGCATAATTTTTCACTTCTTCTGTCACGTGTCGTTAGACAATTGTAGGATGAGGCATAAAAAATTTTGTGAATACCTTCCCGCAAGTCACTGCATTGTCGATCAATATCTGAGCCAGATTCAAAAACACTTTACCTCCAATAGCTTCATACGATCTCAAATCTCGTGCACACACAACCACGCATTTATCAGTAATCTTGTCCTGAGCAGATTTTGGGAGGGGTTGTTGGTCAACACACGCCAGTTATTTGTTAGACACACACGAATAGCGTGAAATACGTGAAGGGCCAGATGGCCCTTTAGCGTGCAAGTAAAGTCCATTGCACTCCACCCAACAAACATAGTTAACACTGTTGCCATCACCATCTACCATAGGTTTAAACACCGACAAAACTGAACTTTGAGATATGGATCAGGCTCTGTTGTTGTGTACTCGCCAGCTATTAGTTATTATTTTATTTCCAGTTTTCTTGAATACTTTCTTTTATTTTCGAACCATTTACAGTTTCCACACTCATCTTCTACACAGTAAGAAAAACATGAAAGTCTGTTCACATAAGGTCAGTATGATACCATCACATTTGTTTGGCGAATAATAAGAGAAAGTATCTTTGCAAAAGATTAAATACGAACTTTTATAAACAACTTTCTAGAATTTACTAACGATTCTCATCTCATTTGTTTACATCCACCGCAGTACGATTGCTACTAATTGAATTGGAGTAGCTGTGCTACCAGCTATATGTTTTAAAAGACGTTGTAATGTTTTACAACTGCCGCCATCCAGGTTACACAAATTGAAAAGCTTAAACCGTGTGTAAGAAAATAGACAAGGAGACCAGTGTTGTAAGGAAAGGCAATTAAGTAGGCGATGTGAGAAAAAACAGCAACGAATTAAGAAGCAATATGTTGCAAAATACAGAATGGCATTTTTTCTACAGCGCTTCTGCAAAGGTTAATAAAATGGTGGTATGCTCCTTTGGATTAAACTCTAAAGTGAGACTCGAAGATTTCAGACATAATACGTATGGTTGTTGGTGAGAACACAAAAGTCGCAAGTTGCTGAGAAAGCAAGATCATCTAATTACTCTTTCTTTTTTTTTTTTTTTGGACCATCAGTCTTCTGACTGGTTTGATGCGGACCGCTACGAGTCTCTCTCTCCTGTGCTTACCTCTTCACCTCAGAGTAGCACTTGCAACCTTCATCCTCAATTATTTGCTGGACGCATTTTAGTCTCTGCCTTCCTCTACAGTTTTTGCCCTCTACAAATCCCTCTAGTACCATGGAAGTCATTCCCTGATGTCTTAAAAGATGTCCTATTCTCCTGTCCCTCCTCCTTGTCAGTGTTTTCCACATACTCTTTTCCTGTCCAATTCAGTGCAGAACCATTTCATTCTTTACCCTATCCGTCCACCTAATTTTCAACATTCGTCTGTATCATCACTTCTCAAATCATTCGATGCTCTTCTAATACGATTTTCCCATAGTCCATGTTTCATTACCAAACAATGCCATGCTCCAGACATACATTCATAGAAATGTCTTCCTCAAATTAAGGCCTATGTTTGGTACTAGTAGACTTCTCTTGGCCAGGAATGCCCTATTTTCCATTGCTAGTCTGCTTTTGATGTCCTTCTTGCTCCGTCCATCAGGGTTATTTTGCTGCCTAGGCAGCAGAATTCAACAACTTCACCTACTTCGTAACCATCAATCCTGATGTTAAGTTTCTCGCTGTTCTGTCTTCTGCTACTTTTCATTACTTTCGCCTTTCTTCGATTTACTCTCAATCCATACTTTGTACTCATTAGCCTGTTCATTCCATTCAGCAGATCATCTAATTCTTCTTCACTTTGAATCAGGATAGCAATGTCATCAGCGAATCGTATCATTGATATCCTTCCAGCTTGAATTTTAATTCGACTCCTGAACGTTTCTTTTGTTTGAATCATTGCTTCTTCTATGTACAGATTGAACGGTAAAAGCGAAACACTACGTCTTACACCCTTTTTAATCCGAGCACACCGTTCTTAGTCGTCCACTCTTACTAATCCGCCTTGGCTCTTGTACATCCCGCATATTATCCGTCTCTTTCTATAGCTTACCCCTATTTTCCTTAGAATTTCGAACATTTTTGCATTGTTGAATGCTTTTTGCAGGTCGACAAATCCTACGAACGTGTCTTGATTTTTCTTTAGTCTTGCTTCCATTATCAACGGCAACATCAGAATTGCCTCTACAGTACCTTTACCTAACCTAAAGTCAAACTGATGTCGTCTAACACATCCTCAATTTTCTTTTCCATGCTTCAGTATACTATTCCGATCAGCAACCTGGATGCATGAGATATTAAGCTGACTGTGCGATAGTTCTCGCACTTACCAACTCCTGCAAACTTCGGAATTGTGTGGATGACATTTTTTCCGAAAGTCAAATGGCTCTGAGCACTATGCGACTTAACTTCTGAGGTCATCAGTCGCGTAGAACTTAGAGCTAATTAAACCTAACTAACCTAAGGACATAACACACATCCATGCCCGAGGCAGGATTCGAACCTACGACCGTAGCGGTCACGCGGTTCCAGACTGAAGCGCCTGGAACCGCACGGCCACACCGGCCGGCTTCCGCAAGTAAGATGGTATGTCGACAGACTAATACATTCTGCGCACCTACGCGAATAGTCGTTTGCCACTTCCCCCAATAATTTTAGAAATTTAAATCAGGCATTATCTATCCCTTCTGCCTTATCTGATAAGTCCTCCAAAGCTCTCTTAAATTCTGATTCTAATACTGAATCCCCTGTCTCTTCTAAATTGACTACAGTTTCTTCTTCTATCATAACAGACAAATCTTCCCCCTCACAGAGGCCTTCGATGTACTCTTTCCGTCTATACTCTCTCTCTCCTCTGCATATAACAGTGGTATCTCCGTAGCATTCTTAATGTTACCACCCTTGCTTTTAAAATCACCGAAGGTTATTTTGACTTTCTTATATGCCGAGTCAGTCCTCCTGACAATCATTTATTTATCGATTTTTTAAATTTTTCATGCAGCCATTTCGTCTTAGCTTAAATGCACTTCATATTTATTTCATTCCTTAGCGACTTGTATTTCTGTATTCCTGAATTCCCCTGAACATTTTCGTACTTCCTACTTTCATCGATCAACTGAAGTATTTCTTCTGTTTCATATGGTTTCTTCAGAAATACCTTTTTAGTACCTATATTTTTCTTTCCAACATCTGCGATTACCCTTTTCAGAGATGTCCATGTCTATTCAACTGTACTGCCTACTTGGCTATTCCTTCTTGCTGTATCTATAGCCTTAGAGAACTTCAAGTGCATCTTGTCATTCCTTAGTACTTATATATCCCACTTCTTTGCGTATTGATTCTTTCTGTCTAATCTCTTAGACTTTATGCTACTCTTCATCACTACTACATTGTCTATATCTTCTCTTGGGTACGCCTTACAATCCAGTACCTGATTTCGGAATCTCTGTCTGCCCATGATGTAATCTAACTGAAATCTTTCCGTATCACCCGGCCTTTTCCTAGTATAGCTCCTCCTCTTGTGATCCTTAAACAGAGAATCAGCTATTACCAGCTGAAATTTATTGCACAACTAAGTTAGTCTTCATCCTCTCTAGCCCATATTGTCCCGCAATCCTTTGTTCTGCTGCTTCCCCTGCAACTGCTTTCCAGTCCCCCAAGACTGTTGGATTTTCATCTTCCATTACGTGCTGGTTTACTTGTTCAGTATCCTCAAACACGTTCTCTATTTCTTCATTTTCGCTTGCAACGTCGCCATGTAAACCTGAACTATCGTTGTCAGTGTTGGTTTGCTGTCGACTCTGATGAGAACAACCCAATCACTGAACTGTTCACAGTAACACACTCTCTGTCCCACCTTTCTATACATAGGGAAAGCTACCCCTGTTATACCATTTTCTGCTGCTGTTGATATTGCCCTATACTCATCTGACCAGAAATCCTTGTATTCTTTCAACTTCACTTCAGTGACCCTCACTACATCTAGATTGTGCCTTTGCATTTCCCTTTTCAGATTTTCTAGCTTCTCTACCACGTTCGAGCTTCTGGCGTTCCACGCTCCAACTCGTAAAACGTTATCCTTTCATTTGTTATTAAATCTTTTTCTCATAGACACCTCTCCCTTGGCAATCCCCTCCTGGAGATGCGAATGGTGGACTATACCGGAATCTTTTGCCAATGGAGATATCGTTATGAGATTTTTACAAATACAGGCCACATGTCCTGTGGATACACATTATGTGTGGTTTCCATTGCGTTCTGGATCCTTACGCCGTTGATCACTGCTGATTCTTCCGCCTTTAGGGGCAATTTCCCTGTGCGCTTCTCCGCCCTCAATCGCAAGGGCGTTGGCAGAATGAGGGTGACCTCTTATGCTGGAAGTCTTTGACCGCCAGTGCTGATTATTAATCAAAATTTAAGTGATGGTGGGTTTGGAGCCCGGGAACGTGGGCATTTTGATTACCAATCAAAGACGCTACCTCCATTTTTTTGTTGTTGATCTCATTTGTTCGTTTTATTTGTTCGGGGTGGGTGTCCGAAGACACTCATTCAAGTTCATCGTTGATCCATTCACTCAGTTTTTGTTAGAGAGGGGAATTAACCCTCGGACCGAAGACGCTGAGCTACCGAGTAGGCAAGTGTTAGGTTCCACCGAGATTTGAACTCGATTCACTGAATTCAGAGTCCACATTGCTAACCCTTACACCATGGGACGCGACTCCTTAGAGCACCGGTGGCTGATGGCGATCTGAATTGCACGTGAAATAATAAGAATATACTTTCACCAACGGATGCAAATATTTGCGAGTGCACAACGACAAACTTCAGCAATGAGAAAGTATACCACTGTTCTTTTCTTTTCCCAAGTCCAGAGACACTTAAGATGCCACATTAGAATTTATTACAATCTACGTTGTCCTATTCCAGCTACATATAAGCAGAATAAAAGTTGAAGTGAACCTTACGACTTGGCGGCGGCGTGTAGATGTTGTAGTTACGACCCGAACTGCATGCATCGGCTGAAACGTTCTTCCCAACATAGCTGTAATAACACTGGGCAACAAAAAAAAATAATTTTTAAATGTTTCGAGCACTTCATGAGGCAATTCCTACTAATTTTGGGTTGAGAAAAATAAATATGACAATGAAAATTTTTTATTAGCTCTAGTCTCTATGATATACACAAGGTGGAAGTATTACATATTAACGGATTGAGAGAAAAGGATACATTTTAATTAACAACAATGAAAGTGCATTTGATTTTTTTAACTGGTAATTACATGCTGAGAGTTCTAAATTGCTGGAAAAATACTTCGCAGATGGTCGTGTCTGAAGAGAATCATGTGGTGGCCTATTGACTTCGTCGTCTTTTAGCTTGCCTCTTGCAATGGAGTTCCGCAGAATCCCTTCACAAAGACGAACAGTAATCCGCAAGCATTACTTCATTTCAACGGCCCTGATATCTTTGTTCCACAACAGAAGTGTCCTGATGGAATCTCTCACCATGTTCATCACTAACAGCTCCACAACTAGGAGGGAAAAAGTCTAGTTGGGAGTAGAGAAAATGGATATTAAGGGACATGTTGCATCCAAGGTTACGGTATTTTTGCAGGAGCAGTGTCACCAAATGCTTGTAGTTGTCATCTCTTTTGTTGCCTAAAAAATCCATGAACACCACCCTTGAAGGCTTCCCAAGCTTCCTTTTCTTTCCCCTCCAAAACTTGGTCAAATGCACGATCCTTTACAAGTTCTCTTATTTGTGGTCCGACAAAAATGCCTTCCTTAGCTTTTGCACCACTTAATTTCGAAAATTTCTCTCTTATGTACTTAAAGGCCCGTTCTTCTCGGTTCATAGCTTTGACAAAGTTTTTCTTCAAACCCAGCTTGATATGCAGGGGTGACAGAAGAACGTCTTTTAGGTCCACAAGAGGCTTGGCAACGACATTTTTCTCGCTAGGGTGAAGATTTCTTGCAGGCCAGTCTTCTTTAATATAATGCAATTTCCTATCTTTACTGTTCCACATACATAAGAAGCAGCAATGCTTTGTATAACCCAGTTGCATTCCTAAGAGTATGGCAATGACTTTTAGATCACCACAGATTTCCCATTTGTGTTCATGATATTTAATTGAGTCCAAGAGAGCTGTCATATTTGCATATGTCTCCTTCATGTGAACAGCATGACCAACAGGAACAGATGAAAGAAGGTTGCCGTTGTGAAATAGCACAGCTTTCAAACTAAGCTTGGAGGAGTTTATGAATAGCCTCCATTCAGTTGGTTCATGGTTCAAATTCAAAGATTCCATCAAGCCATTAATGTCGCAGCAAACAACAAGATTATTTCTCTTCTCAAAAAAGGGAAGCAGTTCCATGTGACGTTTCTTGTACTGTGAGATTCTCACATCACTTTGGAGGATATTCCATTGCTGCATTCTCCTTGACTCAGTATGTGCGGTTTATCACCCTTTCCCTGAAAATCAGGGTCATGGGATGTGGAAGGCTTGTTTGGTCCTTCTTTTTCCACAATGTCTTCATTTTCTACTTCAAACACACAATTTTCGGGCGGAGTAGGAACTGATAAACTATCCGAATGTGGAATGGGTCGAACAGCAGATGGAAGATTCGGGTACTGAATTGTTCTTCTTTCCTTCATAGACAATCCTGCCTTTATAGATGGAGTCAGGCAGAAATAGCAGTCATCTGTATGGTTTGTAGGCTCCCGTCAAATCATAGGCACAGCGAAAGCCATAGATCGTGTCTTCTTTTTCAGCCATTCTCGCAGTGTAACTGAACATGCGTTGCAACATATATGTGGAGCCCAAGACTTATCCTGGTCCCCTACTTTCATACCGAAATAATACTGATAGGCAGTCTTTACAAGAGGCGTCAGATTGGGTTTGTGTGAGGAAAATGTTATTTCACCACAAATATAACAAAAGTTATGCACCATACTTACACATTTTCGTGGAATTTTTACAAATTTTACACTAAAAAAGCACTCGCGAACCATAAATTTTGCATTAATTTGAGTAGAAACTACATGTAAGACACAGCAACAGTATCTATGTTTATGACTTACAAACAGCTGAAAAGCATTTGTGTTTTGTTATTCTACAGGTGTGCCAACTCCAAAAAAAAAAAAAAAAATCCCCCAAATTTAAAATCTTCACTAAAAAAAATGAAATGTCACTTTATCCTCAAAACAAGACCTAATCTGTCATTTTTATGGTGATTTTTGAATTCAGCAGATGGAAATACATGTAAATTTACTATTTTTAAGCCCGAAACATTTTCATTGTTGCCCAGTGTAATAGCACGAGAAGCTATTGTAGCTTTGATTAAATTGTTAAAGCAGAATTTCACTTAGGATATAGAAGGGTGTCTCCGAAGGGGCGTGCAAAAATTTAACAGGACACAGGGGATGCTCCACTGAACAGTATGAGGTAGGGAACCTGGGATTGGAGAAGCTAGCTTAAGGAGATAATAGGAATAAAATCAAATAAAGTCACATTACTGTGTACTTTTTTGTTTGCATTAGTTACAGTTAACTGCAAATACCAGCACTGATACAACGAAGGTACCGTTTGTACTGTGTCTTACAAAATGTGCTAAGACTAACGGCCATCAACCTCAATGCATGTATGACATCGGCGAACAAGATTCTGACGGTCGCTGAAAAATATCCCCGGTGTGTTGCGAGTCACATCACAGATAGCTACAATTCTGCAACTAATTCCATCTCCATATTCATTGGGATCTCGCACACAATTGGCTTTAGATATCCCCGTAGGAAATAATGAAGGGGATTCAGGTCTGGTGACCTTGGAACAGCTCCTTCCATTCCAATCCAGTGACCAGAAAATACAGCATTGAGATGCTTGCGGACATCCACACCGAAATAAACACTCGTCGTGACGGATGGTGCCTGTTAGGAAATCGTTCCGTGTGCCGCCTTGACCAGTGCTACCCTCGTATCCTTCGGTAGCGACCATCCAGGAGTGCGTCCATGAACTGGAACGTGCTGGTCGTTCAGTGGTGTTTGTCTGGACCCCAGGACACGTCGAAATCCCAGGAAATGAGCTTTACGTCAGGCAGGCCAAACAGGCTACTCGGAAACCGCTTCTAGAGATCGGCATCTCTAAAACTGACCTACGCTCGGTATTATGCCGCAAGGTTTTTGGGATTTGGAATACGTACGTCCAATAAACTGCGTGCCATACAGGAGACTGCGAATGTGTGGAAGTGCTCCATGTGGGCCTCTCGCAGCGACCCTGTGGTCCTCCGCCAGCTCCGCGTCGGCCACGCTTGGCTGACCCACGGCTGACTCCTCCGCCTTGAAGGCCCACCCTAGTGTCGGTGCGGCGGCCGGTTGACGGTGGTCCACATTCTGCTACACTGTCCTGCATTATCTGTCTGCGACGGAATTTTCAGTTACCGGACTGGTTACCATTAGTTTAAGCTGACAATGCCTCTTCGGCTGATTTAGTTTCACGTTTTACACGTGACGGGTGGTTTTATCGCCCCATGTAAGTTTTAGTACGTGTCTTTTGTCACTCTGTGTTCTCTGCCCGAGTGCTTTAAGGCTGGAGGTTTTAATTTGTTGCAGAGTGGCTGGCTTATCCTCTTTTATTTTCGTGACGAGCCAGCCACGGTCGTCTCCTCTATTGTTTTCACTCCTTTCATCTGTTTCATCTACATCTACATCTATACTCCGCGAGCCACCTTACGGTGTGTGGCGGAGGGTACTTATTGTACCACTATCTGATCCCCCCTTCCCTGTTCCATTCACGAATTGTGCGTGGGAAGAACGACTGCTTGTAAGTCTCCGTATTTGCTCTAATTTCTCGGATCTTTTCGTTGTGATCATTACGCGAGATATATGTGGGCGGTAGTAATATGTTGCCCATCTCTTCCCGGAATGTGCTCTCTCGTAATTTCGATAATAAACCTCTCCGTATTGCGTAACGCCTTTCTTGAAGTGTCCGCCACTGGAGCTTGTTCAGCATCTCCGTAACGCTCTCGCGCTGACTAAATGTCCCCATGACGAATCGCGCTGCTTTTCGCTGGATCATGTCTATCTCTTCTATTAATCCAACCTGGTAAGGGTCCCATACTGATGAGCAATACTCAAGAATCGGACGAACAAGCGTTTTGTAAGCTACTTCTTTCGTCGATGAGTCACATTTTCTTAGAATTCTTCCTATGAATCTCAACCTGGCGCCTGCTTTTCCCACTATTTGTTTTATGTGATCATTCCACTTCAGATCGCTCCGGATAGTAACTCCTAAGTATTTTACGGTCGTTACCGCTTCCAATGATTTACCACCTATGGCATAATCGTACTGGAATGGATTTCTGCCCCTATGTATGCGCATTATATTACATTTATCTACGTTTAGGGAAAGCTGCCAGCTGTCGCACCATGCATTAATCCTCTGCAGGTCTTCCTGGAGTACGTACGAGTCTTCTGATGTTGCTACTTTCTTGTAGACAACCGTGTCATCTGCAAATAGCCTCACGGAGCTACCGATGTTGTCAACTAAGTCATTTATGTATATTGTAAACAATAAAGGTCCTATCACGCTTCCTTGCGGTACTCCCGAAATTACCTCTACATCTGCAGATTTTGAACCGTTAAGAATGACATGCTGAGTTCTTTCTTCTAGGAAATCCTGAATCTCTCCCTGTGGTTTTCCTGTCTTCTTTTGTCCACTGTAATGTTTGTTGCTCTACTGTAGTTCTTGTAGTTTTTCTTTTCTCTGTTTCTTGTTCGATAAGTCTTGTTTGTTTTTTTTCTTTCCCTCGTGGACTTGTTTTCTAGGAACAAGGGACCGATGACCAACCAGTTTGATCCCTTCCTCCCCCGCCCCCTTAAACCAGCCAAGTAACCAACCAACCCACCATCAACCAACCAACAGCCTTTTAGCAGGGTGAGCATTGCAACGTACTTCACTCTACATAAGGCGCACGTCAGTGAGTTCTGCGAAAATGTACCGGTACTGCTCCATCGTATCGTACAGTGCGTCTCTGAATAGCACTGGGTAGTGAATGGACGTGTCGTTGATTCGTGGCACGTTCTGTCATGGAACATTGTAAATATGATACAAGACGGCCATCTTTTGGACAAGTAAAGTAAACAAACCTGCATCATGACTTCTCAGTAATCGGGTCGCACTCCTTGTTTCCTTGCAGGAAGTAAAGGATGTAAATATTAATAAACAGCACGGTAAGTGTAAACTTGTACCCATGTTAGTCGCAAGTAAGCTGGAAAACAGTAACGCTAGACAAAGCGGTAGACAAGTTTACTTCCATATCTCCTTAAGCTGGCTTCTCCGACCCCTGGTTCCCTACCTCAAATTGTTCAGAGGAGCATTCTCTATGTCCTGTTAGATTTTTCTACGATCTTACCGAAACACACAGTATATTAAATAGAAATTAAAGTATGTTTTCCCAACAGTGGAAATAAAATTGTTGTAAACCTTTAAAATACCTTACTGAGGAGCCTGGCCCGCACATTGCGTCATTGCCTCGCTTCTTCCGCCAGTCTATTCCCCAGTGTGGTGTCAGCCCGTCTGACCCAGCGTGCCGTACTCCGGTCATAAACAGGTGGCCGAGCCCAGACGTGTGTGGTGACGTCACGGGCTCGTTCCGTCAGAGACCGCTGAAGCCCAGTGTGAAGCAGTCCGGCGCCCGCCCGATTGACGAGCCTCTTTGCAGTACCAGGCATGTGTTGCCTGCTGGTAAGAGGTCTTGCCCTGTGCTGTTAACCATGTTTTCACTCCATAAACTACGCTTGAATCATCTTCAAATCGTGTCCTACATAGAGATGGAAGTCCAAGGGTCCCATGTCTAGTCTGTAGCACGGTTGGTGCAATAATAAAACAAACAACGTCCGAACAGACCTTGAAGGCCCAATAGTACCGACCGACCGTCAGCCCTTAGCGGACACAAAATGCAGGTACACAGGGGCATGTGGTCAGCACACTTCTCACCTGGCGGTTTTTGTGACTAGTACCACCTCTTCTCAATCAAGTAGCTCTTCAACTGGCTTCAAAAGGGCTGAGTGCACCCCACTTGCCAACAGCACTCGGCCACACCCGGATGGTGACCCATTCAAGTGTTAGTCAAGCCCGAAACCGCTTAACTTCGATGATCTGATGGGACTGGTCTACAGTTGCGGCAAGGCTGTTAATGTCCAACTTAATTTTGCGTTGTGTTCCCATGTTCTGAGACCTGTGTAAACATTCGTTGTCTTGGTTCAAAATGGTTCAAATGGCTCTGAGCACTATGGGACTTAACATCTGTGGTCATCAGTTCCCTAGAACTTAGAACTACTTAAACCTAACTAACCTAAGGACATCACACACATCCATGCCCGAGGCAGGATTCGAACCTGCGACCGTAGCGGTCACGCGGTTCCAGACTGAAGCGCCTAGAACCGCACGGCCACACCGACCGGCTCGTTGTCTTGTTGGAACAAGATTTCTTATGGTTTCTTGTCAGACCGAATATGTGAGATGCAGTTCTTGACTTCCTTCAGAGCTTACACACATGCCTATCAATTAATGGTTGACACTGTTGACAACACTTTCATAGGAATGATGCCATGACTCACCCAAAAGTCTGTCATCTCGGCTTTGCCAGCGGAACGAACTGTCTTCAACTTATATTTCAGTCGTGTTTGCAAGTGGGTTTGAGCACACCTTTGAATATCCAGGAGTATCAATTATTGCAACCGCACATTAAATGCTCATCGATGGTTGTAGAACAAATCGTAGACCTGCGATGCACTGCTCTGCATGAATATGGCGTATGTGCGACTCTACATGTCGTTAGTGGTGACTGTGATAGAAATGTACGAAAGTAGGCGATGAAGGAGCTTTAACTCCCTTTAACCATCGTCCATTAGTACTGCTATTAACTGTATCATTATCATACACTATACAAATCTTGTATTCATTTTCAATAAGGCTTTAAGCAATGAAGATTTTAGTTACAGCACATTGTTTCCAACGATTGTCTTGCGCACACATGGTTACTAAGGCTCTGTCAACTTTTGGAATTGACGAAACTTCGCACACCAGCAGAAGAAACATCAAATCTGAAGCACCTAAATGGACATATTCTTGCACGTAAAAATTTGAGACATTATTTACTGAACGAATATTTGCCACAATGTGTGCTTTTGGTTTGGTTACTTTGGGTTTGTAATGCCAGGCAGAACCGTTATAACATAGCAGGATACAAATGAGGAATGTTTCTCGAAGATCTCTGTGAAATCGTATATGACTTTAATGCTGTTTACATTTCAGCAACGAAGACCGACTTATTGTAAAGAAACCTAAGTTCCCGTTCGGCCCACATTTTGTACTTTACTGGGCAGCGATTCGGTGGAAACTACGAACGACGCATATATGGCTTTAGGTTACCATTACCGGCGTTTACAGTTCCGAAAAAAGACCTGTTCAGTATACACAAATCTACGTTCTCGTTCGGCCCACATTTTGTGCCTTACTGGGCAGCAATCACGGAGGAAACTGCGAACAACTTTAATGTCTTCTGCACTCGACTCCAACCCTTTCCCGCAGCAGCGACCTACCGAAAAAAAAGGAAAATAAAAAACGGTAGGCGACGCAAAGCACACGCAGCATTGTCCGTGGTGCGTGCGCAGGCCTACGCAGCAAAATTGAAACATAAATCTTGCAGAAGCGGTGAAGAATAGCAGAGTTTCCTCTTCTTGGTCACGGGATGAGTTGGTGAGGGACGGGAGGTGAGTGAAGGGGGAGAGGCGTGGGCGGTGGGGTGGGGGGGGGGAGGGGGGAGGAGGAGGCTGCGTGGTGGCTGGTGTGCCACTGTGCGGCAAAGTGAGCACAAAGCCCGCAGCGAGCGATAACGTACTGCCTAATGGAGTGCGGCATGCCCTGGCGTACACAGCGCTCTGAGTCTTCTTTTCCACGCCACCCCCTCTTTTTTTTTCGGAGGCGCGTATTAGGGGGAGCGTCGGCGTATCTCAGATCTGAAAGGAACGCCCCACCATTTTCTCCCCGGCGTCTTCGTTACGTCACGCAGAAGTGATCGTTGTTTACGGGCACCGCCACAGCCTAGCTGGCCACCTACCGGGCTTGCTATGAATATGCATCTGCACGACGCATCTGGGGTGCCTTTTGCACTCCGGGGCTAGCGAGCGGATTCGGGATTGAGTACGAGTGAAATGAAAGCGCCATCGCCTGTACTCTTACTTAGCGGACCCACACGCGAGCGACGCTCCTTAGATCGTATGTGTGTGAGCAAATCACTGCCTTCTGTCGCTGATTGCACGGAAATCCCAGCCAGAATGATGGATCACATGCTATTCGCGCTTCTGATAGTCTGCCTAGTTGGTTAGCAGCGACGCAATATGGCTGCGTCTCGTTTCTCAAGTTATTAAGCGTCGGTGTCCGGTTCTGTTTCGTGCCACTTTGCCCACGATGAGTAAGCACTTTAGAAAGCATAGTTTCAGGGACCACGAATCGAATTGGAGGCTGAAGTTGCCAGTTATATACAGAAGTGATACAAAATACCCCCCTCCCCACGATTTCGCACTGACTGACATGTTGAAGTCTGTACCGTAGAAGTAGAACTGACCAGAAATTCACAGTAATAGTCACAATAACTGGGCCCCATCTGATGAAACAGTTATTTATGAAACCATTACACGCCTTATTACTATAGTTTATAACTTCTAAACAGAATAACGTACCGTAATATTAAGTGGACATTTCGAATTAAATGTTCAGAGCGGATCTTTTATGCAGCTACACTCAAGTCTCTTGTCATTTAATATAATATAAATCTCCCTCGTGCAACACATAGTGCTGCTATTGGCAACATTTCTGTAGACACATAGAGGCTGGAAAACAAAACTGTAAATACTTGAAGTTAAATTGTAAGACTAATGAATGAAAAATGAATTGAGGGCTAATAAAAGAAAAACATATTTTGCTAACACACTGCATAGATTTACACAATCAACTTGGCATCAGTGAAAATTATAATATATTCTACAAAGTAACCTTAAATCCCAGGAAAATATATCAAAACAAGTTAATTAAATTACGTTTTCAATTTTTTAAATTCACTTTTAGACTTATTTGTGGGGATAGGGAGATCAACAACAACTGCTGCTAAACATAGCAACTGAGTTTTCATAATAGAATTCTACACAGTTGCGTTCGTAATACCGACTGAAATTTCATGGGAAATCGCTGCGTGGTCTACGTTAGCAACTTATCTGAAGCGATACTGCACCCGATCGCTGCGATTCGTCACTCGTGTGTGAGGCTGTTTACAAGGGGCAGTTATGAAGGTTTAATTATCACTCCGAAAAAAACAAACAGTAATTAACTTCTTGTTTGTCTATAGGCAGGTGTGGGCGGTTATGGTACACATGGAAATTCTCGCGTTGTTATCGTCGTATGCTCGCATAGTATTACAAGCCTATGGCACCACTCGACTATGACGACGTTCGTGTCGATTGCTCTTAGTGTCCTTGTTCCTGTTGAGAGATTGCAGGTGATGTTACAGCATTACATGATGAGTATAGCAGACATGACATAATGATGTAGAGAGTGCGACATATGGATGTTTGGGTCAGTCTGTGGAAAGTGCACGGATAGTCCAAGTCGTTTAATTCTGAACTTTAGTATTATTCTAAGTGTAGGATACACCTTAAGCCAGAAACAAAATGGGATTAGTAGAGCGATTGTGCTTCCCATCAACAGCAGGCAGTGCCATTCTATTGGTGAAATACACTGAGCGCAGTGTCTGAAGTCAATAAGAAAACATGATATCTGGCCCTATGGTTTATCTGATTAAATGATTTCAATACGACTAATTAGGAAATAAGCTTCATTAATGTTTTAAAACAACATTTTTGAAACTAGAACCGCTATTATTACTAATCATAGGAGGTGGGGAAGAAGCAGCTTAATGCCCGTGTGACTAGCGAATCGTACTCGGTGAATAGCATATTTATAAATACGAGGTTATCTCTTCTTGCAGTTCAGCAATGATTTAACAAACAAGATAATATTTTTTGGTAACATATTTGGAAAATACAGCGATCTAAATCTAATTTAAATAAAATAAAAACTAACGACAGTGCCTTCCGACATACACTACAGTTCAGCTAAGTATCTGCGCGGTTCCCAGATGGCGATTTCCTATGGCCTGGTCTTTCAAGACTGAAACCGATTGCCACACACAATATGTCTTTCTTGGAATTAAAGTTGATTATTTTATTGTAACAAACACTATTCGGTTCTAGGCGCTTCAGTCTGGAACCGCGCGACCGCTACGGTCGCAGGTTCGAATCCTGCCTCGGGCATGGGTGTGTGTGACGTCCTTAGGTTAGTTAGGTTTAAGTAGTTCTAAGTTCTATGGGACTGATGACCTCAGATGTTAAGTCCCATAGTGCTCAGAGCCATTTGAACCATTTTTGAACAAACACTATTCACCTTAATATTATGGTTCCCTAATGTGTTCTCAATAAATTCTGTGGAGATTATTTGTTACAGGGCATTCTGCCATCGTTGCTCTTATGAACACATTAGAAGAATTGCTTGCCGTTTACGTCAAACCTGCCTTGTGATCTTCCACTGTGCTCAAGAAAATCCGCACAGCACAACAGCGAAAGCCTAACGGGATTGGCTAACAAGAAACCAAGTTGCCCTTCCAAAAACTAAGTTGGAAATCGGTAAAAATTTACACACGCGAAATTTAGCTATATAACTCCCTTGAGAAATGAATTTAGTTACTGCACGGATTACGAAACAAAAACGACGAACCAGATTACCAGCCAAAAAGTTTGAGTCTCAGTGCGTTCGGAACAGCACGTGCTACTTGCCACAGCGACAGACCGTGACTTACAGTTGCTAGTTACTTTCTAAAACATTCCAGATACTGAGCTCTATTCCCAGCTCACAGACTCGGAGTGGCCGCCACTCAGTCAACACAGGAAACGATCTTGCAGCACCAAACGGTTTACCAACTCTGGTAGAAGCAAAAGATGCCAGTGCTCATTACTCAGCCTCCCACCAGTTAACCTAACAAAATTTCGAACTAGAGTTCGGTGGAAAATTCCACTATCTGACCTTGGTCGTACTGACCCATCTCATGACGTATTTTTAAAGAGAATGGGACAAAATGTCTCTGGTACGGTCGCACCTCGAGCCAGTTAGGAAAGCTAAAATTCAACGATCCTCTTCACGCTTCTACTACGAGGACCAAGAAAGCTATACGATCCCACATGCAATCCCAGTTAATCACCCATTCTTACATCACAATGCTAAACCCGTGACTGGGTTGGTGAAGGGCAACATAGGATGCTGATACAAGATAAAGCGAAATAAAATCAGTGAAGTTGATTCGCCACGTAATCCGTCCCCCAGGCATGGTTATACGAGGCCTATTCGGAAAGTAAGCTCCGATTGGCCGAAAAATGGAAACCACCGTGAAAATCAAAAACGTTTTATTTTCAAGATTTAGCTACACCTTCCAGCTACTCCTCTACATAGTCGCCGCTCCAATTTAGACATTCGTCGTAGCATTGCACCAATTTTCCAATATCTTCGTCATAGAAGGAAACCGCCTGTGTTGTCCGCCGATGCTCTGTGCTGGGCTACAGCTTGTTGTCTATGCCAGAACGTTGTCTTCATAGCTAGCGGTCCATGTGAGCA
This sequence comes from Schistocerca cancellata, assembly GCF_023864275.1. Lineage (NCBI taxonomy): Eukaryota > Metazoa > Arthropoda > Insecta > Orthoptera > Acrididae > Schistocerca > Schistocerca cancellata. The sequence continues at coordinate 655,879,041 of NC_064627.1, forward strand.
GAGATGAAACTCAGGGAGAGTCTATTACGTGCTCTATTGTGGCTGATGAAACACTTCCCATCGAAAACGCTGCAGGAGCATCTTCATTGCCCCTTGAGAGTGCGGCCGAGAATTGTCATGCAGAAGGAAACGTATGACAGTTATGTTATGTGGGCTGCATGCCGTCAGGCGAAATCTCATACCAGGCCCTCATGCTTTGCAGAAGACACTATTGTTCTAAGCACTTTTTCGTGCTCTCTCAGCGCTCAGTACTGAAAAGAGAGACGTAACGCTATCGATGGGCATAATAGAGACACAGCCCAACACATCTGTGCAAAGCTTCGTCAGATTTTCACTGTTATTTCCTTTACGCACGCCATTGGGCCTTACTTTCCGAATAGCCCGCGTACGATTACCAATAGCATAAAAAGTATCTGCTAAACGAAGTGAAGCCATTTCAAATACTTACCCGAAAGTTGGTTGAGATACACGACTTTCACGCTGTGACCACCAAGTCATGCATCATTGAGAAAAATATGTCAGTCTGTTGGGTGAATATGCAGAGGTGGTGTATCAGCAGGTTTCGTGGTCATAGTAAGAATTTTTAAAGATGATAATTCAAAGTCTATGAACATCCCCCGTAGTACTCGCTTAAATTAGCGCTGCATATTCGTAAAAATTCAGTTTATCTGCCCACCCTTCCCTCTCCTACACAGCCGTAGCCCAACTCCTCAGTGTGCAACGCTCCTCAGTGCACTCTCACCCGCCTACGGCGTTATAAGGAACTGGAACTTCAGACCGCATGGAGTGGAACTGCTAGTATAATTCAGGTGACGATACGGCACTACTTCGCACGAGAACCATCTGGGGAAGGGGGCAGAGGGGGGAGAGGGGGTGACAATTGCGAGTGAGGAAATAGACAGGTCCTTAGAAAGAACTGCCATTATCGTCTGCCCTCCGGAGAAGGCTGTTCCGAGAACGCGCGGGAAAGAAAATCGTTATTCTTATGGCTCTTTGTTTCCTTCCTCCAGGAAATTACGTCGTGTTATTAAAGAGCAGGGTGGGGGCAAGGAAGGTTTCTGCTGCCTGCAGGGAAAGGTAGTGAGAGGAAGAAAGAAACTGCAGAGACCGGGGTGGATGGGGGAGGCCACGGACGAACATTCGCCACGGCCCTACAAATGGCGATGCAATGTGGATGAGGCATTAATCCAAGCGTTAATTTAATTTCCTCCGCGGGAACGGTCTCTCCTTGGCCCGAAAACCGCTCCACGCGATTGGAGGAGGGTGGCAGCAGCGGCAGCGGCAGCGGCAGCAGTGACGGCTGCTGATATACGGTCCCAGGTACGCTCCGCTTCAAGAGGCGAGGCGCCGATGGAAAGCCTCAGGCCGCCACAGCCTCCGCCCACAACCCGCGTAACGTGCTAGTTAGGAGGGTAGCTGCCCTTCTGGGGCTCAGGTTGCTTCGCTAATTTTCGTTGGACTTATACGCAAAGAACTAAATGGAAACTGATGTTTGCTTCCGAGAGCATCAGCGTAGTTCCAGTTGATGTTCAGAAGTTTCCTCCATATTGTAATACTTCATTAAAGGCTCCAAAATCATCATAAAATCACCAAAATTTTCTTCTATTTCCCATTATTTATTACAGGGGTGTAGTGTCAATGGTATGGAAATGAGCGTTTGGCGTCATTGGCCGGGAGGCCCCTCGCGGGGCAGGTCCGGCCGCCTTGGCGCAGGTCTTATTACATTCGGCGCCACATTGGGCGACCCGCACGCCGGATGGGGATGAAATGATGATGAACACAACACAACACCCAGTCCCTGAGCGGAGAAAATCTCCGACCCAGCCGGGAATCGAACCCGGGCCCGGAGGACGGCAATCCGTCACGCTGACCACTCAGCTACTGGGGCGGACAGTGTCAATGGTCAACAGATTCGACTAGGGTTCTTTATGAAGACCTTAAAAGAGTTCAGTATACACAGGAAGAACAGAAGATTGATAAAGAAACTGTACACAGGGCAGTAAGAGATAGTAAGGGATGAGAAACATCTGAGACGGCTGTTGGAAGAGTTGTCAGATATTTGCCAGTAAGAGGTTCAATACTTATGTGTAAAAACTGTGCCACAAACAGAACTCGAAAACTTCCTTGCTGTGGCAGACTCGTTAGATTTCATAAAACAGAGAGCAAATGAAAGTAACGGATCGAACCACAGTAATGGGAAAGGAGGCGGAAACCAGAATAATCGTCGGATTGATGGTAACCATAAAGGTACTGGTTTCAAGCCTTATAACAACAGTGTCAATGTGAAAAACGATTACTATAACCAATATTCGAAAACAATGTTAATCAAAGTAGCAGTAGAAACTTCCTGGCAGATTAAAACTGTGTGCTGGACCGAGACTCGAACTCGGGACCTTTGCCTTTCGCGGGCAAGTGCTCTACCAACTGAGCTACCAAGCACGACTCACGCCCGGTCCTCACAGCTTTACTTCTGCCAGTATCTCGTCTCCTACCTTCCAAACTTTACAGAAGCTCTCCTGCGAACCATTCAGAATCTAGCACTCCTGAAAGAAAGGACATCGCGGAGACATGGGGGATCAGGATGAGATTTTCACTCTGCAGTGGAGTGTGCGCTGATATGAAACTTCCTGGCAGATTAAAACTGTGTGCTGGAGCGAGACCCGAACTCGGGACCTCTGCCTTTCGCGGGCAAGTGCTTTACCAACCGAGCTACCCAAGCACGACTCACGCCCCGTCCTCACAACTTTACTTCTGCCAGTACCTCGTCTCCTACCTTCCAAACTTTCCATTCTGGAAACATCCCCCAGGCTGTGGCTAAGCCATGTCTCCGCAATGTCCTTTCTTTCAGGAGTGCTAGTTCTGCATGGTTCGCAGGAGAGCTTCTGTAAAGTTTGGAAGGTAGGAGACGAGGTACTGGCAGAAGTAAAGTTGTGAGGACGGGGCGTGAGTCGCGCTTGGGTCGCTCAGTTGGTAGAGCACTTGCCCGCGAAAGCAAAGGTCCTGAGTTCGAATCTCTGTCCGGCACTCAGTTTTAATCTGCCAGGAAGTTTCATATCAGCGCACACTCCGCTTCAGATTGAAAATCTCATTCTGAAAGTAACAGTAGACAGCAGTCTGGTATATCAATAATGATAACTACCAAGCAAATACAACAATTCAAATCACAAATGGAGGGGTGTCAATGGATTGAATTCCATCCGGAATAAGAACATGCTCACTTTAGACGGCTCTTGGAAGAGTCACGGACCCAGTGGCTGGAACCAAGACAATGTACGGTTAAACCATGTTACAGCGGTGCCAGTGCTTGAGAAATCATATCAACCGCACAGACAGCCTTCGCAATGTAGCGAAAAAATCAAACACCACCGCATAGTGCACGTACTGCGGAGGTAACTGAAAACAAACAAAATCAAGCTTCACAAGCGTCAAACTATGCACGGCTCCTGTAAGCCTTCGGCAGGAGGTCGCAGTACAAAGTGAAAGCACACAGTACAATCTCGTAAACATGGTTAGATATTATGATGATCAAGAGCTTAGGCAAGAGTAGTCCGAGGAAACCCGCAAATACAAAAAGGAATACGTCGAAAAAGGACGAGCTACAAAAATCGGCGGCATAAATGGCATTCAGATGCAGTTAGTAATCGATACTGGGGCATCGGTTTCGATTATGGATAGCAGTTTATACAGACGTGTGAACCAAATTAAGAGGTCACCCATCCTGCTGGTACAGAATTGCAAAGTAGTGGGTATCACCAGGACAAAGAGTTAAATAATTAAGCATCAGGTGCTTGCCAAAGTGGTTTCCACAAAAGGAGCAATATTGTGCACTTATCTTTCAGTAAATAATTTATCGGTACATGTCAAGCTAGGTTGGGATATTGTACTAGAGAGGGACAAACAAATTGACCTCCCCCGTGCACTCATTAGCTTGAGGGACCATGATACACAACTGATGCTAGAGCTGGTGAAAACCGTAGAAAGCCATTGCAAGATTTTCCAGGCAGTTCGTGTCTATTTTATCGGAAAACAGATGTTGAGGGTAGACGAAAATCAATCACAAGAGGGTTTTTGTCATATTGGGAATGATCATATGCCAGCAGCGCAGCAAATACCTAGCTTAAAAGAAATGAAAGTCAAAAAATCTCAGTACTTAAACCCGATACAGAAAAGTGAATTATCACACCTGTTGAAACAATATGAAGCCGTATTCTCGGATAACCCCGACGTTATTCGGGGATACGTAGAGCGCAACACATGGTGGAACAGATGGCCATTTAAAAAAGCCTGTGTCCTTCTCGTAGGTGGATGGATGGACAGAGGGACGGATGGGAGGGACGAGCTAGGTAAGAGGGCCACGATTTTCGACAGTTTTTGAACTCCTCTCGAGGGGAACGAGCATTCAGCAACTGCCCCTCTATAGTCTTTTGAGACGACGATTTTCCCCAGGGCATGTGTTGCATTATGACCCATTCATTACGAGAGTTGGTTTTTTCATGACAATTTTGAAGTGTAATTAGAACTGTGATGCACTTTTTCTATGGGTCATGGTAGTGTGTATTGGCTTCGGTTACCTGGGCTGCAGGGTGAAATTCGGTAACTTCCGACCGCGGTGACCGAGCGGTTCTAGGTGTTTCAGTTCGGAACCGCGCGACTGCTACGGTCGCAGGTTCGAATCCTGCCTCGGGCATGGATGTGTGCGATGTCCTTAGGTTAGTTAGGTTTAAGTAGTTATAAGTTCTAGGGGGCTGATGACCTCAGATGTTAAGTCCCATAGTGCTCAGAGCCGTTTGAACCACGGGCAGATAATTGATGCTGCAAGACGTTGGCTCCGACGACCACCAGTAGTGTGTTACCATGCGGGCATACAGGCCCTAGCAGTAAGGTGGCGTAAGGACGTGAATAAAACCAACTTGCATTCAGAAAAAAAATGCTGCATTACCTATGGAACGCCCGTCGTATTAACTAATGTACAGATAGTGTATTTCCATTCATTACGGATAAGATGGCACTTGACGCCTGTTATGTGATTTATCAGAGTAGTATCGCTCATCAGGGGCGTGCATTCTCAGGTATTTATTACCCTGGTGTTAATACGTTAGGGGTTTAAACACTTCGTTGACGGTGGTAACAAGCGGTGCTTTAAACATCTTACGCCTTGTCACGAGAGCAATAAATATCTAAGGTCTAAAAGTCACAATATCTAAGGATGTTCGCGTCTGAGCTAAATTGCCCTAATAAACCAAATATTACATGACCTGCATATTAGAACGATCGTTGTGTCTCCTTCCTACGTATGTCTCTGTTACCTTAACATTTTGTCTACAGTCTCTTATGTAGCGAGTGAGAGTGGAGTAGTCTGTGTTTTCGAAACATTTGCCGGACAGTGCTTTTGGAATAAGGCATGTCTCACATCATTTCACTTGTAACAATTTTTAGAGCATACTCTACACATATCTGTGTTAGTTTTAATAGCTATCACCTCCGGCAGTAGTGGATAGCTAACAGTACGGTACATGTGTGGTATTTAGCATGCTCGTAACGCTGCGTAGGTTGTCTACTCCGGGGGAAATTCATCTTACTTACCACGTACCACTTTGAAGCTTGCGGAAGGAAGCAAGTAGAACATCAACATCTCACAGCCGGGAAGGATGACAAAAGACATAGAAAATATCCTTTTCGGAGCTAACCTCAGTGTCAACCACCATGTTATGTCGCTCTGTCTGTCATTCGATACAGTGTAAGGAATTAAAGTACCGCAGAGTAAACTTAGTCTGCGCAGAGCAATGGTGTGGGACTTCAGACATAATTCACTCCTTTCATGACAGACGATGGAAAAACTAGGAAATAGCGCACGGAAAAATAGTGGTATAAACAGCTCAGCTACAGATGGCAGTCAACGCCCTCGCCTGTGGCCTTGTGAAACGAGATACGAGATCTTGAGAGGCCATAGTCGCAGAGGAAACGCCGTGGTGGCTACGCCGAAAGAGACGTCGTCTGCTGCGGTGACGCAGTGGTCGAGGAGGGGTGGGGGAGGGGAGGGGACAGCAGGGAGGTGGGTGGGCTGGAGCCGTTTCACGGACCATGAAGCACTGCGGCAGGCGGGCGGAACTTCAGCCTCGGAGATAATACAGGGCAAACCGGCGGCGAGGGCTTGTTTACGAGGCAGAGCACGGCGTCATACAAACACCGGCCTACCAGTCATATACACCGCTCCTACCAACCAACACCGTACTGACAAAAATAAAGACTGTGGGCTACTGAGTTAGTTAACGGACTGTCATGCAAGGCTCATCACATCACCAAAGCGACACCTACAACTCCACTGCACGTGAAAAAATTGATGTAATGTGTCGAAGTTATCACCATTTTACTTGGATGGTAATGGGCAATTATACTCAGCATTCCAGTTCGCTGAGAAATATTTAAGAGTAATACAGTATCCAGTCTAAATACGCAACGAATGTATTGCCAAAGATTGATCGACTGCATTCGCAACTTACCTAACGTATGCTACTAAAGTGGCCGAGTTAGGTTAGTTAGGTTTAAGTAGTTGTAAGTTCTAGGGAACTGATGACCTCAGAAGTTAAGTCCCATAGTGCTCAGAGCCATTTTAACCATTTGAACTCTACTAAAAACTATCAGCCTTAAGCTGGAAAAATAAACTATACGATAATGCAAAAAAGCACGGATGAGACTGAAATACGTAATCAAGATGCTTTCTACTTCGCAAGAAAGAGGAATGTCACTTTCTAATAGGACAACGCACAGTTTGTAGTTTAGAAGTCATAGGTATAAATATAAAAGTGACTCCTCGAAGTAACGCTTGGCCATCTTACAATTAATTTCTTTTTTTTAAAAAAAATTGCTCTTACTATACTAGAGTGATAGGTACTTTGAGAATACAACAGTACAACAACATAGATTCACAATGCCTCAAAACGAATCCGACGCCGATTAGACGAAATCAGGGAATACGTCATATTAACGAAAGACAGAAAAATATTTCTATCAAGAAAACATACTTATCTATTCTTTAGTTGAGGATTAGTCCAGTTACACAAAACGCAATTAGCCTAATGTAAAACTGACTTGAAAGAAATAAGTTTGTAACTTCGTAACTTCATTGTCTTTCATCAATGTTTTAAGTAAACCAAGCTGCTGCAATTAAAGGTTAAAAAAAATGGCTCTGAGCACTATGGGACTCAACTGCTGAGGTCATTAGTCCCCTAGAACTTAGAACTAGTTAAACCTAACTAACCTAAGGACATCACACACATCCATGCCCGAGGCAGGATTCGAACTTGCGACCGTAGCGGTCACGCGGTTCTAGACTGCAGAGCGTAGAACCGCTAGGCCACTTTTTTTCCTTTTTTGTTTTGTTTTTTTTTTTGTTTTTTTTCTTTTTTCTTTTTTAACTTATTTTTTTACCAACTTTTTTTTGAAAGTCCCTTAATGAAATGGAACAAAAAAAAAACAAAAAAGACCTAAGTGCCACCGCCACTTTTCATCCTATAACAAAAAAAACTGGTCCACTTCAGGCGTTGGCTCCTGGCTAAACCTACTCCAGAGAGCTGCCTATATACCAGGGGAAATATGGGAAATCAAGGTTAGGGCTATCCTTACAAACAACAAAATCTTCCTTTTTCTTAATTTTATTTTTATTGTTTTTTATTTTTTTTCTGTGTAGTTTTGTTGCGTATTTGATCAGAGGCCTTCTGCGCCCCGCTGGTAATATGTTGAGTCACGTCTTCTCGAAATTGATGTGTTCCGTTGAATTGTTCAGAAATGTTCATTGGTTCAAACAGGAAACCTTCTTCTCTCTTGGCTTAACACATTCCAGCTGCGAGGCGGGTCGTGGAAAGCACTCCCAAGGAAATTCGAGAAAAATTGTCTGTATTTTGGGTCACGGACAACGACATAATGACGGTCATTGAGGTATGTCCAAAAATCGAGTACAGAGTCTACAGTTTGTCCAAATAGGTAGTGAATGGCATGTCCTCGAACCCAATTCACAGCATTGGTCTTTGTCCGAGGAAAATAGTCACGTTCCGGAAATAATAATGAAAGGGGAGTAATCCGATCCGGAATGTACCGCGTTAGAAAAGCCACAATACGTCGAACCAAGTGCCAAACCTCCGCCGCCGGTCAGCAAACAAACCGATGTTCATCATTGTCTGGCACTCCACACGTGGAACATAGAGGTGATTGGGCGAGGTGGATACGATGAAGGCGAAATTGGTTGATTTGCTTACCATTGACAGTTAGGTACCAGACAGACTGAACATTCGTGTCAAGGTAACAGGCGAACACCGCGCGCCATACATGACGCCAGTCAAGCTGGGGGAACTTTTGTTCAATCGCGTTAAGTGGACGACCTAATTGGAGAACATTGTATACTTCCTTTGTCTTGAGTAAAAGCGGTCTTGGTAAGGTGAGGCGTAGATAACTGAGTTCAAGAAAGGAGTACCGTATATAATGGAACTGGGCCGGAACATCCGAGATCATCACTGGGGCTGACAGTGAGACCGGCGAATATGCTGACAGGAGGAGACCAGTGAGGCTCGTTGGGCAACGTGTCCATACCGTCATCTGGGAGCTGACAAATAGGGCGCGAGCTCTATCCGGCACGTGAAACAGACCGATCCCACCTCGTTCACGGGGAAGAGTAAGGGTTGCATAGTTAACTTTGAACAACAACCCAGAGCTGACGAAAGATGCCATCGCTGCCAACATGCGACGTGCCACAGTAAGCGGGAAAGGTAGAACTTGTGCTACATGGGGAACTCGGGATGCGATATATATATTGACATATCGAGCTCGTTGGAGAATATCTAGGGATCGAAGGCGATGGTCCATAAGACCTGCTCTGATCATTAAAAGGAGGCGTCGGCAGTTGATGGTGGCTGAACGCCGGAGATCAGATGAAAAATCTATTCCCAAACAGCGAATGGTATCAACGGTGGTGAGAGGTGTAACGCACTCCACGGGAGGTCCCGTGCCAATGAACATAACTTGTGACTTACGTACGTTTAAAGAGCTGCCCGACGCCTCACCATAAGTCGCTACCCACGTCAAAACAGCTCGAACCTCGTCGGCATTACGTAAACAGATGACTACATCGTCAGCATAGGCCGTGCAACAGAATCGGTAGCGATCTATGGACAACCCTACCGAACGTTGTCTTAGTCCACATAGCAAGGATTCCAAGGAAAAGGCGTACAAAATCGCTGATAGAGGGCAACCTTGACGTACGGATCGACCTATTTTTATCGGTGGAGTGAGTCTGCCATTGTACATAATCCTGGACGAGGCACCCCGCAGAAGGCGCATCACTACCGTGATAACGGCGACTGGGAAACCCATATGGTGGAGAACGGCCGTAAGGAACGAATGGTCAACCCTATCAAAAGCTTGACTAAAGTCCAAAGACGCAAGTGCCCCAGAGAGGCGTTGCGCCTGGGTAACGGCGATCATATCCCTGTAGCGGCATAAAGCCGTGCGGATATTATTATCCCCTCCCAAAGATGCTTGGTCTGGCGACACAACATATCGGGCAACGTTTTTAAGTCGTGCTGCCAAAAGGCGAGTGAAGATTTTCATATCACTGTTAAGGAGGGTGAGGGGCCGATAATCACTTTTATTGTTGCCACCATGCGGTTTATGTACAGGAATAATAATTCCTTCCATGAAAGCGTCCGGCACTGGTACTTCCGGAGACATCAGTTCCCGACAGATGGAGGTGAAGGTGGACTCTAACAAATCACGGAAGGTGCGATAAAATTCGAGGGGAAGACCGTCGGGTCCTGGGCAGCGATTGATGGTTCCTGCCCGGATCGCATCGCGGACTTCCTCATCAGTCACCTCTGACATCAAGTCAATCGCCGCATCGCCTGGGATACCACCGAAGTTGAGCTGTGTGACTTCCTCGATCAACTCTGGTGAATATGGAATTGCGGCGTATAGCTGCTGGTAGTGGGCGTGAAGCACATTCCCTATTGCAGATTGGGTTACGTAGCGACGCCCTTCTTGATCTGTTAGGACGTGAATCAATTTTCGGCGTCGATTTTGGCGTTCTTGGATGATATGGTACATCGACGGATGTTCATGAGGCATGCGATCAGCAGTACGATCGTACTATCGCTCCTTCCAAATGCCTTCGCATGAGATTGTAGATTTGGGCCTTAGCATGGTTCACCCTTGTATGGCGCTCAGGGGAGGCTGGCATCGTGGAGCATTCTCGTAGGATCCTGTAATAAAAGTCCATAGTGCTCTTCCTCCAGGCGACAACATCTTTGCCATACCGGATCAAAGTTTTTCGAAGAGCAGGTTTTGCACACTGGATCCACCAGGATATGGTAGACGGATACGTGGGTTGGCGTCTATTACATGTGATCCAAGTGTCTTCTATTAGAAGTCGACAGTCAGGTGAATTAAGAAGTGCCGTGTTCAGTTTCCATAAACCACGTCCGTGCCATACTGCCTGTCTTGTGAGAACAACATCACAGAAGTAAGCCTCATGATCTGAGAAAGCAACAGGCCAGATTTCAGCCTGTCGAGTGTGTTGAATAAGGGATCGCGAGATGTAGATGCGATCCAGTCGGCTAGAGGAATGCGCAGTGTAGTACGTAAAGCCCAAAAGATCACCGTGAACATGTCTCCACGTGTCAACAAATTGTAGCCGCGTGACGACTGTTTCCAGAGCTGCGCATGGTGAGTGACGCGGCAATTGATCCTGAGGTCGCTGGGTGCAATTGAAGTCTCCACCGATGACCCAGTCATCGTGTGGTCCCATAAAAAGGGGTGTAACTTCAGTCGCGAAGAAGGCATTGCGTTCACGACGGTAGCTGGAGCCCGACGGCGCATAAATGTTGACGATGCGTACACCAAAGAGAGTAAGGGCCATACCTCTGCCGTTGGGGAGGTATAGGACATCTTCGGCTGGAAGACCTTCGCGTAAGATGATGGCAACACCACTACCGGTGTCCGAAGCGGGAGAAAGATGCGCCGTGAAGCCATGTGGTGGTGAAAAATCGGCGACATGCACTTCCTGAAAAAGCGCAATATCTATGTCCGCATCATAAATCATATCGCGGAGCAGCGCTAGTTTGTGGGGCGCACGAATGGTCGCGAGGTTAACCGTTGCGACACAATAATGCTGGTGTTGGAGTCTCACAGGCACAGGTGGGGCTTTTTCTTTAGGAGCGAGAGGTCGCCGATCTTGCCGGTCCACTGAAGAGGCTGCTATTGTGGAGAGTTTGCGGGCGCGGGCGCAACCGATGGGGGCGCCCCATCATCAGCACCGTCCACTCCAGTCCCGTCGATCTCCACGTCGTCTGCCCAGGAGACTGATTCTGCGGTAGGGCATCGGCTGTGCACATCATCCACGTGGAGAGGAGACGTAGTTTTCGGCACAGCATATAGGCTCTCTTCAACGTCGACCTGTGGGGGCGATGGCGCCAGTAAGGAGGGGTGGTCGTTGCCAGTGGTCGCCTGTGGCGGGTCGTTCGCATCAGACTTTTGGTCATCAAAGAGCGGTTTACCGTCCATCTTCGGGTCTGCATTCCTGGTATCCATCCGTAGAATGGATTCATGAGGGGGTGTACGGCTACGTTTCTTTCTCTTTCGTGTCGTCCCTTGTTTTCGAACATGTCGTTTAGAGTCTGATTGCGGGTGGCTTTCGTCTGACTCCGGACCAGTCTGAAGGAAAGCAGAAGTTGGTACCACTCCCGGATCAACGTGCATCTCATTAGCATTTTCAGTCACATTGCTGCGAAGATTCGGCAGGTCAGGATCTGGCGTCTGTGGCACCTCAGAAGGATTCTCAGTAGCGATTGCATCTACCTGATCAGACGACGGCAACGAAGCAGGAAGACCCTGTGGAGAGATGCTACCTTCCTTGGCAACCTTGGCATATGTGACAGGGATCTGAGTGATCACCGCTGGGGACGCTTCCTCTCCGACCGGCGTCTGGATCAGGCGGCGTCGCATGCAGGCGGATCTGACGTGGCCTTCTTGTCCACAACCCGCACATGTTCGGGGTTGGCCGTCGTACATGACAATGGCTCGCACCCCGCCAATTGTCAGATATGATGGTATATGTTTCTTCAGTTCAATTTTGACCTGACGCACACCATTAAGGACGTGGTAGGTCGTGAAGGTTTGCCATTTTTCCTCTACGTAACCGATGACGTTACCGTATGGTTGTAACGCAGAGACAACTTCGTCCTTCGGCACTTCAAAAGGTAGTTCAAACACCCTAATCGTACGTTGACCGTACTCTGCGAGTTCAAGTGTTACAGCTCCGACGTGACCATCAGAGTATTTGAACTTAAGTCCATTGGCATGGCGGCGAATAACATCTTCACACACCTCGGTGTTTGTCATTTTAATATCAACGACACTACTCATGATCGAAGAATGGATTCCGATAACGTGGTTAGGATCTAAACGAACTTCTTCACGTATGAACGTTTCAACTTCATGTGCACGAGGTCGCGCATGTTCAGCTGGGAAGGAAACTTTAAGGGTCGCACGGCGGTAAGCGCTCGACATGTTGTTCATGGTGGACGGACACAAGCCTTGAAGCTACGACGCGGAAGTAAACAACGCCTGCAGCGGAGCACTGGCCGGCGCGCGGGGCCGTCCGCACGCTGCCACGGCTGAGAGCCGACTGCCACTTCGGCCGGCCAATTAAAGGTAATGTGGACTACTGTAAGTAGCGTGCAAAGTCTGAACAGTATTAGACGTCAATATTTAAACTGTCTTTATTCTCATTTTCAAAATTGTAGGACGACGTTTCATTCCAAGGTTATTTACAAATTCGTTTTCATCGGAAAAATCTTTTTAACAATGGATCGTTCGTGGATAATCATTCCCAGTAAACACGTCCCGAGAGCTGGTGATTACGCTGGGCGTTGGAAGAAGATGACGTGCAGAAGGAATCAAATGTGTTGGTTCAAGGGTGCCAGCAGGGTATGAAGGGGACTGAGTCTAAAGTGAGACAGAGATAGTTTAATCCTTCCATTTCATTTTCCAACCTTTTTAAAGCATTAAGGTTTTTGAAGACTCTTGTGTATTTTACCAGAAGATGTGAACACGTTCATGAAACCATCATGCCATTTTATCACGAATTTTACGTGGTAGAGACAAAATTTATATTTTACTGGATGTAGGTTGTAGTAGTTATGCAAATATGAACATTCTTGCGTAGGGTAGACTAGCTTAGAGCGGTGCTTCACACCAGCCTCCGAACTGAAGAGCACAAGGACAGTGAGATGGATGTCATGGTTGTGTACGACAGTGAGATGGTCCGGGAAGGGTTGTAGGTCGCGGAAACGGCGTAATATTCGTCTGTGGTGTGGTGGAATGAGAGGATGCTCACTTACCGGATGCTCCTGGCGTGTGTGGGCGTGTGTGATGTTGAGCTGCAGATCGGAATGGGAACAGAGGCCCGTCTGACTGCTCTAGCGAGGCAGACAGACAGACAGACGGCACTCGTTAATTCACTGAGAGTCGCAGCTGCTGAGCGGGGACTGAGTCTCGCGGCGAGACGTGCTCTGAGCCGATTAGGGCGACAAATTGCGGCGCGCGCCATCTGCTGGCTACAATTGCTGCTGATTCGCACATTGTCCGCTCCGCAGCCGCAGCCGCAGCAGATAACACCCTCCTCCCACAAGCTGCCTCTACCTCTGCCTCGCCTTCTGCAGCGGCCCACGAGCCCACCGCCCCACTACCAACAAACTGGCCGCCGGGGCGATGCACAACTAGCTAATGAGACCGCCTCTCCCCCACCTACCTACTCCAGCCATAAAAAATATTGCCTTCCGGGGCGTTATCATACCGCCGGCAAAAGTATTGACTTTCCCAACAAAGCAACTTAGAGGAAAGCTTTTTTCCTCCCTGCTAAAGACCACAAAAATGAGCGAAATTTTACAGCCCTTTTCTCTGGTAAGGTACTCATTTAGAATAAACATTTAGCACCTGTGACAGAGTTACAGTTTGATATTTTGTATTAAGTTTGTTTGTAATATTCTGATCCTGGTCGAAGCCTAAGATTCGTCAGTAAAGTTTCAATAACAAGTGGGTTATTCTTGTCCAAGTGGGTTATTCTTGTTTAGCGACCTGTAACAGTGTCACGAGCATGCACAGTAAATCGTGTGATGGTTTGCAGTGCTCCTGCACGACGTTGTGTCCCAAATCAACCGAAGTACAGTCCGTAAACATTAATATACTTACAGAAATAACGAACCACCAACTACGTCCAAGAAATGTAACTGCTGGAGACCACTTGCCACATCCTGTTGATACTCATTGCTGAACGATGTGTGTACGTTCTTTTTCTCACGGTCATACTCTCCATTTATAATGTTTTGAGTTTTATCTTACGATATCCTTCAAATTATTACATTTTAATTACTATTATCTTTCTTCAGAAAATTCTTAAGTGTACATATGAGGATTGTTTTTTTTATTTTGTTTTCAGCCTAACTTTCTTAAGTTTAAATTATGGTCATGGCTATCCAGCCATATGTTAGTGGAACACTTGCTTAGAAATTCAGTCAGTCTTTTCCTCTGATAGGTCTGTTTCTACGCTAAGTATTGACTGTACGACTTAATTAATACATTATGTTGGCTGTGTGGATTAATAAATAGAATCTGAATTGCTCCTAAACTTTCTACCGCACGAAGAAACAACAATAATAATAAATCAGGACATAGTCTCAGAATCTTCCGCGGTGGTACCCATATTATTCCTCACTCTTTTGGCTACAAAAACCTATTTTTCAACATATTATCCGTTCAACATGACGAACTTACGCCACCTTACTCGGAGGGCCTGTATGCTCGCATGGTACCAGTCGAATTCGAAGCCAACGTGTTGTTGCGTCAATAACATCTCCAACATCCACGTACTGCTTCCCTCGCAATACATCCTTCATTGGGCCAAACAAAGTGGGTAGGCGGCGAGTAACCCAACGGGCACACACCTTTCAGTACCCCAACTGGCGGATGAGTGTGTCAGCACCACCAGCACAGATGTCCATTTGCGTAGCGGGGTGTGTGATTGGTATCCATTGATCACTTCGAATGAGAGTGTACGCACGTCCCAACATCACAGGAGTCGCAGCTGTGTATGGCCGGTCGACACACAGGATATACAGGGTGTTTCAAAAATGACCGGTATATTTGAAACGGCAATAAAAACTAAACGAGCAGCGATAGAAATACACCGTTTGTTGCAATATGCTTGGGACAACAGTACATTTTGAGGCGGACAAACTTTCGAAATTACAGTAGTTACAATTTTCAACAACAGATGGCGCTGCAAGTGATGTGAAAGATATAGAAGACAACGCAGTCTGTGGGTGCGCCATTCTGTACGTCGTCTTTCTGCTGTAAGCGTGTGCTGTTCACAACGTGCAAGTGTGCTGTAGACAACATGGTTTATTCCTTAGAACAGAGGATTTTTCTGGTGTTGGAATTCCACCGCCTAGAACACAGTGTTGTTGCAACAAAACGAAGTTTTCAACGGAGGTTTAATGTAACCAAAGGACCGAAAAGCGATACAATAAAGGATCTGTTTGAAAAATTTCAACGGACTGGGAACGTGACGGATGAACGTGCTGGAAAGGTAGGGCGACTGCGTACAGCAACCACAGAGGGCAATGCGCAGCTAGTGCAGCAGGTGATCCAACAGCGGCCTCGGGTTTCCGTTCGCCGTGTTGCAGCTGCGGTCCAAATGACGCCAACGTCCACGTATCGTCTCATGCGCCAGAGTTTACACCTCTATTCATACAAAATTCAGACGCGGCAACCCTTCAGCGCCGCTACCATTGCTGCACGAGAGACATTCGCTAACGATATAGTGCACAGGATTGATGACGGCGATATGCATGTGGGCAGCATTTGGTTTACTGACGTAGCTTATTTTTACCTGGACGGCTTTGTCAATAAACAGAACTGGCGCATATGGGGAACCGAAAAGCCCCATGTTGCAGTCCCATCGTCCCTGCATCCTCAAAAAGTACTGGTCTGGGCCGCCATTTCTTCCAAAGGAATCATTGGCCCATTTTTTCAGATCCGAAACGATTACTGCATCATGCTATCTGGACATTCTTCGTGAATTTGTGGCGGTACAAACTGCGTTAGACGACACTGCGAACACCTCGTGGTTTATGCAAGATAGTGCCCGGCCACATCGCACGGCTGACGTCTTTAATTTCCTGAATGAATATTTCGATGATCGTGTGATTGCTTTGGGCTATCCGAAACATACAGGAGGTGACGTGGATTGGCCTCCCTATTCGCCAGACATGAACCCCTGTGACTTCTTTCTGTGGGGACACTTGAAAGACCAGGTGTACCGCCAGAATCCAGAAACAATTGAACAGCTGAAGCAGTACATCTCATCTGCATGTGAAGCCATTCCGCCAGACACGTTGTCAAAGGTTTCGGGTAATTTCATTCAGAGACTACGCCATATTATTGCTACGCATGGTGGATTTGTGGAAAATATCGTACTATAGAGTTTCCCAGACCGCAGCACCATCTGTTGTTGAAAATTGTAACTACTGTAATTTCGAAAGTTTGTCTGCCTGAACATGTACTGTTGTCCCAAGCATATTGCAACAAACGGTGTATTTCTATCGCTGCTCGTTTAGTTTGTATTGCCGTTTCAAATATACCGGTCATTTTTGAAACACCCTGTAGGATAGGTATGCACGACCTTGTTGCAGTGATGACAGACGCCTTGCCCAAAACGACTCACTGTGCTTTCATTCATTATCAGCTCTCCGTAGCTCTGCAAGCGTCCATGAATAGTCGCGATGGCCTGGTTTTCCGCCAAAAGAAATGCAGTGACAACTCTCTGCGCAGGTTCGAATCCGGCCTCGGGCATGGATGTGTGTGATGTCCTTAAGTTAGTTAGGTTTAAGTAGTTCTAAGTCTAGGGGACTGTTGACCTCAGATGTTAAGTCCCATAGTGCTCAGAGCCATTTTGAACAGCTACTGCTTGGAACCCACCTCCTTTACAGACGGCATTTTCAAGGTTATGTATAGCGCAGACATCTAATGGAACTTCATGGAACTATAGACACGGAAGCAGGAACATTTCACAATGTCCCACAACAAATTCTGCATTCTCTCAACAGAAATTGTCCGTGAAAAAAATTGTGTTGCTTTGCTTATTGAACACCAGTTGTACGCAAATAGCAATAGATTCCCAAGATGGGAGTTCGCTAGACACTGTTCGAAATCAGCACGTTCTCGCCCTCCATTTTATTCTACAGTTATTAATGGTATCGAATAAAACGGCTCCGCAGATTACGTCAGCAAAGTCATTCGCACTCTGGAGCTAAACAGCAGCACACTTCTAAGTGGAGAGAATGTACACTTGATAGCAATACAATTGGGTGATGGAAATTGCAGCCAGATTTACAAGTCGGGTAGAGCACTTACACTTACACAGGTGAAATGCAACATGCCATATTTTTCTCTTTACTTTGGGACGTGTGGCGAGTAAATATTACTACAAAAGTTTGAGGAAAACTGCCTTGTCAATACTCCAGATCTGCTCCAGGAAGGCACAAAATCTTTTCCGTAAGAAGAATTGCTGGTATTATCTACATGTGTAGCGTATGTTATCTGAATACATACAAGTTCGTAAATGACAACTGTAGCTGAATAAACAACGTGGAGACTTTATATTTAAAGTGTCCGATGTTCGAATCCAAATGATACTTTATCCGCTGTAAGGAACACATTCTTCTAGTTCAGCAGTTTGTTGTCCATGAAGCCCTCCTATGCATTGTATGAAGCTGATTTCGATGATGTGCAGTTAATTTGTAACAGAATTTTGGCTATAAATCAATGAGAATCACCTCTATTGGAGCCAAAATATTAAATTTACTGCTTCCGTTTGACGTAATACGTTGGAATTATTGTTTCATTTATATTACACGGTAGCAGATAGTATGTCGCGGCTAGTTAGCTCTGCAAGCGCATCATTCGCTCGACAACAGCTACAGACAGTATACGATCAAGGTCAAAACCAGCACCACACTGCTGTAGCACTATTCACGCGCCATGTCTGATCGTCAACAGGCTATTAGTGACAGCATCATTATTCTTGTGGAGGAAGGGCGTTTGACAACGTCGGAGGCCGGGGCATGGTATGGCTGCCTGAGTGGCGTGGGAAATGGGGACATAAATGAGGCTCAGCAGTGGTATTGTAGGATCTGCAGTAGAGATAGGAAAATACTGGAACAGGAAGGGAAAATTGCAGCTCTTCAAGCTGACCTAGACAAGGCAAGGGAGGATCTGGACAGGTTAAAGAGGGAGAATGGTGAACAGAGATGGGAAGTGGCAACAGGTAATAGGGGGAACAGCAAAGGAGAGCATCAGACAGCTTTGTCACAAATCTTGAAAATAGATTTGACCTGTTGCCTCAGTCAGAATCGGATGAGCCTCATGTAGCTGAAGCTGTGGAAAGGGCAGAACAAGCTTTCAAGGACTTGAGAAAGGTAGAGAAATTTGTAAAGAGAAATAAAGTTTTGTTGTTAGGTAGTTCCCACGGTAGAGGCGTTGGCCAACTACTGCAGGAAAATCTAGGTCCAGAGTACCAGGTCAAAAACTTTTACAAGCCTAGTGCAGATCAGGGTCAGGTAACAGAGGATGTAGGTTCTTTATGCAAGGATTTCACAAAGGAGGATGCCATGGTTATAGTGGGTGGTCCGGGAAATAGCATTGACAGAGACTCTTAATATTCCATAGAGAGTGACCTGGTGAAGATAGCATCAGCAACGAAGCATACCAGTGTGGGATTTGTGTCTATGTTGAGACGCCATGATCGGCCTCATTTGAACTCTTCCGTAGGGAGGGTGAAATTGGAGTGGCTGCTTAGGACCGATATAGGGTCCCATATTGGTTTGATTCCTGTGGATGCTATCGATAGGTGGGACTACACTAGGCATGGCCTTCACCTCAATAGAAAACAGAACGGAAAACTGTCTGGGTTGATTGCAGAAAACTTAAGGGCGGACACTGTCACAAGTGGTAAAATACCAGTGGTCACAGGTGTCAGAGGGATGCCTTTTTTAGAATAGAGAAGGGGGAAAGGAAACGAGTTGTAAGAGAGACTGGCAGACACACTCAGTTTGAGAAAACAGATGAACAGGAGTCAGATTTTAGCATACAGCCTCCATTTAAACAATGTTTAACAGAAAGTAATCAGAAACTGCCAATTCATCTTCGCCAAAGTAGCTACAATCCCATTAGTGTGCAGTATCAGTTATCTTTATTACACCAGAACATTCCGGGACTCAGAAATAAAGTTGATGAACTACTGATTTCTATCGATAAAATGAATTCATCTAACCAAATTGACATAATCTGCCTCTCTGAACATCAAGTGAACACTGACATAGATATGTTAGACATTTCAGGATTTAAGCTAGCTTCCTACTTCTGCAGAGTAGATATGGAGGGAGGGGGAGTTGCCACATTTATTAATAACTGCCATAAATTCAAGAACATTGACATTAATAAATTCTGTTTAGAGTAGCATCTAGAAGCATGTGCAACAGAAGTAGAGTTTCATAACAGATCCTATATAACAGTAACTATTTACCGAGCACCTGCAGGAAATTATAATCTATTCATAAATAATCTAGAAGCTCTTTTGGGTTATTTAACAGGAAGAAACAAAGAAATTTTGATTGCTGGTGACTTTAATACAGATTTTCTAATGCAATATTCCAGTAAACATTCACTGCAGTTAGTAATGTTGTCTTTCAATCTAACTCACACTGTAAACTTTCCAATTAAGATGACTAAATACTCAAGGACAGCCATTGATAACATTTTATAGACAAATCAGAGGAACAAAATCATAAAATAAAACCTGTAATAAATGGACTATCAGATCATGACATGCAGCTCCTTGTTTTAGATGTAAATTCTAAGCAGATTATCAAGACTGCTAAATCTGAGTACAGGAGAGTAGTCAATCAACCAAAAATTGAGTGTTTTAGAAAACTGCTCAAAGATAGGAACTAAAAAGATGCTTATAGTGCTCATGACATGAATGAAAAATATAACACATTCATGAACAATGTCAGTACCATGTTTGAAAACTGTTTTCCTCTAAAAGTTACTCAAATTAAACAGAAGTCTATAATAAAACTATGGATTACACAAGGAATAAAAATTTCCTGTAAGACAAAAAGAAAAATGTATCTGTCGACCAAGAATAGCACCAATGCTGATAATTTAGCTAAATACAATGAATACTGTTAAATATTTAAAAAAATAATTCAGGCATCTAAACAAATACACTACAAGAAGAAGACTTCAATGTCAGGGAATAAAATAAAAACAATATGGGATATAGTGAAAGAGGAGACTGGTAGAACCAGAAAGGAACACGAGCAAATAGCACTAAGGGTAGATGACACATTAGTAACCGATGGGCATAGTGTGGCAAATCTATTTAACAAGTACTTAATATCCGTTACTGATAGAATGGGACTGTCAGGATGAGTAAATGATGCCCTTGAATATCTGAAACTAGCTTTTACAAATAGCTTCAAGTACATGAATATGTCACTCACTTCACCAAAAGAAATAACTTCCATAACAAAATCTTTAAAAACAAAGCATTCTAGTGGTTACGATGAAATATCAACAAAGTTAATTAAGGCATGTTCTTGTGAGTTTAGTACAATTCTAAGTTACTTGTGTAACCAGTCAATTATAGCTGGGATATTTCCTGACTGGCTAAAATATGCAGATGTTAAGCCTCTATTCAAGAAAGGGGATAAAGAGATACCATCAAACTACAGACCGATTTCACTTTTTCCAGCATTCTCAAAATTTTTAGAGAAAGTAATGTACAGGCAGCTTCTCAACCGTCTGACCACAAATAACATATTATCAAAACACAGTTGCGATTTCTGAAGGGTTCTGATATAGAATACGCTATTTACACCTACAGTGAAAATGTACTTCCTTCATTAAACAACAAGTTAGAAGCAGCGGGTATTTTCTGTGATTTGTCAAAGGCACTCGGTTGTGTGAACCACAACATCCTTTTAAATAAATTAGAATTCTATGGTGTCAAGGGCAGTGCTGCAAAATGGTTCAAGTCATACCTCGCTAACAGGAAACAACGGGTGTCACTGCAAGGGACTAGTGAATTAAGTCATCAGTCATCATCAGAATGTGAAGAAATTACATGTGGTGTCCCACAACTATCCATCTTAGGGCCATTGCCTTGTCTTGTGTATATTAACGATCTCTCATCAGTTACACTGCCAGAAGCAGAGTTCGTTTTGTTTGCAGATGACACAAGTATTGCAATAAATAGCATGTCGAGTGTAGTTCTAGAAAGAACTGCTGATGATATTTTCATGGATATTAATAAATGGTTTAAAGCCAACTCACTGACATTAAACTTTGGAAAGACTCATTATATGCAATTCAGAACCTGTAAGAGGTTTCCACCCACTGTATGCATAAAGTATGAAGAAGAGCAGATAGAAGAGGTTGAGAGTCTTAAATTCCTGGGATTACAACTTGATAATAAATTCAGTTGGGAGGAGCACACCACAGAACTGCAGAAACGCCTTAACAAATCAGTATTTGCAATTCGAGTGTTAGCAGATATAGGCGACATAAAATTGAAAAAGCTTGCATACTTTGCCTACTTTCATTCCATAATGTCATATGGTAAAATATTTTTGGGTAACTCTTCAAGTCAAACAAAAGTTTTCAGAGTCCAAAAGCCTGTAATACGTATTACTGGTGGAGTAAATTCACGGACGTCCTGTAGAAACCTCTTCAAAGAACTGGGTATACTAACTACTGCCTCTCAGTATATTTACTCCTGAATGAAATTTGTCCTAAATAATATATCCCTTTTTCCAACAAACAGCTCAGTTCATACATACAATACCAGGAACAAACATGGTCTGCACAAGGACTTGAAAGCACTTACTTTAGTTCAAAAAGGGGTCCACTACTCAGAAACACTCTTCATCAATAATTTTCCAGCAAACATAAAAAATTTAGTCGCAAATAAAGATCAGTTTAAAAGGAACCTGAAAGACTTACTAGTGGCCAACTCCTTCTACTCCACTGACGAATTTTTTAATAGAAACAAATGGTGTTTTGCATATATTCATACTATTAGTATTGTTATTTCAGCTTAAAAAAGTGACATGTTCTACATCCACGAGGGTCTCCTCAGTACGGATCTATGGAACGAAAAACTAATCTAATCTAATCTAGTCTAGCACACTGCGCGACTGTGGATAAAATGTAATCAAGATGCTGGAGAATCCACAGGGCATGTGGGAACAACGCTTCGACGTATACTAAGTGATGATTCCTGTCCAGGATAAACCTTTTTTTAAATGCGGTTCAGCTGAAACACATAACTGCGTTTCCCAGGTCGATGGGTATGGCACAGCACTGGCTTCGGGAGGCTGGACTACTTGGACAATGTGCGACTTTTAAAGAGAGGTTTCGAGATGATCATGGACTCTGTCGATTACCGTTAACCGAGGACAACTCCAGTAAAGACTGGAGGAACGTCATATTTTCGGACGAATTGGTATTGTCCTCAGCGAATGATGATCCAGTGTAAGTATACGGGCCGTAAGGTACCCGTTTTGAATCTAAATACATCCATGAGTCATGTCTCAGTGGACGTCTTTTGGTGCGGTTTGGGGCTCGATGTACTCTCGTGGACTTGAAGTGCTTCACAGGATAGATGGTCACCTTGATGTTGATAACTGTATCCTGAGGAAGTAAGCTGTTTTCTGTAGGAGCAGTTTCCAAATACGCAAGTCAGTAATGGTCCGGGAGTGGTCTGCAGAACGGAATGAGATTTCGCATCTCAATTGGCCTTCGTCTGCACGCTTTACAGGATGCCTATGGGTAAAGACGAAACGACTGGGCGAGGAATCTGGCCTGACACCGTACCATCAACCCATGATGACCTCTGGAACTTCAGTCTATCTGCCTGGTAAAGCTGACAGAAAAACGAGAGAATTTTTACCCACCTCATAGACTCCATTCCTCGCAGATTACAGCCACTGAAGTTGAAACCTCTAGGCGGGATATTAACTAATAGAGAAGAGACACGCTGTGCCCTTTTAAGGGCCGAAACTATCTTAATAAGAATCACGAACTGCTCGTTACGTAAGTTCCTTGATTCCTAAAGATTAAATAAATTAACGGAATAACACAAAACCTGCACTAATGTAGGTACGAACCAAACCTTATCGCTAGGCAGATGGTTATTAGACCGCCGACTACGCCACCTTCTCACCGCTATTGACTCCACATCGCGAATGAAATGCATTCACTAGGTCTGCAACGCTACAAATGACCCCCGCAGTTTTCTTCTGTGTTTTCAGAGGATGCGTCTTTTTGCTACGTGTCAAAAAGCTGTTAATCTTCACGGCTACAAGTATTCTTTAGTTTTACGAGCAGACCTGTAAGCCCCGTAACATCGTTAGTGCCTGTGTGTGATGACGGATAATTCAAATTTCAGCCACGGAGTTTTTCTGGATTGTACTATAAGCATATTAGCCAGAGGATAAAAAAGTTTTGGTTCTACCTAATGAATAGGCTGTCGTTTCACTTCCTGATGGACTACAATTCCGTTGCGGCCGAAACTCCAATCCCGATTGATGCCCTTTTGGGGCCATGGTCTTAGCTCCCTTAGTTCTAAAACGGCTCATTTAGTCTTGTAAGTACCTCACACAGAAAGCAATCTATAAAATATTCTAACAACCGATAGAATAATCAGTTGCGAGGTGGCGCAGTGGTTAGCACGCCGGACTCGCATTCGAGAGGAGTACGGTTGAAACCACCCTCTGGCCATCCTGATTTCTTCCCGTGAATTCTCTAAATCATTTCGGGAAAATGCTGCGATGGTTGCCTTTGAAAGGACACGGCCGACTTCCTTCCCCATCCTTCCCTAATCCGATGGGACCGATGACCCCGTTGTTTGGTCCCCTCAGCGGAATTAACCAACAAACCAACTAAGAGTCAGTCAGTGCAAAAAGACAGCAAATTATATACTCTGAACTGTGTTAGTGCCCTTTACTGCACTGCCTTCTCAACAATCGTTGCAAACGTTGACAGCTACGAAACTGGCTTAATATTTGAATATAATCTCTTTCTTCATTTTCATAAAATGGAATAATTTAAAGTGACAGCGACTCATTGCACAGGCGACCGAGTACAGCACTAACACGCGGTGCACGAGTCTCTATAAGCCTATTTGGGTTTCATCATACCTGTGGGAGCTTTTTAACTCCTACATTTACTTTCCTCACTACTTTTGTCTCATATCCATGTAATTCACAGATGTCTAGGAACAATATCAAGTGAAACTACAACACAGTTGGCTTTACCAGTGATTTTGTTTATTTCACTTTCTAACTATTAACAAGAAATAATGATTAAATGTTTTGCACAATTCTGATGGATTACTAGCTGTCATTTGGGAACAGTAGAGCTATTACACAAGCTGCGACATGGTCGCCAACAGAAACAGTGATATAGAAAGTAGAGAATTTGTTTCTTTAGTTCCAATCTATGGTCATGAAAAATTCACTGACAACAGTTTCTTGTAATCATAGACTGTAATTAAAGAAATAAAAGAGCTGTTATACATTAATACGTCTTTCAAACCTTCGTTCTGAGCTCTTCCTTTATTCTTAACAGAATGATGTGTTGGAAGGTCCATGAACATGCTGAAAACTCAGTATCCTGTTTCGTTTAAAGCAGAGAGCATCTCACTTAACTATTCGGTATTTATCTGATTAGGCAGATTAAAAAAGCTCTGCAAATCAAAAGGCCGGACCAATACCAGTAAGAGCAAAAACATGGTCCAAATGATGCAACTTTACTTCCCTATGTCGAAAAATGAAAAAGAATTAAAAATACCAGCATAATGAAAAAACCTCAAATGAGAGTGATTTTTTGCCCCTTGGGCAAGTCACTTTCTAGGAACTAGGAAGGTCGAACTACTTTTACGAACCTTCTGCATATACACAATTACGTGCCAGGTTGGTAAAAGTTATACAGGATGAACCACATGCCCTATACAACAACCGTCTATCGAACGTGAAAGACGCACGTGCCCATATATCTGTGGTTGATGAGCATTGTATTTCCATTCCATGCAGTAGATAACTTTCGGATAATGGCCCTGTTTCTTTCCGTTGGTCAAAGAAGTAG
The DNA here is from genome assembly GCF_023864275.1 of Schistocerca cancellata. Classification (NCBI taxonomy): domain Eukaryota; kingdom Metazoa; phylum Arthropoda; class Insecta; order Orthoptera; family Acrididae; genus Schistocerca; species Schistocerca cancellata. The sequence continues at coordinate 655,904,295 of NC_064627.1, forward strand.
TGGAGTTACGATTAGCAGTAATCTAAACACCAAGGACGAGAGTATCCATATAGACAGTGAACTGATTGTTCTTCACAGTTCGATTCCTCTGCCTCTTAATGTCGCTTGCAGCGTCAATTTCAATTCCCGTCACGCGCCATCTTTTGTTGACTAGCGATCCGAAGGGGGCGCTGTGTCCTCTGCACGAAGCGGTTCCTCGTTGCACGCGCTGCTCGGGGGTGAGTGGGAAGGTCGACAGTCGCGAGTAGTGCGACGGTTGTCGACGCTACGTCTAGTGTGGACGTGGCCTCGATAAGCTTACTTGCTTTGGGTTTGAATAGAGGTGTCTGATTCAAGACGTTACGGAAGTTCTACCAGTTTTGTTTCCTCTATTTTGCCGGTGTGGAAGCAAGACTGTGTCTCGGTACCGGTAGCTATCCGTCGGAGTGTGCACCAATCAAAGTAAGACCTATCATACACCTTTGTTCAGCGGTGGTTGACATTCACGTTCTGCTAAAACGATGATCCACTAACCCGGCTATATTGTCGAAATTATTCGTCGTGACTATTGTTGACTGTTCCTATCAGACGCTTTAGTATTATCTTCCGTTTCTTCCGCTGTGTGCTGTTGGGTTCATTTCAGTGTTAGTATTCAACCCAGTGTATCAGAAATGAATTCTTGATGTCTTGTGGTTGAGTCCTGGATTTGTTTGAAGCCGGCCGCTGTGGCGGAGCGGTTCCATGCACTTCAGCCCGGAACCGCGCTGCTGCTACGGTCGCAGGTTCTAATCCTGCCTCGGGCATGGATGTGTGGATGTGTGTGATGTCCTTCGGTTAGTTAGGTTTAAGTAGTTCTAAGTCTAGGGGACTGACGACCTCAGATGTCAAGTCCCATAGTGCTTAAAACACTTTGAACCCTTTTGTTTGAATCGATAACCAGCACGTCCCATACCGCTCACGACGCACGTCAAGCAACCAAGAGAAATGTGACTGAAATTTTCATTTGTGTAATTTGTTTATCCAATTATCTGTGAGATATTAGTTAATTAGTTAAATAAATATTTTATACTTTAAATATCGTAAAACTTGTCCCGCCCGTGACATGGGCTTTCACATGCGATGTTTTTTTTGGTTCTGGTCAATTAATGAGTTTAATACTTTGTGGAGGTCAACCTTAACCTTTGTCTGTCTGCCTCAGGCCGGCCGTGTGGCCGAGCGGTTCTAGTCTGGACCCGCGCGACCGCTACGGTCGCAGGTTCGAATCCTGCTTAGGGCAAGGGTGTGTGTACCGTCCTTAGGTTAGTTAGGTTTAAGTAGTTCTATGTTCTAGGGCACTGATGACCTCAGATGTTAAGTCCCATAGTGCTCAGAGCCATTTGAACCATTTTATCTGCCTCAGCTTTAGGGAGGGGTTTAATTCCTCAAGCTAGCTTGTGAAACCTGACAACCGATTGTCGTGGTACCAGACAGTCGTGGTAACAGTAGGCAATTCTCTTGCAACGAATGTATACAACGCATTAACATTTTCGAATGGTAAAAATTTACTAACTTCTTAAAAAAAATGGTTCCTACGATGTTTACAGCCTCTGTATGCCAGCTGCAGCAGGCGAACGTCGATTAATACTAGTTTATACGTATGCGTTCCTGTGGTGTGTATTTACAAGCACCTTTATTCATGCCCGTTCTTATTCGAAGAGATTACACTCGGGCATACCGTAACGTCTGCACATTACACAGCATGCGATTCCTGCTTTGGAAGAGCGCAACTGTGTGGAAACCACTATTTTCGTCCAATGTGCGGCAACACCTCATGTCTCGACGAGTGAAAGATCTGCTTAATGCAACCTCCCCGTAATGTGTTACCTGCAGAAGCTTTCCAGTTGCAAGATCAACCTGCAAGATCAGCTGGCGTTAATGGCTCTGAGCACTATGGGACTTAACTTCTGAGGTCATCAGTCCCCTAGAACTTAGAACTACTTAAACCTAAGTAACCTAAGGACATCACACACATCCATGCCAGAGGCAGGATTCGAACCTGCGACCGTAGCGGTCGCGCGGTTCCAGACTGTAGCACCTGGAACCACTCGGCCACTCCGGCTGGCCAGCTGGTGTAAATCCACGTGAATTTAGCATGTGGGGATATCTGAAAGATCGCGTGTACCAGGGACTCGTTCGGTCTCCAGCCGGTCTGAAGGCCCGTGCACAGGAAGACGTTGCTCAGACTCCACCAGAACTGCTGCGGGCAGCTGTTGATCACATCGTCTTACGGAAGGAGCATCTCGTTGACGTCTCCAGTGCTCATGCTGAACAAATTGCGTAAGCGACGGTTAATAATGAAATCAACGTATAACCTTTCTCTCTTTCTCCTTTTCTGCCCACTAACCGTTCCTAATCCATTATAAATGAAAACATTTCTATACGTCTTTCTTGCATTCGAAGCGCCAGATTTTCACTTGGTGGCAAAAACTGGAACTATGTTTTTCTCACCATGAATCTGTTCCGGGTTAATACATTAGCATAACCACCAAGTTTCACTGCCATATGTTAATTACAGTCCACACTGGACCCCTGTGGGTAGCTGCTCTTTAATTAAAATCACCTGGTACGTAGTTGCTGTAATCCTGCGCTGTCGGCATTGTGATCCATGCAATTTGATTCTGTAAATTTCAACAGCTACCGTACTTAACGTTAGATAAAAGTTTCTACTGAGTAACAAGAAATTGCTGATCTGTTGCTTTACCACAGTTTCTACTGTCACCTACAGGTCTTTACGTAATTCGAATCTCCGACTCCGGCTTCACTAATTCTGCTTATGTTCAGTTATTTTTCTTGGTGTCTCAAGCCGTCACAAGTTTAAGCTGAAACGTTATTCCTAGGCTTAGTAAAAACCGAAAAACTATTCAAGGATCTGAACGTTTTATCGCACCCCCTCATTTCGATTTTTGTTTTCTTCAACGCCTCAGTTCAGAAATGTGTATGACCTCTAATAAAATTTTGAAATAGCTCAGCTAAGAACTTGTCTTCCCTGACATTTATAATTTCACTGTTCGTGTATCCTGCAGATTATGAGAGGCCCTTTTATTTTTTGTGTTTACAAAAGCTATTTTTCCTTTATATAACTGTCATACCTGACATTTTCTCGAGTATTCATCCCCATTTTTAATGTTAAGTTACGTTGTACTTCTGTTAACAATTTGAGAGCATCGATAGCAACATAAACTAGATAAAACTGAGAGTTTCGGCCATAGTATAAATTAATGGCAAAGAGTTAAAAAAACAGATGAGAAAAGCCCTGTCTTTCCGTATACTGTCAAGTAAGTATGTTACCGGATGCTATGGCTTTCCTGAATTAATCATTCCTTGTTTTCTTATAACGCCATTGGCAAAGCTATGTATTTTTGTAACAAACAGAAAGAAATATGCCTTTATACTTACCAAAACGAGCGAAGATTATTACAACGACCCTTGAGTCCTCAGATACCAACAACCGCCATAGAGATTCGTTTTTCCAGTGACCACCAACAGTAATACTTTTCGTGAGGCTTAAATGTCGATTTCACCAGGGACAGTGTTGGAAAAGGGAAGTTGTGTTACCTGCCTATAGTACAAAGAGGGCTTATAAATTCGTGCATGAAGTTCACGGGAAAAATGTCTTTTAGCGAAACGGAAGTGAAATCAAAAAAGTTTATGCGATAAAAATGTGTTGGCGTGAATAAAAGTGAAATCATAAACAAGACTACAAACGGCCAACCATGAGAGTTACGAAGTTGGCAGCGCGTGTATTGGAAGTCCCTCCGGCAAAGCCGCAGCCAGGAAATATGCCGCGCCGGAAAGCACTTCCGATAACGGCGTTTGTTCGTAATAGCACCTGCACTCTCCGATATTTTACCCCCCTGTCCGTGCTTCAGACTTGCATGTTCGTTTACCATGTGGAATTTGGAAAGGAAGGCAATATTCTAATCGAGTATTACCAAAGTATTTTTAGTTGTAGCCGATGCATTAGGGCAAGTGGCATTCGATAGAAGTGGGCTTCAAACAACTGGTTCGACGATCTTCTGTTTAGCAAAAAAGGTTGAGACTTATTCCGGTAATATTTAGTTGAAAGGTTAATCTAGATAGATTTTTTTTTTTTTTTTTTTTTTTTTTTTTTTTTTTTTTTTGCTGTACACATTTACTCTTACAGGATTTAATTATTATCAGAGTCAGATGAAGAGAAACGTCAATACAATTTCCATCATGCACTGTACAGTAACTTGCAGAGTATTTATGTAGACGTATAAACGTGTCATCTAGCTCATAGGCCCGCTGTACATGGAAATTTGACGAGTTTGGGTGTGTCGAAATTGTTGTAATGTGATTCTAATGACTGATTTATCCGAAACACGTAAAGAAGTATAGTTAAAAATTAATAAAATAATTGTCAATAACAAACATAAAATCGCGTAAGTAATGCTTTTATGTCTTGTCTGACTTAGTTAAAAAGCTCACGGTCGATTTACGGCCCCGTCCATGTGCAATCTGAGATCGTTCTCCATTTTTAATGTGATCACGGAAGTTAAATTTCACACTTCTTTCTTATCTTACCTACTTGCAGACGAAATGTCCAAAGTTTCTTTGAGGTTCGCCTAATAACGCCACAGATACTCTATATTTAGATACGTGCTATATTATCGACACGAAGTTTGATATTGTCCTCATTTGCAATTGTTTGTAAAGTTCTTCCAGCGTCACATTATCTTTTCCTAAAGTTTCTGTTAGCGATAACAGATTACTTTAAAACGAAGTATACAACCCTGCTTTCAAGTTTAGTGAATTACCCAATGTTTGCACTAGCTAAAAGGGTTCCATAACGAGTAACGCGAATAAAAACGAGTGGTAGCTAAGTCTTGCACGATTTTAAGATATATCAGAGTTGTATGTGAATAATCGTTGTGGATTGTAATATGCGAATATGTATCTTGTATTTTCTGGACGGGTTGGACTTGAGCTATAAATAAAGAGTAGATTCTAGTTTTCTCATTGAGATACATATATGTTTCTAGTAAGAAGAAAATAAGGCATGCACAGTCTATTTCATGTCGATGTTCCTGCCGCTCAGACGTGAGAAATGACATCAGATGTGGAGGGATGTTAGTGGATGTAAAGAGCTGTTACGATTTGAAACTGAAAACGTGAACTTTTTAACTGTGGAATTTATGCTGGTACGTAATGAAACATATGGAGGAGCCTTGACTTCTCGCACACGGATGGAGGTACTTCTCCGTTGTGTACGCGGTAATGGACTCCAGATAGATGTGTCCGAGCGTTTTAGAATTGACCAGACAAAAATATGTAAATCGGCGAACGATGTCATGGATTAGATAGTTTTAAAAACTCACAACCTGATTCGATTTCCGTCTAAAACACAGGAAATTAATATAGCTAAGCTACAATGGGAAAAAAGTATTTCTACTACCAAATGTTATAAGGGCTTTGGATTGTATCCATAGAGAAATTTTAAAAAACCAGCATTACATGGTAAGGACTACATCTATCGCAAAGTTTATGAGTCTATTAATGTCCACACCACCGTAGATGTTGGTCAGAAATTTGCTAAAATAAGTGGAAAATGGCCTGGCAGTGTGCATGTTGCTAGAATATGGAGATGTAACACAATTAGCAATACTATTTCAGGGTACAACAGGGATGTTTGCTTACTCGGTGATTCAGGGTTTGGAATATCTCCATGGTTAGCCACTTCATTTCAACCAGCAAGAAACACTGATCAGCAACTATTCAGTTTGGTCCGTGCCACTGAAAGAACGTTCGATAGTGGAGAGACTTTCGTCATTCCAGGTCGAATGTGTGTTGAGGGTGTCGATTTTGCTGCCACAGAAACAACAACTGGGCACGTATCTTCCTAAGACACATTCCTCTGCCCTTATTGCTGTAACGATTTCCGATCATCGGTAAATGTGTAAGACTTCCTTTAGAGAGAATCCCCATCCTAATAGAAACGTCTGCCGTGTTGCACAAGATCTGTAAGCACCTGAAAGATCACATACAGTATAATTTTGAGGACAGGAGAGACACAGAAGAAGAAGAAGAAGAAGAAGAAGAAGAAAGTGAGAGTCCTGATGAAGAACTAACCTACCGACAGACGGCTGGAAATTAGTGAAAGCTAGGTTCCCGGTGATCAGAAGTGGCAGGAAATACTACGATTCATTTAGGTGTTTTTCTTGGTTTAACCGTGTACTATTCAAACGTAATAATCAACATAAAAGCAGTGTAATTATAACTGAAAGTCACGTAACTACAACAGGACAAGTAAAATGTAGTAATTGTATTTTTGTTTCTTGCAGATAATAAGCAAAGGAATGGAGAGGATACAAACATTTAAGAAACATTTGACAATACGATATTTGTGTTTTATACTGATAATCTGTTGGAGCAGATTTGTCTTTTGTTATTTATTCTAGCTTTTGCTTTTCGTTCTGTAGTTCCACTTGTTTCAACAATACAAGTCTTTGAAGTTGCGGTAAGGGCAAGTTTGTTTCTTCAGTTTCATATGGCACAAGAATTACCATTCTAGGTCTAAAGTATGTTAAAGTTGGCAGTTTTGCTGTCACAGTGTGGCGAAACAAGTGCTGTATCGTTTGTGAGATACAGAAGCGAGCGAGTGTGCCAGTACTTAACCCCAGTTCACTGCTAGTAGCTCCACGTCACCATAACGTATCTGTGCGTAGCACACAAGTATTGCAACGTAATTAAGAATGAAATTAAAAGTTAAAGTTGTTTTTTCAATCTTGGTCAACATTTGCTTTAGTGTAATAATGTTTGAACTGTCAAGTTTCAGGTTAAGTTAATATTAAACGTAAATACATCATTTTAAGAAAAAAGTAAGTGACGCAAAATAATAAAGCTAGGAAAACAGAAATTGGTCAGAATATACAGATGTATGTCAAAATTAACTGGCACAAGTCTCAACGTGTTTAAGCAATATTTTGGTAAGAATCTGCAGTTTTAAGAAAAATTGAAGGCGCTAAATATTAGACTTAGAAATGTGAAAATCTGTACGACGCTTCTTTTCAACATAGAAATAACTACGTGACTCCATTAAGCTACCTCTAATAGCTTTCGAGTAATTTACTGAGAACTAAATTTGGAACTTAAACATCCTTATTTGTAGTAGATTTGTTATATTAATGCTAGAAAGTTTCGGTTACAGCATGTGATGAAATCTATTAAATAATGCACCTATAACAATTGGAGATTTTCTTCTTACAACACACATGAACGCAAATGTAAATGACTTAGGCACGATTGTACGAATGAAAGCTATAGCTGCTTAGTAATTGTAATCTAATAAAATAGCTGCAACGAATATCTTTTCGAAACAGTAGTTTGTTACTGCTATCGTCCTCAACCAAAATTTTTGGCCAGTTGATGAGAAAGTTCAATAACAGACAGGTCTATTGTGGAAGCAGAAGTATGTCCTATTATGACACACTCTGCACTGGAGGAATCTGCTTAATCTGCTTGCTCGCTTGTAGCAGTATTATACCAAAAGATCCGCAAAATGATGCTACAAATATTCAGTGTGTATTCCCTAATACCAGAAGAGAAAAACTACTTTAGCATTTATGCAGAAAGACTCTTCTATTCGGCTTAGTAGCGCTTTGAACTTGTATAACATAAAGTTGAAATATGTGACGAAATATCCTATCATGGTGCTTGCGTGCCGGTGACAGGCCAGCAACGAATGAGGTTTATTTGGGAAAGTGACGCTGACGTGTACAGTTTTGCTGTTGCTACTGCGTCAGACAGGCAGAATGATTTATGCAGTGCGCCGTCAATAGGAAGGCCAACAAAGAGAGGAGGCACGTATAGTTTCGTTAAAATAGTGAAAAATGATAGCTTCTTTGCAAATAACTTAATTTCGCAATGCTGTAAAATTTTTGGTTTGAAACACATTGTCGAAAAAAAATCGCAGTAGCAAAAAATAATTAGTGCAGAGTGAGGAAATTTCTGGTATACATTTGCCTGGGTAACATACTAAAGAGATTTACTCCCCAGTTAATGTAAGCGCGAGATTTGTCATTGCAAATGTGATACCCTGGTACATTAATAACCGACGTAACCACCAGAATGTTGAAAGCAAGCATGAAAGCCTGCATACATTGTCTTGTACAGGTTTGTGGTGTGGAGTTCCAAGCCTGTTGCACTTGGTCGGTCAATACAGCGACGGTTAATGCTGTTTGCAGATGACGTTAGAGCTGTCGTCTGATGATGTCCCATATGAGCTGGATTGGAGACAGATATGGTCATCGAGCGGGATAAAGCAACAGAACACTCTGTAGAGCATGCTGGGTAACAACAGCGGTATGTGGACGAGCGTTATCCTGTTGGAAAACACAACCTTGGAATGCTATTCATGGATGGCAACATAACAGGTCGGATCACCAAACTCACGTACAAACTTGCAGTCGGAGTAGGTGGGATAACCACGACAGTGCTCCCGCTCTCATACGAAATCGCAGTCCGGACAATAAATCCAGGTGTACGTCCATTGGTGTCTAGACTACAGATAGGTTGCAAGCCCTCAATTGGCCTCCTCCTAGCACACGGGCCACCACTGGCAAGAAGGCAGAACCAGCTTTCACCCCAAAACACGACAGAACTTCATCCTGCCTATCAATCATTTCTCGTTTGAGCCACTGAACTCGCAAATGGTGGTGGTTTGGAGTCAGTAGAATAGAATCTGCAGATCATCTGGCTCGTAACTGTAGTTGAAATAACTGATATTTAACAGTTCTTTGAGCTTCTGTGGTGCAAATACTGCTCCCATTGCTGCTGCAGAGTTATACGCCGAACACGGCGGTCTTTCCTCTCACAAGGGAACCTCCCCATCGCACCCACTTCAGATTTAGTTATAAGTTGCACAGTGGATAGGCCTTGAAAAACTGAACACAGATCAATCGAGAAAACAGGAAGAAGTTGTGTGGAACTATGAAAAAAAAAGCAAAATATACAAAGTGAGTAGTCCAATTGCAATATATACAACATCAAGGCGCGTTTCAGCTGAGGAGCGCCGTGGTCCTGTGGTTAGCGTGGGCAGCTGCAGAATGAAAGGTCCTTTGTTCAAATATACCCTTGAGTGAAAATTTTACTTTCTTTATTTTCGCAAAGTTATGATGTGTCCGTTCGTTCATTGACGTCTCTGTTCACTGTAATAAGTTTAGTGTCTGTGTTTTGCGACCGAACTGCAAAACCGTGCGATTAGTAGACGAAAGGACGTGCCTCTCCAATGGGAACCGAAAGCATTTGATCGCAAGGTCATAGGTCAACCGATTCCTCCACAGCAAAACACGTCTGATATATTCTACACGACACTGGTGACGGCATGTGCTTCACATGACAGATAATAATTGTCTGAAAATGAAAAATTAATCTTTTCTTTCGAGGGAAGACTTGAACCAAGGACCTCGCGTTCCGCAGCTGCTCACGCTAACCACGGGACCACGGCACTCCTAAGCCCACATTATCCTTGATGTTGCATATCTTGCACATGGACTACTCAGTTTGTATATTTTGCTTATTTTTTTCATAGTTCCACACAACTTCTTCAGGTTTTCTCGATTGATCTGTGTTCAGCTTTTCAAGGCCTATCCACTGTGCCAACTTATAACTAAATCTGAGGAGGGTGCGATGGGGAGGTTCCCTTGTCAGTAATGCCACGTGGTCTTCCGAAGAGCAGCCTTCTTGCGACCGTACATTATCTACATTGGCTACGTTCTTACCAAGTCTTTCTGCATTAGCGCAGAAAGAACATCCAGCTTCTCATAGACCTATTACATGACTTCGTTCAAAGTCAGTGAGGTGCAGATTATCGCCTTAAGGGGATCCTTGACTAATATCAACTCACCACGTCCAAAACCAGAAGTAACTAACCACTACAGCGTCTATTTAAAGCAAACCCTATTTGGACCGTCATAGTGGTGCTACTAGCGCAATATTTGGGCGACTTATTGTGTAAGTGGAAAGTGGAGTGGTGAGGGTGGGTGTGGTGGGGGGGGGGGAGTAGGAAGGAAAGGAGAGGCAAGGGGCTATTCATATCAGCTACAATGGGACTTGATGCAGAATCAGCGGCGTCGCTTGAAAATAAGTGCCGGACTGGGATTAGAATCCGGGACCTTCTGCTTACTAGGCAGCTGCGTTAACCACTGCGTCACTCGGACACTGTTCATCACAGCTGCGCAGACTATCTCGGTACGCCTCTCAGTCAACCACCATTCCCACCTAGTACCACCTATCCGCAGTGCCCGTCCGCGTCTGCAACGCTCGCTGTTGCCATATCCCTGCAGGAGGTTAGGCGTGTATATGCATCCGTGCTGAAGGTGGTGGATTTCTTGCCCTTCAAGGTAAATCAATTATATGAATGCGTGGTCTTTCGGACATGATCGAACGAACCGACACCACCCATTCACATAATATTCTGCGGCTGACGTGAAGTTTGAATAGACATCATCTTTGAGATGTAGGAAATCGCCTACCAGCTTTCATTTAAGCCGCACAATTATTTCTTGTTGTTGCAATTTCTCTTTGTGCCGGTGTCCTTGTAATCCCCCCTACCTCTTGATGTCGTCCAGGGATGTGGAAAATTTTAACTTCTAAGTGTTTATAGTGCTTAGTTTGACTAACTTTGCATAAATCTTGTGGTTTGAGTTATTTTATTTCGGGTGTAAGGCACCTCGCAGTCCCTATATACTTGATAAACGAATTTTTTTTTTCAAAGCAAGGGCTTTAAGTCGTCTACAAATTATTCATTATTCGGCCAGAAGAAGGCCATCACCAGGAATCTAATACTGGCACTAACCACATCCATGTTCGCATCATCAATGATACCTAGTAATTTCCAACGTTACGTTGTCAATGGATAACTGGAAAATATATGTTATTGTGATCTCTCAGATTTTCTCGGCACTACTGCAAAATAGTGTGTTCCAGACTTTTCTGCCGAGTTGTTGTCTCCAGTTTATGTGCAATATTTCGACGACTGACCCACCCGGCTTCTTAAGGTGCCGAGAGTTTTACTATTAAGTGTGCTCGTTGCTTGGAATATGAACTGGTAGTAGTGCAGGCAGCGAGGACACATAACAGCAAAACTCTCGGCGCCTTAACAACGCGCCGGGTCGGTCGCCGAAATATTGTACATAGACTGGAAACAACTCCGTGGAACAGTCGGGAAGACATTATTAACTATACACTCAGTCATAAAAAGAGCTATACACAGAAGGACAAGACCGATTGCGATCGTTGTTGGCAGGCAGGTAGGTGGTACCACACATGTGAAATGATTTCTCTTTCATCTTGGAATGACCAGCATGCATTACGCTACACGAACACAAAACGTACATGCAACTATCCCGATGTGCCCACATGGTAGTGAATACAAGCATTAAGACGTGCGGCATGGAGTCGTACCGGTCTCGCATGCAGTCACGTGATACTCCATCCCGCTTGCACCTCAGCCAGCACCCAATGTAACAGGGGGTGCTGCCTGAGCGAGCAGAGCCTACAGACTGGTGGGTGAAGGTTGATTCCTGGTGGCTCTGTAGGCGACGTGGTTGGCGTGACAGAGTAACCACTGTTGCAAAGCACACTCGGGAAGTGGCAGCTGGATGAAGATGACGGTCGTCCTGTAGAAATAGGACATGGGCGTGGGCGTTCATGAACAGCAGAGCTACCAGTTGAACGACCTCTCCACGTACAGGGCAGGTGTCACACAGCCCGTTAGGAACAATACCAGTAAATAGAATCCATAGATAACCCTCCTCACGCCATGATCAGGCTGGTTCAAAAATGGTTCAAATGGCTCTTAGCAATATGGGACTTAACATCTGAGGTCATCAGTCCCCTAGAACTTAGAACTACTTAAACCTAAGTAACCTATGGACATCACACACATCCATGCCCGAGGCAGCATTCGAGTCTGTGACCGTCGCGGTCGCGCGTTTCCAGACTGAAGAGTCTTGAACCGCTCGACCACAGCGGCCGGCTCATCAGGCTGGCGGGACGCATTATGGCAGACGAGAAACTGCTCTTAGTGGCGTCCTCCTCTGCGCCTCAAGACGCACACCCAGTGGTTGTCACCTCCAAGATGGAAGTAGCTAATATGCTACCAGTTTGAAGCGCCCCATGTTCACCGTTGCGGACAACGGCATAGTAGGGCGCGACGATTCGGGGGTGTGAGTGGCAGGCGTCGTAACGGTTGGCGTGCAGCAAGACCTACGTCATGCAGCCGCCTGCCAATAGTACTATCACTTATAGACTGTTTGTAGAAGGCAGGACAGCGCGCACAATGGCCCCTATAGTTTCCGTCGAATCTGCACCCGTGTGACATACAACACCTCCTTCCTGTGGGTGTCGGACGTCCAGATCCTACACGTCACCCGTGTGTGCGTTCCTGTGTCCATTGCCGCCAACAGCAGGCAATGCTTGTGTTCGTACGACCAGTGCGGTGCGCTGTCTGATATTGGGACCATGCGGACACCGGCAGTCCCACGATGCGGCCCATCTCAAACTCATCCAACTAGGCAACTTGCTAACATACGTGTCTCCTGGTCATAATGTACGTCGACGTCGTGCACGAGTGACGCTCCACGCTGTCCTACCGACCAGCATTGCCGTTTGGTGACATCTTACATTGAAGAGCCAAAGATACTGGTATAGGCATGCGTATTCAAATACAGAGAGATGTAAACAGGCAGACTACGGCGCTGCTGTTGGCAACGCCTATATAAGACAACAGGTGTCTGGCGCAATTGTTTGATCGGTTACCGCTGCTACAGAGAGTTTGAACGTGGTGTTAAAGTCGAAGAGCTAGCGGTGCGAATCAGCATCTCCGAGGTAGCGATGATGTGGGGACTTTCCGGTACGACCATTTCACGAGTGTACCGCGAATATCAGCAATCCGGTAAAAAATCAAATCTGCGACATCGTGACATCGTTGAAGCCGGAAAAAGATCTTGCGAGAACGGGACCAACGACAACTGAAGAGAACCGTTCAACGTGACAGAAGTGCAACCCGTCCGCAGATTGCAGCAGATTTCAGTGCTGGGCCATCAACAAGTGTCAGTGTGCGAACCATACAACGAAACATCATCGATATGGGCTTTCGGAGCCGAAGGCCCACTCATGTACCTTTTATGACTGCATGACCCAAAGCTTTAAACTTCTCCTGGGCCTGTCAACATCGACACTGGAGCGTTGATCGCTGGAAACATGTTGCCTTGTCGAACGAGTCTCGTTTCAAATTGCATCGAGCGCATGGACGTGTAAAGGTATGGAGAGAACCTAAAGAATCCATGGACTCAGCATGTCAGCAGGGGACTGTTCAAACTGCCGGAGGCTCTGTAATGATGTGGCGTGTGTGCAGTTGGAGTGATATGGGATCCTTGGTATGTCTAGATACGACTGTGACGGGTGACACGTACGTAAGGATCCTGTCTGGTCACCTGCATCCATTCATGTCCATTGTGCATTCCGACGGACTTGGGCAATTCCAACAGGTCAATGCGACCCCTCACACGTCTAGAATTGCTACAGAGTGGCTTCAGGAAGGCTGGTCTGAGTTTAAATTCTTCTACTGGCCACCAAACTCCCCAGACAAGAACATTATTGAGAATATCTAGGTTGCCTTCCTGTTCGCCATTCCCTCGTACTCTTACGGATTTATGGGCAGCCCTGCACGATTCATGGTGTCAGTTTCCTCCAGCACTACATCAGACATCAATCGGGTCCATGTCACGTCACGTTGCAGCACTTCTGCGTGCTCGCGTGGGCCCTACACGATATTAGGCAAGTGTACTAGTTTCTTTGGCTCTTCAGTGTATATCAACTGATACGCGTGATAACACGTACCATCCGCTCTCGCTACGTGGCTGACCGTGAAAAAGAAATCGCCGGCATAGCTGAAAGTGTGTAAAGGATCCACCCAGTTCGCAGTGGATCGGTTGAATTCTTCTGGGACGCCATTTTTATGACAATGAGTGTAATATGGTAAATACATGTAACTTTGAAATGTAGTTTAAGTCGTTACTTTAACAAATAACAATACCATTATATGGTTACATTTTCAATTTTGTTTTACTAACGACAGTAATGCTCACAGTACTAAGGAGTATATATCAAGCCAACTTTGAAGTGATCAGTGCCTGTGTAAGTTTCCTTAACGTAGGATAGTCTCTCAAACAGGTCAAATAACATGCGATTTATATGCACTTCAACCGTTTGAATAGGTACCCGTGGTCTAGGGGTAGCGTCTTTGATTCATAATCAAAATATCTTCGGTCCCAGGTTCGATACCCGCCACTGCCTAAATCTTGATAAGGAATCAGCATTGGCAGCCGAAGACTTCCGGCGTAAGAAGTCAGCCTCATTCTGCCAACGGCCTTGTCAAAGAGGGTGGAGGAGCGGATAGAGGTTCAGGGCACTCTCTTGTCCTAGGGGTGGGAAATTGCCCCTAAAGGCGGAAGAATCAGCAGTGATCAACGACATGAGGATGCAGAAGGCAATGGAAACCACTGCATTAAAGACACGTAACGTGTATCCACAGGACATGTGGCCTGTATTTGAAGAAGTGTCATGATGATCTCTGCATTGGCAAAAGATTCCGGAATAGTCCCCCTTCGGATCTCCGGGAGGGGACTGCCAAGGGGGAGGTTACCATGAGAAAAAGATTGAATAATCTACGAAAGGATGACGTTCTACGAGTCGGGGCGTGGAATGTCAGAAGCCTGAACGTGGTAGGGAAACTAGAAAATCTGAAAAGGGAAATGCAAAGGCTCAATCTAGATATAGTAGGGGTCAGTGAAGTGAAGTGGAAGGAAGACAAGGATTTCTGATCAGATGAGTATCGGGTAATATCAACAGCAGCAGAAAATGGTATAACAGGTGTAGGAATCGTTATGAATAGGAAGGTAGGGCAGAGGGTGTGTTACTGTGAACAGCTCAGTGACCGGGTTGTTCTAATCAGAATCGACAGCAGACCAACACCGCCAACGATAGTTCAGGTATACATGCAGACGTCGCAAGCTGAAGGTGAACAGATAGGGAAAGTGTATGAGGATATTGAAAGGGTAATGCAGTATGTAAAGGGGGACGAAAATCTAATAGTCATGGGCGACTGGAATGCAGTTGTAGGGGAAGGAGTAGAAGAAAAGGTTACAGGAGAATATGGGCTTGGGACAAGGAGTGAAAGAGGAGAAAGGCTAACTGAGTTCTGTAACAAGTTTCAGCTAGTAATAGCGAATACCCTGTTCAAGAATCACAAGAGGAGGAGGTATACTTGGAAAAGGCCGGGAGATACGGGAAGATTTCAATTAGATTACATCATGGTCAGACAGAGATTCCGAAATCAGATACTGGATTGTAAGGCGTACCCAGGAGCAGATATAGATTCAGATCACAATATAGTAGCGATGAAGAGTAGGCTGAAGTTTAAGACATTAGTCAGGAAGAATCAATACGCAAAGAAGTGGGATACGGAAGTACTAAGGAATGACGAGATACGTTTGAAGTTCTCTAACGCTATAGATACAGCAATAAGGAATAGCGCAGTAGGCAGTACAGTTGAAGAGGAATGGACATCTCTAAAAAGGGCCATCACAGAAGTTGGGAAGGAAAACATACGTACAAAGAAGGTAGCTGCGAAGAAACTATGGGTAACAGAAGAAATACTTCAGCTGATTGATGAAAGGAGGAAGTACTAACATGTTCCGGGAAAATCAGGAATACAGAAATACAAGTCGCTGAGGAATGAAATAAATAGGAAGTACAGGGAAGCTAAGACGAAATGGCTGCAGGAAAAATGTGAAGACATCGAAAAAGGTACGATAGTCGGAAGGACAGACTCAGCATACAGGAAAGTCAAAACAACTTTTGGCGACATTAAAAGCAATGGTGGTAACATTAAGAGTGCAACGGGAATTCCACTGTTAAATGCAGAGGAGAGAGCAGATAGGTGGAAAGAATAAATTGAAAGCCTCTATGAGGGTCAAGATTTGTCTGATGTGATAGAAGAAGAAACAGGAGTCGATTTAGAAGAGTTTAAAAGAGCTTTGGAGGACTTACGGTCAAATAAGCAGAAGGGATAGATAACATTCCATCAGAATTTCTAAAATCATTGGGGGAAGTGGCAACAAAACGTCTATTCACGTTGGTGTGTAGAATATATGAGTCTGGCGATATACCATCTGACTTTCGGAAAAGCATCATCCACACAATTCCGAAGACGGCAAGAGCTGACAAGTGCGAGAATTATCGCACAATCAGCTTAACTACTCATGCATCGAAGCTGCTTACAAGAATAATATACAGAAGAATAGAAAAGAAAATTGAGAATGTGCTAGGTGACGATCGGTTTGGCTTTAGGAAAAGTAAAGGGACGAAAGAGGCAATTCTGACGTTACGGCTAATAATGGAAGCAAGGCTAAAGAAAAATCAAGATACTTTCATAGGATTTGTCGACCTGGAAAAAGCGTTCGACAATATAAAATGGTGCAAGCTGTACGAGATTCTGAAAAAAGTAGGGGTAAGCTATAGGGAGAGACGGGTCATATACAATATGTACAACAACACCAAGAGTGGACGATCAAGGACGAAGTGCTCGTATTAAGAAGGGTGTAAGACAAGGCTGTAGCCTTTCGCCCCTACTCTTCAATGTGTACATCGAGGAAGCAATGATGGAAATAAAAGAAAGGTTCAGGAGTGGAATTAAAATACAAGGTGAAAGGATATCAATGATACGATTAGCTGGTGACATTGCTATCTTGAGTGAAAGTGAAGAAGAATTACATGATCTGCTGAACGGAATGAACAGTCTAATGAGTACACAGTATGGTTTGAGAGTAAATCGGAGAAAGATGAAGGTAATGAGAAGTAGTAGAAATGAGAACAGCGAGAAACTTAACATCAGGATTGATGGTCACGATGTCAATGAAGTTAAGGAATTCTGCTATCTAGGCAGTAAAATAACCAATGACGGACGGAGCAAGGAGGACATCAAAAGCAGACTCGCTACGGCAAAAAAGGCATTTCTGGCCAAGAGAAGTCTACAAATATCAAATACCGGCCTTAATTTGAGGAAGAAATTTCTGAGGATGTACGTCTGGAGTACAGCATTGTATGGTAGTGAAACATGGACTGTGGGAAAACCGGAACAGAAGAGAATCGAAGCATTTGAGATGTGGTGCTATAGACGAATGTTGAAAATTAGGTCGTGCGGTAGCGTTCTCGCTTCCCGCGCCCGGGTTCCCGGGTTCGATTCCCGGCGGGGTCAGGGATTTTCTCTGCCTCGTGATGACTGGGTATTGTGTGATGTCCTTAGGTTAGTTAGGTTTAAGTAGTTCTAAGTTCTAGGGGACTGATGACCATAGATGTTAAGTCCCATAGTGCTCAGAGCCATTTCTTTGAAAATTAGGTGGACTGATAAGGTAAGGAATGAGGAGGTTCTACGCAGAATCGGAGAGGAAAGGAATATGTGGAAAACACTAATAAGGAGAAGGGACAGGATGATAGGACATCTGCTAAGACATGAGGGAATGACTTCCATGGTACTAGAGAGAGCTGTAGAGGGCAAAAACTGTAGAGGAAGACAGAGATTGGAATACGTCAAGCAAATAATTGAGGACGTAGGTTGCAAGTGCTACTCTGAGATGAAGAGGTCAGAACAGGAATGGAATTCGTGGTGGGTCGCATCAAACCAGTCAGTAGACTGATGACCAAAAAATAAAAAACCGTTTCAGTCCCTCTCGCTACATTAACGTTTACACTGTCTTAACTGCAAAAGATGTATTTTTTCCCAATGGAAACCTGAGGTACACGTTTGCGGAGTGAACGTTCAATCTTCTATAATGCACAAAGGTTGTCAACTGTTGAGCATCACTATCAAAATATCAGAAAGTCAATGTATCGGTGCACAGCAGCTCGTGACCACTAGAATACAATGATGTGATTGGTTCGCTACATTTCACTGTATAATTAAATACTGTTATTGTTATTTTGCTTGACAATTATTGAATGAGCATTTTACTACTCATTACAATAGAAAATATCTCGTAATTAGTTATTTTAATCTTTAAAATGAAGCCAAATGTACAAAATGATATCTGAAAACCGTCACATATTCTTGTATAAATATTATATTTAATTAATTAAAAAATTACCAGAGAGAATTTCCGAACTAAGAAAAATTTTCCTTCCTCCAGAAAAAATTCAGGTCTGAAAAGGTTAAAAATGTTTTTTAAAATGATGTTTATCAGGTTACTGTATAGCTTATTTTATTAAGTGAAAGCTTTTTACCATGACCACTGACATATCCACTTTGAAGATGTAAGTTACGTTTCACTGAATTATGACTACGAAAATGGATATTTAATGTACTGTTTAGTTTTATACGTGGCGTAAGTCTGAGGTTTCAAATTAAGTCGTATAGGTCAGTATTTTTTTTTAAGTGGATGAAATAATTGGTGGAAAGATCTTCTTCGCAGCTATCACATCGCCTGACGAACGAAGAGAAGATTAGTTTAACATCCTGTCGAGGACGAGGTGGGCAAAAAAAGAGAAGAAATTGGGGAAGAAAATGGGTCGCGTTGTGTCCAAAGCGACCATTCTAGACATTACCTTAGGCGCTTTATGGAAACCACGCAAACTATATCTTGGCTAACGGAGGGGATTTAACCATCTTCTTGCCGAATGCTAGTCTAACGTCTTACGACTGCGCTCCATATCGCATTATCTTGCTGCGAAGCAGAGAAAGGAAAACCATTTTTTTGGTGTAATTGAATGCTGAAACACATAGAATGGAGGGCAATGGTTACATTAGTATTAGAGGTATCTACATCCTGCTATATTATTATTCTGTTGCAACTAGCCTGTTTTGTTATTTTATTTGTTTTATTTCCTACACATGAGTGCTGGAAGAGCTGTTGTACAACTTCATCTTTTTTAGACTATTGTCCTAGCAGTCGGAGAGTCGAGTAAAGGGGTTCCCAATTAGGAATATTTGAGAGGAGAATTCCATGATTCTTCTGTTAACCTAGGTAAAAGTCCCGAAAACCTTGGTCGGAAACGAGGCATCGGAAGTCTCTTATCTTATTTCTTAGGTTTTGTCTATAGCCCTGGGCATAAAATTCAAAGAGTCAGACCTGCCAGTATAAAAGAGGATGAGAAGTACCGTGTTGTCAGTATAGAACAATTAACAGTAGGTGGGATTGGTCAGGAGACCTCAGTGACGTGAACACTGACTAGTCTCGGATGTCACCCGAGACACTGGTCCATTAGGGACATTTCAGTTCATGTGAAACTTGACGAGTCAAGAAGGGGCTGCCATTTTTCCACAGACATTCAGTACCACATTGAAAGGATCCTAGTAAAGGGGAAGCCGTCATACGGAGTGCAAATCCCCATATTAAATTCCGCTAATGCAATGGGATGACAAAAGTCATCGGATAGCGATATGCACATATACAGACAGCGGTAGTATCACGTACACTAGTTATTAAAGAAAGGTGCATTAGCGGAGCTGACAGTTGTACTCAGATGACTCATGTGAAGTTAGTTAGTTAGTTACTTCCATGTTCCATGGATCATTTCGATACGATAAAACATCGTGATGTGGAACGAGTCATTTTACATTCATATTGCAGGTTAATTTGTACATCTATTTGTGCTCTAAACATCACCATGTAATTATATTTTTTATCACGAAATCAAAACAAGTTGTATAGATTGAGTTAGCAATTCCTACCCACCACATTTTATATATCACAAACATAGAAATTCTTCTACGGAATAGGAGTTGTCAAGGAGAAACTTCTTCAATTTATTTTCAAAATTTACCTTGTTGTCTGTTAGACATTTTGTATCTCTGGGTAAATGGTAAAAAAAAATTGTTGCAGCGTTGTGCACCCCTTTCTGTGCTAAAGACAATGTTGAGTAAGGAATGTAATTTTTTCTTCTCGTATTATAATTGTTCCTTTTGAACTGTAGTGGATTATTTACAACAAGCTTCGCGAGGGAATAAATATACTGTAAAGCAGTAGCCAGAATGCCCAACGCCTTAAACAGATGTCTACAAGATGATCGCGGGTGAGCACACATATTATTCTAACACCACGTTTTTGGGCGATGAGAGCCTTCTTTCTTAAATATGAGTTAACGCAGAACATTATTCCATGTGCTCGCCTGCTTAGCTGGGTGGTAAATTGCTCGGCTCCCATTCAAGTGGGCCTGGATTCCATTCCAGGACAGGTTGCAGATTTTCTCCGCTCGTGGACTGGGTGTTGTGTTATCCTCGGCATCATTTCATCCACATCAGTGGAGCACAAGTCGTACATTGTGGTGTCTACCGAAATAAGACTTGCACTTTGGCGCCCGAACTTCCCCGGATGGAGCCTGCCAGCCAGCGATGCCATACGGTCATTTCCATTTTTTATTGTTCCATGTGACATTACTGAATGAAAATAAGCAAAATATGTCAACTTACTGATTTCTCTCTCCGCAAAATTTGCTATGATTCTAAGTGCAAATGTGGTTGAACTAAGTTGTGTTAGGAGTTTCAAAATGTGTTTTTTCCAGTTTAAATTTTCGTCAGTATGGACACCTAAGAATTTTGAAGTTTCCACACTACGTAGTATTTCATCACCATGTGTTACACTTATCACTGGTGCAGTACCCTTAGAGGTGGAGAACTGAATATGATGTCTCTGTGAAATTCAGGGCGAGACCATTCGCAGAAAGCCAGACAATCATATTTTTGAGAACTTTGTTCACCATTTCTGTATGTATACTAGGAGTGATCACAATACTGGTGTTATCTGCAGAAAGAACTAATTCGGGCTTGTTGTACATTAGACGCTAGATGATTTACATGTGTGAGAAACAGTAGTGGATCTAAGATTGAGCGTTGGGAATCCCATACGTGATTTCTCCCCAGTCAGAATTATGCCCCTGGATTCAAAAATGGCTCTGAGCACAATGCGACTCAACAGCTTAGGTCATAAGTCCCCTAGAACTTAGAACTACTTAAGCCTAACTAACCTAAGGACATCACACACACCCATGCCCGAGGCAGGATTCGAACCTGCGACCGTAGCAGTCCCGCGGTTCCGGACTGCAGCGCCAGAATCGCTAGACCACCGCGGCCGGCACCCTGGATTCTGTTGGTTGAATTACTACTAAGTACAACTTCCTGGATTCCTTTAGTTACATATGACATGATCCATTGGTTGGATATACCACCGGTCCCATAAAACGTCAACTTATCTAGGAGTATACTATGATTCACACAATCAAATGCCTTGGGTAGGTCACAGAAAATACCTGCCGGTGCTATTTTGCTGTTTAATGCTTGTAATATCTGGTGTGTGAACATGTAACTGGCATTCTCAGTAGAGAAACCCTTCTGAAAACCCAAACTGTGATTTGATGAGGATATTATTGCTGCCAAGGTGAGATACTATTCTAGAATACATCACCTTCTCAAGAATTTGGGAAAATGATGTCAGCAGTGAAACAGGCTGGTAGATACTAATGTCTCTCTTATTACCTTTCTTAAACAGGAGTTTAACAACCGCATATTTTAGTCTCTCTGGAAAAATGCCTTGAGTTAGTGAGGCATTACATATTTCGGACTATACTGGACTTATTATATAGGAACAAATCTTTAGTACTCTATTGGAAACACCATCAAAACCAGAAGAGCTTTTATTCTTGAGAGAATTTCTGACCCTCTTAATTTCAGAAGTAGAAGTTGGTGGTACATTCATATGATGTAATTTCATAAGAGTTACTTCTTCAACATATAGCTGATTTTTCTCTTGAGCTGTTAGTCCCTATGCTTTCTACTATCTTTAAGAAATGATTATTAAATACAATTGCTGCCTGTGATTTATCATTTATAACCCTTCCAGTCAATTCGGTGTTATCCTCTTTTGTGGTTGGTTGTCCTCTCTCTTGCTTCACTATATTCCATATTGCCTTAATTCTGTTGTCAGACGTACTGATTTCTGACATTATGTGCACGTTTCTTGACATTTTAATAACCTTTCCTAGTAATTTTTAGTAGTTTGTTAGTGTACAACTACTGCAGGGTCTCCACTTGTTCTTGCCAAAAGAGACATTTCCTTTTTCCTTTCACAAGATACTTTAATCCCCTTAGTGATCCATGTTTTTTTACATGGCTGTTTAATGTCCCTTCTGATTAGCTTATGCGAAAAGCTATTTTCAAATACTGATATGAATTTTTCATGAAATAGATTAAATTTTATATTCGCATTTGGTTCTTTATAAATTCCATCCCAAGTTGTTTCTTGTAAACTACTCTTAAAAACATTTGCCCTGTAGTCATTAACGATTCTGACTGACTTTCACTGAGGTGTATTCACACTGTAAAGCGCTATGTCATTTATCCCGACTAAAAATGTTTTCCGACGTGATAATGGTCGCACATAAGCAATTAAGACTCTGAACGCGGAATGGTAGTTGGAGCTAGACCCATGGGACATTCCATTTTAGAAACCGTTAGGAAATTCATTATTTCGACATCCACAATGTCAACACTTTGTTGCCAATACCAAGTTTCAGGCATTACCTCTCACCACAGACTACGCAGTGATCGTCGAATTTAACTTAACAGGGCGTTTACGTAGAGGTTTCAGTGTTACCAGGCAAGCAAAACTGCATGAAATAACCGCAGAGATTAATGTTGGCTTACGACGGACATATCCGTTAGGGCAGTACGGCGAAATTTGGCATTAAAGGGGCTATGGCAGCAGACGACCGACATGATTGCCTTTGCTAACAGCACAGGATCGCCTGCAGCTTCTCTCGTACGGTCGTGAACGTATCGGTTGGGTCCTAGACGACTGGAAAACCGTGGGCTGGCCAGATACGTCCCAATTTCAGTTGGTAAGAGCGGACGGTAGAGTACGAGTGTGGCGGAGGCCCCACGAAGCCATGGCCCGAAGTTGTCAACAATGCACTGTGCAGGCTGGTGGTGGCTCCATAATAATGTGTTTATATGGAATGGACTGAGCCCTCTGATCCAACTGAATCGATCATTGACTTCAAAAGTTTATGATTGGCTACTTGGAGAGCATTCGCAGGCATTAATGGACTTCAAGTTTCCAAACAACGATGGAATTTTTAAAAGGTCCATGCCATCGGGCAACAGTTGCCCACGACTGCTTTGAAGAAAATTCTGGACATTTCGTGCGAATGCTCTGTACACCCAGGTCACCAGACATGAATCACATTGAACACTTATTGGACGTAATCGAGAGGTCAAAAAATGGTTCAAATGGCTCTGAGCACTATGGGACTTAACATCTGAGGTCATCAGTCCCCTAGAACTTAGAACTACTTAAACCTAACTAACCTAAGGACAACACACACATCCATGTCCGAGGCAGGATTCGAACCTGCGACCGTAGCGGTCGCGGGCTCGAGAGGTCAGTTCGTACGCTAAATCCTGCACTGGCAACACTTTCGCAATTATGAGCGGCTTTAGAGGCAAATGAAGAAGAATTACGTGATCTCCTAAATAGAATGAACATTCTAATGTCAGCAAAACTTGGATTGAGAGTAAACCGAAGAAAGGCGAAAGTAATGAGAAGTAGCAAAAATGAGAACAGCGAGAAACTTAACACCACTGTTGAGCGTCACGAAGTAGACGAAGTTCAATTCTACTACCTAGGCCAAAATAACCAATGGCGGTCGAGTCGCGCCTGTTAGCCACGCAGTCTCAGGTATCCTGTCACGGTTCGCGTGGCTCCCCCCTAAGGAGGTTCGAGTCCTCCCTCGGTCATGGGTGTGTGTGTTGTTCTTAGCCTAAGCTAGTTTAAGTTACTCGTACATTAAGTAATGTGTAAGCTTAGGCACCGATGACCTCAGCAGTTTGGTCCCATAAGATTTGACCACAAATTTCCAAATTCCAATGGCGAACGGAGCAAGGAGGACATCAAATGCAGACTGGCGCTGGTGTTACTAGTATCAAGAATAGACCTTAATCTGAGGAAGGAATCTCTAAGAATGTATGTCTGGAGCACAGCGTTGTATTGGAGTGAAACATGGACTGTGGTAAAACTGGAACAGAAGAGAATCGAAGCATTTGAGATGTGGTGCTACAGACGAATGTGGAAAATTTGGTGAAATGATAAGGTAAGGCATGTGGAGTTTCTGCGCAGAATCGGAGAGGAAAGGAATATGTGGGAAACACTGACAAGGAGAAGGGACAGAGTGATAGGGCATGTGTTAAGACACCAGGTAAAGACTTCCATGGTACTAGAAAGAGGCGTAGAGCGCTAAAACTGTAGAGGAAGGCAGAGACTGGAATATATCCAGCAAATAACTGAGGATGTAGGTTGCACTAAAAAATAAAAAAATAAAAAATAAAAAAAGAGACAACACGGCTCAGTATCTCTGGAGGGGACTTCCAAAGACTTTTGAGCCCATGCCACGTCCCCATGTATTTTGCCACCTCAAGATAGGTATGATAACGTATGTGGACGTAAGTGTATATATGTGTTGACTGAGTGCGTATGTGTCACAGTATTATTGAGGTAGTGAAATAAGCTGTGACGTGAATGTCCTTCCGGTACAGTTAATCTGCTGCAAGTGGAATTCATACTGAACTAGAAAATCAGATAGTTTGTGGGAAGGTAAGGGCCTGGATTTAGTGTCCGACAGAAATAACGCCAGCAGCGACGAACGCCTCTGCGGTGCGGGTGGACTGCAGGGCAGGTAGACTGCCGGGTCGGATCGCCTCGGCAGGGCCGCCGCATGCGGGGCGGGCTTTATCTGCTGCGTGGGGCAGGGTGCGTCCTAACTCAGCGCCGACGTGACACACGGACCTCATTACGCGCCGTGGGGAGGACACCCCCAGATTAAAAGGAAATCGACGGCTCCGATCTCGAAATAATGACCCGCCCCGCCAGGGGGAGGAGGCAGAGGGAAAGAAAACCGGGCCGAGGCGAGGCGGGATGAGACTGCGACCGCTCCTGCGGCAAGCGGCCGAGCGGACGAGGTGGTGCAGTGGTTAGCACAGTGGAGTCGCATTCGGGAGGACGCCGGTTCAATCCCGCGTCCGGCCATTCTGATTTAGGTTTTCCTTGATTTCCCTAAATCTGTTCAGGCAAGTGCCGGGATGGTTCCTTTGAAAAGGACATGGCCGACTTCCTATCCCATCCTTCCCTAAACCGATGAGACCGATGACCCTGTTGTTTGGTCTCCTCCCCCGAAACAACCCAACGCAACCCGCAAGCGGTAGAGAGCGGCGACCGGCGCCTACGCTGATACGCGTCTCGCAACATTATTGGACAGACACTTGCTGGTTTGAATGTACATTCATTAATGAGTCCGTGTCGAACGATGGCTGTGTCAAGAAGTACAGGGTGATCAAAATGTGTCTTTACATTTGAAAAATGCACTAATTCACGTAATGGTGTAGGTAGGCAGATACGTAAAAATTGAAACGCGTGCCTGAAATGACATGGGGTTTTATTGAAACCGAAAACGAGTGCAAAAACCGGCCTGTAGATGGCGCTGCAGAGCAACATACCAGTGACGTCACGTGAGAGCGGTGTATAAATTGAGCTGTAGGGAGAGAGGGAGTCACATTATCCCGAGCCCGGCTCATAAACACTTGCTGCAAGGTACGATTCTCATATGGTATGGCGCTTCACCCCATATTACTGCATTTGTGAAAGACCTTGTGCACACCTGAAGTCACAAGTCTACCGCAATAGTCCGACCTCATTAGGGATGGTACAATACTACGTCCAACGGCAATTTCTCACGATAGCAATTGACATGATGTACATGGTTGCTCACGACGTTGTCCCTCGACTACACGTATTGGTGATGAATGACGGCCACCATGTTGAGCATTTGTTATTGTTCTGGGGTAACCACAAGCGCATGAACGAAGATGAAGAATGGAAGGCTAGAGAAGGCGGTGAAACGACGTTAGCCATAGCCCTCTGACAAGGACCGCGCCGCGCCAGGAGCGACCTCTGCAGGAAGGGAATATAAGCTTCGCCCCTCCCACCCTCCACCGGACTGAGTACTCGACAATAGTGGAACGTATTTGCGGAGCATTGCACGGCCTAGAAGAGAGTGCTTAGTGATCCATAACTGTTGCTTGTTTGTACGTTGTGTATAACGAGACCTTTGTTTGCGTGTCGCCTCCCGCTTGTGACACCTTTTTACGTTAAAGTTAAGTACTGTCAATCTGCTTTATAGAAAAAAACTACTAAAGTTATTTGCTTGAATTGTTGTATAGCATTCCGGAAACGCAGACTCCCTTAGGCACCCTACAAAAGACGAGTGGGCAAGACCCATGAGTTACAAAGACTATCGTCTTAGATAAAAATTAATTGTTGTGCTAATTACTGCTTTTGTGTCCTATGAGGCGTCATCTATTGCTGATTTTGTGCACTTTTTTGGTTTCAATAAAACCTCATGTCAGATCTTACCTCTCTACCTAGATTATTCCGTGAAGTAATAAATTTTCAAATGTTAACGGACTTTAGGGTTACCTTGTACATTTTCCTCCTGTATCTTCAAACATACGGCTGTCCATAGCTCTTATACTCGTATTCATGAATAGTCTTTTTAATATAATACTTCACATAAGTAAGCAATATTTGTGGCGTCATGCCTATCAATAATTTTCCAACAGTCACTAACCATGACACCTACATAACAGCGTGTCATTGGGCTAGGAGGTTTTCTAGGGTAGTCAGATCATATTTGAGGTTGGTATCAATATATCGTCATTCTTATCTATATGTATATCTATGCTCTGCATACCACTGTGAAGTGCATGACAATGTGTACTTTCCATCGTATGACATATTCCTCTTCTTTCATTCCTATCGGGGTGCTGGAAGAATTATTGCTAAGATGCCTATGTGCGGACTACAGTTAGTTAATTTTCTTTCGCTTTCCCTACTTGACCTATACGAATGTGCTACAAGATTCTTAATATTCGTTCCTGAAACTATGCACTTAGGGTTTCGCCAGATGTTTGGCATCTGTATTTAAGCGTTTTTCACCATCTCAGCGACTCTCTCCGACGTGTGAAACAAATCTATGAGCATTCGTCAGCCTTTCTTCTATACATTTAGTACCCCATATGCATCCTATTACATATTCGTCCAAATGGCTCTGAGCACTATGGGACTCAACTGCTGAGGTCATTAGTCACGTATTCGTCATTCTGCAACTGGTAACTCGAATATTTTATTAGTCCTTTGTAAACCGACAGCAGTTTTCCCGGTATGCTACCTATCACACGAAATCCACCACCTGCTTCACCTACGAATGGGCATATGGAATGATTCATACTTTAGTCATAGCATGCTACGTTTTTGTGTTTTGTGAAGCGCTATATTTTACATTCAACAACATTTAACGCAAGTTCATAATAATAGGATATAACATTAACACCAAGGATTCAAACACTGTTGCAGCATGCACGGCTAAGGTTACTCCTATATCTGTCATTGACACTCCATCCAAGACAACATGCTGCAACCTCTCTACCATGAAGTCCTGAGACCAGTTACAAATTTCATTTAATATACGTAGGTTAGCTTATTTTAACAATCACTACACTTTGTTGCCTTTCGTTAAATTTGCGCAATACATAGTTGTTTAGTTCGATGTCTGAATGACGGTAAGTATCGCAGACGTCCAAAGCCGACGCAGATGAATAACACAAATATGAGGCTTTACAAAATTATGAAAAATTGAACAATTTACTGTAGATAATTAACCGTGCAGAAACGGTTTATTTCAGTATTTCCTTTTGTTATGTGAATGTAGCACCTTATGCTGATAAGAAAAAAAGATGATGACCACTGCTCACAGCGATGTTGGAAGGCGCCTGGTGGCGTTGGGGGAACGTGACGCGGTAACAAAAGTATGTAAGCGGAGCACACATGGATGAGTGATCACCATAGCGAAGTTCAGGGCTGCATATGGGGAAATCCATTGATATAAGCGACTTTGACAAAGGGCAGATCATTATTACGCAGAGCCTGTGAACGAGTATCTCGAAAACGGAGGAGCTGGTCTAGTGTTCACATGCTACTGTCGCGATAATCTACAGAAATAAGTAGCAAGACAGTGAAATTACCACTAGCCGCTTAATGACTGGACGTCCATGACTCTTCACAGAGTGTCGGGTTCGGAGACTCGTCTTCTCTGTAAAGTAGGACAGATGGTGATCTGTGGCATCTCTGCCGAAAGAGCGCAGTGCTGGGGTACACACAAGTGTTTCGGAGCACACCGTTCATCGTACATTGTCGAACATGGAGCTCCGCAGTCGACCACTCCTACGTGTTCACATGTAGACCAAAAGACATCGTCAATTAAGATTGCATTGGACACGGGACTATCGAGACTCCATCGTCGATCAATGTAAACGTGTCGGCTCTTCGGATGAACTACACTCCTGGAAATGGAAAAAAGAACACATTGACACCGGTGTGTCAGACCCACCATACTTGCTCCGGACACTGCGAGAGGGCTGTACAAGCAATGATCACACGCACGGCACAGCGGACACACCAGGAACCGCGGTGTTGGCCGTCGAATGGCGCTAGCTGCGCAGCATTTGTGCACCGCCGCCGTCAGTGTCAGCCAGTTTGCCGTGGCATACGGAGCTCCATCGCAGTCTTTAACACTGGTAGCATGCCGCGACAGCGTGGACGTGAACCGTATGTGCAGTTGACGGACTTTGAGCGAGGGCGTATAGTGGGCATGCGGGAGGCCGGGTGGACGTACCGCCGAATTGCTCAACACGTGGGGCGTGAGGTCTCCACAGTACATCGATGTTGTCGCCAGTGGTCGGCGGAAGGTGCACGTGCCCGTCGACCTGGGACCGGACCGCAGCGACGCACGGATGCACGCCAAGACCGTAGGATCCTACGCAGTGCCGTAGGGGACCGCACCGCCACTTCCCAGCAAATTAGGGACACTGTTGCTCCTGGGGTATCGGCGAGGACCTTTCGCAACCGTCTCCACGAAGCTGGGCTACGGTCCCGCACACCGTTAGGCCGTCTTCCGCTCACGCCCCAACATCGTGCAGCCCGCCTCCAGTGGTGTCGCGACAGGCGTGAATGGAGGGACGAATGGAGACGTGTCGTCTTCAGCGATGAGAGTCGCTTCTGCCTTGGTGCCAATGATGGTCGTATGCGTGTTTGGCGCCGTGCAGGTGAGCGCCACAATCAGGACTGCATACGACCGAGGCACACAGGGCCAACACCCGGCATCATGGTGTGGGGAGCGATCTCCTACACTGGCCGTACACCACTGGTGATCGTCGAGGGGACACTGAATAGTGCACGGTACATCCAAACCGTCATCGAACCCATCGTTCTACCATTCCTAGACCGGCAAGGGAACTTGCTGTTCCAACAGGACAATGCACGTCCGCATGTATCCCGTGCTACCCAACGTGCTCTAGAAGGTGTAAGTCAACTACCCTGGCCAGCAAGATCTCCGGATCTGTCCCCCATTGAGCATGTTTGGGACTGGATGAAGCGTCGTCTGACGCGGTCTGCACGTCCAGCACGAACGCTGGTCCAACTGAGGCGCCAGGTGGAAATGGCATGGCAAGCCGTTCCACAGGACTACATCCAGCATCTCTACGATCGTCTCCATGGGAGAATAGCAGCCTGCATTGCTGCGAAAGGTGGATATACACTGTACTAGTGCCGACATTGTGCATGCTCTGTTGCCTGTGTCTATGTGCCTGTGGTTCTGTCAGTGTGATCATGTGATGTATCTGACCCCAGGAATGTGTCAATAAAGTTTCCCCTTCCTGGGACAATGAATTCACGGTGTTCTTATTTCAATTTCCAGGAGTGTATATTTTTGCTGCACTAGGTCGATGGCCATCTCCACAAACGCCGTCATCGAGGTGAACGGCAGCTCGAAACGTGCAGCGCACCGCCGACACAGGCAGGTGGCAGCATTATTACGCTATGGAAGACATTTTCCTGCGCATGCATGGCATCTGTGGTAGTAATCGAAGACACGTTGACTGCGGCGAACCGCATGCACCACTTCACGCTTGACGTCTTTCCCTACAGCGATGTCATCTTTCAGCAGTATAAATGTCCGTCTCTCGGACCCAGAACCGTGCTAGCGTGGTTTGAGAAGAAGCTTTATTGTGAACTCAGTTTGATGTCTCGGTAACCAAATTCGCCTGATGTAAATCCTGTGGAACCCATCTGTGTTGCTATCGGGTGGCATCATCACATACGCAAATCAGCGGCCCATTATTTACGAGAATTACATGACCTTTGCGTAGACATATAACGCCACAAACCTACCAACAAGCTGTCACATCCCTGACACACAGAATCAGTGATGCATTTCGTCCAAATACGGACAGACAAGCTTTTAAGCGGGTGGTCATAATGTCTTGGTTCATCAATGTACATTGCCCCACATTGCGTGTTAATTACTTTGTGGTTACCATTGTGAGCCTCACATTGTGAAAAATAATTTAGAAGGAAAACACATATTATCCGTTTTAATGATTACCGAGCTCCAAATATCTCATCATAAATCATGATCATATTTATACAGTTAGGAACAGAATACTGAAGAAATTGCGGCTAATAGGAACCACATACACTCGTGGAAATGGAAAAAAGAACACATTGACACCGGTGTGTCAGACCCACCATACTTGCTCCGGACACTGCGAGAGGGCTTTACAAGCAATGATCACACGCACGACACAGCGGACACACCAGGAACCGCGGTGTTGGCCGTCGAATGGCGCTAGCTGCGCAGCATTTGTGCACCGCCGCCGTCAGTGTCAGCCAGTTTGCCGTGGCATACGGAGCTCCATCGCAGTCTTTAACACTGGTAGCATGCCGCGACAGCGTGGACGTGAACCGTATGTGCGGTTGACGGACTTTGAGCGAGGGCGTATAGTGGGCATGCGGGAGGCCGGGTGGACGTACCGCCGAATTTCTCAACACGTGGGGCGTGAGGTCTCCACAGTACATCGATGTTGTCGCCAGTGGTCGGCGGAAGGTGCACGTGCCCGTCGACCTGGGACCGGACCGCAGCGACGCACGGATGCACGCCAAGACCGTAGGATGATCCTACGCAGTGCCGTAGGGGACCGCACCGCCACTTCCCAGCAAATTAGGGACATTGTTGCTCCTGGGGTATCGGCGAGGACCATTCGCAATCGTCTCCATGAAGCTGGGCTACGGTCCCGCACACCGTTAGGCCGTCTTCCGCTCACGCTCCAACATCGTGCAGCCCGCCTCCAGTGGTGTCGCGACAGGCGTGAATGGAGGGACGAATGGAGACGTGTCGTCTTCAGCGATGAGAGTCGCTTCTGCCTTGGTGCCAATGATGGTCGTATGCGTGTTTGGCGCCGTGCAGGTGAGCGCCACAATCAGGACTGCATACGACCGAGGCACACAGGGCCAACACCCGGCATCATGGTGTGGGGAGCGATCTCCTACACTGGCCGTACACCACTGGTGATCGTCGAGGGGACACTGAATAGTGCACGGTACATCCAAACCGTCATCGAACCCATCGTTCTACCATTCCTAGACCGGCAAGGGAACTTGCTGTTCCAACAGGACAATGCACGTCCGCATGTATCCCGTGCCACCCAACGTGCTCTAGAAGGTGTAAGTCAACTACCCTGGCCAGCAATATCTCCGGATCTGTCCCCCATTGAGCATGTTTGGGACTGGATGAAGCGTCGTCTCACGCGGTCTGCACGTCCAGCACGAACGCTGGTCCAACTGAGGCGCCAGGTGGAAATGGCATGGCAAGCCGTTCCACAGGACTACATCCAGCATCTCTACGATCGTCTCCATGGGAGAATAGCAGCCTGCATTGCTGCGAAAGGTGGATGTATACTGTACTAGTGCCGACATTGTGCATGCTCTGTTGCCTGTGTCTATGTGCCTGTGGTTCTGTCAGTGTGATCATGTGATGTATCTGACCCCAGGAATGTGTCAATAAAGTTTCCCCTTCCTGGGACAATGAATTCACGGTGTTCTTATTTCAATTTCCAGGAGTGTATATTAAAAGCGACAAATCCATTATTAACTTGTATGTTCATTGTAACAAAGAGCACCTCATAACGCTTGACTTTGTTATTCCAACTATTTTACCACAATTATTCCGTGTGGACACCTCTGTGCATTAGAGCGAATAGTTTACAAAAGTTTATGGACAAACCGTGTGAAGTGTCATCCGTCTTCCAGTACCAAAACTAGAGTTTCCAGCTGCTGGTGTGGCAGGCAGCGTGGTCTAATTCGTCAGACACTCTCCAGTTTAAGCCAGGACTAAAGAGGAATACCATTCAAGTCGTAGATGTTTTAAGCAAGGAATACCTGCGGCTCAGTGTCTGAACTTAGTACCTAACTGCCGATGATTGACTGAAGTTGACCATGAAGTGAGGACTATCTGTAGACAAAGGAGCATGCATATCCGATCTTTATCAGCTATGGGGTATGCCAGACGTGTAATATACCAGGGGACTTCGAAAAGTAAGTTACACGTTACTATGACAGGCCAGAATGTTCTACCATTTATTAAATCCCTAGAGCATAGAATTCCGCTCCTTTGTCATGGAGCCATTTGAGAGCCACTGTGCGAACGTCCTCAGCGTTAGAAAATCTTTCTCCCCCCCCCCCCCAGAAATTTCTCAATAGCCTGAACGTTGCCATCTGTGGTCGATGTCTACGGTCTTCTTCCTGCTCAGCATCACCCACGTCTCTGCCGCCTTGGTCAAATGTTGGCACCATTTCACTTCGGCTGGACGCGGTCTTACGTCTGATTCATATACCGCCAGAATTTCACACTGAATCTGTGTGCAATTTAGACGTGTTTCCACAAGAGTCGTGCTGTCCTGCATACTTCAGTTTTGTAGTACGTTTATAGTTGCTGCGAAATTTCACTCGCACACTGTGATGATCTGTTTTGCTTGTCATACTAGAACTATGACTGAAGGGAACCCGCAACATGTCCTCTCTTCCCGACGCAGTGCTACTCTTGATGCGCCATGATCTTAGCGTGCGACGAAATATGCAGCTCGCTTTCGGAATTCAGTGCGTATAACATATTATGTGTGCAGTACTACTTTGTTTCTGTTAGAAGTAGTTATGGAGGCTGTTCAGACCTCTTACTCTCTACCATTTCCATCGATTTTCTTCTGTCGCCACAGTTGGCCAGATTTCACACGGCAACGAAAGATATTACCAGAGGTTTCCATCAGTTCCCAGGCGTCATGTACATTCTTCTACTGAATTTATGAGAGGTATCCAATGTCGTCCCAGACGACACTGCAGAGACCATATAGCAGACAAGACAGCAAGTAGAAATTTTTGTACATCAGGCAATTGTGGCAGCCTACAATGTCTGTTGTCCTGATGTGTCACTAAAAGCAGATGCTGTGAGCGGGGAGTACAGCCAATGTTGTGGCTCTCCTTGGCTCCAAAATGTGTTGGCATGAAACAGGTGTCATGGGAGGAATGTTGATCCATAGCACGGAATACATGAGAAACCAAATGTTTGTGAAACCCTAGAGATTCATGATCACTCACCCGCATCTCACAGTTCATGCAAATTTAGGTGGATTCAAATGAAGCACAGTTCGATACGCTGTATAGGATTCAGGTCAGGTGTTTTTGGCAAACACAAGCACCTCATGTCAGTGAAGTTTTCCTAAAACCATTTCGACATATTTCGGGAGCGATGACAGAGCAGACTACCTTACAAAGGTATCAGGTCTCTTGCGGACTGCCGTAGGTGCACAAATGGATAGTATATTCCTGAATCATTCCCTTGTAAGGGACGGTAGCAGACGTGTTTTGGGCCTCATTCCATGTCGAGAGTCTTCCAAATCCTGCACTGGGACATCACGCTGACTTGTTATTACGAGGCCTGAGGAGACCATAGCCACGTGGAGTGATTTTCGCTGTTGCGACATGAGTTCCCATTTTCCACTAACGAGTTTTATTGATGAAAAGTTACAACTCTGGATGAGAAAGTCGGACAGTTCGGTGGTCGTGTGAGAGAAGGGGAGAACTGAATTTCCAGTCGTTACACGGGGCCAAAGCTTTGTACGATTAGGATCGCACAGGAAATAGGCCTTGATCTTGTTGAAGGAACCATCTTATAGTTCAGTTCAAGGGAATTTTGGGAAAACGTACAATATGTAGACTGGCATGTTTGGTCACATATTGTTTATTGTGTTCCTCGCAAGGTAAGAATAGAATGAGAAATGGAACTGAAATTAGAACTTGATGATGAACTTGGCTATGGAAGGCTGCTTGACAGTCACAACGTGGCACTGTTAAAATTATAAAAGAATGAGCAAAATGCGTAACAAACATAGTCTAAGAGACACGTTTATTGTGGCCAAATCTTGAGATTCAACTTTCACAATTTAATATCAAAATTTTACAAATGGCAGCACAGTAGGTCGAATCATAACTCAAGGTGTAGGCATAACTCAAGGTGTAGGTCCAATATGTTTAGCACACAGACAAATTGGTTGGAGGCCCTCAACCGGCCTCCTTCTAACAAACACATGGCTATCATTGGCACCGAGGCAGACCCAGCTTTCATCAGAAAACAATGAGCTCTCGCTTGACACCACGGAAGTTGCAAATGGCGGTGATTTTGGGTGAGTGGAATGCACGTTACAGGGCTTCTGGCTAGGAGCTGTCCTTGAAGAACAGTCCGGTGTGGCCGTGCGGTTCTAGGCGCTTCAGTCTGGAACCGCGTGACCGCTACGGTTGCAGGTTCGAATCCTGCCTCGGGCATGAATGTGTGTGATGTCCTTAGGTTAGTTAGGTGTAAGTAGTTCCAAGTTCTAGGGGACTGATGACCACAGATGTTAAGTCCCATAGTGCTCAGAGCCATTTGAACCATTTTTTTGTTGCCTTAAAGACATTCTTGAAAGTCATCAACTCATCGCGTCCAATCTCAAAGGGAACTATCGCTCACGGCCGTTACAGCGTGTATTTAAATTAAACATGATTTGCATCGTAACAGTGGCGCTACTAGCGTCACTGTTGCGCGTCTGGTGTAAAATTTTAATGATCATAATTTTTCAGATCTACAAACACGGCTACCAACTTCGTTTGTCACACAACTTCTACTAGGGGATGCGGTTTTTTCCCGCCTGTCTAGTGTTAAAATGATTTTGGGTGTTTATAGCGACAAAGTGAGAAAGTAACACTGAGTATGAACCAATAAAGTTAATACGAGCAGGTCTACTGTGATGCTGTCGCTACAGTGATAATAATAATAATAATAATAATAATAATAATAAACCCCGTGGAGACCTGGGAAACGAATGTGCCTCCGGTATGTTCTGCCAGTCTCAAAAGGCGACGAAAAGAGCAAACCACTAATAGGGCTAACCCCCCTTTTAGTGTGATTAGTTGGTTCAGGACAGAACTAATGAAGCCTCGGACAATCGCTGTCATGGTCGGGGACGACGCTTGAACCCTATGCCCGTCCACAATGGTAACGACACTGCTAGCCACACGGAAAATGATTTTAATCCAAATAGAGGTGTTTTGCAGGAGGAGGAGGAGGAGAAGGAGGAGATTAATGTTTAACGTCCCGTCGACAACGAGGTCACTAGAGACGGAGCGCAAGCTCGGGTGAGGAAAGGATGGGGAAGGAAATCGGCCGTGCCCTTTCACAGGAATGTTTTGCAGGATATGCTACCTGCAACCACTTTAGAAGGAAAACAAAGACAGAGGATGAGATGGTCAGATGAAGTTAACCGACACCTCATGTTCTGTTATTACCAAGCAACAAACTTAGGAACCAACACAACTGGATACAGATCACAAGTACACACAACATTTATTACCAGATACCCAGAATTAAAATTTTTAATAGAACAACGGTTAGATGATCAGATCCGTGTAATAATAAAAAATAACAGGATATCCCAGTCAGAATCAGAAAACATCAAACAAAAAGTACAACAAAATAATGTGCAATCAGAATAAAAAGAAAATACAGTAATGGACTCAAACATCCCAGAGCAAACAAACAAAGAACAACACGCATCAGTTAAACAATCAGAGGAAAACGAAATCTTAAGACTGCCACCAAAACAAGCACAAATAGAACACGAAGTGACACACATGTTAGATATAGAAGAAAAATTTCAGCTGACATATAGAATACAAAGACACAAATAAAGACATTAGACAATTCTTCCATAGACCACCAAATAACCCACAAGTCCAAACAACAATAACAACTGTCAACACAATCATACACAACAAAATAAATGAAAATACAACTATGGAAGAGTTTCAACTACTGGTTTGTATAGGAGCACTCTCTACACTAAACATACACACTAGTCAGAGATCAGAACCAATCAACACACAGAAGAAACCCACAAAACCAGCATGGCAACACAGGCTACAGGTCAGAATAGAAAAACTGAGAAAAGACATCGGACAGCGAACACAATTTATAAGAAATGAAATATCAGACAAAAAACGAAAAAGGTTAGGTAAAATCTTACAACAAGAAGCGATAGAGAAATTAGATGAAAATAAGCAGACATTACAAGCATTGGCAAAACGACTTAGAAGATAAAAAAAGTGAAAATAGAAGGACACCAAACCAAACATTCAACACAAAACAAAAAAAATTACCAGACAATAGATAACACACACATTAAAATACACAATCAACCAAACATGACAGACATGGAACACTTCTGGAGCAACATATGGTCAAACCCAGTACAACATAACAGACATGCACGGTGGATACAAGCAGAAACAGACGCATACAAGATGATACCACAAATGCCTGAAGTGATAATTTTACAACATGAAGTCGGACCGAGCAATTAATTCTATGCACAATTGGAAAGCCCCTTGAAAAGATTTCTGGCTAAAGAAGTTCACCTCAACACATTCACATCTAACTAAATTATTTAACAGTTACATTGCAGACCCATACACAGTCCCTGATACACTTACACAAGGAATAACTTATCTGAAACCTAAAAATCAAGCAGACATAGCAAACCCAGCAAAATATCGCCCCATAACATGCCTACCAACAATATACGAAATATTAACTTCAGTCATTACACAGAAATTAATGACACATACAACACAGAACAAAATTATAAATGAAGAACCAAAAGGCTGCTGCAAAGGAGCATGAGGATGTAAAGAGCAATTGATAATAGATGCAGAGGTGACATATCAAGCTAAAATTAAACAAAGGTCGCTACACTACATATACATTGTTTACCAAAAAGCTTTCGATTGACTACCCCACTCATGGTTACTACAAATATTGGAAATATACAAAGTAGATCCTAAATTGATACAGTTCCTAAACATAGTAATGATAAATTGGAAAACCACACTTAATATCCAAACAAATTCAAATAATATCACATCACAGCCAATACAGATTAAGTGTGGAATATACCAAGGAGACTTATTAAGTCCTTTCTGTTCTGCCTTGCTCTTAACCCACTATCCAACATACTAAATACTACAAATTATGGATATAATATTACTGGAACATACCAACACAAAATCACACATTTGCTATACATGGATGATCTAAAACTACTGGCAGCAACAAATCAACAACTCAAATAACTACTAAAGACAACAGAAGTATTCAGTAATGATATAAATATGGTTTTTGGAACAGACAATTGTAAGAAAAGTAACATAGTCAAGGGAAAACACACTAAACAAGAAGATTACATATTGTATAACCACAGCGACTACATAGAAGCGATGGAAAAAACAATGTCCATATATATCTAGGATACAGTCACAAAGTAGGAATAGATAATACAAATATTAAAGAAGAAATAAAAGAAAAATACAGACAAAGACTAACAAAAATACTGAAAACAGAATTGACAACAAGAAACAAGACAAAAGCTATAAATACCTATGCTATACCAATACTGACCTACTCATTTGGAGTAGTGAAATGGAGTAACACAGACCTAGAAGTACTCAATACACTTACATTATCACAATGCCACAAATATAGAATACATCACATACATTCAGCAACAGAAAGATTCACATTAAGCAGAAAGGAAGGAGGAAGGGGATTTATCGGCATAAAAAACCTACATTATGGACAGGTAGACAATTTAAGAAAATTCCTTATAGAAGGAGCAGAAACTAGCAAAATGCACAAAGCAACCTCTCATATAAATACATCAGCTACACCACTGCAATTTCATAACCACTTCTACAACCATTTAGATCACATAACATCAACAGATATGAAGAAAGTAAATTGGAAAAAGAAAACACTACATGGCAAGCACCCGTATCATCTAACACAGCCACACATCGATCAAGATGCATCCAGCACATAGCTAAGAAAATGCAATACATACAGTGAGACAGAAGGATTTATGATTGCAATACATGGATCAAACAATAAACACTAGATATTACAGCAAGCATATTATTAAAGCTCCCAATACCACAACAGATAAATGCAGACTTTGCAAACAACAAATAGAAACAGTAGATCACATCACAAGCGGATGTACAATACTAGCAAATACAAAATACACCAGAAGACATGACAATGTAGCAAAAATAATAGATCAAAAACTTGCCATACAACATAAACTAATAAAACAACACTTCCCACATACAAGTATGCACCACAAAATGTACTGGAGAATGATGAATACAAATTATACTGGAACAGAACCATTATAACAGATGAAACAACACCACAGAACAAACCTGACATCATACTCACCAATAAAAAGAAGAAATTAACACAACTAATCGAAAAATCCATACCCAATACAACAAATATACAGAAGAAAACAGGACAAAAATTGAAAAATACATCCAACTGGCTGAGGAAGTCAAGGACATGTGACATCAGGATAGAGTTAACATTATACCACTTATACTATCAACTACAGGAGTCATACCACACAATATGCACCAGTACATCAACGCAATACAGCTACATCCACCGTATACATACAACTACAGAAATCTGTAATTATTGATACATGTTCAGCTACCCAAAAGTTCCTAAATGCAATGTAACATATACCGTACAGTTAAAAGGAAGTCACGCTTGATAAAGGTCTGCGCCACTTTCCATTTTTAACCAGACATAACGTCTGAGAAAGGAAAGAAATAATAATAATTATAGTAGTAGTAGTAAAATTTTAACCTTATTGGCGAGAAATGTCACAATTAATAAGATGTTTTGGGCTATTACAACGTGGCCGAATGGATTTCACATAAAAACTCAACGTTCCGTCCCCATCTGCCGAGCACATTTTTAATAATAATAATTGTAATAATAACGGTAGTGTAGTAGTAGTGGTGATGGTAATGTGGTAATTACAATAATAATGATAATGACAATGGTGGTAATGGCAATAATAACGATAACAACAGTGATGGTAATGAGAATAATAATAATAATGACAGTGATGATAATGACAATAATAATAAAAATGACAGTGATGGGAATGAGAATTATAATAATAATAATGATGATGACAGTGATAGATGTACAAAGGATTTATAGATGTTCAAAATAGATTTTCTCCCATATAGCGGATTCTGGCGAACGGAAATTTAAGGAGACTGCACCAGTTACTAATACTGGGAAATGAAGTGGAACTGGTTGGAAAAGAACGTACAGGAGTAACGAGTGCGTAGACATACAGTGGTAGTAATTATTGTTGCTTTAGTAGATATGTCAGTAACTGTCGTCTGAAGCTGCAGACGTTACTCACTTTTCTAATACAATTCGGAGCGTTATTCCAGAGTCAGGTTCCTGCTTCTAAGGAGGAGTTCGAGAATGTGGCTGACGGTTGGAGTGGGACAGAAAGTATTTTGCTCTTTTAGGAATGGGTGTTTCTGCCGTGTTGTTCAGACAAGAACATTAAGGTCAGAGACAGAGATGAGGGAAGTGTACGTTGATAAGACGGTAGAGAAGACAGAGGGTTCGTAAATCTCTGCACTTGTTTGCACGCAGATAGGGTAGCTGCGCTTATGATGGTGAAATGTGATCAAGGAGTCTAACATCACTTATATAATAAACACAGATATTCACAACCAGTTCCAGGCACCCTCAGCTTTCCTGAGAAAGACCCTTGCAGGATAACGTCGCTGTAATCAATAATTGGAAGCATAAGTATTTGTCCAAATTTCTTTTCAGTTCAAGAGGGAAGAACGTTTTATATTTTTGTAGGGCACAGAGAGATGCTGATGCCTTTTTGCACACTACCGTTACGCGCTCACTCCAATTTAGATATTCATCCATTATTACTTCTAGAGAATTTACTGAGGGAGAGCTGTTGATATTTGTTCCATTTAGGGTTAAAAAGGGAAGGCTAATGAGTTTAGAATGACTAACCAATACCGCTTGGGTTCTGGATGGGTTAAGCTTGTACCACGTATTCTGCGCTTTTAGATACAACTGGATGTCATCAGCGTACCTGTGGTACTTGAAGTAGGACAAAACTGATGCCACATCACGAATGGGAGTTTTCCAACGGGTTACTGCTCGCCATGTACCGCTGTTGTAACCCAATATGCTCTACAGGGTGTCGACATTTTCCTTGGCCTGTTCCATCACCAGATCCGTTTGCAATAGAGCGCATATGAGACATCATCCGACTACAACGTCATCCATAACCAGCATTAACCGTCGTTCTGTTGACCGTTCAAGTGCAGCGGGCATGGAACCAAATCGCACAAACTGGCATCCGCCACCTGTACAACACAATGGCTGCACGTTCGCATACTTGCATTCATAATTCTGGCGGTTATATCGCTTATCGATGTACCAGGATTTCACATTTGTGATGGCTTATCTCAAGCCTACATTAACCTGTGAGCTTACAATGTTAATCTCTTAAATATGTTACCTAGACAAATCCACTGTCGAAATTTCACTACTCTAGATTATTTTTTAGTATTGCCATTTCTTGCGTTACTGTATTTGTCATATATTAAAATGGTTATTTCATAGGTAACTGTAGTATAATTTTAAGTACACGTCAATGACAAAGCAGTTATGAGGCAGGTAGAGAAATTTAAATATCTCGGGGCACATATTGATAAAAATGGATTGGGCCATACAGAAGTAAAATATAGAACACAGCAAGGCAGAAAAGTGTTAGGCTGTATGAATTTTTTTTGGTGGGATAAGAATATTTCCAACAGAAATAAGAAAAGAGTAGGTAAGATAATGGTTGAATCAGTGCTATGCTATAGACCAGAACTATGGGTCTTAAATGCGGATCTCAAAATAAGACTAATAGCTGTGGAAATGGATTATTGGCGTAGGAGTGCCAGAATATCAAGAATCGAAAGGAAAACTAATGATGAAGTAAGAGCTAGAATGAAGACAAATCATATAGTGATAGAACTGAAAGAAAATCATTAAAATGGCTGGACATATGATGAGAATGTCAGATCATCGGTGGCCTAAGAAGGTTTATGAATGGAAACTACCGGCAGACGTAAGCGCGGAAGACCACGACGTTCTTGGACAGACCACATAAATGAAGTAATGGAACATCGCAGCATCGATCAGGAAGATGCACTGGGTGAAGAAGCTTGGCGGAGGATAACAGGAATACAGCAAGATGTTGTTATTAATTAAACTTTGTATCGATTAATCTTGTAATAATAATAAACTGTGGTGTAAAAAAGATACTGTATGTGTGAAAACCTGGTCCAGTGTTAAGAGGAGGTCTGGCAGCCATAATCAGACCAGGTGAAGTAAATAAATTAATAAATAAAATAAAATAACGAAATAATCCCTCTAACTGGTTGTGATTAACTGTCACGTCAATTGAATCAGTGTAAATGAATTCTTATTGTGAAGTCTCGGAAGTCTGAGTACTAATAACCACCACAGAAAACCAAAAGAATTCAGTACTTTAAAAGATCTTTGCAGAAATCCTGAAACTTAATCGGGCTTAAGTTTACTTTTTCCTTATGTTAATGGTACATGTTCACATAAGTTAACGGTACTCTTCCATTTAACATACTATTAATTTTCTGAGGTTTATTGTGCAGCTTTCTGAAGAACCTGGTGATCTGGCAGGCGATGGTGCTACAAGGATCTCAGAAGCTGGGATCAATAAGACTATCATAAATCGGTCTTTGTTGATTTCCCGGAATCCACATGTGAGCAAGTACGGCTTTATCGATGAAAAATGGATGATAGATGTCTAATACGTAGATATAAAAATTCAATGAAAAGAAAACAGTAGTTCGTTTGGGAAATACAGTTCTCTTCACCCACACGCAACAGCGACTACAGGTTCTTATTATACATCCGTTCTGTTTCAACGTGCACAGTCTGTGAGATAGTATAGAATATCGTCATGGCAACTCTGTGTTCCTTGAGATAAAAGCACTATGAACCTTTGAAACATTAATCAAAATACATTCCGGAATGAACAGGACACTTAGCTATACAAACCGACTTAATTCGGATGCTAATTGAGTCGTAAAATTTCATCTAACTTCACATGAAATTGAAACATAGTAATGGCGACTGTCAAATGCAATTGTTTTTGAATGTATAGATAGCAAAATCAACTCGTTAAATATATAAGACTTGAAGTGCAGCTTACTTAGCCAAGTTACTCAGGACTTTGTAGCTAGAAGTAGTGTGCTACCACTTTACTGTCAAGGTTTAAAAACACACAGTAATCGCTTTGTTTACATTTTTAGCGACTAGCGAGGTCATGGACTTTTAATTAAGAAAATTACCTTCCCATTGGGGTACAGGTACCGAGAAAAACCATGGAAAACCTGGAGGGAAGCTCTTTCAGCCTTGTTCTATATGGAGTAATTTACAGAAATGTTATGTGTTCATTTGGTTACACATATTCCGAATTCATAAACAGATTTCATAAGTTCAGGTGCAGTGACAGCATTTGTTTCAGTACTTTGTAGTATAAAAATGATCATGATCGTACATATTCACTTTTCAGTAGTTTGTATACCTTCGCATTATCAGACTGATGTGTGAAAAACAGTTTAAATTTTGTTTCGGTTTAATTTGTTTGGTGGAGTCAGTGGATAGTCTCGGACTATCAGACCATCTCTGTCAAATAACAAGAGTAAAGTCAGACATCGAATCATTCCCTAAACTATGAGGCTACAAACGATATCTATCAGAAATCAAAGTAAAAGATTTTTCAAAAGAACTAGAAAAACAAAGCTGGAATGAAGTGCATAAGGAAACCAATGTGAATATGAAATTCTCTAAATTCTCCAGGAGTAAATCTAATGATTGTCTCTAATTAGAAATCTGTATATATATATGTGATACTAATTAGCTCATTTGAAATTGATCTAAATCCTTGTAGAAAGAGATCTATGGATAAATAAATCTACTACTACTACTACAACTACCCCTACTATGAAAACAACATATGAAAACACAACATTAGTCTGCTCAATATGTTAAAAAAAGTCGCCATGACGTCAAGTTGAGAGGTTTAGC
This sequence comes from Schistocerca cancellata, assembly GCF_023864275.1. Lineage (NCBI taxonomy): Eukaryota > Metazoa > Arthropoda > Insecta > Orthoptera > Acrididae > Schistocerca > Schistocerca cancellata. Next base: position 655,947,870 of record NC_064627.1, read on the forward strand.
TGTAGGGTATGTGCAGAAAATATTGTTGTGAGGCTGAATGCAGTCCTCCTTGGTATCAGAACGGGTGTGGATGGAACAAAAACAGGGTTGACTATCAGGCAGGGAGGTAGCTGGGCTCAGATCGTCATTGTGCTACACTCGCAGCGATGTTGTGTGAATATGTAGTACATTCTGTGTGTATATAAGCACCTGTTTAAGGCTGTAGGCCGAGAAAGGAATGGGTTTAGTACAAATAGGTTATTCAGTTGATATCCTATCTGAATTCTTGGATTTGGAAGAAGAATATTACGAAAGTAGTTAATTCTGAATCGAGAGTTAGTAATTCATGCAATGTACAGTTATATGATATCCTCTCTCCTATGAACCTCAGATGACCACATGAGCTATCATCAGTTGTTCTTGGTACAATCACAGTTTCACGTATTCTACAGTTGAATTATAACAGTTGTTGTCAACTCGGTGACAATAATATTCACTGCATTAACTTGATGATTCAGTGACATTCCTCAAATCAGCAGGAATCCTTCACTGTTTTTTGCGAAATCATAACATTGATACTCTCATATCGTTGCTGACTTTTGTTTTCATGGTATTGGTAGCACTTTTACTCAACACGCCTTGCAATATCGTCATGAGAAGTGCGTCGTTGGTTGTTTCTCATTCACTCGTCATTTCTTGTCATGGATTTTGGTTACAGAAAATTCCATACTGCAAAGGTTATATTACGTAAAGAAATTATTAAAATTACCACCAATGAGTTCAATCGAATTCAGCTCAGGAATTTATTAGATAAGTTAGCCCACACCGAGCACCTACCTTGGGAAGTCTAGTAGACAGTTCTGACAAAGCACTGGAAACTCCAATTGTAGAGCTGATCGCAATAATCCAAAACGTCGCCCCACCTTTACCAGCTTGATCTAGTTACTAATTAGGTACGCCAAATAGAGAAAAATTCAATACACACTCCAGATCAGAGTGAACTGATCCATCTAGAGAATGGCATACATAACAGCCTCATTGGTAATGAATAAAAGTATTTACTGATCACTCTCAACTGAGAACTATTTTATTAATTAACTACAAATGTTTTCTCTTCAATGAAAAGTCGGATACTACAAAAATATTCTAATTTCTTAAGTTAATAATCTTATTCTTGGAGAATTATTATTGATATCACTTACTAATGATAAATGAAACTTAAAAAAACACCGTTATTTACTCCTCTTAACAAGATGTAAGTAAATTAATGAACCATATACTGTCTGAAAGAAGGTTATTAGTTTATGTACAGATATGCTTCTAAGTAATCATTTTTGACATTAAATAATTTCTTTTACATACAATATCTGCTGGAAAATTAAGGAAAAATCATTACACTACAGCTAACACAGTATAGTTAATTAAAAATGTAAACATATTCAATTTCTAGCATAATACAATTATTTTCCCTTCACTGCATCAAGCATAGTACTTTTGGAGGTCTTGATGAAGGTAGAGTCCCTTGACTCAATGATTACCCTTATAGATATAATGTAGGATGAGTTCTTCTCTGTTGCACCAGAATGCAATAGTTGCCATTTTTTATTCTTATTATTTAGCAACAATTAATGTGGATGAGTGCGTAATAAAACCTTTTCTCATATTTGGAAAAGCTGAATACGCATTCTCTTCTTGTCAAAATCAATCTTGGTTTCCCCTGCGCTTAAGTGGTTCTTGACTTCTCTTGCCCCTGAAAATCTTCAGCTGATTTATCTTCTGAGACTAAGTCTTGATCAAGACTTTCCAGAAGTTGGTATACAACATCTGCTATGATATTTTCCTTTAGATTTATTATTAAAATTCGGAAGCTATACCTTTTAAGGGCCAATGTCAATATTGGTAACTTAGCATGCAGTACCTTGGACATTTGTAGGAAAATAAGTGCTTGATGATCACAGTACATGGTAGTTTGGGCACCATATACATAATAGCGAACTAAACCTATGGCTAGAGCATCTTGTTCTGTTGTATTATGCTATCTCTTACAGTTGTGAAAGTATCCAGCTGGTGAAGGCTATGGAACATTGTCTATGATTCTTGTCTGGAAGAGTTAGGATCCACATACGATGCATGTACCATCAGGCCAAACCCCTACGCCATATCAAGATTGTATAATATCTTTGAATTCACTAGAGCTCGGCTAACGTAGTTGAATGCTAGTTAACACTCAACTACCATGGTGCTTTCTTACATAAGAACCATAACACTGGTTCAGATGTCATATACTGGTCTTCCATAAAGCGTGGAAAAACAGGGCTAGACCGAGAAATCCGTTTAGTTATTTGTTCGTTCATGATAGAAGAAAATTCTTGATTCCACTGAAATTCTCAGAATCTGGTAAAATTTCCTTAGAATCAGTCTTATCTGCAAGGACTTTATCTTTTCCAAGGCGAAATATGATTTCTGTAGATTTGCCATTGTCTCTGCTTCTTTAAATGTTTCTAATGCCCAGGAGAGTACTGACATTAATTGTTCTCATGAAGTAGTTGCAGTTAATAAACCATCACCAAACAGAATAAGCTGGCCTTGTAACTCAGGTCCGAGAGCAGAGTTTAATGCTGATATAAATATTTCCAAACTGATTTTAAAACCAAACCGAGAAAATTTAAAACGATAATTTCTCCTAGCACAGATGAATGCTGTGTACTTTCTTGAAGCTGCACTGAGATGTACCTGCCTGTAGGAAGCCTGCAAATCGATGCTGGTAAGGTAATAAACTCCATGGAGTTTTTGCATCAACTTATAAACTCATCAACGTTCTCTGCACTGGTAAAATTATTGTATTAATAACTCAGGCATCGAAAGCAAGATATACTTTCCTGACAGCTTTGTATACCACTAGCACTAGACTGAAGTAGAGGCTGGTTGATGGTGCAGGTTAGTCCGGTTAAATCATCCTGTTTCTCTTCACCTGTTGACTGTCACTGTTTCCATAGAACTGGGTAGAAGCTATGGCAATACATTTCATGAAAGAAAGCATCCAAGTTACAGGTATATCGTTTTATAATCCCTGGTTTTTCCTCATACACAGGAGGTCTGATAACTGACTTCTTTGTTCAATCGTAAGGTGTTCCGCTTCAGTTAACTTCTGCTGTCCTTGGCCAGATAATCGAAGTACCTCATTACATTTTCTGGAAAATATGATCATTAATTTAGGAAGATCTACTTCAGTTGTACTAATATTTATTCAAACCAGAACCAGCTTCGAAATGGATTGATTGGAACTCTTGCACTGAACAGCTCAACCACATGTTATGTACCATCAAATACTTTAATATCATACATCTCAAGACGGGATTTTAAAATCACAAAAGCAGTCATGGGTTAGATAAATATTAATACCACTAAACAGATTTCCATAAATTGTCATGCCTCTCAGTTGCAGATGTCCTAGCTACTAAATCTTGTGGAAAAATTTGCCTTTATATGATATGATCCATAATTAAATGTATGCTTGCTATCAGCCATATCTGCTATGACCAGCCTCCTTCAGTAGCAAGACAAATTGGGCGACAGCTCTGTCACTCCAGAAGAGAGCTGTGCATGTAGGGAAGTCGATTTGGGCGCAACAATCCCACATAGTCTCCATGACTAGAATGTAGTTGACTACAAATTCATTTACGATGAGGAACACGCATTTAATTGGTCTATTTCCTAGATTAATCTCCAACTGCATATGTATTCTTATACTATGTATTCATTCCTGTAACTCCCATGATTTCACAATTTTTCACTGGGAAAGTTGGTACCTTACTCCTTTTGGATATCTCCTGATAGAGGCTGTTTAAAATAGTCTTTTCCAACGCTCATATCCTTAATTGCTGAATCAGTTCTGAGGTATATTGTTCTCTTGTTTACTAACATCCACACAGAATTCCTCCTCAATATTCATTACATATTTATAAGGAAAGAACTGAATCATTGGCTCATAGCCCCTATTCTGAGGGGCAATACAGGTGAGCTTACTTTAACGGGTGGTGATGGTTTGAATGAAAAGTGTTGTCGACCACTTCCATTATTAGGGGTAGTTGGTCTCACAAGTTATTATTCATATGTGGTGGTTGTTGTATCTGATCGTGATTATGATTCTAGTGTGGGTCTTCACATTTGAGTTATACCATAGGTTAAATCTTGTTTCATTTTGATTCTGTCAACCTCGATAATGACGGAAATTATCACCATTCCCATTCCGTCTACAGTCTTTCCACAACTGTAATTTTGCTTCGTGGAGCGACAAGCACTAGTTTCGTACATTTGTGAATTATTCGTGTAACTATGATGCATGTTAGCACCATGCACTTCAAAGCTGCATTGTTTCAATCTCTGCTTTGTATCTGCTTGTATTAAGTCAGTAGAGTGAAGGACAGACATAAACTTGTCACAGATTTCTTCTGAGATATGTATTAATTTTTCATGGATTTCAGTTGGTAGTTTCGCGTTCAGAATTTGCGTGCCATTATTAATGAGGAGTTCACCCCAGTGCCTTGCTTTATTTAAATATACTTCAAGTTATTCCTACAAGCTACCAGTTTCGAAGGAGAAGTGCTCTGGATTGAGAAATTCCTTCCTCAGGCGTTCCATTATTTCACGAGACCTGTATCGGCCAGGAAAGTCCATATGTTTTACATAAGTCCATCATATCTGTGACCCACAACTTTGGTGACGGATCTCGATAATGCTCCCCTAAACCCTCATTTAAAGACGATAGGATTCACAGTTTTCTTACTGTGTGAGATTGGTCGAAGTTTTCTGTTTTTCCTCTCTCAAGACAGTAAAATAAAGATTCGTTGGCGGAAAAAATCATCTACATGGAACCTGGATTGTTGTTGAACATTTTATACTCACGTAAGTTGCCATATTCAAGAGCAGAACTTGAGGTCTTTGTTCTTTCCTCCTTGAGCAATTCGGATACACAGTTTTTTAATAGCCCAGGACTCTTATGTTTCACATGAATGTTTCAAAGGAATGGGCCACCTTTGTCTGGCACTGCAAGAAATCAGATCCTAATTGGTCGATCACTTCTTGCAGAACCTTTTTTAATTTGCTCAGTGGAAGGTAGAGTTGCTACTGACTGATATGTTGGCTAATACAATAGATGACTTCTTGTTCTCTAGTCTGTGCCCAGTCGTCCAGTTTAACTGAAAATATTAACTGACGCTCATAAAACGCTTATTTGATCAGTACATCACAACAAAAGGCCAAGCTTGTAACTATTTTGGAACATCCTGCTATACATTTTACTTCTTGTCTGTTTCATTATTACTGTACTTCATGTGTTACATTTTTTGTAATTGTTGAGGCACCTGCCCTTGAGCTTGATGTAACTGACTTATCTCATTAGACAACTATGTTTTCCTCTGCACTATTACACATGTGTAGAGACATGCTCAAAATCCTATTGAGTAGACCGATCTGCAAACTCCTCAGCTAACGGATCAACTATGTGTTGAGTTGATACACGTTTAACATTTAACTGCTGGTCTTATTCCATTTTAAATTGTGCACACTATCTGTACGATAAAGTACAAAAAATTCACTACAGAAACAACAGTGTTCCTAACAGTGACACATTCTTATGACACATTCTTACTACTAACACACTTAACATTTATGCATTTATACACCAACGCTACTCCTGTAAGTGGAAAATAGAAACACTATTTGTCAGCTTCTATATATGAAGAGGAATCTAAATGATGAATGTGGCACAAATGAGCGAGAGTGATGTGAAATTTTTATGTAATGGAACTCAACTCCTCTTCTGCAGAAGACCAGATTCCACCAATGATTACACATGAAACAAAGTACAACATATTGATTACAATAAAGTAAAATACATTGCTGCACAAGTTAGCAATAAAATTCTGTCTATAAGTTCCTGTCTCCGTCGATGCTGAATACACTCTCTAACTGACTGTAATTAACTCTGTGTCGGCTCATTGAAAAGCTGTTAAGGACGTATAAACGAAGGTTCACTGTGAAATGCCAAAATTGTGAGTACTAATAATCAGCATGTCAGCTTGGAAACATCAAAAGAATTCAATGTTAGGAAAGGTCTTCACATAACGCTAGAGACTAATCATGAGTGTAGAGGTAATTTTTCCTAGTATTAATAGCACACATTGATTTAAGATAAGGCCATTATTCCTTTAGAAATACTGTTAATTTGCTAGCGTTCGTATAATACAGGTCTCTGAAGAATCTGGTAGTCTGCTCGGATATGGTCTACAATTAGCTGTTAATCGATCTCCGTAGATCGCCCAGAATCTGTCTGTGTGCAAGTATAGCTGTATTGATGAAAAGATACATATAAAAAAAGGTCAAGAAAAAGATACTCATATTTCCCGGAGGAAATATGAGCATGACTGCTTGTTCTTACCATACATTCATTCTGCATCAGTCCGCGCTATCTATAACAAGCCATAGGATATTGTGACGACGAATCTGTATTCCTGGAAGTAAAACTATAGCGTAACTTCTAAACGTGAATATACTCTGGAATGAGCAGTACACTATCCAATACGGAGAGACTTAATTCTGCTCCTAATATTTCAACTAACTGTACCTGGACCGAAAATTCGGTAATGGTGGCTGCCAACAATGGATTTGTTACACAAAAGAAGCTATGTGTGATACTTCGACTTACTTGTAAGAGTTATCTGTCATAAGTGAAGTCACATTGTATTAATAATGTTAAAAGTGATCGATTCACAAAGTAATGATGCGATCCCAAGAGCGCTAAGCTCTCAAGCAGCCATCACGACATTGGTAATAGTACATCTTGAGAGAAGACTTCTTTACATACAAATGTTGTCGTTGCTGTTCACACAGGAAGTGAAACCAGTACGGTAATGTATTAAAGCAGAAAAATTGATCAAATTACGTTATGTACCGCAAGACAATTATACAGACATTACTGTTACATAAATGTTACTGTTGTGTTTTCAAGGTTCCTACCCACGATTTCGCTACAGTAGAAATTCTCGAAAGAGTTTCACAGAACACCAGTGACTGGCACATTACTGTAAATTTGACACACGCAAATGAAGTTAATACTACAGTATTGTTGAACTCCTTTAATGGACAATGTAACAAACACGTTCACCTTCACGTCTTTTGAATATTTAAGTAGACTGCTCGTGACGCAAGGAGTTATGAAGGTTCATTTTAAGAGAGGTTAACATTAAAATTCATCTACTCATTGTTGATACATCGTCTCTATCAGTACCTTGGAAATAAACGTTATTCAAATATTTTATCAGTCTCCTTCGCGATGAGCATGATTTGTTTAATAGGTTTAAACTGATTTTGTAGGTTTAATAGGTTAACTGGTTTATAGACGTTGCATTTCCGCTGCCAGCAGACGAGAGGAGAGCAACATCTCAAGGTTAGACATCTTTTATGTTATTAGCGTCATTTCTAACGGAGTAATTATAGTTTATGAGGCTGTGCTAGAACCCCATTTTAAATAAGGCTGATGTGGCAAAGAATAAGTGATTGCTCACTCATTAAACTGCAATTGCAAGATATGACGCCATTGGATGGCAAAATCACTGTAGATTATAATGGCCGAGTGAAGCTTTTAAGTAGCTTGTGATATATCTCCATGCCAGACTGAGCTAATAGAAATTTTAAAAGCTGCTGAAGATTGTCACTTAAAGCTACACAATTTGTTAGGCATCAAACACTGCTCAAATTGTCTTGCTTGTTCGTAACGTTGTTGCTCTGCAAGTTACAGAATCCTCATTTGACAAGATGATGATTAATTAAATCTTCTTAATTGTTAAACAACCATATCAAAATTATTGGTTTCATACCTGGCGAGTCCTCTCCTTTCAAGCTTTCTTTTCTTCCTCTGCATCACATAGGTGTATGATTATTTGCAATTTGAAAGTGGATCAGAACAATCACAACTTGTTAAGTTTTTGTTCTATATTTGAATACATTAATTTTACTTTTAATTCTATTTGGTCATTATCATGTCCATTTTTCCTAACATTGCTTTTGAAGGATTTGTTAAGGACAAACACTCTCTGTATAAGCTTACTAAATTTTGGTCTCAAACATATTATTATTGGATCGTTTTGGCACTGAATTTTAAAATTATTTATTCTTCAACAAAACATATAATCAGTATAAAGAAATGTGGATTGTAAACTGCTCCTGTTAGGTCACATCCAGCTGTAATTGTGAATTGTAACAAGGTAATGTTACCATCATCAATCTATATTGGAATTACAGTTTTTGAGCAAGAAAACTGTGACAGTTAAACCAAAAACATCAATGAGCAACTCTCTTCATCAACTGTTTAATGAGAAAGATCCTGAATCAATGTTTCATTGTAGTACTGATTAGGCGCTTCACTGTGAGACACTTCCTGATCAGAAAACCCCTCACTCACATGAATGCTGCGAAAATATTACACTGAAATTAAACTGCAGGTCTATTTACTTTACAGAGATGTTCCATGATCACAAATAGACTACATGCAAATCAAAATTTTATATTTCATCAGCAAGCAATAAAGATGAACAACAAGCAAAGTAAATGTATTTTAGATTAAGTGTTCACCATTATTGCACTACATAGTTATCACCAGGGAGAAATAATTACAAAAACTATTTCAACTCATCTTTTTCTCTTGCTTCCAGCTTCTTGCCTACGTCAGTTTTGTTAAATCATGACTGAAAAAGGTTTCTCACCCCTTTTGATGTTTACTTACATCAAAACTGCCTTCCACAGAAAGTTTAGTGTGTTTGTCTAAGAGAAGCAATAGATAGATACAGACTTGTCGCAGCATGCATATAGTATGAGAAAATACTACAGACAGAAATTGCTTACATGATGAAACAAAATGTACACTCTGAATATTTTATCATGCATCACCCTTATAGATAAACTTACATTTTCCAAGGAAGTTCCCAAACCATAAGTTTTTAATTATAGTAATTTTCTAATCAGCTTATTAATTTTGAAAATATTATATGTTGTAAGAGATGAGAAAATTAGATCCATGTGAATATAATATTAGTTGTTTAATTTGTGGTAGATTTCATAAACCAATGTCATAAAATTCGAAACTTTCATTTGTGAACAATTTTATAAACAAAATATTTTTGTAAAAGGTGAATTACATATTTCACAAATGTACAAAGCAGAGTTCTCAAATGAGGTTTTTAATGACACATATCAGTGAAAATAATTATCACCTGTGTAGAAATTTCATGAATGAGGATCCTTACACACATTGTAATTTCATAATTTCTTCTTTCAAAAAAGTCTTTTTAACAAAACTATCCGCATTTTTCAAATCAGGAGACTCATAATTGAACACTGAATCATAAGGTTTAACTTAAAAAATTAAAAAAAATTTCTACTCCTTCATGAGGCAACTGTTCACACAGTAAGTATACAGGGACATTATGGAAGTAACAGTGTTATCTTGATGGTTAGCTTTTCTTTTTGTTTTTAATTATCTCCTCTGTTCAAAATAAACGAGGAACCTTTATTGCTGTCAATTAAACATATGGTTTTAATGTACTAACCCCAAAAGAAATGCATTTACTAGGTACAACACATACAGTATGAAAAAACTAGTCATATGTGATCTCATGTATTACTTATTACAGATATAAGATTATGTTGAGTCCTATATTAAACATTGATATTGACTGATATGGTAGAGGAAAACCGTCTACCTCCCCATTCCCTCTGCCTTCAGATACACTTGTCACACTTAACAAACAATCAATTAAACACCGTTTAATCCTTTATCATGAGTCTTTGTAGAATAATACTGTTCAGAGTGAAGCTACTTTTTGATTGATTAACTGTTCATGAAATTTAAATTTTATTTCAATATTTCACAGCACTTAAATTTAAAACCTTTTTTAAAATCGAATCAGCTGGTAATCGTTTTCCATGTAACACAAACCTTTGAAAATCCTTGACAGTAATTTATTATAATTATAACGTTTACTTGATTTTCGAATCCTACCCAGGAATCTATCACAGGAAACGTGACTTTGATCAGTCATAGTTTGTATGCACATGCAAAGCCCAATACTCTGGTAAAAGAACACACAGTAATTATGGTTAACATGATTTGCTATACTAAAGAAACAGTACACTGCAGAGAGACAACGATGGGAAGTGCTGTGTCGATGTCTTCGAACACTATGATTGTAGTCTGAACGTTCACATTCCTTTTCTTCAAATTAACGTGTGCCATGGAGCATTGTTTAAAAACTCCGCATCTTTACCAGCGGAGCCCATATAGATAAGAGTGTTGTATCCAAGTCGTGATGTTCTCACCATTATGATGGACTACTAACTAGCTTTGTTTTTAGTTGGAGCACACTCTTCGCATGTTCAAACTTTTCCAGTGGCTTGTCCAACGCAGAGAGGCTTCTCGCGAGATTTTCCTGACCTATCATTATAGCTCTATGTATCTTATACATAGACTAGTGAAGTAAGAGTTCTTTAGATTACATACACGTACAGAAACTGTTCATATTCGGTACAAAAATCATAAAGAAAGTAAACTATGACAATGTACACACAAATCACATTAGGAGTTGGTGTTACAATACTGTTCTGCTCGGCAAATTCCATTAACGCGTGACCTCTGCCATAGCCACTATCATTTACAAAATTTCCCACTGAAGATTGTTCTTTTAGTGTTTTCTCTATTTTCGCATTACAATTCCCAATTATCATCTTGTATGGCGATTTTTCGTAATTTATCAGCTTCTGTAACTGTTCGAAGAGATCCTCTATGTCCTCATCAGTGTGTAAACGCTGTGCATCCGCCTGAATGATTTCCCTCGTACATCTTCGGTTTTAAAAGAATTTCTTCAATGTCTATAATGTTGTGGGGGCATTTCCTGTTCGATTGCTCTCTTTGTGCCTTTCAAAGAAAAGCAGTTGGCTTGAAGCCTTAGGACTGGGTGAAGTGGTGCAAAGGTTAACACACTGGACTCGAATTCGGGAGGACCATGGTTCGCATCCGCATCTGACTGTCCAGATTAAGTTTTCCGTTGTTTCCCTTAATCGCTACTTTCTTTAAAAGGATGTAACCGATTTCCTTCTCCAAACTTGAAATAATCAGAGCACGTGATCCGTGTCTAATGACTTCGAAGCCTCTTTGCGTCCTTTTACACTATCATGGAATATCGTCAAGACCGGATAATTATGTAAAAATTTACAAGAAGCAAATAACGAATTGGTGCTCAAATGACACAGGAGAATAAAAAAAATTTTCTTCGGCATTCGTTTCTGGAGTCTATTTAGATATGTATGACGACGCAGTACTAGCGTATAAACTATTGTGTTTGAACAGACTCTGGTTCTCATGATAAACAGTCCTATAACAAATATACGCTTCTTCCTGATCTACACTCATTAACATATCTTTTTCGAATTAATGAAACAGAACTCAGTATGGTCTGTAACTCAGTATGTTCTAGTGACTTTATCTTTTTAACTGTGACAGAAATTCGACACAATGCACTTCATACGCATGTGGCAAACTACGTTAACTGTCTCTGCTTCTCACATAGAGCACTGTGACTGTCAACCATTTCGCATGTGAGCTTTTGTTTGCCATTCACTCGTAATTATTTTGTTCAGGTAAGCTTCTTGCTTTACTCATTCGTCACAAATCTTCTACAAACATGACACTGTCAGCTACTTCATGCAACTGTCCTGTTTGATAGTTTTTATTACAGAATGTATGAGTTATTCGTGGAAATCTTGTGTTAGCAATCCCGACCATTTCTGCTACATATGTGGTAAATATTGTCAAGAAAAGCAACAACGGAATATAAATGATTTTGTAAAAAGAAGCTATCGGGCTTATTTTGGAAGACAATTTGAACAACAAGATAAATGTTGGACCCTAAAAGACGTTTGTAAGACATTCGTGGCGTCACTTCGATACTGGGGCTATGGAGGACGATAAGGGCTTCCGTTTGGAACACTAATGACATGGACACAGCCAAGAAACCATCTCGATGATTGCAACTACTGTGCTGTGAATGTAAAAGGTATGAATCGAAAAAAAAAAAAACGCTCTTCGGTTTAGCTAATCGTACAATCTGCTAAGTCACCAATCTTGCATACTGATGATTTTCCAAAACCGGTATTTACTTCCTCATCAGACGATGACTTTGATGACGTCGAAATGTTAGGCAGTCAGAGTAAAAGCAATAGTGGAAGCGAATTCGAAGGATGCAGTGCTACACTGCTAGGCTTTTCAAAGGGCGAGCTAAACGACTTGATTCAAGGTTTAAATCTATCTAAGAAATCAGCTGAATTTCTTGCCTCAAGAGTAAAAGAAATTTCCTTCAGCCTGGCGTATCAATAACATCATATCGAACTAGAAAGCGTGACATTCTTCCATATTTTAACGAGATGAATGATATCGTATATTGTAGTGATATTTCTAAGCTTTTAAATATAATGGGTCTTTTAGTACATCAAGAAAAAGACTATTTTTCTTAGATAACTCAAAAAAAGTTTTAAATGTGTGATGCTCCATAATATAAACAAATTAGCTTCGATCCCGACAGCTCATTCAACTACTCTTAAGTAAGAATATCAAATTGTTAAACTTGTTTCAGAGACAATTTCATTTCATCAACATCGATGGTCAGTGTGAGTAGATTTAAAAATGGTGAGTTTTTAATGGGTCAGCAAAGTGGATACTCTAAAAAATCCCTGTTTTCTTGTCTGTGGGACAGTCGTGCAAAATAGAACGTTGGAGCATGAAAGACTGGCCGTCGAGAACGAACCTGCCAAAAGGAAAAAAATAACATCGTTCATGAGTCGTTGGTCAGTCGGGAAAATATTCATTCTTCCACCACTACATATTAAACTTAGGCTCATAAAACTGTTTGTTAAAGCTTTAGAAAGCAATGGCGATTGTTTCAAAATATATTTGTCGATCATTTCCTGGTCTCAGTACAGCAAAACTGAAACAAGGAATTTTTGATGGGCCACAAATCCGTACTCTTATAAATAATGATGATTTCACAAACTAAATGACTCAAGCTGAATTGAAAGTATGAACAAGTATCAGTTGTCAAAAATTTTTTTAGGAATCCCAAAGCTGAAGAATATTCCCCAATAGGAGAGAAAATGCTCCAGAATTTACAAAACCTTGAGCTAATTTGAGTATCAAATGGCGTTTTGTACATTTAGATGCATTTTCTGACAACTTGGGTGATACCAGCGAAGAACAATATTATGGGGAAAAGATATCAGGGCCGTTGGGATCGCCATATCATGGCAGATTACTGCTGGAACCTGCAGAAACACTAAAGCAAAGCCTGTACAAATTCTTTTGATATATTTTTGTTGTTATGATTAATTTTATTATTCTTTGTATCATTAAATTATAGAAAAGAGGATATTCTTTTGTATAATGTAATTTCCAGTATAAATGAATTGCCTTTATCTCAAAAAGTAGATTCAATTCAGCAAAAATATTATTTCCATTTTCAGCAGACCACAATTAGCTGAAATTGATCAATAAATCCTATACCACAGAATCAGTGTTACTCTGTGTAAATCTTTACGATGATCTACATTAACAGATATCCTAATTAAGTTGCTAATAGAAACAGAAAAACCAAAAGTTTAAATCTATTGGAGCGCAATACAAAGCTAGTTAGAGAATGTGGATACACACGTTACGTATGTTGCTTGGTCGAAAATGGATTTCACCTTGGGTTATTTATAAATGATAACTGTAATAAGGCCTGTCTAAAAAACCATTATAGCCTTGCGCACAGCTGTGTCGTCTGTTGTTCTATCACCTGGTATAAATTACATGTGGGGTATATTCATCATCAGAATGCACAAATACTTTGTGAGACGTTGCGGCCATTTTATAATGCATTCGAAGATTTATCCTAGTCTTGTCCATTGTATTTATTAATCTTATAGGGGCTAACGATTTTCAGCCTAGGCCATTAAGCAAGGCTCAAAATGCCAGTAACACATTCTTATGTAAAACGAAACTGAATTTGTCAAATATGTGTACAAAGCATGAGGTCTACATTACTTCACTTTCATTTTACCTAAGGACGGGTTATGGACATTTTAACCCTTGGGTAAAGGCGTGGGGCCGAAACGCGTAAGGTAGACTAAGATAAATAAATACAGTGGTCAAGTCTAACATCAGTTTTTGAGGATATATTCATGTCGAGGCACTCTGCAGTAAATGGAAGAAGTAATGACAGCAACGAGCAACGACTAGAAAAATCTTTGTTGCGTATATGTTATTTTCATCTGCAGTGTCAAATACGTGGTGTTCAGGCAACAAGGAGATACATGTAGAACGCAGAATACTCACTCCTAATGTTGAGAGCTACATTTCTTGTTTTGCTTCGACTCCAGGAGTGAAATAAGAATTTATTATTGTTCTGAAGTTAGTGTAAGAGCAGCGCAGCTGGTGCCAGCGAGGCGTGGTGCCCCCTGGGTAATAAATTCCGCGCTCACTGAGGGCTCCTAAGGCGGCGGTTTGTCGTCCGCGCCGAGTACGTTATGCTCTCGACCGCGGCACAACACCGTCCTGATACAGGGATCTCCATAGCGACAGCTGTATTCCAGCAGCGCCTCCAAACATGATACGCACTAGAAAATTTCCCACGAGAAATTACCATAGTGCTTCCTAGTAGGACCTTGGTTCTCGTAATTTCTTAGACCACTACCCCTGAGTGCAATCAAATATTATCTAGAATCCCACTCGCCCCTATACCTTTCACACCACTCAACCGCTTCTCCCAGTCAAAATCAACTTTAACGTTTAAGTAAACTTCAAAATGAAAAATAATTTTCTTTTGAAACTTTAGTTTTTAAGGGCAGTAGGACGTCAAACGGGCTGACTTGGAGCAGGAGAAGCACCATAGGACATTTTAATTTCCACTGCCTATACTTTTACAAATAGCTCATAAAACTTTGTCAGCATGACCAGAAAGGATTCAAGATTCACACTCATAGTAGTGGAAGTTCAAAAACATAACAAAATAAATTATTTTTACATGTGAAGTTTCATCATTTTTTTCACTTACTATTGGCTGCATTTGTTGCTATTGGTACACTTTTCTTCATACGTAAGAGATTCTTCGAAGAATTTTGCAATTCTTTGATTAATTTTGCACAGCATACAAACCGTACATACAGGTCTATGAAACTATGGAATTTATTTAATTTGTGAAGAAATGAATGAGCTGTTACATTGTAAACTTCATGATTAGAAAAAACTAAAATTTTAGAGTTAACTATCTCAATTATATCCACAGTTTTTAATAGATATGGAAAATCCTAGAGTTTTTCATTAAGGGGACATTGTATGTGAAATTCCTTAAAATCTGACATTTTCTGTCATCTATTCCATAATGTATTTTGGACTTCCTCGAACATTTTGGTATACAATACGTTAAAATCAGACAATTGTGAGACCTTCAAATAATATTTTGAATGTTGACATGTGACTATCAAATTTCGCGGCTACATATGTACTGCCACAATTGAGCAGTCATATCTTGGGACCTACACAGTTTAGAAGACTGTGAATTTCTTTGTTTTGTGCCTACTGCTACGTCTCAGACGTTGGCATTACGAATAAACTAAACAAGCTGGACAACACAAAACTGTCCGATGGCAAATGTGCTGGAAGACTAACGGACAAAGTAATTGATGTATTACAGGAATATTATGGGAAGGCCATTAGATATAACTGTGACAATTTAGACATGTGGAGCACTTTCTTTCATCGAATATCAACCGATGAAAAGCCAAGTCATGCTATGTGTCCACCTCCACCAAACACTTGGTGTAAATGAAGGCAAGCTTAATTTTCTGAAAACCAGCATGCATTTACACATAAGCATTCTCTCCCTTTCCTTGGGTAATAAGACTCAGACTTATTTACAGAGATTTGACAAATCCTGAGTTACTAAAGAAGTGTTTACATGGGAAAACGCAGAATGTGAATGAGTCCTTCAATAATGTTATGTAGTGCTGTGTGCCTAAAATGTATTTGTTGGCCTTATGACTAAAGTTAGCAGTGACTGATGTTGTAATAGCTTTTTATGGTGGGAACTATGGAAGACTTAAGGTTCTGGAGAAGTTAGGGGTAAGATTTGGACAGAACACAGCTAAAGGATTGCAGGAAATGAATGAGCTTCGTGTATGTGAAGCAGAGTTAACTGCTCAGCAAATGACAACAGAATCAAGAAAGGAAAGAATGAGGCAAGCACTGGGCTGTTGTGACACTGAAGACACACACTATGGGCCAGAGCAATTCTGGTGCATAAAAGACGCAGAAAAGTAAGTCTGTTTAAGAATTTGTAATAAAATAGTTTTAAACCTCAATATCTCTAAACTACATTTTTTGTAATAAAAGACCCGTTTTCTAAAAAAATTTCTGATGGTGGAGACATGAAATTTTCACAATGTGCCGAGTGTACGATTCAACACATGTAGAACTAGAATAATTAAAATGTCCTGAGTTGTTTCGTTTTTATGTCCATTTATTTACAAAATTCTGTTAAAAATTGGGTGTTTGAAAAAATAAGATAACATGCCCTACAATACAATTTTAGTAATAATTCTAGTTCAGTGTATCTAGAAAGATGCATTCAATAATTTTGGAAAATTGTAAGTTGCTGTCTTAAAAAGTTTCCAAGATAAAGGGTCACAAAATTCAATAATTTAACATTGGCGGCATAGGACATACAATGTCCCCTTAAGGAGATTGTGTTTAATAAGCATACCAAGTTTGAAAGTAATAGGATATTTACTATGGATGTTACAAGTACCTAAGTTCGGAAATTTGTGTTTTGCGGAAAATGGCCGTTAAAGTTCCTTCTTATATTTGGCCTTCGTTTAGAACTCTCCACCAGCATAAGCTGGATTCTTTTTGATTTTATAATTCAGTTTTCTTCCTGTGATGTACTCTTCTTGATTTTACCACCTCCAAAAATGATATATCTGCTTTCACTACACGCGTTCTGTTTATCGCATACAAAGCTTTTATGCAG
The DNA here is from genome assembly GCF_023864275.1 of Schistocerca cancellata. Classification (NCBI taxonomy): domain Eukaryota; kingdom Metazoa; phylum Arthropoda; class Insecta; order Orthoptera; family Acrididae; genus Schistocerca; species Schistocerca cancellata. The sequence continues at coordinate 655,964,960 of NC_064627.1, forward strand.
TCCATTCCGGACTTAATTCCCATTTTCTCTAAAACATATTTCCTGCTATGCACACCATCATTAAAACATGAAACTGGATCATAAACACCAATAGCAAGAGCATTTCTTCTCACAAAAATGGTTTTTGGCAATCATTCCCATACATCTTGGTTAAAACGTTCATTTGTATTTTGGGTACCACCATGAAGACATTTCTTCAATAAGTTTTCATTTGCAAGGTCCCTGAATATATGTTTGATGGCTTCCATTACAGCAGTTGGTAGAGAATTCCTGTGATAATATTCTTCACCACCAGCAATTGTGCTTTGATAGCCACAACATGATTCACTTCCTTTTGGGCACAAGTTGTGCATAGGGTTAGTATATGTGGGCATTTTGTGGAAGCAGAAGGCCCAAACTGTTTGCTTCATAGTTTTCTAGTCCTCTGTGTTCCTTCTGACTGCCAAGCCATAATATGTATGTAGCTTGTCAATTTCTGCATCCATCAGTCGTCCTCTCCCTTTTATTCCCTTCCCATCAGATAATTTTTTTCCTGACAAATATTGTCTCAGCCTTTTAAGTCTACTACCAAGTCTTTTCTGTACATGTCCCACACATTCTAACTTCTGCACAATAGTCTCAGCTCCAAATGGCGCACATTTTTGAACTTCAAGGAAAGCTTTACTATCACCATCACCAAGATACTTCACATATCGCAGGCCATGGGAGGCAACAAATATCACTTGAGCCTTTATAGTTCACATTACATTCATGATCTGGAATCTCTTTCACGCAACTATTACAAAATTTGCTCAAAACTTCAATGTCTAGTACTTTGCCAGTGTCAACAGATGTTGTAACATCATCATTGATTGAAGTCCGCTCTCTTTTTTGCCAGGTACCACCAAAGGCGGCCACTGTGCCCCTGTCACCATCATTTTCGATAATATATTCTTCTGCAGGACTTTTCATTGATTATTCTGCATCATCTTTAACAGCCCCAAGCAGTAAGCCATAATATCTCTCAAATTTTGCTGGAGGAGCTGGAAGATTCATCACTGCACAAGGTGTTCTTGCTGCCTTCTGTCCGCTACCAATACAGCACGTACCTCAACCGGAAGACATTCCATTATAAAAAATAATCCAAAAATCGCTTACTGGCCGAATTTGTGACTGCTTCCTTCGATTCTCATCTGTGCATATAAGACCCTATAAAAAGTCTGGCAATAAGTACTAGAAAAACCACACGAGATTTCCGAGACCTTCTCCTGAAAGTACAAAACTGGCCATACCATCTAATAAATTAAAATAAAGGGGGGGGGGGGGGGCAGGCGGCTGGCATAAAAGCCAAACCTATCGTGTGCATACATACTTTTTTATATGGAATAATGCCTATTGACATAAACAAATTAAAATTAGGACAAATTAGAATGTTATTGGTGATTTTTCCGGGATTCTAGAACCAGCATTTACGAGATATTGTATTTTGATTTTGAAAAGTTTCCACACCGACACTTGTTTGTGCCATTCAACCTGCGTGCCTGATACATACGGTGTTGTTATGTTTGCTTACAGTGTGCAATCCATTTGTGAAAACCGCACAACAATGGCACTTTCCAGTATTTGCGGTGCAAGTTTTAAGTGACTTACCCTGTATATGAGACGTTCATGCGACACATTGTCAAATACGGAAACGTAGCATGAATCCCCAACTCCCACAAGCTTTACTGGAGCTTCCGAATCCTTGACCGACATGCTCCCTGCTCTGCTTTTTGTGTGGGATTATCTCTTGCTTGCAGAAATTGTTCACCCTGACACTTATACTCCTACCGTTTATGAAATCAAAGCTAATTTCAGCTTTTATTACGTGTTATAATTAAGTACATCCTTATGGGTCAATACATTTTGTAAGTTAATGCAATAAAATTTTAAGCTAATTAATTTCTATTTTCATAACTCCGTTTTATTTTTATGGAGCGAGCGAGTGCGAGGGTTCACTGAAGTTCGTCTGTCACACTTCGTAGACCAGGTACTATTACTCCATTCATGCCGGTTAAAGAAGATCGCAAGCCGCAATTTTGCAGGACGTCATATAGCCACTGCTCGGTGTTTGACAACAACATTTATTTAATTTTTTGTTTCCTTAATAAAAGAATGATGAAAACATGTTTGTGTATTAGTTAGGTCTGTTGAGCAGAACGTAATACTGATTAAGGAGAATATATTTATTTAGCAACAAATACGAAGTTCGTTACAGTTAACATCACAACTAAAAATACAGAATTTTTTTCCCAAATTAGTTGTTTTCTTTAAAAACGGTCACTTATCTGACAATTTTAAGAAAAAATATTAACGAAAAGGAACACTACAAACTCAAATCTCCTGAGAGACTTTTTATATTTTTTTCTTTTCTTACATCTCCCACAAATTCATTCCTAAAAATCACATTTTATACTCCATCCCTGAGAACCAAATCGCTTCATTGTGCCTATGTCAGCAGATCTCACAATCACCTCCGGATATTCCACAGAATTTTTCAGAACAACTTAACCACCTCTGACATATTTTCAGAAAAACTGTGAGATATACCTGTCCTAACAGTATCAATGAACGGCAACTGTCAGGTCCCCAATGAATGTTTCCATCTTCTGCATAACAGAAATCCTACTCCTTATCTAATTCTTACATCGCAACTGTCAGTTTTTATCAGCATACAAACACAGTAACTTTATTCTTATAACATCTTCTGCCGTACCTTCCTCATGCAAAATAGTTACCAGGAGAACCCACCACAAACATTCACACAGACAAGAAGTAGTCACCTCACCATTACGATGGCCCTAATTCATTGCAACATTATTACTGACATTGAATAAAGTTGATTTTAAAACAAAAAAGGTAAATGAAGTAATTTACATTGCATATTCAGATCAGAAAAGGTATGGAATACTGTATGATGAATGTAAAGGGGTCGTTAAAATATTAAAGTCATTGATGTAGAAATGTGAACACGTAAACAGCGGAATACTGTAATCCAAATTTCTATATGTGTACGCTGTGAGAAACGTTTCAGTGTACTGTTAGTGGCTGCTAATTAGATACATGAGCTGTATAACCAGTGTGAATTAATCAAATATTTGGTAATGGGAGTAGCTACATCAGCTCCAGGGTGCCATATTCAATAATTTGCAACAGTTACAGCAACAAGGAATTTTCTGAGCTTGAAAGTAGTAGGTCCTTTCGTAAATGATCACAAAAAGTACCCAGATAGAAGATAATTTCATTTCTACTGTTCTGAAATACACTGGCACAAATTATTTACTTAATGAAAGAAGTACTGCAGTGAACATCTCTTTACGGCATGTACATCGTAAGTTCGTTCTTAGCTTACCTTAAGAGAAACTGATTTATATTAATTTGTAATGAAAAACCGATTTCTCTTACATTACAAGGAAAAACGAATAGGACAAAATAGGGCAATAAGGACATACACTTTTCTCTGTAGGAGTACGTTTACTATGAATTTATTCCAATGAATCTTCGTGACCCGGTGTCTTTCTGGTTCTGTTGATGGTTCTGTTGATCTGTTACAAGCAATCTGAACTGCATTAAGAAAATTTCAGATACATGGAAAACAGTGAATAAATGCAACACACGACTTTTGAGCTTGCCTTGGGTTTTACGCCCACAAGGAACAGCTTACTTAACGTCTTGCTTCCAAATTTTTAATCTTGCATACTTTTATCATTCTGGGGGATTTTATTTTTAGGTTTCTAGCAACGGGGTGGTTAATGGATTACGTTTCTGGTACAGACGCTCCCCTGAAGAATCTTGTTTATGCTTCTTGTATTACATTCTAATCAGATTTATTACGGAAACTACGGTTCTTTCTGTCATAGTGCCTCATCAGTTGCACTTTTCGACCCAATGCTCTACCGCTTATTTATTTTATTTTATTTTATTTTTTGTATTATTTTTTTTACGACTTCCCCTGTTCACCGAGGCGTCTCCGTGTCGTTATGTATGTAACACAACACTAAATGGTTTTATATAGGTTTTTAATATATACACTCCTGGAAATGGAAAAAAGAACACATTGACACCGGTGTGTCAGACCCACCATACTTGCTCCGGACACTGCGAGAGGGCTGTACAAGCAATGATCACACGCACGGCACAGCGGACACACCAGGAACCGCGGTGTTGGCCGTCGAATGGCGCTAGCTGCGCAGCATTTGTGCACCGCCGCCGTCAGTGTCAGCCAGTTTACCGTGGCATACGGAGCTCCATCGCAGTCTTTAACACTGGTAGCATGCCGCGACAGCGTGGACGTGAACCGCATGTGCGGTTGACGGACTTTGAGCGAGGGCGTATAGTGGGCATGCGGGAGGCCGGGTGGACGTACCGCCGAATTGCGCAACACGTGGGGCGTGAGGTCTCCACAGTACATCGATGTTGTCGCCAGTGGTCGGCGGAAGGTGCACGTGCCCGTCGACCTGGGACCGGACCGCAGCGACGCACGGATGCACGCCAAGACCGTAGGATCCTACGCAGTGCCGTAGGGGACCGCACCGCCACTTCCCAGCAAATTAGGGACACTGTTGCTCCTGGGGTATCGGCGAGGACCATTCGCAACCGTCTCCATGAAGCTGGGCTACGGTCCCGCACACCGTTAGGCCGTCTTCCTCTCACGCCCCAACATCGTGCAGCCCGCCTCCAGTGGTGTCGCGACAGGCGTGAATGGAGGGTCGAATGGAGACGTGTCGTCGTCAGCGATGAGAGTCGCTTCTGCCTTGGTGCCAATGATGGTCGTATGCGTGTTTGGCGCCGTGCAGGTGAGCGCCACAATCAGGACTGCATACGACCGAGGCACACAGGGCCAACACCCGGCATCATGGTGTGGGGAGCGATCTCCTACACTGGCCGTACACCACTGGTGATCGTCGAGGGGACACTGAATAGTGCACGGTACATCCAAACCGTCATCGAACCCATCGTTCTACCATTCCTAGACCGGCAAGGGAACTTGCTGTTCCAACAGGACAATGCACGTCCGCATGTATCCCGTGCCACCCAACGTGCTCTAGAAGGTGTAAGTCAACTACCCTGGCCAGCAATATCTCCGGATCTGTCCCCCATTGAGCATGTTTGGGACTGGATGAAGCGTCGTCTCACGCGGTCTGCACGTCCAGCACGCACGAACGCTGGTCCAACTGAGGCGCCAGGTGGAAATGTCATGGCAAGCCGTTCCACAGGACTACATCCAGCATCTCTACGATCGTCTCCATGGGAGAATAGCAGCCTGCATTGCTGCGAAAGGTGGATATACACTGTACTAGTGCCGACATTGTGCATGCTCTGTTGCCTGTGTCTATGTGCCTGTGGTTCTGTCAGTGTGATCATGTGATGTATCTGACCCCAGGAATGTGTCAATAAAGTTTCCCCTTCCCGGGACAATGAACTCACGGTGTTCTTATTTCAATTTCCAGGAGTGTAGATTACAAGGATGTTTTGTTTCCTGTGTAGAACAACCTGAGGATGTTGCTTTAACGCAGCGAAACCGATCGTTAGTAAATCATCACTTAAGAACTGTTTGTGGTTTATTCAAGTTCAGTTTGCCACGAATTGTAAAGGCCACTGTTTCACATATTATAAACTCCCATATACCCCTATAATTTAACTATGGCCACCTATGGTGGTGAGTTTCTTTACCCTACATGACCGCCTCGCAAGTGCACACAGCTGCATCCCACGTACTCAGGGCGGGATGCCGTCCCAGTCTCTATTAGGTGAAAAGATACACAAATGATGATCTGATGGGTGAACCCTAATTCCTCTGACAAAATTGTGGAGTTTGTTCTTGTGTATTTTCTGAGCAGTTTGCTATAACAGTATCGTGGTTGCCTGCAGCTCATTCCAGAGTAATAGTGTAATTATGGTTTATTCGGCTTGTTACTACAGTTACCTGTTCTTCTGAGAAAATAACTCCACAACATTGAAAAAGCCTTTAGCATGTCTGATGTTTCAAGGTGTAATGCTTCCCATTTCTATTAGTGCACAAGGGAGTGGTCTGACTGATATGTCTGCATAAGCAGAAGACACTAACGATCAAGTCCGAAAACAATTTATTGGACTGTTCAATTAACCAAAACAAATTCTCCAAGTATAACGCCAACACAAAACAGTGATCCGTCTTAGAATCACAACTACATACAAGAATAATATAGAAAACAACTGAAATAATTTCCTACTAGTCTCCTCCAGAGACTTCTCCGATATATCAAGCCTAATCCAGAGATGACCATGTCTGCTGGCGGCCGAGGAACTGCCGATGTGTGGCCGAGCGCCGGTCTTTATAGCGCTTCGGCGGATGAGTACCTCGGAACTATTTTCCATCACGTGGTTTGATGTGTGAAAATAGTTCCGGGATCCTCCGTGATCTCTTCCTAATGTTTATGTGGGCTGGTAGAGGCCCCTGGTGGCCGCTAGTGTTTTTGCTGTGGTGTTGTTGTTGTGTTTGTTGTTGTGGCCGTTTATCAATATTGTCTGTCGGTTGTGTAGTGCGTCGGTGTGCCTGCGAGGCGGGCAACCGCGGCTGCAGGCTGTCAGATTGGTTCCTGATACTCTAGGCGCCGTGATGTCTGGTGGAGAAGGCCACAGCACTGACAATGAACAAAATGTCCGAAATCGATAATGGCAAGAAGTAATATAGTGTTTTAAAAATATGTCATTAATTTAGAGCTTGGTAGTTGTTTGAAAAGAACCTTAGCACACAACCACATTATCCCCAATAAACCGGCTACTGACAAAATAGCTTTTGTACTGGAGTCAGAGAGGTGCTACTACGTTCTCTGTGGCAGCTCCTTCCGTAAAAGTCGGAAAGCGTTGACGTGATGAGACTGCAGCAAGTGAACGACGTGGCCTGCCTGTCCGGCCTCCGCCTTTTAGCAATAGCGCAGCCGGCGGCAGAGGGCGGCCCCGGCCAATCGCTGACGCGGCGACCCCACCGCCAGATAGCGCAGGCCCGCCACTGCCTCGGTGGTACTCGGCTCCGAAACCATTGGTGGCCAGCCACACTCTGAAGCCCGATTCTGTTACTGCCAGCAAGCACCGCAGGAGGAACTGTGCTCTTTGGATCCATCCTAATGTACCACCAATTCTAATGTTCCATTAAAACAATCTATAACAGACAGACAAATGAAAACGAGACAAGATGGAATAAAAGTGAGTCAGTTGTTTAGTATTTCAAAAGTAATCGCTATTACCCTTAGTACACTCATCCCACTGTGACAAAAGACGGTCAGTGTCTTCACGGAAAAATGTTTGCGGTCGCCTGCGGAACAGTGATTGTACCCAGGCGTGCAGCTCTTCGTCCGAAGCGAATCGACGGTCACGAAAGTCTTTCTTCGGGGCTCCAAAATATATGGCAGTCGCATGGAGAGAGATCGGGAGCACGACACTATAATAACGCACAGCGGTACGTGGACACTTCGTAAAAACTCAAGAGCGCCATCAAGTCCAAACGCTCAGGAACAATGACGGACATCGTCATTCTGTTGCAGGATAATGACCGCCAACATGTTGCTAAGGCTGTTTCGACAACTCTGCAGAGGTTTCGCTGGGAAGCCCTTACACGTCCTCCGCCTAGTCCCGATATCTCCCCATGCTATTTCCGCTTTCATTTCCATGGATTTGTTTCGGATGAATAGGTGCATGCATGAGTATAATTACGGTTCTGATAAACAGTTTACTTCTTTTTCGTGTTTGTCGTTTTTATTTGACTGTCCCTTATAATATAATGAATGACCTTTTTCCCTTCAGAAATTCTTGGAGATGGTTTTGCATAATTCAGGAGTATACGCTCTCTCAAGGATTTCTCTTTTCGTCTCTTCCAGTATGTAATGGGTTGCGTAGCCTGTTTCCTCTTTCCGTAGTCGCTGCGTTTTTTTCCTCGTTCATCCCAATGCTATTACATCTTTAATATCTATCGGTCTTCTCTGTATATGGATCTAGGTTATGCGAAGATGAAGTCACAACAGTGGGATAGACTATCGCTGAGAGCTGCATCTAACCAGTTTCGGGACGAAGACGATGGCAAAAATTTTGTAACTGAGTTTTGTGGTATTCCTGCAACGTAATTCAGAGACTTCTGAACGGAATAGTATTCTAACAAATATTCCACACTGCGTATACTAATCGTCGTCCATTGTCGTTAGCAATACTTAACTTATTTCCAAGTATAACATATGTCTTGATTGTAATATTAGGGCCAAAAGCAACCTCTTCGAAGACTTGAAGCGTTTGTTATTGCTACAGAATGTAGTCAAACACAGAAGTACGTATCTCACTTTATTCATTCATTCATTCTAGTCCACTTCCCTGGTCACAACAACGAACCTTTACACGTCACATTACATTCACCTGAATCACTACCACAATTTTTGTCATGATTTCCTTCCCTTAAAAACGAAAATAAACACCGACAGTTAACATGAACTGATATTTAAACATAGTTAAATATTGATTATATATAAATGATTGACTATGTTTAAATATAAATTCCTAATAACTGTCTGTTTTTATTTTTGTTTCTAAACGCAGCTAATACACTGAGCTGACAAAAGTAGTGGAATAGCGCCTTGACCATATACAGATGGCGGTAGCATGGCGTACACAATGTATAAAAGGCTAGCGCAGTGGCGGAGCTATCATCTGTACGCAGGTGATTAACATGAAAGGTATCCATCGTGATTTTGGTCGCACGACGGGAATTAACAGACTTTCAATGCGGATTGGTAGCTGAAACTAGACGCAGATGACATTCCATTTAGGAAATCGTTAGGGAAATCAATATTCCAAGATCCAATGTCTCAACAGTGTGCCCAGAATACGGTATTTCAGGCATTACCTCTCATCACGGACAGCGCAAGGGCCGAAGGCTTTCGGTTAACGCCCGAGTTATTGGTTCAAATGGCTCTGAGCACTATGGGACTTAACATCTGTGGTCATCAGTCCCCTAGAACTTAGAACTACTTAAACCTAACTAACCTAAGGACATCACACACATCCATGCCCGAGGCAGGATTCGAACCTGCGACCGTAGCAGTCGCGCGGTTCCGGACTGCGCGCCTAGAACCGCTAGACCACCGCGGCCGGCGCATATTATTGTCAGTGCTAAAAGACAAGCAACACTGTGGAAATAATCGCAGACATTAATGTGGTATGTACGAGCATGTGTTAGAACAGTACGGCGAGATTTTCCGTTTATGTCCTATGGCAACAGGTGACGGACGCTGGTGACTTTGCTAACTTCGCGACATTGCAACGCCTCTCCTGGGCTCGTGACCATATCGGTTGGACCCTAGACGACTGGAACACCGTAGCCTTGTCAGATTTCAGTTGGTAAGGACTGATGGTAGGGTTAGTGTGTGGCGTAGACCCCACGAAGCCGTCGGCTCAAGTTGTCAACAAGTCTCTGTGCAAGCTGGAGGTGGTACCATAATGGAATGGGCTGTATTTAAATGGAATGTACTGGGTCCTCTAGATGTTCAAATACTGAGAGGATATTTACAGCCCTTCATGGACGTCAGTTCCCAAACCACAACAGAATTTTTAGGGCAACAATGCGCCATGTCACTGGGTCGCAATTGTTCGCGACTTGTTTGAAGAACATTTAGAACAAACCGTGCAAGTGGTCTGGTCACCAAGATCGCCCGACATGAATCCCATCAGACATTTATGGAACATAAATAAGATATCATTTCGTGCACAAAATCCAGCACTGGCTACACTTGCTACACTTTTCCAATTATGGACGGCTATAAAGGCAGCATGGCCCAGTATTTCTGCAGGAGGCTTCAAACATGTTGATTCTTTGCCACGTCAAGTTGCTGCACAACGCCGCAAAAAAGGAGGTCTGACACTAAACTAGGAGCTGTCTCATGAATGTTTTCACCTGAATATGTAGGGCATAATTTTCCAGCCTCAGGCAGTTTACCTTTCCCTGTCACAGGTAAAGAGTCATGGGTTTTCGTTACTTCAGTCTGTTTTGACGCGTTTTATTATTATTTGACTGACAACCTGCCAACGGCCTCGCTGCAGTAGTAACACCAGGTCCCGTCAGATTACCGAAGTTAAGCGATGCTGGACTGGGCAAGCTTTTGGATGGGTGACTGTCTGGTCTGCCGAGTGCTGTTGGCAAGCGGGGTGCACTCAGTCCTTCTGTGGCCAACTGAGGAGCTACTTGACTAGGAAGTAGCGGCTCCGGTCACGAAAACTGAAAATGGCTGGGAGAGCGATGTCCTGATAAGATGCCCCTCTGTATCTGACTCCACTGACGCCTTTGGGCCAAGCATGACAGGGCGGCCAATTGGAACTGTTGAGCCTTTATGGCCTTTTCGGACGGAATTTACTTTTGACTCATCAGCTGTTATTGTAAGAATTGTGACTACAACTACACATACGAGGTGCTATGCAAAATTTTCGGGACTGGTGCTGCCATCTGTTGAAAACCTTACCTTTGGACTAATGGTCACCATCACCCTCGAAGTAGTTCCCATCCGCGCTTATACACCGTCCCAGCGCTTCTGCCACTGGTCAGACGTTTTCTGGAAGTCCTGTTCCTTGAGGGTGTTTATCACCGCCAGCGATGCTTCTTGAATCCTCTCTAGAGTGTCGGACCGACGGCCTTTCAACTTGAGATTCAGTTTTGGGAATAGCGCGAAGTCGTAAGGTGCCACATCTAGCGAGTACGGTAGGTGAGTTACAACCGCCATGTTGTTTTTTTGCCAAAAAGGTCCTGGTGAACAAGGACGTGTGACAGGTCGCGTTGTCGTGATGCAGCAGCCAGTTCCCTTGACGCCAAAGTTCGGGCCGTCGTCACCGGACGTTTTCACGGAGCCGTCGCAAACGTCACAGTAGTACACGGAATTCACTGTTTGGTTGGTTGGGACGATTCTTTGTGCACAATTCCCTTGGTACTAAAGAAAACGATGATCATGATCTTCAATTTGCTCTTCGCCTGTCTCACTTTTTTGGGTCTTGGAGAGCGTGGGCTCTACCACTGGGACGATTGTTGCTTTGTCTCTGGGTCATAACTGTAAATCCAGCTCTCGTCGTCGGTGATAACCCGTGACAAGAAGGTTGGATCATCAGATGCGGCATGACGAAGGTCCGTGCACAGTTCAACACGCTGTGCCTTCTGATCGGTAGTCAAGATCGTTGGCACAAATTTTGCAGTGACACGATGCATGCCCCATTCATCAACAACATTCGTTGAGATGTCCCATGACCAATACCCACTTCATCTGCAAGGTGTTCAATGGTTCGACGTCTATCCGCACGAACCAATCGTTGAAGTTTTGCAACAATGTCTGGCGTTGTACGGCTAATGGGCCTTCCAGTGTGAGCATCACCTTCTAAGTCTGTACGGCCGGCCTTGAATCGAGCATGCCACTCAAGCACATGCGTGCAGCTCATGCTCTATCCCCCAGACTCTTGTTGAATTATTGCAAGAGTCTCCGTAGCACTTTTCCCGAGATTCGCACAGAATTTGATATAAACGCGTTGTTCTGTTTCCGGATCCATCTTAAAATTGTCACACACCAAACACAGAGTATTACGGAAATCACTGTGGACACGCAACACGTCCTCCCAGCTGAAGGTCACTCCACACACTGACTCATCAGATATGCATCTCTCGCCACTTAGCGGTGCAAAGATCTACTACTCCTACATTCCAGGTGGCAGCATCAGTCCCGAAAACTTTGGATTCCACCTCGTACTTCAAGAACAAAAAGAATCATTACAAACATCAGTATGTCCTTCCTGATTTTACCACAGTAACCACTAATACTTAAACTTGTGGTACAAGAAGTAATTCTAAAGCCAAAACTGATGTTAAAACCAATACTAATCGTAGCACTTTACTCCTCCTGTGGATAGTTTTGGTAACAGGAGTGAACAAGAGAACCTCGTGTTGGTCAACAGTTTCTACTCCATTCAAGACTACTCACAGGGAGCGTTAAAAGTAGAATAGACGTTGGCCAGTGCAGCGTCTCAGAAAAGACAAATTGACTCTATCGGTATGAGTCAACACAGAGTAAAGAAATAAACTAAAAGCTGTCAGCGGAGGAAAGAAAACAGGACCTGATCAGATACCTATACGATTCTACGCAGTAATCGAAAGCGCGTCGTTCTCTTGACACAGAAATCTACGGTAGGCCGCTGGCGAAAAGAAGGGTCCCAAGTGATTTGGAAAGTGTGTAGTTCATTCTCGTTCTCAAGAAGGGTCGTTGAACAGACCCAAACAGCTATAAACCCATATCTGTGACATGAGTCTGCTGTAGAATTTTAGAACATATTTTACGGTCATATATTATAACCCTTCTAGAGACCCAAATTGTCTTCTGAAGGAATTAACATGAAATCTCAAACAACGATCGTGTGAAAACAAGCGTCTCTGTTCGGCTGACAGACCCAGGAGGTAACAGATATCAGAGCTCAGACTGATGCTTGACTTCCGGTAGACGTTCGATGCAGTTGCACATTTTCGCATAATGAACAAAATAAAGTCGTAGCAATGTTACAGCAGGTTTATGACTTGACTGAAGAGTTTGTAGCAAGTACAGTACAGCATGTCAGACTCAACGAAGAGAAATCTTCACGCAAACAAGAGAAATATATGGCGCTTTAACAAGCGGAAAGAAACATTATTATACGATTTACACGACTGTGGAACAATCAGTGCAACCCGTCACATACATTTGATATCTGTAAGCATCTGCCGGCCGCGATGGTCTAGCGGTTCTAGGCGCGCAGTCCGGAACCGCGCGACTGCTACGGTCGCAGGTTCGAATCCTGCCTCGGGCATGGATGTGTGTGATGTCCTTAGGTTAGTTCGGTTTAAGTAGTTCTAAGTTCTAGGGGACTGATGACCACAGATGTTAAGTCCCATAGTGCTCAGAGCCATTTGCACCATTTGTAAGCATCTGTATGAAGTGATTTAAAGTGGAATGAACATGTGAAACTGATAGTAGGAAAGGTAGATGCCAGACAGACATCTGTTGGAGCAATCCCCTGAAACTGTATAGTTCACCCACGAAGAAAGTAACTAACAAATACCTCTTTCGACTTGTATTTGAGTATATAGTTCTTTGGTCAGGATTCCTTTCCAGGCAGTACTGATAGAAGACATAGAGGATATCCAAAGAAAAGCAGAGCGTTTCGTCATAGGTTGGTTTAGCAAGCGTGAAAGATCTGCTAACCGCAATGGCAGAAACTACAAGAGAGGCATTGTGCATCACGGTATGGTTTACTGCTAAAATTTCTAGAGCGTACATTCTTGTAAAGGCAAATCAGTATATTGATTTCTTCTGTGTATATCTCACTAAAGGTCCACGACGGTACAATTGGAGAGATGAGACTCACTCGGAGACATGCCAAAAATCGTTCTTTACACGGACCATTGGCAGCTGGAACAGGATAGAAGGGAAGCGGTTCGCAAAATACCCACCTCTAAACACCATAAGGTGGCTTGTGGAGTATAGACGTAAATGTAGATGTACCATACTAAGATTTACCCAGCCGTAAATTATTCTGCCCGACGGCACAAATAAAATGCATGTATTTGACCTTTTTTCACATTCAGAGACTCCAGATACAGCTATTCATGAAATTTAATTCGCATAAACCAATATAAACTAGCATCGGAGATGGACTTAAATGGTGTGTGAAGTCAGCATGTGTTATCGAAAGTAAAGTTATGTGTGACTGATGGCGGTATTTATAAACGAGTTGAATAAAATAATACTGAACTCTGTCAGTACGATGTGGTACCACCTTTTCCAGTGAACGGCATGTACCATCGTGAGATTAATGGTGTTTTAAACAGTCGTTTGTCAAGAAGCTGTCTCAAATTCTTGAGGAACAATGGAGGTGATTCAACTCCGATTACGATACAATTGCACTTCAGATGTTGAGCAAGTTGTTCACTGTTCTGTAGAAACATTAAGAAATACATGTTACTAATAAGGCGAAGTGGTTGCCTAGCCAAAGCGAGAACTAACTTGGACACGTGGCTAGGTACAGTCACGTTCCAATAAAAAGTATCACACCCTATTATCTCGCAGTGCGAGCGTAAGAAGTGATCATGAGAAGTCAGAAAATATCTGCTCGGGCATTGTACAGACAGTGAGTAAAAGAAAGGTGTGATTGGCGCGGACAGAGAAGGAGACTGAATGTGCAAACAAGTGGTGAGAAGCAAAAATTAAGTAGATCAGTTGCTGTAAATTGCAGAGGAAGGGACACGATGCTCCAAAGCAGAATTTTTATACAAAACTGGACTTTCAAGCTTGCAAAGAAACTCTGATGTAAATTAGTGAAGTGCAGGATTGAAGTGTCCAATGATTTATTTAGACGAACCTTCTATTCGTACACAATACACAGAATAAATATTACACAGTCACAGTGTGCGAAGCGTATTGTACAATAACAGTGTCAGACAACGTTTCATTGTCTTGAATGCTTAATTCTATTTCACTTTACCTTCCCCTCCATGAGTGTAACAGAGAAAGTTCAAACTATGATACAGAAATGGACAGAAAAATAATACGAAGGCAGAGGCAACGAAAGCAAAACTTTCGGCATTCATTAAGGAGCACTAACTTCCTCCTCCTCCTCTATATACCATTGGCAAAATTTTTCAAGAGAATTGTTCCTTTTCTGTTGCCGCCATGTCATGCAGACTTAATTCCGACAATACTGGCTTGGACTTTTGCATAGAATAAGATCCATACTCTTCCGACAAAATAACGGAAATTTGTGGTAAGTTCCTGTGGGACCAAACTGCTGAGGTCATCGGTCCCTAGGCTTACACACTATTTAAACTAACTTACGCTAAGCACAACAGACACACATCCACGCCCGCGGGAGGACTCGAACGTCCGACGTGGGGAGCCGCGCGAACAGTGGCAAGGCGCCTTAGACCGCGCGGCTACCCAACGCGACTGAAAAAGTAACGGCTCATGCTTTTTCTCCTAATAAGTGTACATCGTGTACCACCTAGCATGGCGCCAGTCTTTCGACGTAACGGTATTTCGGCGGCATACGCGTTTCTTTCGACGTTTTTATATTCATTCTGCTTTTCAGTTGACCGCAAAAACTTGCTTGTAACTCCCTCCAGATCTTCCCACTAGAGGAAAGTTCTAAGTGGCCGCCGGCTATCGGCTTTACTAACCAAAAGCACCAACCACTAAACGATACGGTCAATTTGCTTCAGTTGGTGTGGTATTGCTGGCCTATGTGGCAGAGCAGTTCTAGGCGCTTCAGTCTGGAAACGCGCTACAGCTACGGTCGCAGGTTCGAATCCTGCCTCGGGCATGGTTGTGTGTGATGTCCTTAAGTTAGTTAGGTTTAAGTAGTTCTAAGTTCTAGGGGACTGATGACCTCAGATGTTAAGTCCCATAGTGCTCAGAGCCATCTGAATCATTTTGTGTGGTATTAGTTTTTATTGCTGTGACATTAGAAGATTTGAAAGGCAAAAAACTGTGACGACGACTAGTGGAGAGGTATTTTGACGGAGCAGAAACTTGGAAAATTTGATAAAACCAACTGGCATAGATTGTAACGAAGAGTCAACATTGTCGATATTGGCATCCGGACTGAAACTGCAGAAGACGAATCAACAGAGACAGCTATTGAAAATAAAGACACAACCCGGAACGGTAGTTTTACAGATACCACAGTGAAGCGTCATGAGTAGCTAAGGTGAGGTACACTGCACGCCCTGTTAGTAATGAGCACCTGAATGACATGCGTAGCCGTTTAGCGTGTGACAGCACTCTACTTTTAAGGGTTCTGCATAGTAGGCTGCTGTTACTGTACTACTACTCCTCCCCACTTTCCGGACGTAAATACGAAGGTACCGTCATCTCGATCAGGTAAGGAACACACTTTGCCGAGTAATATATATGTATATACTCGCTGACGATTCCAGGCGCCGCGCGGGGTAGCCGCGTGGTCTTTGGTGCCATGTCAGGGTCCGCGTGGGTCCCCCCGACGGAGGTTTGAGTCCTTCCTCGTTCTTGGGTGTGCGTGTTGTTCTTAGAGTAAGGGGTAAGCTTCGGGACCGATGACCTCAGCAGTTTGGCCCTATAAGACCTTACCACAAATTTTCATTTTTTCCCTTCCTTCCCGGGAACACTAGCCATCTTTTCATTAGTGGTTATGCCTACTAACTAGACGTGCTGTATCTGCATTATTTTTACCTCAGCGAAGTTATACTCTGATTTTCAATAGAAAATCTTACGAATGAGAGTCTTTAAGCACTGAAAAACATTTTAGAAGCGAATCACGAACTTTAGTTTTGCTCGGCCAAATCCCTTTAATGCAGAGCAGATGATTGGATTATGGGTAATACACGTTGCATACGAGTGCCGCAGCGTGATTATGCACTGACGCTGCTCAGCAGCATAATCGATAGTAAAAGGACGCGTAGAGTCGCCGGGGAGTATCAGCGAACATTTTGGCTCTGTCAAAAATTGTTCTTCATCATGACGTGATCTACTTGAAATTTGCTTCGAATATTCCCAGTTGGGGCTCCCGCTGTTCCACTGTCAGCTCACCTGCTGTGTGACTGAGAAGTCCCTGACAGCCAGCTCTATCTAGGTAAGGAAAGGTAGAAAAAAACTGCACAAATCCGCACCTCAGTTGTTAGAGGCTTGGCCTCTCGTTCATGACAAGTCTTACCGGCCCAGCTAAAATGTCGTGACAAAGAATTTGCCTTAATGCAGTTGTCAAGTATTGCTACACGCTGACTGTCTGGACGTGAGTCTACCATACATCAAGTTACCGTTGATTTTCTATCTCTGGAAGTGATTCTGTCAGAGTTACTCGGGTCACTGCACAGAAGAACAGAGACGACACCTTGAGTCGTTAATTTATTAGCTCGGACTTAGTGCGCAAGTAAAAAACTGTGATATAACCAAAATTACACTTTTACGTGTATGAATATGGATGTTTGTACTGAGAATAGCTGGAGTACAGATAGGTATTGCTTGAAGATGATCCGTGCTCGAAACTGGTAGCCATAAATCAAAAGAATATAGAAGTAAGCATTGGGAGATAATTATGTATCTGATGAATAACAAGTGCATTATTTATGATACGTCTCGTAGCATACCGATCCTACACATGTTGAGAAATACAGCCACGCCTGCTGTAAAATCCTCTTATTCTTAGACACTGCCGGTCTCACATCACTTCCAACTTACTCTTCATGTGCAACTCTATATGTAAATTGAAAAACAATAATGCAGAAACATAAATAACCGCTAACAAAAGACGAAACTATAATGAAGAATGTACTCACTGGACTCAAGTCATGATATACATAATATATTACTGGAAGGGCATGCGTTCATAGTCACATGAGATAGATTATCCGCAACGAAGGGCGTGTGTCCTAGAAGTAACAAGACATTGTGGTGAGCGGTTCCGTAAAATCTTCGGAGAAGGCAAAAAAACACTAAGAGGACTTTTACGTAATGTCACAATGGATGAGAAGGAGATGTAACAGGCACTCAAGAAACGTCAACATGTAGAGGAGAACAGCCGCTGTCACACGATATCTAGGTGACAGTTCACCGTCTAAAAACTTTTGCCGCCATAACAGCAGTATGTAAGGTAGTATGGATTGCAGTGTAAGAGTCCCAATTAATACCTAAAAATAAAAATTGATACTATAAAAAACAGGCATAATCCATGACCTGAAGGTTTAGCTAGAAACCCAAATAACTTTCACATGGCATGAACATATTTGTAAGTTCTCTTTCTGTCTGTCTAATTATCATTACTACTTGTTATAGTGTCAATTATTATTTTAGGTTATAATGGGAACCCTTATACTGCAGTCCCTTTTCCTTGGTATACTGCTATCATGGCGACAAAAGTTGTGTCCGGTGGAGTGTCACCTACTTAGCGTGTGATAGTGGATGTCAACTCTATATGTTGATGTTTGGTGAGTGCCTCTTGCATTTCATTATTATATAGTGTAACACTGCATAAAGTTCTCTTCAGCGTATTTTACACTTCTCTATAGGTCTAACGGGAGCGTTCTGCACCATATACCATTACGTTTACTACAAACGCTCTGTTTTGCGGAAAATCTATGCCATGGGTCCATGAACGCAGTGCCTTCCCGTAATATGTTATGTTATCGTGAAATGGCTCTAGCGAGTACAGTTTTTCTGACTTTTCGTCTTAGGTTTGGGATTATTTATTTTTCTACATGATTCGTTTTCACTTGTACACAGCTGACGATGCAGCTGTAAGTGCTGTGAAACTGGTACAACCTAAGAATGAGAGGATTTGTATCTCAGCATCATCAGTAGCAGCTGTGGTTGCCCAGTCCATAATGTTTTCTCCGATCCTATGCAGCTTGGAGCCTGGCATCGCTCTTTTGGAAAGCGAGCGCGTTAGGTGCGGAGAGAGTCCGCTCGATTTGCATCTGGAGGAAGTTGCAGTTCGCTGCTCGATTACAAAATGTTGGCAGTTTCTCTGGCACGTCGGCCTATCCGGACAGCGATCTGCGCGCACCGAGGCGTGAGGTAAGCGGCTTCCTGGCTCGGCTCATCTGCGACTGCGGCGCGGCTGTGGCGCCACCTCGCCGCGTTTTTATCCGGGCCGGCCGCCGGCAGCGCTCCCAGGGGCGCCGAACGGCTTACCGCCGCCCGAGTAATTAAATACCTTTCCGGAGGCTTCTCCGCCAAAACTTGGACCGCATTCTTAAATAAATTACTCGCTCTCGAAGTCGCAGAGAAAAGAGCTTCGGATGACTTTCAAACAACTTCTTTTCTTTCGAGTATCTCTGCCCTTTTGTTTCTTCCTCTGACTCGGAAAGAGACACGGCGAGAGCGGTGGAAATGCTGGAAAGGCTTTCCGCGGGCACTCTGCCGGCCTACTGGAGTGGCTCCCTTTGATGCCCGGATTGAGCCGTAACCGAGTTACCGCCCACCCACCTGTGGCCAGTCGATGGCCGAGTCCGTGCTGCTGTCCACGTCACGAACGTCAGACTACTGTACTTACTGTCTTCTCGCGGATTGCGCTTTCTAATGACTCTGCGGTTATAGTCAAGCCATAAGATACGCTCCATGTCTTTCATTTCATTTTCATTTTTTTCTTACTTTACTTTTCTCGTTTGCGACGAAATTCAACCCGATATGCGCGAGCAAGTGAATTCCTCTTAGTGAAGGGTAAAAAAGACGTCGCGTGTGGGAGACACCGTGACAGTTGTAATTTATGTACGGACAAACCACTACATGTCTCGTATTATTAAATTTATTTGACTTGTTTCCCTTCGGTCGCAGGTTCGAATCCTGCGTCGGGCATGGATGTGTGTGGTGTCCTTAGGTTACTTAGGTTTAGGTAGTTCTGAGTTCTAGGGGACTGATGATCTCAGGAGTTAAGTCCCATAGTGCTCAGAGCCATTTCGACTAGTTTCCCTTATCAGACGCGAGCATTCTAAAATGTTCATTGTTCTGGTGTCAATACGTTACAGTTTTAAAAATCCAGTCGGCACCATCAACAACATAACGTTGTACTACAGTGATGTGTTCTTTATACCTGGGAGTTGTTCGTCAATCAACATTTGAGTATGCTCATTTCAGATAAGGGAAACTAATCAAATGAGACTTGACCTGTAATCCTTTATCTGTACATAAATGTACACTACCTGATAGAAAATATCCGAACACCCATTAGTGGCGTTAATTTCAGCAACTAATAACCAATACTCTGCTAAAGTATCTCAAGAGGAGGAAGTTTATTTGGAAACAGCCGGGAGACACGGGAAGACCTCAGTTAGATTACATCGTGGTCAGGCACGGATTCCGGAATCAGATACTGAATTGTAACGGGTACCCGGCAGAAGATATAGACTCCGACAATTTAGTAGTGGTGAAGAGTAGGATTAACTGTAAGAGACTAGTCTGAAAGAATCAATGAGCGAAGAAGTGGGATACGGAAGTACTAAGGAATGAAAAGATACGCTTGAAGTTCTCTGAGGCTGGAGATAATGAATATGTACGTAGGCATCTCAGTGAAAGAGGCTTGGACATCTCTAGAAACGGTAATCACAGAAGTTGGAAAGAAGACCATTCGTACAAAGAAGGTAACTGCGAAGAAACCATGGGTAATTGAAGTTGATCGATGAAAGACGGAAGTACAAAAATGTTCAGAGGAATTAAGGAATAGAGCAATACAAGTCACTTAGAAAGAAAATATTGAAGTGCATGAAGCTAAGGCCAAATGGTTGATGAAAAATATGAAGAAATCGAGAAAGAAGTAACTGTCGGAAGGATTGAATCAACATACAGTGAAAATAAAAGCAAAGGTGGTAACATTATGAGTGCGATGTAAATTCCACTGTTAAGCGCAAAGGAGAGAGCTTATATATAGAAAGAGTACTCTTAAGGGGGAAGACTTGTCTGTTGACGTAGTACAAGAAGAAGAAGCAGGAGTCGATATAGAAGAGACAGGGGATCCAGTATTAGAGCCAGAATGTAAAAGAGGTTTGGAACACTTAAGATCAAATAAGGAAGAAGGGGTAGATAATATTCCATCAGAATTTCTAAAACCATTCAGAGAAGTGGCTAAACGACTGTTCACGTTGGTTAGTAGAACATATTTGTCTGGCGATATACCATTTGACTTTTGGGAAAATATTATCCACAGGATTCCGAAGATTGCAAGTGTTGATAAGGGCGAAAATTGCGCGTAATCAACTTAACATCTCAGGCATCGAAGTTTCTAATAAGAATGATATACAGAAAAATGGAAAAGGCAATTGGGGATGTGATGGATAACGATAAATTTGGCTTTAGGAATGGTAAAGGCATCAAAGAGGCAGTTCTGACGTTGCGCTTGGTAATGGAAGCAACACTAAAGAAAAATCAAGACACGTTCACGAGGTTTGTCAGCCTCGTAAAACCGCTCAACATTGTAAAATGGTGCATGATGCTCCACTCGAAATTCGGAGAAAAGTAGGGAAAAGTTATAGAGAAAGACGGGTACTATACTATATGTACAAGTAGGAAGAGGGAACAGTAAGAGGGGAAGATCAAGAACGAAGTGCTGGGATTAAAAAGGATGTAAGACGGGGATTTAGTCTTTCTCCCTACTAGTTCAATCAATACTTCGAAGAAACAATGACGGAAATACAAGAATGGGAATAGTTCTATAGCGATGCTAAAATTCAACGTGAAAGGATATCAATGATAATATTCACTGCTGACTTTGCTTTTCTGAAAGTGAAGAAGAATTACAGGATCTGCTGAATGGAATGAACACTCTAATGGGTATAGGATATGGACTGAGAGTAAACCGAAGGAAGAGGAAAGTAATGAGAAGTAGCAGAAATGAGAACCGCGTAAAATTTAACTTCAGTATGGTGATAGCGGAATAGATGAAGTGAAACAATTCTGCTTCCTATGCAGTGAAATAACCCATGATGGACGGAGGAAGAAGGACATCAACAGGAGACGGGCACTGGCAAAAAGGGCATTCCTGGCCAAAATACGTCTATAGAGGCCTTAAATTGAGGAAGAAATTTCTGAGATTATACGTTCGGAGCACAACATTGTATAGTAGTGAATCATGGACTGTGAGAGAACCAGAACGAAAGAGAATCGAAGCATTTGAGATGTGGTGCTACAGCAAACTCTTGGAAATTAGGCGGACTGATAAGGTAAGGTAGGATGCGGTTCCCTGCAGAAGCAGCGAGGAAAGGAATATATGGAAAACACTACATAGGAAGGGACAGGATGGTAGACATCGCGGAATACGTTCCATGGTCCTAGAGGGACCTGTAGAGGGAAAAAAGTTGTAGAGAAAGACAGAGACTGAAACACATCCAGCAAATAATTGAGGACATCGTTACAAGTGCCATTCTGAGTTGAAGAGGTTGGCACTGGAGAAGAGTTCGTGGCTCCAGTAAGAAGACTGATGACTCAAAAATAGAAAAAAAGAGGTGTATCCACCCTTCGCATTTATGACGACTCTAATACTTTCAACATAGCGTCTGAATGTCTATGGAGGAATGGCAGCATATTGTTACTCAAGAGTAGAACTACAGAAAATAATCACAGATGCTGGAGTCTGGAACAAGGTAGACGTTCTAACTCATCCCAGAGGACTTCGACTGCATTTAGGTCGGGACTGTAGGCAGGTCGGTCCTTTTCAAGAATGTTACTGTTCAGAAGCCATTGCCTCACAAGTGAAGGTTTTGAAAGGGTGGATTGCCATGCTGATATAAACAATCATCATTCCAAACTGTTCCTCTGCTTTACACAGTACACATTGTTGTAAGATATTTTCATATCTTTCAACGTCGTCTAGTGAGATCTGTTTGGTTATTTATTCATTTCAAAGACCTAAACCCTTTTCTTAGAGAGACAGAATGCTAAAGAAGTAATTCCTTGAATCAGTAATGAAAGTAATAATTAAATCAAAACAATAATAAAATGAATTATAATAACAACAATAATAATAAAAACAGTACATTGAGGCTACTTTTTGTCGCTGAAAGGAAATTTTCAACACAGATCTCCATGCAGTAACTGGGTTCAGAGTGAAATAATGACTCCTCCCATTTCATCTCAGTAAAATTATAACAATTTACTTTTCTCGTGCGAGGTAGTTATAACTGTTCCTCCGCGCTACCACTTCAGTCACATGACCAACAGCAAACTCGCGCAGCTATAGATGAGGTGAAATGTCTGCGATAGATTTGTTACTAATGCAACATCCAATGGGCAGACCACGTTGTAAGTCACTGGACTCTCCTGACAGAACCATTCCGCTGTTGCTACTTCTGTACTGACAACAAGATACTTCCTGACACTTTTTATACTTGTGGGTCAACCTCTTCTGGTATCAAGTGGTTCCTCATTAGGTAGGGGTGTCCGGAAACGTTTGATCTGATGCTGTATCTAATTTTCTTCTACGACATTAATGAAGCACCGATAGAAGATAAAGTGCTCTCCACCCTATTTAACCAGTTTGTTATCACTTCTTTTTGTAAAATAATGTAAACAATTTAGGGTTTCATTACAAAACTTTAACCTTTCGTTTTATATTTTGTTTTTAACAAAACAGTTTAATATCTTCCTATATAACACTTACACCGTTTGTATACGTATCTCGTATAACAATTTCGTGAACAGATAACTTATTCAGTTGTTACACATACAAAATTATGCATATACACGCTAAGACAAAAAGAAAAGACCCATCACGAAGGGATTATATGACTGTGTTATATATGTACAGACAAAAAAATGGAAGATGAATACAATTATAGAAATATAGAATAATTTATTCAAGAGAAAAATTTTCAGAAATTGGCCCATCTCCGACCCATACGCAAACAGTTGTTCGGCATGGCATTGATTGATACAGCTGAATATCGACGTACCGTTGTGCAGTAACAGAGCCGCGGATGAGAACCAAGGGCGTCCTCCTCGAAGATAAATGACACCCAGGTCGGGCCGCATGACGGGCTACTCTCTGGTTGGCAGCCCACCTCTCACTGGGGAGCCTCCAGACGAGTCTTCACTGTTCATCGGGGCGCTTTTCCATGCGAGACTCATCACTGAAGACAATTCTACTCCAGACAATCAGATTCCAAGCCGAAGATATGTCTGGAGACGCGCTGGACAGCGAGTGTGTTTAACACGCCTTACGTGTGTAATTTTAGATATCTGTCAGTTTACAGCCAATACACGAGAATAGTGTACATTTACTTATGTATTCATTTCTCTCTCGAATCGTCTATACAGGATAAATCAGAACACTGCTGACAAAATTTCGGTGGTTATTCAGGGCTATTTTCCGTCTGTTTTCGTATAATGGACCCATTGTCACTCATGATCATCACATAGTAATTGCACTTCGTTTGTTTCCCTCACCCCACCATTTTACTTGAATCCGTATTTCCCTAATAACATACTCAGCACCAAATAATAATTAATGTAGGTTAATGAAATTTCTGGAACACGTTTTACAAGGTAATATATTTAAGTGATTAATATTTCAAGATTACAGGCTAATGTAAGCGAAAATGTGAAATGCCGGTATATTAATAACCCGCGTAGCTGCCAGAATGTTGAACGTACATGCATCCTGTTGTACACGTGCCGTACGTCAGTTTACAGGCTGGAGTTACATGCCTGTTGCACTTACTTGGTCGATACAGAGAAGGTTAATTTTGATTGTGGATAACGCTGTAGCTGTCGCCGACGACTACCCGTACGTGCTCGATCGAAGAAGTATCTGGCGATCGAGCAGACCACGGCAACACGTCGACACTCTGTAGAACATATTGGCTTACAACAGCGGTATTTGAGCGAAGGTCATCCTGTTGGAAAACACGCAATGGAATGCTGTTTGTGAATGGTAGCACAATAGGGCGAATCGCCAGGCTGACGTACAAATTTACACTCAGGGTGCGTGGGGTAACCAAGAATGTACTCCTGCTGTCATGAGAAATCACACCCCAGACCATAACTTCAGATGTAGGTCCAGTGAATCTACGACACAGACAGTTTGGTTGCAGGCCCTCAAATGGTTCCCTTCTTACCTACACAAGGCAATCACTGTCACCGACACAGAACCAGCATTCATCAGAAAGCACAAGAGATCTGCAGCCTGTCCTCCAATGAGCAAATAGCAGTATTTTGGTATCAGTGGAAAGCACGCTGCAGGAAGTATGGTTCGGAGCTGCCCTTGAAGTAACGGATTTGCAGCAGTTCTTTGTGCCACTGTGGTGCCGACTGCTGCCCAAATTGCTGCACTAGGCGCCAGAGCTATTTGCCAAACACGATGGTCTTCTTCTCGGTAGTGCCATTTGGCCGTCCGGAGCCCGTTCTTCTTGAGACCGTACGTTCTCGTGATCACCCCTGCCAGCAATGATGTGCAGTGGCTAAATTCCTGACAAGGCTTTCTGCAATACTGCAAAAAGAAAATCCAGCTTCTGGCAGCCCTATTACATGACCTCCTTCAAACTCAGTGTGGTGTTGATTATGGCATGTTTGTCACCTTAAAGGCATCTTGACTAATACTCATGACCGTTACAGCGCTTAGTTAAAGCGATGTGTATGTGTGGCCAAATGACTCTGTTATGTTTTTATTCACAATTACAGATGGTTTCGGTTTACTTTAACAATTTGGTTGTTTTCGCTAGTATGTATTTTACCTTTTAAGTTACGCGAGATTCTCGCGGATGACACTAGTGCCCTCTCTCGTTAGATGTGTTCCGTAGCGCAAGCTTCAGCTGCTTGACACTAGGACACAGGTAAAATTGGTTTCATATTTTCTACTTACGCAGATGTTTTTAAATGGTTCTGATATGTTTTATTTATTAAGACAGAAGGTTTGAATTAGCACAACTTTTAATAATTTTGATTTGCATGTGTTTGTATCCATGGGTTTTAATGTGCGCGAGTGTCTCGCGTATACCACAAGTGCCCTCTCTCGGTGAAACTGTCTGCCCTAGGGCTTTCGCACCCTCTTCACGCTAGTTCACAGGCGAGGTAATAACGCTATGCTGTGTTCGCATCAGCCCTCTGTCCATAATTATGTTGTATAAACGGAGATGATGTTTTAACTACTGACGACGCCTTTGGCACAATTGTTTTATGTATCTCCACTGCAGGATGTGATTTTAGTAAGTGGCTAAAAGTTTTTGTGCTTGTAATACTCTGGTAATTTTACAGTTACTAAGCTATAGTGTTTTCTTCTTTCTCAGTTCGGATGCTAAGTTTTTGCTAATGAAGGTGTATTTTACTTCTGATGATGGTATATTTAGATTACCGAAACCGTGGTCAAGAATTTTAATAAATCTTTATGCTGAAACTGTTTGGCTATTATCATTTACCGTGATTAAATGAAGGAGGTTATTCTCTTTGGGTCATATCGTGTAACGTCATTATCGATTGCCATCATGCCTAAGTCTTTGGCGGAACGTGTGTCGCTAAAAGTATCCATGGTCCAATCATTGTATGGACTAGAACAAGCTGTGGTGGTGTTGAGAGTTAGGAGATATCTTATGGAATACCAATAACGTGTGCCCAATAACCTACTTCTGATGGTTCCAATACTTTTACTATGTTTGAATTCTTGGTCGCATATTACGTGGGACAGTCAATAACATTTCGTTAGTACCTATAAAGCTTCGTTCAATTATACGGCTCTGAATTACACTTACTATTACAAAATTTGATTTCCTCTTCCGATATACAGGTTGTTAGAGGTATAAGAGCAGATATTGTCATCATTGGTACTTTAATATGTACCCACTTCAGTGTGTTGGTTTTCTTTTCCCTCTCAGTCAGTATTCCTCCAAAAATGTCACATAATTTACTACTTCATATTTTCTGCACATTAGTAACTGCAGCACTAAGTGGACTAAGCCTGTAGGCATAGGCTAACCGTTTTGCGTCCACGCATCCACATTCCAGTGTCTGACCTGATGCCTAGGGGAAAATAAGCTTTAATGGCTTGGTCGTGCCACGTGTACTTGGAATACTAATCAACCTAAATAACTAATATTATTTGTTTGCAAATTAAGTAAATACTGATGCTTTGTTTAGTACATTGTCCTCTGTCACCAACAAAATTATCAGAATTTACACCTCTAACACCTAGTAGATATGTATAGTTCTTACAAAAGAGTTCTCACGCTTATTTTAATTCTGTTATCGTATTTGTTTTTGAAACTTCACTTTTGTTTATATTACATATATTATATTACATAATTAATTAAATTAATTCGTGAAAAAGGTTGTGCATTAAAGAAATATTAAGTGCGCTCAACGTACCGACTACCTACTAATCCCTATCGTCTGGACCTATAATTTTCTGTATCTGCAAATATCTCATGCCAAATTAAAATACTTTATGTCATTTTGCTATAATATTACATCCGATATACTTTGTTCGTAGTGTTGAACAACCACAATGTTAGTGTTAAGCATTGCGTCTGTATAACTGTTTCCATAACTTCCACTGTCACTTCTGGAACTATCGACCCATTCTGATACACGTTCTAGGTATGTGTATTACGAGCTACAGAATACGCTTGATAAATAACTTTCTTGTATTGTATGACTGAGGAGGCATTACCAATAATTTAAATCCCACAACATCTCGAATTTTTCATGTGTCTCCAGGAAAGTTGAAGTGACTAAAAATTTCAAGGAGAACAAACGTCCTTGAAGGGCATAAGGAGAAAGTACTAACGTGGTAGTACAACAGGAAGTCCAATGAAAGCGAGACAGACGGAAAAAAGTAAGTAAATTGTTTACTATTGCAAAAGTAATCACAATAACTGTTATAAATTTAGCCACTGTGAGACAAGACAGTCAGTGCCTTCACAGAAAAATATTTGCAGTCGCCTATGGAACCATGACTAAACCCAGACATGGCCCCCTTCCTCCGAAGCAAATCGGCGGCTACGAATGTCTTTCTTCGACATGTTGGTGGATCCGACATGTTGCAAAGGCTATTTCGACTATACTGCAAAGGTTTCGCTGAGAAGCCCTTGAACATCCTCCATAGCAGGTGCAGAACTATGAAACCGGAATTTCCCTATAGATGGTGCTAGCCGTCAGTGTAGGGACGGCGAGACCGCGTCTGCAGCGCCATCTGATTTCTGTAACGGCTGACGACGAATGTCAACGCACGGTAACCAAGTTCCATGCATCACTATCTGTTTCAAACCCGTAAACCTGTCGTTTTTTTGCCTACGAACTACAGCATAAGTTTTCTATGATCATTTGAAGAATACTGCTTCAGAATCGCATCGGAAGGTTGTCGAAGCTTTCGGCGAACATGCTCTTGGGAAAACACAGTGTTTCGAATGGTTCAAACTATTCAAAAGTGGTGATTTTGACGTGAGAAGCGACGAGCTCGGGAAACCACCGAAAAAGTTTGAAGACAACGATCGCAGGCCTTACTGGATGAATATGATACTCAAACTCAACAGGAACTCGCGGAAAAATTGAATACGACACAGAAAGCCGTTTCTCTTCGGTTGAAAACTTTGGGAAGGCGCAGAAAGTGGGAAAATGTGTTTCGCATAAACTGAATGAAAGACAGCAAGCAAATCGAAAGACCACTTGTGAAATGCTGCCCGATAGATACAAAAGAAAGTCGTTTCTCCATCGAATAGTAATGGGTGCTGAAAAATGGCCACTGGAAGACCAAATCGCTTTGAAAAGAAGACGATGCTCTGGCCGGCCGAGGTGGCCGAGCGGTTCTAGGCGCTACAGTCCGGAACAGCGCGACGCTACGGTCGCAGGTTCGAATCCTGCCTCGGGTATGGATGTGTGTGCTGTCCTTAGGTCAGTTAGGTTTAAGTAGTTCTAAGTTCTAGGGGACTGATGATCTTAGAAGGTAAGTCCCATAGTGCTCAGAGCCATTTGAACCATTTTTTGAACGATGCTCTGTGTTTGGTGGGATCAGAAGATATCTATTATGAACTGCTAAAACCTGGACGCTACCAACAACAAATGATCGATTTAAATCGAGCATTATGTGAAAAACGACCGGAAGGCAACACAGTCATATGGCTCCATGATAACGCCCCATCAACCATTTGCATCACTGGGACACGCTATTGCTGAACAACGCTTCAATTCGTGTGAAAGTGTACTAAAATGCGTCGCTGACTGGTTCGCTTCAAAAGAAGAACTGTTTCTTTGGGGTGGCATACATAGCTAGTCGGAGAGGTGGGCGAAATGTATAAACAGCAATGGAGGTTATCTTGAATAAAATATTGTTTATCGGTTTCAAACAACAGACGTGTAATTACTGCAACCATATTTCGGTTTCATACTTGTTCATCTTGTACAATCCCGAACTCGCCCCGTACAATTTCCGTATTTTTGGAGCCACGGTGATAGATTTCGTCGATGTCGGTTTGCTTCTGACGGAGATACACGCCTGGGTGCAATCATGGTTCCGCAGGCAACTACAAACATTTTTCCATGAAAGAATTGATCGTCCTGCCTGAAAGTGGGATAAACGTATTAACAGTTGCGCTGATTACTTTCGAAATAATAAACGGTTTACTCATTTTTTCCATGTACCTCATCTCGTTTGACTGTCCCTTCCAGCTAAATGCTGGAGTGTTCGCGTTAAGGTTATAGAATTAATCTCTCTTGGTTAAGATTACAAGATCGCGTAGGACTAGGAACAGTAAACTGCCTGAAACCGAAAGATTAGCGGCAAAATGGGAGCGATGGTGTGTTTATTCCAGCAAAAATTCCTGTCACTTCCAGATGTAGTAACTGCAGATTGCGACTGTGAAATAATTTTTGAGTCGGTATGTAACGAATGGTAGAAACATGACTATCCGATGCTTTTCTTAGATTACCTACCTCAGAAGATAGAGAGACAGAACGCTTCATAAATAATGTAGAGTATTTGGGGGATATACGACAACATTACATAAAAATGATTTTTTTTTATATCTGTCCATACTTTGTGCAGATGGAGACTCCTTACGTTACAAGCCTTTTTTGCCTTTGGTGAATGACCACATGAGTTTCTAAATTAAACTAATTACAAAAGTCAATGCTCTGACTCACATTGTTTCTGCGGGAGTCTGGAAGTTTGGCTACCATCACTATTCAGGCATACGTTCACATATTCGTTTACTGTTGATAAATAATCAATAATCTTAGATGTTGACCTTCATACAGAAACCTGTGGTAATCACTTAGCATGGTGTGACTCCTCTTGACGTTCCAGGTTTACATCTACATCCATATTTCAGAGCTGCCAGTGTGGCAGTGGTACTTCGTGCACCTCCGTCACTTCCTCGCTCTCCAGTTTCAGTCCGGAATGGTTCGCGGTCAGAATGATTGTCTTCGTGCGAGCTCGAACCTCTCTACTTTCATCTTCACGGTCTCTTCACGAGATATACGTAGAAGGAAGAAAGATATCGGTTGATTCTTCTAGGAACGTACGCACTCAGAATTTTAACACTAAACCATATTATGATGCAGAATGCTGTTTTTGTGGCTTCCGCGACTAGAGTTGACAGAGATCTCTGTGACGCTATTGTACTTGCTAAATGATTATGTAACGTAACGTGTAGAGGTGTACAAATTCCCCTTGCAGCCTGCTTGCCCCTAGCTCCTCTGCAACCATTCATGCAGGTCAGCCTGCCGCGACGTAAACACAAGAGTGCGCTTGTACTGAGGCATAGTGGGTAATCGGTCGACTTGGGCTTCCGCAAGCCCGGGCTACCTGGGTTCCCGCCAGCCTGCCAAGCTTCACGGGACCCGCTCAGCTTGCTGCGCCTGACAACAGGTTGCGCTGTCAAGCTACCGTGACAAGAGTAGCCAGGTAGTTAGCCCGCAGTTCATTTATCGCAAAGGTGGGGGCGGCACAATGAATAGGTCGAACTTTAGTGAGATTGAGAAAAAATTGACAACTGGCGAATACATGCTGGTAACGAAACAGAGCACAAGTGCCGCATGGGAAACGTTTTTGTGTGTTTATGATGCCGCTTCAAATAAATCTGTAGGTGTGTCTCAACGCAAACTATGTAAAAAGCTCTTAAGTACTTATTCGGGAACCTCGAGTATGTTACGACATGTGTGCTAATTTGACAAGCAGTTCCCCCACTCCGTAAATATCTTGAAAGAGGACAAAGATTTAGTGGCCGAAAAATGCGTCGAAATGTGTGCGAAGGACCTGAGACCATTTAGCAGTATAGAGGGAGAAGGATTTCTTAATTTAGGGCAGACACTGATCGACATAGGTAAAAAATATGGCTCAGTTGATATTAAAAATATTATGCCTTCCCGAGTGACAGTAGCTAGGAAAGTTCAAACCTTAGCTGATAAAGTGCGCAGCAAAATGCTCCCACATAAAGTGCATGCGATTCGTTCTGGAATATGTGCCAGTACAATTGATCTATGGACAGACAATTACAAAGGGGTGCATTACATGTCCGTGACAATGCATTACATAAATTCAGACTGGCGTTTGAATAACTATGTACTGATGTGCTCTGCGTTTCCTGACTGCCCAAAAACTGGCTCGAATATTCGAAACGAGTTGGAAGATCGCTTAGAAACTATGGGTGTTTCTCGTGAAGACAATGCCAAAATTACATTTGTCACAGACCAGGGCAGTAACATTGTCAAAGCTCTCGAAATATATCAGCGTCTTCCATGCATGGCTCATAGTATAAACACAGTCTTGAAACATGTTCTGAGCGAACAGTTTTTGAAAGAAAATGTTCCAAATATATTAGCCATTCTTAATACAGTGCGGGCTACGGTTTCCTACTTCAAGAGAAGAGGTCTGTGTGTGAGACTCAACTCATCTTTAAAGCAGTGGATTTCAACTCGTTGGAATAGTTATTTTGACTTGCTTGTACCAGTCCATTCTCAGATTGATTCAGTGAAGGCTGTCTTATATAGCGAAGGTGGCTCTGATAAGATGCTGGGTTATGACCACCATATAACTGGCCAGCTTATAGCATTTCTTAAGCCGTTCAAAGAAGCCACAGTTGATCTAGAGGGTGACAAGGAGCCAACCCTACATTTAGTTCTACCGTGGTTTTATGCCTTAAAAGCTCACTGTACTGTACGGGATAACGATGAAGAGGTTTGTAATTTTATTCCATCTGAATATTATAGAACAACTTGTGAAATATGTATGTTGATAAAATGTATTTCCAGAACATGAAACCTTTGAAACAAGCCGCCGGTGCCTCCTAGAACAGAAAATGTGCGTTAGTATGGTGCATAAAATTGCAACGTTTATGGTGCCTAACTACCGCACATTAAGAAAGTTAACCGAGGATGAAAAAATTGATGTTTACCAAGCAGCACGACAGATGTGTGCTGAAGGTAAGCTCCTAAGATAATGCATATATTCTTCATCTACATGTACATGGGTACTCTGCAAGTCACACGCAAGTGCTTGGTTGAGGGTTCATCGAACCACTTTCAACTTATTTGTCTCCTATTCTCGAATTTCGCGCGGGATAAAACACCTACATCTCTCCGTCTGAGCGCTGCTTTTTTGTATTTTATTTTCATGATCATTTCTTCCAATGTAGATGGGACTCAACAATATATCTTCGAATTCGGAGGTGTAAGTTGGTTATTGAAATTTCATATATAGATCGCACCACGTCAAAAAACGCCATTGTTGTAATGATTCCCACCCCAACTCCTGTATAATTTCCGCGGCACTCTTTCCCCTGTTTCACGATAATATCAAACGAGCTGCCCTTCTTTAGACTCTTTCCACTTCCTCCACCAATCGTAGCAGAAAAGGCTCTCCAACTGCGTAGCTATACTCCAAAGAGTGTTTTGTCATTAAAACGCCTACAACATTTTCTGTGTGTCCATTCCTATTTAAGTAGGTCGTAATTGTAATCAGAGGTATTAAGTAGAATCTACAGCCTTTAGATTTGACTGGATGATCTTGTAAACGAAATTTAACGGACTTAGTTTAGTACACACAGCCGGCCGAAGTGGCCGTGCGGTTCTGGCGCTGCAGTCGGCAACCGCGAGACCGCTACGGTCGCAGCTTCGAATCCTGCCTCGGGCATGGATGTGTGTGATGTCCTTAGGTTAGGTAGGTTTAACTAGTTCTAAGTTCTAGGGGACTAATGACCTCAGAAGTTGAGTCCCATAGTGCTCAGAGCCATTTGAACCATTTTTTAGTAGACACACGGATAACCTCGCTCTTTTAATTATTTATTACCAACTGCCAATTTTCACACCAAAAATATATATATTATTTAAATCGTCCTGCTGTTAGTTTTGATCTTCTGGTGACTTTACTGGACGATAAATGTTAGCATCATCTAAAAACTATTATAATTTCAACTATGTGTAGTACGATGTTCACATTATTCTGCAAATATTAATTGGAACCTGTATAGTTACAGTACAAGTGCCC
Source organism: Schistocerca cancellata (assembly GCF_023864275.1). NCBI lineage: Eukaryota > Metazoa > Arthropoda > Insecta > Orthoptera > Acrididae > Schistocerca > Schistocerca cancellata. The sequence goes on from NC_064627.1 coordinate 655,997,927, forward strand.
AATCACAGCACAAAAGAAAGGACCGTACAAAATGGCGAAATTTGAGGACTGGGCAGAAGAGTCTTCTCTCCTACATGATGAAGTCAGCAGATACTTGCAAGAACACTGTGTGAACGAGGGAGATATTCTACAGTGGTGGAAAAATAACTCCCAACGACTTCCTCGACTTGCGTGTGTGGCAAGAAAAATATTAAATATACCAGCCACCAGTGCCTCTAGTGAGAGAATTTTTAGTTGCGCTGGAAACCTAATTAGCGAAAAACGATCACGTCTTAATTCAGACAGACTTAACGATCTCGTCATAATTAATTCAAACACTAATCAGCATACACATTAAGAATACAGCAGAACATTAAACAGGAAACTATGAGTTTGAGTGCAAATTTACTAATTAAGAGTGCACTTTTCTAATTGTGCTTTCTGGGCGTCAATTTCTGAGATAGAAATTTTGTAATGCATAGAGTTCATTTTTATTTTAGACTAAACTTTTTGATTTCAAACCTCCCAAGTGACATTTATTAATGTTTGTAAACCATTTTCTGTTACTTGTGTTTGCAAGAGTAGCCAAATATTTTTAGGAGTATCTGGTTTGGCCTAAATAATACTTTCAGGGGAACTGAAGGAAAATTTGTAAATATTTTATGTTGAAAAGTGTTCTGCAAAATAAAATATTCATTTGTGGATTATGGCAATACACATTATGAGTTTAAATTACAATTTATTTTGTTGAGTTCCACACACATTGCGAAATGTAATTTTATTCCTGTATTTCTATATTAAGGGGAATCCAACAAGCAGGGTCAAGATGCTGATGACCTAGACGCTACAAATGCTTTTAAAATGAAGAGCGTCTTTTTCCACGAATGTTTTGTAGTAGGAATATAATGGAAACTCGGAGCCACTCTCCACAACGTCTACGTCTGCGTCATGAGGATTCAGACTCGTCGTTTAGGTCTGTGTAATGAGGGTCTACAGTCGTCGTTTAGGTTCGCATCATGCAAGTAAACACTCGTCTAAGTCTGCATCATGAGGGTCAGAACTATGGTCCCTATGACGCAGACCTAGACTACAAGTGTGGACTCTCATGACGCAAACGTAGACGCCGCGAAAAATGGCTCAGAGTCGCCATTGTATTCCCAGTACTATAGTTTTTAGACGAACTAGATACGTAACAAGTGCTTCGATTTTGTTAAAATGCATTTTGGAAATTTAGAATGATTTTGACAACTTTGAATGAATTCACAGAACCAGTAAAATACATCCTGGAAAAGTAGTTAAATATTTGTATAACTGGTGTCATACTTGGCTGAAACATACTAAGGTTAAAGAACCTAGACTTCCAAAATCTTAATTTGGTTCTCATTGCAGTACAGTGGTTATCAAGGGCGTAGATAATTTATTCTTCTGGGGAGGGGACCAATCTTCTTTTTGTTTTTGGGGGGTGGAGGTTCGCTTCTTTAGTACAAATATCCATCCATTTCAGTGTTGAAACCTGCAACACAGACTGCATTGCGTTCCACTTAAACAAAAAACACTAGGTTCAAGGGCTCGGGGGGCCAGGGAGGGGGGGGGGGTACCTCTGCCCCCCGTCCCCGTTATCTACGCCCCTGGTCGTTAATTCTAACTTTTAGTGTACAAAGGAGCTCCATTTTCAGTGATTGTCTGCTTGCTACACAAACCTGTTTGAGATGTGATCTGATGGTGGTTTGAATTGAGAATATCCAAAACTGAGAGATTGTGAAGTCTCGAAGAAATCCTTTTGTATCTGACAACTAGCTGAAAACCGGGCGTTGCCTGGGTATTTATTTATTCCATACTCTCGTAGTCATCTTCCCTCCCCTATTTTCTCTCTATCCATTTATTCCTCTCCCACTATATGTTCACCTCCCCCCCTCCATCCCCATCCCTTGGCCCATCTCCCCCCACCCTCTATCCTTCTCCTCGTCCTCTCTCTGTTGGACTCCGCCACTTCAGTTCATCTCCTCTTCACCTATCTATGAAAACTCATATATATCTGTTAACTTTTGTGGTGGTCAGTGAAGCAGTGTCAAAGTTTATTGCTAGGCAGCGTTTATTGTAATACTTTTGACACGCAGCATTGATAGTTTTGTTTTCTTGATGTTGAAGGTGTCCTGACAGGGGAATATGCGACATACAATTGGCCATGTGAAAAATATGATTCTCAAGATTGAT